>NC_135827.1:32020919-32620919 GCF_964213995.1 Mustelus asterias
CCTCAGTGTACCCGAACAGACACCGGAGTGTGGCGACTAGGGGGTTTTCACAGTAATTTCATTGCAGTGTTAATGAAAGCCTACTTGTGACACCAAATAAATAAACTTAAAAACTATAAGGGGAAGCCCCACCAGTAGCATTAGTCAAAGGAACAGTCATCCAACTTGCAAGCAAGCTGAAGTTTGACCACATTAAGTGATTACAATAGTTGTGGAAATTCTGTGGAGTTTTTTGGGGGGGGAGGGGCAGAGCGGGGCAGGGGAAAGTTGTGGTAAATTTCAGGTTGCGGCAGGGAAGGTTCCTGAACCTTCACAGGTATTGGGTGAACTGGTCACACGGAGACTCTGAAAGGTAGGGGGACGGCGATGGTATTCCTCTTGCAAACAAAGGTGCGTTGCAGGTCTGGAATCACTGCCTCACGACTCCATGTCCAAAAACGGGCACAAAACCATCCTTTGTGTACCCTCTGGTGTATGTGTATCAAGGAAGCTAAAGAAACAAAGCAATGTCTGAAAAATAGATTGAGTAAACAGAGTATTACTGCATTTAAGCAAAGGTTTGTTTCACATTTGAAGAACAATGGAATGGAGAGATATGGGGGCAGGGTAGGACGAGTCTGGTTTGGAGTATAAACATAAATGTGTCATAGAATCCCTACAGTGCAGAAGGAGACCATTCGGCCCATCGAGTCTGCACCGACCACAATCCCACCCAGGCCCTACCCCCGTAACCCCACTTATCTACTCTACAAATCTCCCTGACACTAAGGGGTCCATTTAGCATGGCCAATCAGCCTAACCTACACATCTTTGGAGTGTGGGAGGAAACCGGAGCACCCAGAAGAAAACCCACGCGGACACGGGGAGAATGTGCAAACTCCAAGCAGACAGTGACCCGAGGCCGGAATTGAACCCGGGTCCCTGGCGCTGTGAGTCTGCAGTGCTAACCACTGTGGCACTCATGTTGGTCTTATTGACCTATTTCTGTGCTGTAGCTTTTATTTTTGTCGATGTAAAACGCGGCTCTGTCATTTTGTTTCCTAACAAGGGCAAACCTATCCATTATTGAAGGACCTTTCAATGAATTGATTCGGAATTCAATGAAGCAAATGTCCTCCTTATCTAAAGAATTCACATGGAAGGGGCACCCCCTCACTCAGCATTTTATAAACAAGACCTCTTTGATCCAAGAAAAGTTGGTAGATGCTGGGGATCAACTGCAGGAGGCCATTGGCAACGAGACGGTGACCGCCATTCACCAGAGACTGAAGATAGTTCAGAAAGAGCTCCACCGTCGCAACCTGAATGAGACCCAGATCGCTCACCAATTGGACCAGATATACCATGATGCCACTCACGAATTGGAAAGCTACAACATTACATCTTCTATCAACTTATCTCAACATATCCAAGATGTGAAGGACTATCTGACAAATGCGATTCAGGCAGTGAAGGATGGGTTGAAAATATTGGCGAACCTAAATGCAAAACCAACAGCTGCACCTTAAAAATCATGCTCGCTGGGTTCTGACACCAATGAGGTTAATTAGGGACAGAGAATTTAAATCAGATTTCTAACCAATCACAAACCCGTTCTACTTTGGTCTTAATCATTAATATAAATTGGGTGGAGCAAAATTTGGCCTGAAACTAAACATTTTCTTTTATTTCCCCAAACCATTTCTATGAATGAATGCTTCCCTTGACATTTCCCTTGGAAATCTGGAATGTCGAAAACCATTTACTCCGCCAAGTGTGATGATTTTCTCCAATCAAATTAAGTCACAAAAAGTGTGAGCCTTGAACTCAGAAGTAGACAGGTTCTTAATACCTAATGTTTTGAAGCAGGTTTTTTTTTTTGCCCCCTCCCTGGATTTGGTCCACATTTGGAGAATCAAATTACCAGCCGCTCAAGATTTTGAGTTCTGGTGTAATGTCACAATCTGCAAATTAATTGACGAGAGTGAAGAGTCCTCAAAATGGTTTAAGAGAGAAATTAGGAGGTTTGCTACGTTCGGAATACGACACCCTACTTGGGATGTGCTGGAGATGATTTGTTGTAGTCCGAAAATATTTGGCAATGTATCTAGCAGCAGAGAACGTGGTTGGAGAGGGGATGGGGAAAAATCACGACCCATTGAACTTTTCCATGTAGAGAACGGAAAATATGGAATGCTCCAGAGGCAAAGTCACTGAGGGAAATAAGTTGAAATGTTGAAGTCATTACTGCTTAATCTTCCAGAGAAGATGATCTGTAAAGACAGTCAGTCAGGTAGGCAGCTTACAGGTGAATCCTCATAAGCCTGAATGACGAAGAGGAATGAGAAACATTTTGTCCGACAGATCCCATCAGTTGAGAGAAACGCATCAACAGCCAACTGGAAGAGATGTTCCAGTTTTAATCCTCTCTGTCCATGTCAGATGTGAAAGATACCTATCAAATTCCAGGGTTATGGTTACATCTAATTAACTCACTCATTTCTGATCAATAATTCTAAGCTAATTCTTTCTCTGATGTTTACACATTGGTAATTACATTGAAAATGTTAATATTAATGAGAATGCTAAATTGTTGTCGAAAGGTTGCAAGTGGATTTTGAAAATACTCAACAGTTTATGTACTGTCTTTGTTGTCTTGCATAGAATAAAAAAAAGGAAAAAATAGATATCTTAAAACACTTTACAGCCAATGAAGTTTTTATTTGTAGTGTTGTCATGCAATTTGTGCACAGCTGGCTCCCACAGTCAGCAATGTGATAATGACCGGATAATGTTTTGTCGGATTTTATGATGTGGATTCAGGGATAAATATTGGTCAGAATGCCGGGAATAGCTCTCCTACTCTCCTTCGAAACATTGTCATGGGATCTTCTATGTCCTCCTGAGAGTGATGACAAGGCCGGGTTTAATTTCTAATCTGAAAGATAGTTCAGCACTCCCTCAGTTTTGCACTGGAGTGTCCGCCTTGTTTGCAGAACCTGAGCCTTCTGACTTGGAGGCTATCTTGTCATGGAGAGCATCAGGGATAAACACAATACCGTTCTTGCTCCACACAACAGCAGCTTTCAAAATTATTACTGAACAGGATTTGACACCAATTTGCATAAGGAGATACGAGGACTACTGACCAAAAGCTTAGTCAAAGAGGTTGGCTTTAAGGAGCATCTTAAAGGAGGAGAGAAAGGTTGAGAGATAAAAAGATCTAGACATTGGATTCCAGAGCATAGAGCCTAGGTAGTTGAAGGCACATCCACTAGTGCTGGAGTGATCAAAATCCAGGAAGCTCAAGAGGCCAGACTGAGAGTCATCAGAGATCTCAGAAGGTTGTAAGGTTGATGAAAGTAAGACGTTAGGAAGGGATGAGGCCATGGAGGGATATGAAAAGAAGGGTGATGGGCTGCATTTTCCAGCCTCCGCCAACCCAATCCAACCCAGAATTTCACCTGCACAACACATTGGAACCAGGAGAATTCCTGCTATGGATTTCATTGATGATCCTGAGGACAGACCTGTTCATAACATCTTAACAGACAGGCACTGGGGGAGTTGATGGTGTGGTGGTATTGTCTCTGGACGAGTAACCCATTGACCAGAAATGGAACTGGACTAGCCACATAAATACTGTGGCTACTGGAGCAGGGCAGAGGCTAGGATTCTTGCGGTGAGTAACTCACATCCTGACTCACCAAATTCTGTCCGCCATCTATAATAAGTGTGATGGAATACTCCCCCCTTGCCTGGATGGGTGCAGCTCCAACATCACTCACATGACACCATCCAGGACAAAGCAGCCCGCTTGATTGGTACCCCATCCATCATTCCCTCTACTACCAGCGCACAGTGACAACATCTACAAAATGCACTGCAGGAACTTACCAAGGCTCTCCATAAACAGTATCTCCCAAGCCCATGACCATTACCATATAGAAGGAGAAGGGCAGCAGGCACATGGGAACACCACCACCTCACTGTTCCCCTACAAGTCACAAACCACTCTGACCTAGAAATATATCATAGTTCCTTCACTGTCGTTGGGTCGAAATCTTGGAATTCCCTCCCTGACAGCATTGTGTGCATACTTACACCAGGCATTGGTTAGCTCAGTCGGCTGGACGGCTGGTTAGTAATACAAAGTGATGCCAACAGCGCGGGTTCGATTCCCTTACCGGCTGAGGTTATTCATGAAGTCCCCGCCTTCTCAACCTTGCTCCTCACCTGAGGTTTGGTGGCCCTCAGATTAAATCAAGAGGAGAGGAGCCTATGGTTATCTGGGACTATGGCGACTTTCCCTACCCCACAGAGACTACAGAGGTTCAAGATGACACCCCTTCTCAAGGGCAAATGGGGTTGGGCGATAAATGTTGGTCTATCCAGTCCTGCCCACATCCCATGATTGAATAAAATGATACAATTAACTGCAGCGGTAATTGGCTCTTCTCATAAGTACCTAGATCCATTGCTAACCATGATGCAAAATGGTTCTTGTCATTCGTGATGCCCACACAGAAGAGAAAAAACATTGCTTCCAAGACTGACAATGAAAACAATTTGATAAACTGGAACTTTACAGTTTAATTTGAGTTGCTCAGAACCATCAGACCACCATCAGCCGATAACATTCTTTCAACATTCAGTGTTTGTTGCACGTAAACAGGTCCGAAAGATCATAAGTCTTTATCCTTCATTCGGTGAAAAACAACAAAACTCTCCCCATCAGGAGTTTGCTGTTCTTTCCCTTATCTGATGAAGTCGATAAGAGCAGGTTAATAAATCTCAGATGTGAGGTTGGGAAACCAGTCACATCAGAAAGCAACAGGATCCAACTCAGGGGAAATAAGAAGTGTTTCAGGAATAATCAGCAGTGTAAGAACTATAAAATAGAGCCATAGAATCCTCACAGTGCAGAAGGAGGCTATTCGGCCCATCGAGTCTGCACTGACTCTCCAAAAGGGCATCTTATCCAGGCCCACCCTCTCCAGCCTATTTACCCTCTCCCGCGCATTTACCATGACCAATCCACTTAACCTACATATCTTTGGACACTAAGGGAAAATTTGCCATGATCAATCCATCTAACCTGCATATCTTTGGATGTGGGAGGAAACCGGAGCACCTGGAGGAAACCCACACAGACTCGGAGAGAATGTGCAAACTCCACACAGATAGTGACCCGAGGCTGGAATTGAATCTGGGTCCCTGGTGCTGTGTGACAGCAGTGCTAACCACAGTGCCACCCGTGCCATAAGGAAAATAATTGAAATGCAGCACAGTTTTTTTTTGGTGTAGCTAACTCATCCCCTACAATCTTACAAAATTTAGCACATGGCCTTCAAAATTTCTTCCTAAGCTGCCAGCTTTTACCCCCTACTACCGTGTGTTGGTGAGTGTCTGGAACGATAAGTAGAGGCGTGTACAATTTTGTCTTTTAAAAAGCATACAGACAGTTACATGGGTAAGATGGGTATAGAGGGATATGGGCCAAATGTGGGCAATTGGGACTAGCTGAATGGTAAAAACTGGGCGGCATGGACAAGTTGGGGGGAAGGGACTGCTTCCATGCTGTAAACTTCTATGACTCTATGACCTATACAATCAAGGGCTACAAGTGCATGGGAACACCACCATTGCAAGTTCCCCTCCAAGCCACACGTTATCCTGTCTTGGAACTATAACACCACTCCAAGGGTCAAATTCCCAGGATTCCCACCATAATAGCACTATGGCTGCACCTATGCCAAAAGGAGTATCATGGTTCAAGGAAGTGGCTCAACACTACTTTCTCAATGGTAATTATGAATGGGCAATAAATACTGGACTGGCCAGAAAAGCTAACATTCCAAAAAAGAATTGGAAACAAGTCCAGTCGCTGTCGTTCATTACGTCTATCACCCATTTTGCAAAATTTGTTTCTTCTGAACTTCTAGACTTCCGACAGTATCCTCCTTTGAAGAATGTTTTTACCAGGTGCAAGTCAGAGATTGGTTTATTGTCCTTTTTATCTGTATTGGAGAAACATCCATTTTGCACTAATTTGAATTCTTCCACATCTCACTCAAGACATCCTCATGTGAAGCAGCTCTGCCAACATCCCCGTTAGAACTCTCGGACTGCTGAGCTCAAGAAGCACGTCAGGAGAGGAGGGAGATGCAGTGTCTTCCTCTAGGGATGTTCATGTAATCTCCAATTCCAAAGCATTGGTGACGTGACTGGAGGGTGGGGAATTAACAATTGCGACCTTCACTTTCATGAAAAGAACCAACTCAGGCCGCAGGTTAACACACAGCAGGTGACATCACTCAGTCCCTGCTGTTCCATGAAATGGAGATGATAAGCGGCTTCCCAGGAAGGCGCGATGTGGCTAGGCTGCAGGTCCTGGGGTATTGATAGGGGCTCATTTACTGCTTGCTGTGTCACTGAATTTAAATAGTCTTATGAAATTGGCAAACATACAAAATTAATCCAGGCCAATGGGAAAATAGCTGAGATATTAACTTGTAAAGCAGAGCAATTGCCAAAGTGGCACAAACTGTAGCAACTGGCCTTACCCAACAAACTGAAGACCTACCAAAACCTGCAAATACGCAGGAAAGTGTATCATGCAAGATGTTTAGTGCAATAGGTAAACATGTGAATGTTCCGTGCCACAATAAATACAGTTTGCTAATTCGGAAAACAACAACCTTGCTTTATAGATTGGGCAAAAAGCAAAAGTTCCAGTGGACTGTAATGTGTTTATTTACAGAATCACAGAGTTGTTACTGTGCTGAATGAGGCCATTCAGCCCACCCTGTCTGCACCAGCTCTCTGAATGAGCAATTAAGCTAGTGCCACTCTACCGGCCTTCTCCCCATAACCCTGTACATTCAACTCTTTCAGATAATAGTTTAATTCCCCCTTCAATGCCTTGACTGAACCTGCCTCTTTGACTCTGATCCTAGATTCTCCCTCGGGTAGAAACAGCCTCTCACTAACTGCCCTGTCAAGATTCCTAAGTATGTCTCAGTAAGGTCGCCTCTCAATCTTCTTAACCCCAATGAGTTTAGGCACAGCCTTGTGAATCTTCTCTGGACTGCCTCCAATGCCAATATATCTTTGCTTAGACAAGGGGACCAAAGCTGTTCAGACTTTGAAAATCATTGAATCCATAGAATCATAGAATTCCTACAGTGCAGAAGGAGGCCATTCGGCCCATCGCGTCTGCACCGACCACAATCTCACCCAGGTCCTATTCCCGTAACCCCACATATTTACCCTCCTAATCCCCCAGACACTAGGGTCAATTTAGCATGGCCAATCAATCTAATCCACACATTTTTGGATTGTGGGAGGAAACTGGAGCACCCGGAGGAAACCCATGCAGACATGGGGAGAACGTGCAAACTCCACACAAACAGTGACCCGAGGCCAGAATTGAACCGGTATCCCTGGCGCTGTGAGGCAGCAGTGCTAACCACTGTGCCACTGTGATGGAAGATTACAAAACTATCTTGTTTGGACTGCGTGGCCATTCCATTTCCTTCACGCACCCCTGCATGGAAAGTAGAAGGACATCAACACGAAGGGTAAATTTTGGGAGGATGTCTCCACTCATGGGAGAGTGTGGGACCAGAGGGCATGGTCGCAGAATAAGGGAGTGCTCATTTATGATGGAGTTGAGGAAGAATTTCTTCTCTCAAAGAGTGGTGGATCTTTGGAATTGTTTACCCCAGGAAGCTGGGATCGATAGATTTTTAATCAGTCGAGGGATTAAGGGTTACAGAGAAAAGGCAAGAAAGTAGACTTAGTGAGCGTTAGATCAGCCATGACCTAATGAAATGGTGGAGCAGGCTCGAAGGGTTGATTGGCCCACTCCCATTCCTATTTATTGTCTGGTGCCAGTCAGTTAATGTTAGATGTAGGTTTTAAAGGTTTGTATGTTGTACAGGCTGTGGGGGGAGGTGGGGGAGAAGCTGACGGGAGACGTGGGCTGGGATTTCAAAAGAGAAAGAGCAGAGAGCTGGTCTAATGGTGTCAACTTCAGTTGCAAACAAGTCCATTGTTGGGGTGAAAAGGTAGGGCAGAGATTGAAAAAGAGTCAAGGGAAAGTGGAGGAAAGAAGCCAAGGATTATCTTTGCTCCCTAGAATGATCCTGGAGTAGAGGGCAGTATTAGCCAAGGAGGATGAGACACCATTCGGGTGGCACAGTGGTTAGCACTGCTGCTTCACAGCACCAGGGACCCGGGTTCGATTCCAGCCTCGGGTCACTGTCTGTGTGGAGTTTGCATGTTCTCCCCATGTCTGCTTGGGTTTCCTCTGGGTGCTCCGGTTTCCCCCAACAGTTTAAAGATGTGTGGGTTAGGTGGACTGGCTATGCTAAATCGCCCCTTAGTGTCCCGAGACGTGTAGATTAGATGGGATTAGCCAAGGTAAATGTGTGGGGTTACGGGGATAGGGTGGGGGAAAGGACTTGGGTGAGATGCTCTTTTGGAGATTCAGTGCAGGCTCGATGGGCCAAATGGCCTCTTCTGCACTGTGGGATTCTATGATTCTATGAACTTCTGCCTAATATGGTCCAGTTGATCTGATGATGGATGGCTAAACCAGTGTCATAGAGTCATAGAGGTTAACAGCATCGAAACAGGCCCTTCAGCCCAACTTGAACTGGATACACTCAACCCTGACAGCTGAGACTCAAAGATGTGAAGGTGGGGCCATCGTAGGGGAACATGCGACCTGGGCGAGATCAAAGATTTTATTCTGGAACAAAGCTGAAGTGATGAGGTGGTAGAATTCCACACAGACCAGGGATAGTACAGTCTTAAACAAGGGGCGCATTCTAAAATGTGTTCCACAATGTCAGAAATAATTTCATTAATCATTTTATTTGTGCCTGGCTGGGATTCTCCGATCTCCTTTTCCCCACCACTGCTGCCAGCGAGAATGGAGGATTTGGCGCTCAGCAAAAACTCTATTCACTGCAGCGGGACTGGAGAATCCCAGCCATGGTTGAGTTTGGACAATTCCAGCCTCTGTTTTAGACATTAATAGCACACAGTTTATTGTTACTACTGAATGGGACAACGATGGTCGAGGTGTAAATTGAGATTTACTCATGTCACCGCACGTTTCAGCCATTAATCATTTAGCCAGAATTGTAAATCATATCAACATTGTCTTAAATCGGCCTGGTGATGCTGTTTTGGGCTGGCTTTGCATGTACTCTTTGAGTAGATTGATTGCGCTTGGAGGTAATTTTAACCTAAACCTTCACAGGAAATAGCTTTCCAATGCTGCTTTTAAAAATCATCCCACTTCCCTCTCCATAAAAGCCAGGGAAAAGTAAAACTGGGTGAGGAATAACACTGGGAACCAACTCAAAACAGGTTCCTGCCAGGTGGAATAAGTTAAAATGGCCCATAACACTCATAATGGGTGGGATATTATGGCCTTGCTCGTCCCGAAACCTTAAAACCCGCTTGAGGTCAACAGAGTTCCAATTGTCTGCCCCTCGCCCATTCTGATTCCCCTGGTGGGCGCGGCGGTAAAGATTCTGGTCCATATCTGTTCCAAAGAAATAGAATACTTGAAGGAGGCAGAATGGATATGGGGGAAGAACAAGGGATGGAGACCAACTGCACTACTCTTCAAAAGGGAATGGTACAGGATCAATGGGCTGAATGGTCTCTGAATGATTTTTTAAAAGTTTATTCATTAGTGTCACAAGTAGACTTACATTTACACCAGTTTCTGTGAAAATCCCCTAGTTGCCACACTCTGGCGCCTGTTCGGGTACACTGAGGGAGAATTTAGCACGGCCAATGCACCTATCCAGCAGGTCTTTCGGACCGTGGGAGGAAACTGGAGCACCCGGAGGAAACTCATGCAGACACGGGGAGGGTGTGCAGACTTCACACAAACAGTGACCCAAGCTGGGAAGCGAACCTGGGTCCCTAGCGCTGTGAGGCAGCAGTGTTATAACCACTGTGCCACCGTGCGGGTGCTGTACATTCTATGTTTCTATGATGAGTCCAGTGGTGATATGACATTATTCCAAACGACTCCACTGTTTATGGGCATCACTGTTTTACCTTGACTATTGAGAACAGGAGTTTTCAGCAATAGAATTCTCTCCAGTTATGGATTTAATTCTCTCCCTCTCACAAGGACCGGGATATTTGTAGCAACTTAGCAGCCAGCAACAGATAGAACTGAACAACGTGCAACTAGTTTGCTGTTTAATTAGATTAGAGAGACATCAACTGGTTACCATTCTGTTAATGTTTTCTAGACGCAAACACAGAGAGGTCAGAAATCTTGCTCTGTGATTCAATGATTCCACCAAGTTAATAAACCATGATGTGAGGATTAGAAAGCAGGTACGCAGTGAGTGGGAAGACAAATTTGAACCAGGTATGAGATGCTCCTCATGTTTTGCTGAGCGTTTAAACCAGAGTGCATGAAAACCAGTAAAAATTATAAAAAATATGTTCTTTAGTGATGGTTGAATGAAAAACTCTTTTTTTCGACTCATGTCTACATGGGTTTCCTCCGGGTGCTCCGATTTCCTCCCACAGTCCGAAAGACGTGCTGGTTAGGTGCATTGGCCATGCTAAATTCTCCCCCAGTGTACCCAAACAGGAGCCAGAGTGTGGCGACTAGGGGATTTTCACAGTAACTTCATTGCAGTGTTAATGTAAGCCTTACTTGTGACACTAATAAATAAACTTTAAATTTATCTTTTGATCTCCATTTGTGCTCAGGTTCCCAAATGACTCTGTGGCTAAAGTTTCAACATGTTAGTGAGTCACATGGACTGCAAAATTCCCTGGTCCAATACCTGGACTGTGTTGGGTTGAATTTAAGCTCAAATGTAGAAGACCTAATCCACTAACTCACATAGGCCTAACGCAGAATGTTTTCTCGATCGAGTACTGGAACAATATTTTAAATCTGCTTGCATACGTTTTTGTTAGAATTTACTGCCGCCAAGTAGAAGTATCATAGAATCCATACAGTGCAGAAGGAGGCCATTCGGCCCATCGAGCCTGCACTGACAACAATCCCACCCAGACCCTATCCCCATATGTATTTATCTTGCAAATCTCCCTGACACTAAGGGGCAATTTAGCACGGCCAATCCACCTAACGCACACATGTTTGGAGTGTGGGAGGAAACCGGAGCACCCGGAGGAAACCCACACAGACACAGGGAGAACGTGCAAACTCCACACAGACAGTGACCCGAGGCCGGAATTGAACTGGGGTCCCTGGCGCTGTGAGGCAGCAATGCTAACCACTGTGCCACCGTTCCGCCCATTGTAAATGTAAATCCACGAGAGTTAGTCTTGAAAGAAAGCAATCTTTAAATATCATTTGTATTCCTCTGTATTTAGCATTAGTAATTAATGGAGAACAACAAAATATTTGCAATCAAATTAGTATCTTTCTTGCAGCAGTACTTCTTTAAATACAGGAATTCCAGCTATTTTTTTCACCAAAGACTTCAAAAGAATCAAAACTCCCTGACTCCAGAAAAGGCTACCTGAAATTGCCCTTGTTTAAAGATAGACCTGGAAATAAAAATATATTTTTCCCAGGCGTCTGACCTTTCCAGTTATAGAAGATGAGATTACAATTGAGAACTGGTTTCTCCTGAGTTGAAAAAGTAGGTTTGTATCTTCTGGACTGGTATTATTTGAGGAGGTAATACCCTGGGCAGAACTTTTGCAAAAAAAAGAGAAAACCGCTGTGATTCATATCGATACGTCCAGCGTGAATCTGACTGCGATCTTCCTGCACTCTATCAGTTTTTGGGAAGGGGTGAGTTTTACACCAGTTCAGAGGCACGGGGTGTAACCTCACCGACAAGCCTGGCTTCACAGAAATTGGGTCTCCTCTCTCCCCACGGATAACTGGAACCTTGTCCCCTGTCATTGATGGCACGAGATCCTCCCCCCGCCTCGAGCATGACTGATGTGGAAATGCCGGCGTTGGACTGGGGTAAACACAGTAAGGAGTCTAACAACACCAGGTTAAAGTCCAACAGGTTTATTTGGTAGCAAACGCCACTAGCTTTCGGAGCGCTGCTCCTTCGTCAGATGGAGTGGAGATTTCCACTCCATCTGACGAAGGAGCAGCGCTCCGAAAGCTAGTGGCGTTTGCTACCAAATAAACCTGTTGGACTTTAACCTGGTGTTGTTAGACTCCTTACTCGAGCTTGACAGCCAGCACCGGGGCATCAAAGCCCCCCTAATGGGTCCCCTTCCATGCCCGTTCCTTCCTGCCTCACCCCCTTGGCACTGCCCATGTCTCTGCTCCAGTACCAGGTAGTGAAAGCGTTCTGCAATAGGCCCATGTGATTTAGTGAATTAACACTGTGTCCTTCTACACGGCAATGCCCAGTCATGTCCCTGACTTCAATGGCCCCCGAGCGCCCCCAGCATGGCCATCACGACTAGTTTCCGTGTTTGGAAACCAGTAGTAATTCTCTCCGACTTTCTGCTGCGCCTGAGACTCGGAGAATCCTGGGAACAGGGAGAATCTGGCTTGACTCTGGCTTGGAACACTTAAATATACCAAGGGCAGGAACCAGATTATGTCCTGGGGCGGGTGGGAGGGCCTTGGAAAATTTCAAAGGACGCTCGTCTCTCCCACTTGATTTCTGATCCTGCGCAGTCCCAGCGCGTTCCGTGCATGGGGCCAGTAAATTACCCCCTTTATTTCTTTGAAATCTGCTTGTTAGAATTTCAGGGTGTGTCATCGAGGAAGCAGCTTCCTAATTTCCAATCTTATTCCATGGCAAAGTTTTTGTTTGGGACGTTGTTTTGAGGCAACATGATAACTGGCCCTACCTCGAGTCTAAGTTTGTACGGTGGATTGCCCAATGGGGTTAGACTGTGTAAAAACTCGAGAGCAGATAGATTGTTGTCATCCTCCAAATAAACATTGTCATGAACTGGAGAAGGTGCAGAGGAGATTTACGAGAATGTTGCCAAGACGAAAAATTGTAGCTATAAGGAAAGATTGGATAGACTGGGGTTGTTTTCCTTATTTATGGGATATGGGTGTCGCTGGCTGGCCAGCATTTATTGCCCATCCCTAGTTGCCCTTGGAGGGTAGTTGAGAGTCAACCACATTGCTGTGGCTCTGGAGTCACATGTAGGCCAGACCGGGTAAGGACGACAGATTTCATTCCTGAAAGGACATTCATGAACCAGATGGGTTTTTCCAACAATTGACAATGGTTTCCTGGTCATCAATAGAATTCTTAATTCTGGATACTTTTTTTATTGAATTCAAATTCCATCATCTGCCATGGCAGGATTCGAACCCGGGTCCCCAGAACATTGGCTGAGTTTCTGGATTAATAATCTAGCGATAATACCATTAGGCCATTGTCTCCTTGGAAGAGAAGGGGTTGAGGGGAGATTTGATTGAGGTGTACAAAATTGTGGGGGGCCTGGATACAGTGCATGGGATGGGCCTATTTACTTTGATGTGGAGATGCCGGCGTTGGACTGGGGTAAACACAGTAAGAAGTTTAACAACACCAGGTTAAAGTCCAACAGGTTTGTTTGGTAGCAAAAGCTACACAAGCTTTCGGAGCCCTAAGCCCCTTCTTCAGGTGACTCACCTGAAGAAACGTGTTGGACTTTGACCTGGTGTTGTTAAACTTCTTACCCTATTTACTTTAGCAGACAGGTCGGGGGGGGGGGGGGGGGGGGGGGGGGGGCGGGGGGCAAAGCTTTAAAATGATTGGTAGACGGGTTAGAAAGGAGATGGAGAAAAATGTTTGCACCCAGAGGGCTTTAGGGGTCCGGAACCCACGAATGAAAGGGTAGAAAGTGGAAGAAAGCCTCAACTCACTTAAAAAGTGTCTGAATTTACAACTAAAGTGCCGTAACCTCCAGGGCTATGGATCAAATGCTGGAAAGTGCGATTAGGCTGGGTGGCTTGTTTATATGCCAGCACAGACATGGTGGGCCAAATGGCCTCTTTCTGTGCAGTAAACATTGTATGATTCTATATTCTTCAGCAGCAATTCACCTCACGAGGCGATGGTGGGTATCTCTAGCGAATGAATACTTTTCCCAAAGTTTTTCTTGACAAGTGTCAGACTTAAGCATCCAGCTCAGATCAGGACAGCCAAGTGCAGAAAATATCCCTTTACTCTTCCCCAGTAATATGCTTTCAGTTCAAAAACACTCTCTGCTACATCAATGTGAATATTTCCATTTCTCACACCAGCAATCTCCCATGAGAGAATCGAAAGAAGGTTGCTAAGTTTTCTTTTATCTTGCTCATCTTCCAAACTCCGGGCAAGGGGAGGATTATCCCCTGTGCCACCGGACTATCCAAGTGGTCTACATTCATTCATCAGTTGTCAAATAGTAAATGCCAATATCCTAGAGGTTACAACTGACCAGAAACTGGATTGGAGCAGGCAGCAATATAAATACTGTGCCTACAAGAGCAGGTCAGAGGCTGGGAATTATGAGGTGAGTAACTCACTTTCTGACTCCCCAAAGCCTGTCCACCAACACACAAGGCACAAATCAGGAGTGTGATGGAAAACGCTCCACTTGCTTGGATGGGTGCAGCTCCAACAACACTCAAAAAGATTGACACCATCCAGGACAAAGCAGCCCCGCTTGATTGGCACCACAACTACAAACATCCACTCCCCCCACCATCGATGCGAGACTTGTTAAGGTTCGAGACAAAGACAGCATTTCATAGAATCATTGAATCCTTATAGTGCAAAAGGAGGTTACAGCACTTTAGTTGTAAATTCAGACACTTTTTAAGTGAGTTGAGGGTTTCTTCCACTTTGTGTACCTTCCACTTGTGTGTACCATCTACATTAAGATGCACTGCTATAATTCATCAAAGCTGCTTCGACAACACCTTCCAAATCTATGTCCTCAACCATCTAAAAGGACAAGGGCAGTAGATGCATGGAAACACCACCATCTGGAAGTTCCTCTCCAAGCCACACACCATCCTGACTTGGAAATGCATCGCCGTTCCTTCACTGTCAATGGGTCAAAATCCTGGAACTTCCTTCCTAACAGCACTGTGGGTGTACCTACATCTCAGGGACAATTCAAGAAGGCAGCTCACCATCTTCTGAAGGGCAATAAATGCTGGCCTAGCCAGCGATGCCCACATCCTGTGAATGAACAAATGAAAACAAATAGATTGAAGATTTGTTACTGACTAGAACAGGTGAACAGTTTGGTTAATAGATTAAACAAAGGATGGGACTAAAGATAATTAAAAATTGTGATTAAGAAGAAAAGTGAATCAGATTTTTTTTCATCCAGAGTTGGAAAACCGCAGGCGGGGGTGTGCAGTCAGAACCGGAGAATCCCACTGGTGTGAATGGCCGGAAAATCAGTCCCCTTATCTCTTACCAGCCTCCAGTGAGATACTGTAGTCACTTAACTAGGCAGTATAGTGGCACAGTGATTAGCACTACTGCCTCACAGCGCCAGGGACCCGGTTCAATTCCGGCCTCAGGTGACTGTCGACATGGAGGTTGCACATTCTCCCCGTGTCCTCCGGGTGCCCCAGTTTCCTCCCAGAGTCCAAAGGTGTGCAGGTTAGGTTGATTGGCCATGCTAATTTGCCCCTTAGTATTGGGGAGATTAGCAGGGTAACAGAGCAAACAATAGAGTTTATTAGTAATTTATTTCAATGCTTGCTTTGTAAGGTTAGCGATGAATTGTATGGTTGGCCATGCTCACTCCACTCAACAAGTTATATTCATTTTGAGCACTCGATCACTTAGAGTTTTGAGGACTGGATGCCATCATGATGATATTTGCAGTTGCTTTATTGCTCAATGTGGTCAAAGGTATTTCATATAAATTCTTCAAACTAACTCACATCACAACTAGCAGTGAGAACACAACAATAATATAGAAAAGTGAATATCACAGCAATAGGCTGACTTCCAGTTTGTCCATTCCATTGTCAGTATAGTGCAGGGAGTTTATAGCACCAGAGATAAGGATGTCTGCAATGGAGCATCAAATAAAACCTACGCTCGACACCAATGAGTGGCAGAATCCAAGCTCAATCCTTCCATACATAGAATCATAGAATCCCTACAGTGCAGAAGGAGGCCATTCGGCCCATTAAGCCCACACCGACAACAATCCCGCCCAAGCCCTATCCCCATAACCCCATGTATTTACCCTGCTAGTCTCCTGACGCTAAGGGGCAATTCTGCATGGCCAATCCACCTAACCCACATAAGTAGAGTAGAAATGGTTGAGAGCTTCAAGTTTTTAGGTGTCCAGATCACCAACAACCTGTCCTGGTCCCTCCTTGCCGATGCTATAGTTAAGAGAGCCCATCAACGCCTCTACTTTCTCAGGAGATGAAAGAAATTTGGCATGTCCGCTACAACTCTCACCAACCTCTAAAGACAGCACCAGAGAAAGCATCCTTTCTGGTTGTATTGCAGCTTGGTATGGATCCTGTTCTGTCCAATACCACAAGATACTACAAAGGGTCGTGAATGAGGCCCATCACTCAAACCAGCCTCCCATACACTTTCCGCTGCTTGGGAAAAGCAGCCGGCTCTCTTCCACCTTCTTCCATTGGGAAAAAGATACAAAAGTCTGAGGTCACGTACCAAACAACTCAAAAACAGCTTCTTCCCTGCTGCCATCAGACTTTTGAATGGACCTACCTTGCATTAAGTTGATCTTTCTCTACACCCTAGCTATGACTGTAACAGTACATTCTGCACTCTCTCCTTTTCTTCCTTATGTACGGTATGCTTTGTATAGCACGCAAGAAACAATACTTTTCACAGTATACTAATACATGTGACAATAATAAATGAAATCAAATCAAATCATCTTTGAAAACCCGAGTGCCTGGAGGAAACCCATGCAGGCATGGGGAGAACGTGCAAACCTGAGGCTGGAATTGAACCTGGGTCCCTGCCGCTGTGAGGCAGCAGTGCTAACCACTGTGCCAACTAAAAAAGAGGGACGCTATTGCGTGAATCAAACATTTCTCCACATTTTGCACTGTGCATCTGCGTTCAGCAAACCTAGCTCAGCATGGGATGAAAGGACCTAGATGCAAAGTAAAGCTCCATGCACCATCTACCCCAGTGTGTGTTTTTTTAATTCAATTGTGGGACATGGGCGTCGCTGGCTGGGCCAACATTTGTTGCCCTTGTACTGAGTGGCTCGCTAGACCATTTCAGAGGGCAGTTCAGAGTCAACCACATTGCTGTGGGTCTGGAGTCGTCACATGTAGGCCAAACCAGGTAAGTTCGACAGATTTCCTTCCCTAAAGGGCATTAGTGAACCAGATAGGTTTTTCCACCAATCAGCAATGGTTTCATGGTAATCAGTCGATTTTTAATTCCAGATATTTTTTATTGAGTTCAAATTCCACCACCTGCCAAAGCAGGATTCGAACCCGTGTCCCCAGAATATTAGCTGAGTTTCTGGATTAATAATCCAGCCATACCTCTAGGCCATCGCCTCCCCTCCATTCTCTAACACTGGTTAATCTGGTTAATCTTTAATCTGGTGAAGGACATTAGTATTGGAGAATGGAACACATTTCCTTTCAGTTATCCTTTGAGTTTATGATTTCAGTTGCATTGTTGAATGGGATGAGGTAAACGGAAGCACCTCTCTGCAGGAGGAACAGAAGTTGAACAAAGGCTCCTCCTCAGGAAGCACTGGTAAAGCCAGCTCAAAATAATCTTGGTAAGATCATGGGAACTAAGGGCAGCTAACATGTAACCCAGTTAGACTGGAGGCGACTGGCCAGTTGATCTATTGCCAGAATACATACTGTAGAGCAAGCTAATGCAGCGATATTTTATTAACATCTCTAAATATAAACAAACATAATAACGTGGACATTGGGATGGATTTCTTTTATCAAATTCGTGTTTTCTTTTGTGAGGCTGTCCAGAACTAAAGCAAATCTCTTTAATGCGTGTTCGAAGTTCTCCTTTATATAAGGTTCTTGTTAAAATAAATTGCCAAGAGGTTAATTTTGACACAGCTGTGAGGGAAGGAATGCTACCTTGTGCTTTGGCTGAGACTTGAAGCTCGCAACTTGGTTCTTCTGCAAGATCCCCAGGGCACTAGCCAAAGAACACTGCAAGTTTTCCCAGAGCCTTGGCCAACATTCCTCCCTCAACTATGATTATCTGAAACAGAGCGGCTGGAATTTTCTGGTCGTTCATGCCCTGCTACCGCTACAAGCGAAGATGGAGAATTTGGTGCTCAGCCAAATCTTTCGTTCACTGCAGCGGGACCGGAGAATCCCGCCAGCATGAATGGCCGGAAAATTCCGCCCAGCGACTGCGGACATGTTTCTCATTTTTTGGGACCTTTGCTGTGCACAGGATGGGACCAGGGAATCCCGCCGCTGTCAGTGGGACTTTTCCCATTGATATCACCCTACACCCCCACAAAACGGGGACTCGGGCGGTACGCTGATGGCGGGACCGGAGAATCCCGCTGGCGTGAACGGCCGGAGAATTCTGGCCATAATCTGGTACAAAGTCTCAACCTGATTCAGAGATTACAAAGTCATCGTGCGCAGGAGAATCAGTGTGTTAAAACGGAGGCAGCACGATACACTTATAAAATAAAACATGATACATGTTCATAAGTAATAAAAGTCAAAAGAACTACATAGCTACAAAACCTGACTGCAGAGTTCAGCTCTTAAACTTATAGAACAAAAGGGTACATACATTTGTTCAACATCTTGAAGAAAAGTATCTGCTTCTTTTAAAGCATTGCACATTAAAACAAAAGTATAGCTTGGTACCAATCCGGGTTGTGCAATGTATTAAGGGTGGGTGATGGCCAAGTGGTATTATTGCTCGACTATTAATCCAGAAACTCAACTAATGTTCTGGGGACCCGAGTTCGAATCCCACCATGACAAATGGTGGAACTTGAATTCAATAAAAAAATATCTGGAATTAAGAATCTACTGATGACCATGAAATCATTGTTGATTGTCGGAAAAACCCATCTGGTTCACTAATGTCCTTTAGGAAAAGTAATCTGCCATGCTTACCTGGTCTGGCCTACTTGTGACTCCAGAGCCACCTCAATGCGGTTGACTCTCAACTGCCCTCCAAGGGCAACTAGGGATGGGCAATAAGTGCTGGCCAGCCAGCGACGCATTTCCACAAATGAATTTTTAAAAATTCCCACCTGTCATATAAGAAAGTCTCAGCAGTTGCATTTCTATAGTCAATTGGACTTTGACCATAATTACACAGAATATTATATTTGAGGATTAGATAGGGTGGACATTGAGAGCCTTTTTCCTCGGATGGTGATGGCTAACACTAGGGGACATAGCTTTAAATTGAGGGGTGAGAGATATAGGACAGATGTTAGAGGTAGGTTCTTTACTCAGAGAGTAGTAAGGGCGTGGAATGCTCTGCCTGTAGCAGTAGTAGACTCGTCAACATTAAGAGCATTCAAAAGGTTATTGGATAAACATATGGATGATATTGGAATAGTGTAGATTAGATGGGCTTTAGATTGGTTTCACTGGTCGGCGCAACATCGAGGGCCGAAGGGCCTGTACTGCGCTGTAATGTTCTATGTTCTATGTTCTATATTAAGTTAGCTGATTGGTGACATCACGGTGGCACACAGCATCAGGGACCCGGATTCGATTCCGGCCTTGGGTTACTGCCTGTGTGGAGTTTGCACGTTCTCTCTGTGTCTGCGTGGGTTTCCTCCGGGTGCTCCAGTTTCCTCCCACAGTCCAAAGGTAAAGTTTAACATTTATTTATTAGTCACAAGTAAGGCTTACATTAACATTGCCATGAAGTTACTGTGAAATTCCTCTAGTCGCCACATTCCGCCGCCTGTTCGGGTCAATGCACCTAAATAGCATGTCTTTCAGACTGTGGGAGGAAACCGGAGCACCCGGAGGAAATCCACACAGACACGGGGAGAACGTGGAGACTCCCCATAGACAGTGACCCAAGGCCGGAATTGAACCCAGATCCCTGGAGCTGTGAGGCAGCAGTACTAACCACTATGCCACCATGCCACCCCTGGTGGTGAATTGGCCATGATAAATTGCCCCATAATGTCCAAAGGTGTGTAGGTTAGGGGGATTAGCAGAGTATGTGGGGTTACGGGGATAGGACCTGGGTAAGATGCTCCTTTGGCAAATTGGTACAGACTCAATGGGCCAAATGGCCTCCTTCTGCACTGTAGGGATTCTGCAATATTCTTTGATTAAAGTGCCTTGATCACCTAATCATTAAACGTGGCTAAGCTACAAACTTTAATGATTAAACATGGCCTTTTTAGTAATTATTTTAGTATATATCCATAAGCTCTTAGGTTGGAGCTGCCTCCTGGCTTTACAGCTTTTTAAGAAGTCTCACAACACCAGGTTAAAGTGCAACAGGTTTATTTGGTAGCACAAGCTTTCAGAGTGTTACTCCTTCTTCAGGTGAGTGAAGAGTTGTGTTTCACAAACAGGGCATATATAGACACAAACTCAATTTACAAGATAATGATTGGAATGCGAGTCTTTATAGGTAATCAAGTCTTAAAGATACAGACAATGTGAGTGGAGAGAGCGTTAAGCACAGGT
This sequence comes from Mustelus asterias, assembly GCF_964213995.1. Classification (NCBI taxonomy): domain Eukaryota; kingdom Metazoa; phylum Chordata; class Chondrichthyes; order Carcharhiniformes; family Triakidae; genus Mustelus; species Mustelus asterias. Next base: position 32,041,531 of record NC_135827.1, read on the forward strand.
TAAAGAGATGTGTATTGTCTCCAGCCAGGACAGTTAGTGAGATTTTGCAAGTCCAGGCAAGTCGTGTGGGTTACAGATAGTGTGACATGAACCCAAGATCCCGGTTGAGGCTGTCCTTCACGACACATGGCAATGCAGAGTTGCTGAGCAGAGACTGATAGCCAAGTTCCGCACACATGAGGACGGCCCATTGAGTCTGCACAAACAACAATCCCACCCAGGCCCTTTCCCCGTAACCCCCCATACTTACCCTGCTAAATCCCTCTAACCTACACATCCCGGGTCACTAAGGGGCAATTGAGCCCCTTAGGGTAAAATATGTAGGGGTAGGGCCTGGGTGGGATTGTGGTCGGTGCAGACTCGATGGGCTGAATGGCCTCCTTCTGCACTGTAGGGTTTCTATGATTTCTATGATGAGCATGGCCTATCAACCTAACCCGCAAATCTTTGGACTGTGGGAGGAAACCAGAGCACCCGGAGGAAACCCACGCAGACACGGGGAGAACGTGCAAACTCCACACAGCCAGTCACCCAAGCCGGGAATCGAACCCGGGTCCCAGGAGCTGTGAGGCAGCAGTGTTAACCATGGTGCCACCGTGTTGCCCCATAGTACCCCGGTCAGGGCTGTTTACATAACTTCATGGTCAGGCAAATACAATTAACAACAGTGGTAATTGGCTTTTCCATTTAATTAGATTTAATTTAGTCTGCGCCATCAGGTCATCATCAGTTGACAAATGTTGGGACATTTGCACATAAACAGGTCCAAAAGGTCAAAAAATCTTTATCCTTTGGTTAAAAACAAACTAAAAAAACCCAAGACCCCACATCGTTAGTTTGCTGTTCTTTCCCTTATCTGATGGAATAGATAAAAGCAGGTTAATAAATCTCAGAGAAGTGAGGTTGGGAAACCAGTCACATCAGAAAGCAACAGGATCCAACTCAGGGGAGGTAAGAAGTGTTTCAGGGTTAATCAGCAGTGTAAGAAAAAGAGTTAAAATGCAGCTTTTCTCTCATGGTAACCAGATGAACAGCCTTGTTCGTGTGAGATTTCGCTTTTGATGGCTCAGTAACTCAGTAACTAAAGGTTTTTGTATTTAACTGTGACACAGTGAGCAGGAAGCTTCAATAAGGCTGCAATGATGTTTGGGATCATTTACAATTGCCCTTGATGTCCCCGCTCTATCAAGGGGGGGTGGGGGTGGGAGGTTTGGGTGATAATTCACCCCCCCCCCCCCCCGTCTTCCTCTTCATTATCTTCCAATGATCGAGTGGAGCTGCCGTGCGTGCACGGGTGTGTTGTGCTGAGGATGGGTTGGGACGAATCGCTGATGCTTCTTCTGGTGAATGTGTCACTGATGTTCACTGAACGTCTGAAGTGTCGTCCCTGAGGGAACACTGTCCGCAGTGTCCGGGGCTCCGCAACCTCAGAGTAACTCGGGAATAGGGGAAACAAAAGATATCAGAAACTGTGGAAATTAATGTGGAAGTGGTCTGTGATTTTATTTGAGAGCATAAACTAAGTGTTGTCTCAAAGGTAAGAGTGAATATTAGACTTTTATCTATACAAAAATGTGGTGAACCATGTGCAATGATTAATGGTTTGAAGACTCATATTGGACTGGGAACATTAACTCCATTTCTCTCTCTACAGATGATGCCAGACCAGCTGAGTCTTTCCAGCATCCTCTGTCTTTATTTAAAATGTAATGATTATTGAATTTACTTTATTAAACATTAAATAGGTTGTCATGGACTTAAGGAGTCAGGTAACTATATACCTGCGCACATCTTAATGATAACTGAGAAGACTTAAAGGACTACTGATTCTTAATTTGATTTGATTTGATTTATTATTGTCACATGTATTAGTATACAGTGAAAAGTATTGTTTCTTGCGCGCTATATAGACAAAGCATACCGTTCATAGAGAAGGAAACGAGAGAGTGCAGAATGTAGTGTTACAGTCGTAGCTCGGGTGTGGAGAAAGATCAGCTTAGTGCGAGGTAGGGCCATTCAAAAGTCTGATGGCAACAGGGAAGAAGCTGTTCTTGAGTCGGTTGGTACCTGTCCTCAGACTTTTGCATCTTTGGATGAGAGTATGTCCGGGGTGCGTGGGGTCCTTGATTATGCTGGCTGCTCTTCTGAGGCAGCGGGGAGTGTAGACAGTCAATGGATGGGAGGCTGGTTTGCGTGATGGATTGGGCTTCATTCGCAACCCTTTGTAGTTTCTTGCAGTCTTGAATAGAGCAGGAGCCATACCAAACTGTGATACAACCAGAAAGAATGTTTTCTATAGTGAACCTGTAAAAGTTGGTGAAAGTTGTAGCAGACATGCAAATTTCCTTGGTCTTCTGAGAGAGTAGAGGCGTTGGTGGGGCTTTCTTAACAATAGTGTCGGCATGGAGGGACCAGGACAGGTTGTTGGTGATCGAGACACCTAAAAGCTTGAAGCTCTCGACCATTTCTACTTCGTCCCCGTTGATGGTGGGGGTGGGTGGCCGGCTTGCCTGTGAGCCAACTAAAGCCTTAAAACTGCTGCTGGAGGTGACGTTGAGGGTGGTGCAAGTGGTCTTGATCAATTGGCTTGCTTTGTCTTGGATGGTGAGGAGCTTCTTGAGAATTGATGAAGCTGCATTCACCCAGGCAGGTATCCCATCACACTCCTCAGTCGTGCCTTGCGAGTACCAAACAATCTTCGGGGATTGCGGAGATGAGTTACTCACTGCAGAACTTCCAATTGCTCTTGTGGCCACAGCATTGGAATGGTTGGTCAAATTGAGTCTCTAACTTTTTATGTTTTAGAGAAAGGAATTCAGAGTTCAGTTTGGCATCGTATGGAATGTTTAGCCTTTTTCTGAAATGCATGCGAGTGTGTTTATATCCAACTCAAGATGATCCTACCTTCCATCAGTAAACTGGTGCTAATTTTCCGTTACAGGGATTTATCATCCATTAGGAACCAAGTTGGATTTGCATCAGGCGGCGTAGCAGTGTTTCAACAGTCACTGTCTATAATTCTGGTCAAATTGAAACTCAAGTTCCAGAGTTCAAAGGGCAAGGAGCTAACCCATTACACTATACAACCTTGCAATGTTATTAGATTTCCAACACTGGGTCACCATGGAATTCTATTCAGGGAATGTATTTCGACAGTAGAATGGAACAGGGTTCTGATCTAAGGTCATAGTGACCAGAAACGGAAATTGTGGACAAAACCTCACCAAAATTTGGCAGAGTGTTATTTCCGGTGAGAAAACCGACATGTTTCTCTCCAGATTCGGCCACACTTTGACAAACAATATTAAGGGGGCGTGATTCACGGCATCATAGAGGTGGGTGTGGCTTAAACATGTCAGCAAAACCCGGCTGCTCAAAGCTCGGGACGCCATCTTTAAAGGACGCCCCGATCAAAACTCCAATAAACCTCCCTCCACCCCACCACTGAGGCCTCAGGGGCTCCTCACCACACCCCCGATTGGAGCCAGCATTCACTGTGACCACTGCCTCCCCCAACTGTGATCATCAGCCCCTTCACTCTCCCTCCCAACGACCTTTGGCACCCACTCTCTCTGCCCCCCCCCTCCCGCGATCATCAGCCCCTTCACTCTCCCCAACACCCCCCAAGACCCTGCCCCACCACAATCATCGGACCCATCTCTCTCCCCCCCCGTCAATCATTGGCCCCTTCTCTCCCACACCCCCCCCTCACGATCATTGGTCCCTTCTCTCATTCCCCCCTCCTCTTGCAATCATTGGCCCCTTCTCTCCCACACCCCCCCTCATGATCATTGGCTCCTTTGTCCCCACAGTCAAAGGTGACACCTGCACTCCCACACCCCCCTCCCCCCTGAAACGGCCATCAACGGCACCTGGCACCCATTTCTTGTCGGACAGCTCCCGGCCCACAAACTCACCAGGCTCCCACTGGGCACCGCCCTTTGGCACAGGTTGGCACTGCCAAGATGGTATGGTGCCCACCGGACAGTGCCAATCTGTGGCAAGATACTGTGCCAAGGGGCATTGCCAGGGCACTGCCTGGCCATGTCCCTCGCCCCTGGGTAGACCCCCATGACAGGTTCACGTCAGTGTAAACCTGTTGTGAACTGTGCCAATGTGACGTCACGCTATGGTGGTGTCAATATCTGGCGGGCATTCTAGATACATGAGGAGGGGTGGGTTAATAGCACTGAAATACGTGCTAATGCATGCAAAGCTGGCTCCCACCCACTACGGGCATGAACCTGATGATGAGGGGCGTGGAGGATCCCAGATCGTGATCTCGCCAGCGAGAACTGCGACTTGTGGATCTGGAGCCCTGTCTGCATTCACACAATGGCGAACACGGGTTCAAGATTTCGCCCTCTGTCTCTCTCCCTACAGATACTGCCTGATCTGCTGAACATTTCCAGTACTGTTTGCTTTGATAATGAGTTTCAAGGTTCCGATTGATCACAGAATTGTTACGGTGCAGAAGGAGGCCATTTGGCCCATCACGTCTGCTCCAGCTCCAAAGGATAACACAAGAGAAATGCATTTTTACTTGTGATATTTTGATGAAAAGTAATATTATTAACTACTGTAAATCTACAGTTGGTATTTAATCCTTTTTATCGACCTGGTTACTTACTGCTCAAACAAATCTGATTAGCAATATAAACCCTAACACATTCTGACAGCAACACTCATCAATCTGCCCACTGAAACTGGGTAAATCCAAGGGCAGCAATGATACGGTAGTGACGTTTAAGGGGCGTCTTGACAAATGCATGAATAGGATGGGAATGGAGAGATATGATCCCAGGAAGGGTAGGGGGTTTTAGTTCAGTCGGGCAGCATGGTCGGTGCAGGCTTGGAGGGCCGAAGGGCCTGTTCCTGTGCTGTAATTTTCTTTGTTCTTTGTTCTTTGAATCGAATAAGGGAATCCTTAAATCCTTGCTGGTATGTATTTTTGACATCAAGTCCCACCAAGTTTTATTGCATATAGCATAAGGATTGACCACGACCAGTTAGATGAAATAGCAGATAGCATAGTTAGATGAAATGTGTTCTAAATACTATCTAACTCTACCTCGCAGCCGTGATCTGAATCTGGATAGTCAGAAGCTTTTTCCTGGGGCGGAAGAGTCAATTATTACGGGGTATAAATTTAAGATGCGAGGGGCAAGGTTTAAAGGAGATGTACGAGGCAGATTTTTTACACAGAGGGTGGTGGGTGCCTGGAACTCGCTGCTGGGTGAATGGAAAAGATTGTTATTTAGAAAGGGGGAGGGGTGGATTTGTTCCCCGTTGTTCTGGCTAATATTTACCCCACATCGACATCACAGAAACAGATTATCTGGTCATTATTGCCTTGCGGTTTGTGGGAGCTTGCTGTGTTTAAATTAGCTGATGTATATTTCCTACAGCAGTGATTACATTTCAAACAGCATTTAGAATAGAATCCCTGCAGTACATTCGGCCCATCGAGCCTGTACTGACAACAATCCCACCCAGATCCTATCCCCATAACCCCACTTATTTACCCTGCTAATCCCCCTGACACTAAGGGGCAATTTTAGCAGGGCCAATCCACCTAACCCGCACATCTTTGGAGTGTGGGGGGAAACCAGAGCACCCGGAGGAAACCCACGCAGATACAGAGTGTGCAAGCTCCACACAAACAGTCACCCAAGGTTAGAATTGAACCCGGGTCCCTGGCGCTGTGAGGCAGCAGTGCTAACCACTATGCCATCGAGCCATTCTTCAGTGGCTGTAACAAGCTGTGAGATATTCTGAGGTCAGGAAAGGTATGTGTCTCGGGGCTTTCCAAACTGTGAGTCGCGGGACCCCACTTTGGGGTCTGAGGCAGCAATGGCTGCCATGGAACTTGGACTGAATGCCAACAACTGCAAACCCCTTTTAAATCCTTTTGTTTTTTTTCATGGTGGCTTAACTGACCTTTGATATTTGAGGCCTGGTTTCTTCTCCAAAAAAGCCGGTAAAAAGATAGGTGGTTATTTGGGGAGAAACTCTGCAAATTAAACATTTTACTCTCACACAATTCTCCCTCCCCTTTGCCCTCATAACACCAACAACCCTTGTTCTCCCTGCCTCTCCCTCCACTCCTCAATGCCCCCACCCCTGGCCCCTCCAGCTCTTACTGCCCCCCAGACATCCCATTCCCCCTCCACCCCCACCTCTCACTCTGGGGCAATTTTCAAGGCTGTCAATAGTATTACATTGGGAAATGTTATATATTTACACTGTTGAATTCCCAGCTTTGAGGCTGAGCTATTCAGTCAATCATTATCCAGCAAATTAAAATTTTATCTTGTAATCCTGGGGAAGGATGTGAGTTAGAAACTTGGTTTTATGTAACCCTGCTATCACCAGAACTTTGCAAAAATACAAGTGTTTTAAGGAGTGAAGCACTTCCCCCGGGCCCCGACCCACGATTTTGTCACCCTGTGTTAGGTATTTGGGGACGGACAGAGAGGGGACGTGTTTCTGTTTCCACTTGCTCTGCCACATTTCTTTCGGCTCACGTCCAACCCTTCATTGCCCTTAAGGTGCATAGACATAGAATCCCTACAGTACAGCAGGAGGCCATTTGGCCCATTGAGTCTGTACTGACCACAATCCCACCCAGGCTCTATTCCCGTAACCCTCATTTACCCTGCTAAGCCCCCTGACATTAGGGTCAATTTAGCATGGCCAATCAACCTAATCCGCACATCTTTGGAGTGTGGGAGAAAACCGGAGCATCCGGAGGAAACCCACGCAGACACGGGGAGAACATGCAAACTCCACACAGACATCCAAGGCCAGAATTGCCCTTTATATTGTGGCTTGTTGTCTTCTTGTCTCCACGATTTTATCAGCCTGTATTCGGATTAGAAAACATTCCAGGTTTCTCTCGCTCAACAAACTGCAAAGCTAAACTTCATTAAAACTGCAAAGTGGATCCCCTTCAGCACGACTCCAAAATATCAATTTTACATCGACCTCTCTGAGTTAGATTGTCTTTTAAATCAATAAACACCGAATAGATGTAGTTGTTGAACTCTGCTCTTAATTTTTGCCACTGGCTCACTGAGAAGTTACGGGGAAGATAGGTGGGGGCAGGATTAGACAATTAAAATAGGGTCTTCGATCACTGCCACATCTGGGTCTTCCTTGTTGACCTAGCATTGCTTATGGAAGAGGCTGGTGATGCTTCTCCAGGTTTCCCAGCATAGAGCTTCAGTAACAGTTGGGATGGCTTCTCAAACTTATGCCTTGTGTTTATTCTGTCATGGGATCTGGGCATTCCTCACAAAGCCAGTATTTGTTGCCCATCCCTAATTGCCCCTTGAACTGAACCTTTCAGGGGGCAATTAAGAGTCAACCACATTGCTGTGGGTCAGGCGTCACCTGTAGCCATGATGTGGAGATGCCGGTGTTGGACTGGGGTAAACACAGTAAGAAGTCTCACAGCACCAGGTTAAAGTCCAACAGGTTTATTTGGTAGCAAGAGCCAATAGCTTTCGGAGCGCTGCTCCTTCGTCAGGTGAGTGGGATTTCAGTTCACAAACAGGGCGTATAAAGACAGAAACTCAATTTACAAAATAATGGTTGGAATGCGAGTCTTTACAGGTAATCAAGTTTTAAAAAAAATCAAGACTTGATTACCTGTAAAGACTCGCATTCCAACCATTATTTTGTAAATTGAGTTTGTGTCTTTATATGCCCTGTTTGTGAACAGAACTCCCACTTACCTGATGAAGGAGCAGCGCTCCAAAAGCGAGTGGCTTTTGCTACCAAATAAACCTGTTGGACTTTAACCTGGTGCTGTGAGACTTCTTACTGTGTCACCTGTAGACCAGACTAAAAGAGAAAATGCTGGAAAATCTCAGCAGGTCTGGCAGCATCTGTAAGGAGAGAAAAGAACTGACATTTCGAGTCCAGATGACCCTTTGTCAAAGTTTTGACAAGCTGATGTTTCGAGTCCAGATAACCCTTTGACAAAGGGTCAATTGGACTCGAAACGTCAGCTCTTTTCTCTCCTTACAGATGCTGCCAGACCTTCTGAGATTTTCCAGCATTTTCTCTTTTGGTTTCAGATTCCAGCATCCGCAGTAATTTGCTTTTATTTATGTAGATCAGACCGGGTAAGGACAGCAGATTTCCTTCCCTGCAGGGCATTGTCTTTACAAGAATTAGTGATAGTTGTCATGGTCACCATTACTGAGACAAGATTTATATTTTAGGTTTATTAATTGAATTTAAATTCCACCAACTGCTGTGGAGAGATTTGAACCCATGTCCCCAGAGCGATTACTAGCTCAGTGACATTACCTCCATTTACCCCATTTGACCCCATTTTAATGTCTCTGACCCATGGGGCACAGGGTGTTCTAACCTTTGAGCAGGTGGGGGAAGGGACATATTTAAGTTCCTGTGTTTGGTGGAGGAGGGGGAGAAGGACAAAAGGTTCAGTGTGGTGGGAATTGTTTAAACCGCAGTTACCTTTTCGCAGGTTTTTATTTGCAGCAACAATCCGACCTAAAGATCTGCCCATTTGGCCATGCTTACCAACAGAAAGAAACACAAGGACGTAAAGGGGGCTTCAGTCGTTAGCACTTAGTCCAAGCCCCACGGCAGCCATTGCTGTCTTGGAGGTCGTGACCCCAAAGTGTCAACCCCGTGGCTCCACTAGAGGTCCTCACCCACAGTTTGGAAAGCCCTGGATGAGACACTTTGGACCGAATTTTCCGGCCGTTCATGCCAGCAGGATTCGCCTGTCCCGCTGCAGTGAACGGAGATTTGGCTGAGCACCAAATTCTACGTCCTCGCTCGCGGCGGAATGGCCGGAAAATGCCGACCTTCGGTTTAATGGATCTTGTGTCCAACTAGAATTTATATCTGTGAATCCATTCACGCTTCACATCTCAGGCGGAAGAGAGGACCATGTGATGTGAGCTGCTCGCAAACGCAGTCTGCTCTCCAGTGTGTGCAGGGTTTTTTTTTTAATAGTCTTCTGCTATTAACAAATTAACCCTCTGTCACCCAGCAGTTTCTGCTGTGTGTTTACCTTGGCTTATGGCAGACAGAAGGGCAGGATTTTATGGTCTCCGCTCGTCCCGAAAACGTAAAATCCCATCCACGGTCAATGGACCTTTCCATTGTCCGCCCCTCACCCACTCGGATTCCTGTGGCGGGTGCGCGGGCTGGTAGAATTCCAGCCTAAGTGTCTTTACATAGATTCACAGTCCTGCCAACGCAGGGAGAAATAATCCATTCATAGAAACACCCATTTGGTGGGAATCTGGAACTCACTGCCTGGAAGGGTGGTTGAGTTGATTTGATTGAATTTATTATTGTCACATGTATTGGTATACAGTGAAAAGTATCCTTTCTTGCGCGCTCTACAGGCAAAGCATACCGTTCGTAGGGGAGAAGGAAAGGATAGGGTGTAGAATGTAGTGTTACAGTCACAGAAAGGGTAAAGAGAAAGATCAGTGTGGGAGGACCATTCATACGTCTGATGGCAGCAGGGAAGAAACTGTTCTTGAGTCGACAGAGATAGAGACGGGAATCCTCACAATATTTAAGAAACATTTAGATGAACACTTGAAACGCCATAGCACTCAAGGCTACGGACCAAGTGCTAGAAAAATGGGATTAGAACAAAGAAAATTACAGCATAGGAACAGGCCCTTCAGCCCTCCAAACTTGCACCGACCATGCTGCCCGACTGAACTAAAACCTCCTACCCTTTCGGGAACCATATCCCATCCTATTCATGTATTTGTCCAGACGCCCCTGAAAAGTTAGGATAGATTGGTGTTTGATGGCCGGTGCAAACATGATGGGCTTTTTATGTACATGATGTGGAGATGCCGGCGTTGGACTGGGGTGGGCCCAGTAAGAAGTCTCACAGCACCAGGTTAAAGTCCAACAGGTTTATTTGGAATCACGAGCTTTCGGAGCGCTGCTCCTTCACCAGGTGAGTGACTGAGGAAGGAGCAGTGCACCGAAAGCTCGTGATACCAAATAAACCTGTTGGACTTTAACCTGGTGCTGTGAGACTTCTTGCTTCTTCTGTACAGTAGAACTTTATGACTTTAAAAGTTGCCATTCATATGATGTTTAAGACACTGAGTTTTTAAGATCTCAAAGCTGACATTATCTTTTCAGAGATTGAGAGACAATCATCATGAAGATATTTGTGATAGCTTTGATGCTGTTCGTATTGAAAGGTAGGTCACCAAAACTCTTTAGATGCCAACTTTTGTTTTCGTGCTGACATCGGTTTCAGAAGATTATGGGGTTAAGCCCCATTTCAGGGGCTGGAGTTGTTTTCCAATAATCGTTAAGATTGAGCAGTGGAGACGGACATGGGAGAGACAACGGAAAGCTGTAATATGGGAATTCCGTGGGTCTATGGAAGTCAGAGCAAGGTGACCCAGAATGGCTCCCAATATGCACACACAAGTAGAACAAGTAAAAACAGAAAATAATAAACCGCTATAATTAAAAGCTGTTGGAATATATTAATCTGGCAGACTTCCAGCTTGTAAATTCCATCGCATTAATATAAATGGGACAATTCTCGACAAGTCTAAATAAGGCAATGGGATAACTAATCAAGAGTCTTACGACTGATCATAAAAATCAGCATTATAATTGAGTCTTGCCTCAACACATCTGCTGTTCAAACTCTCACAAGTGTCTTTGTTGCTTCTAAACAACCCTCACGCTCTCCAGACTGGTCTCTCATCCTCCTCTCTTCATAAACATCCAAGGTGTGATACAGGCATAGTGTTAATGGTAATAGAGTCATAGATGTTTACAGCATGGAAACAGGCCCTTCGGCCCAACTTGTCCATGCCGCCCTTTTTTTAAAAACCCCTAAGCTAATCCCAATTGCCCGCATTTGGCTCATATCCCTCTATACCCATCGTACCCATGTAACTATCTAAATGCTTTTTAAAAGACAAAATTGTACCCGCCTCTACTACTACCTCTGGCAGCTTGTTCCAGACACTCACCACCCTCTGTGTGAAAAAATTGCCCCTCTGGACATCTAGGGGCACAGGCTCATCCTCCGAGGAAATGTGTTCAAATCCCGCAGTGACAGCTGGTGAAATTTAGATTCAATTAATGAAAGCTGGAATAGTTAGTCTCAGTGATGGTAACCATGAGATTATTATTAATCAATGTAATCTGTTTCACTAATGTCCTTTGGGGAAGGAAATCTGCCATCCTCACCTGGTCAGACACAAAACAATGTAGTTCACTCTTAACTGCTCACCTTAAATAGCTTAGTAAACCACTTAGTTCATAGAATCATAGATTAAACAGTGCAGAAGAGGCCTTTCGGCCCATCGAGTCCACACTAACACATTATTCACAGCTGAATGCCCACCTAATGCCATCTACCAGCACTTGGCCCATAGCCCTGAATGTTGTGACGTGCCGAGTGCTCATCCAGATACTTTTTAAAGGATGTGAGTAACTCGCCTCCACCGCCCTCCCAGGCAGCGCATTCCAGACCGCCACCACCCTCGGGGTAAAAAAAGTGTTTCCTCACATCCCCCTAAACCTCTCACCCCTCACTTTGAGCCTATGTTCCCTCATGATTGACCCTTCAACGAAGGGGAACAGCTTCTCCTTATCCAATCTGTCCATGTCCCTCATAATCTTGAACACTTCCATCAGGTCACCCCCTCAGTCTTCTCTGCTCCAACGAAAACAACCCAAGCCTATCCAACCTCTCTTCATAACTTAAATGTTCCATCCCAGGCAGCATCCTGGTGAATCTCCTCTGCATCCCCCTCACATCCTTCCACAGGAAATTAGGGTGGGCAATAAATGCCAATCTTGCCGGCGACGCCCACATCCCATGAAAGAATAAAATTAAAAATAAACCGCATCCAATATCCTAACTCGCACCAAGTCCCGTTGGCCCATCCCCTTGTACACCTGACCTCTATTGGCTTTCGGTTCACCAGTGCCTCAATTTTACAATCTTTTAATGTCCCAGCCCTCACACCGCCCCCACCCATTCACCGGGCACCCCCTTGAGCTTTGTAACCTTCTCCCGCTCTACAACCCTCTTGGATCTCCGTGTTTTTCTAACTCTGGCCTATTGCATATCCCCTAATTCCTTTTCCGCCCGCATTGAGATTTGTGGGCTATCTGGACCCTCACTTCTGGAATTCCCTCCCTGATCCTCCATCGCTCCATTCCCCTGCCCTCCTCTCCCTTTTAAGATGTTGGCTTAAATCCTAAATCTTTTAAGTTTTTTAGTCACCTGATGTAATTTCCCCTTCTTTGCCCCTGGCGTCAGTTCCTGTGGTGAAGTGGCTTGAGACGTTTTACAATGTTAAAGACGCTATATCAATGTGTGTTGTTGTTGCAGTGACCTGTGCTGGATAGCATGCACGCAGGCACTTTGAGGGAGGGCAAGGCTGGGTTACGATATTGCCGACGGGCAGTGACATTGCCCAGTCTCACACACAAAGAGTTGGCTGAGATCCTGTGGACCGTTGGCACCAACTGAACCCAGGCCTCATCATGTCCAGAGCAGATCATTGCCAGAAAATAAATAGTTAATGAGGAAGGGCGCGGTCCACAAGAATTAGGAACAGGAGTAGGCCCCTCGAGCCTGCCCCGCCATGCAATAAGATCGTGACCAATCTGATTGTGTCCTTGACTTTCCCTCGAACCTATGATTCACAATATTAATGGTTTAGATGGGGGAACAATATGTCGGGGGTAACTTGGAGCCCAGATTCTCCGTACGCGGGAATGGTGGGGTGCTCAAAATTCAGAGAGTTTTGAAAACCGTGATTCCTGCCGGCGGGATGATGCTTTTCAAATTCAGACCAGGCCCGCAGGCGAAATGGTGCGGAACACATCATCGAACATCGAGAAGCTCATTTTAATACATTTGCATCTCATTATCGAGCACTCACTCCAGATATTGAGACCGCACCGAATATTCAGCAAAAGTTAAACTTTTTTATTTATTTATTAGTCACAAGTAGGCTGACATTAACACTGCAATGAACTTACTGTGAAAATTCTCTAGTCGCCACACTCCGGCGCCTGTTCGGGTACACTGAGGGAGAATTTAGCATGGCCAATTAACCTAACCAGCACGTCTTTCGGACTGTGGGAGGAAACCGGAGCGCCAGGAGGAAACCCACGCAGACACGGGGAGAACGTGCAGACTCCGCACAGACAGTGACCCAAGCCGGGAATTGAACCCGGGTCCCTGGCGCTGTGAGGCAGCACTGCTAACCACTGTGCCACTGTGTCCACAGTGTGGCATCACGCTGGCGCCATTTACAACAGATCTGCAAAAGCGTGGACCGTCACTTCCGATGGGCATATCAGCTGTGATCATAATGAATGGCCGAGCGGGCTCAAAAGGCAGAATAGCCTCCTCCTTCTCCCATGTCAGTCAACAACCTATATAACTCAGTTTGAGCATGGCCAATGGTCCAACCTCCACTCTTCTCTGGGAAAGGAAATTTCACACACCACCAACCCTCTGAGAGAAAACACATTCTCCTTACCTCAACCTTAAATGGTAGACTTCCAGCTTCTAGACTCTCCCAGAAGAGGAAGCATTCTCTGAGCCTCCACCCTGTCAAGTGGATCTTAAATGGTTCAATAAGAATCATGGGGCAGCATGGTGGCACAGTGGTTAGCACTGCTGCCTCATAGCGCCAGGGTTCAATTCCCGGCTTGGGTCACTGTCTGTGCGGAGTTTGCACGTTCTCCCCGTGTCTGCGTGGGTTTCTTCCCGGTGCTCCGGTTTCCCCCTACACTTCAAAGGGTTAGGTGGATTGGCCATGCTAAATTGATCCTTAGTGATAGGGGAACTAGCTAAGGTAAGTGCATGGGGTTATGGGGATAGCGACTGGGTGGACTTGTGGTTGGGGCAAACTCGATGGGCTGAATGGCCACTTTCTGTATGATTCTATGATTTCTATGATTTCTAAGAACATCCCTCATTCATCTAAACACTTGTTACTTCATCTGATCTCAAAGATAAATGTACATAAACGTATCTATTTCTTTTTCCGTTTTCATGACCAGAAGCTGAGGCTCGTGTTCTTCCAGATGTATCAGAAGATACACCAACGCGTCATGAAAGCACTTCAATTTTTGTTGCACCCCATGGACCAATGTAAGGGTCTAATCATCTCTTGTCTTTTGCCCTCAATTAAGCTGGGGGTGGTTAAGGCCCCAGAGGTCTGTGCTCATGGGCGGTAGGAATACAATTAGTCTCAATGACTCTGAGCCCACCAGCATTTAATCGTGGCTCAGGAATTCTTCAGGACTCCCATGGCTTTCCCATATCTCCCTGAGGTTGCTCTGCCGACACTGTCAGATTTACCTGAGGCCTCATTGGGAGGTTCCCCGTTGGCCAATTGAAGAGGACCAGTGGAGGGAACCCCAAAGTCCTGGCCAATATTTATCCCTCAATCATCACAAAAAATAGATGATCTTATTGCCACATTTCTGTATGTGGGATCTTGCTATGTGTAAATTGGCTGCCATGTTTCCTAAATTCATTGAGCCCAGAGTTCCTGCAGTGTAGAAAGAGGCCATTCGGCCCATCCAGCCTACACTGACAGCAATCCCATCCAGGCCCTATCCCTGTAACCCCGTGTATTTACCCTACTATCTCCCTGGCACGAAGGGTCAATTTAGCATGGCCAATCAACCTAATCTGCACATCTTTGGACTGTGGGAGGAAACCGGAGCACCCGGAGGAAACTCACACAGACCCAGGGAGAACGTGTAAACTCCGCACAGACAGTGACCGGGAACTGAACCCGGGTCCCTGGCACTGTGAGGCAGCAGTGGTAACCACTGTGCCACCATACCATCCAGTGACCACCCTTTGAAGTACTTCAAAAGTACTTCATTTATTGGGAAGCATTCAGGGGCTTACTATGTTAATGAAGGCCACTGTGTAAATACAAATCTTTCTCTCCAATCTTCACTGGTGACCTTTTCCCCTTGACCTGCATCCCACCCTCACTTAACTGAGTCCTGGGATCCTATCTCTATCCTGGGGCTGGGGCCTTAGTGTTTTACCCACAGTAGCTGCATTCACTGGCCGGGTTGCTTGCAATGGAGTGCTGTGGGTCCCTGATAGGCTGGCAGCTCCGGGGTGAGATTTCCACCTTCTGGCATCCTTAACTGATGTGGGAGGCCTGTGTTGGCAAGGGAGGCCGTATCACTGCGGAAAAACTGTGGTTATGGTTCCAGAGCGAACGTTGCACAGTAATTAGCACTGCTGCCTCACAGCACCAGGGACCCGGGTTCAATTCCGGCCTTGGGTCACTATCTGTGTGGAGTTTGCACATTCTCCCCTGTGTCTGCGTGGGTTTCCTCCGGGTGCTCCGGTTTCCTCCCACAATCCGAAAGACGTGCTAGTTAGGTGCATTGGCCATGCTAAATTCTCCCTCAGTGTACCCGAACAGGCACCGGAGTGTGGCGACTAGGGGATTTTCACAGTAACTTCATTGCAGTGTTAATGTAAGCCTACATGTGACATTAAAAAATAAACTTAAAAACTTAAAACTTAAACTTGGCTTGAATTTGCTCTTGTAACGATTAAAACCTGTCAACGGTTACAATCACAACTGTATAAAACTGACAGAAACTTCTAGTTTCAACACATTGATAGCTAAATGAGAAATTTGGAAGTTTCTCTCGTTGTGCATTTGCCACTGTGATCAACACAGAATCAGTGATCAGTATTTTATGCATGTTCTAACTGTAAGAAAGCAATGGAAATTGTAAGCCCGTGTAAAATGAGATATAATCGAGGTTTTCATGTCATATTGAGTCATAATTAGTATTGACCAACCACTTTGACACTGAAAAGTCAGTTTTACAAGTATGGAGTGCCATGCCCTCGGAGTAACATTAAAAAAATTCTATGGGGGTGATCTTAACAAAAAAGTTCTAAGTGCTGAATGAATGTAAAAAAACAGAGAGAATTACACCCATTTTCATGGGCAAGCTCCCAGACGCAGTTGTATGGCACTTAGGAAAAAATATCCCAAATGTGATTCTCGCCAGTAGGGGAAGTGGGCAGAGCCTATTCACACCAGGAAGCCGGCTCCTCAGCAGTAGGTCCACTCATGCGCATGCACCCTGACCTCCCAGTGCACTGCGTACATCAGACCACTCCTCCCTGATCACACCTCTCCCCTCCCCCCCCCCCACTGCTGGCCCTGATGCACCCCCTCCTGGCCAATCCCCACCCCGGCTCGCCATGCTGACCAACCAGTGTGATGAGCCGGTAAGATCGCTTCTTCTGTTTTTCAAAATTAAAAAATACATATTTTTCAAATTCATTTCAGCTTTTACTTTCATTCCATGTTTGTGTCTCCCCGACTTTAATTTGCTTTCTGCAAAATTAAAAAGAAAAGAATCATATTCTATGCTTTTTACTTCCTGAATTGCTGTCTGTGAGATTTCATTAATCTGATTGGTTGATCAGCCTACTTAAAGGATTCACTGTTGCTGGTCATCTCAGATGCACTATATAAGGCTCCAGATTCAAAGTTACATTGGAATAGAGGACATTGAATCTGCTTAAATGTTTGTGATGTGAAGATGCTGGAACTGGACTGGGGTGGGCGCAGTAAGAAGTCTCACAACACCAGGTTAAAGTCCAACAGGTTTATTTGGAATTGAGAGCTTTCGGAGCGCTGCTCCTTCCTCAGTGAGTGTTTGTTGGCAGCATTTTTGAGAATACCATCCCTTTGCTGCAGGTTGTAAAACGTAGGCCACGGAATTTTTTTGGCCTATTGTTTTTTCAGTGAGTCCCTTATACACCTATCGGGGGCAGTGGGGGGGGGGGACGATTCCCCAACCTCGCTGTGCCTGGCGCAGATCGCACTGATCTGGGAGAATAGCGTGTGGGCCTAAAAATCAGTTTCACACCAGGTGCCAGACAGTTTGCAATCGTCCCAGCCTCTTTCCAACAGTGCAAACCAGATCCCACCCCGGCAGATGGCAGAAAAGGTATTTGCAATTAAGAATCTACTGATGACCATGAAACCATTGTCGATTGTCAGAAAAACCCATCTGGTTCATTAATGTCCTTTAGGGAAGGAAATCTGCCGTCCTTACCTGGCCTGGCCTACATGTGATTCCAGATCCACAGCAAAGTGGTTGACTCTCAACTGCCCTCGGGCAACTAGGGATGGGCAATAAATGCTGGCAAGCCATCAACGCCCATGTCCCACAAATAAATAATTTAAAAAAGGCCTATTTGCATGAGATTGCTTGGATTTCATAAAATCATAGAATCCCTACAGTAGGGAAGGAGGCCATTTGGCCCATTGAGTCTGCACTGATCACAATCCCACCCAGGCCTTATTCCTGTAAGCCCACACATTTTCTCTGCTAATCCCCCTGACATTAGGGTTAATTTAGCATGGCTAATCAACCTAACCCGCACATCTTTGGACAGTGGGAGGAAACCGTAGGAAACCCATGCAGATACGGGGGAGAAAATGCAAACTCCACACGGACAGTGACCCGAGGTCGGAATTGAACCTGTGTCCCTGGCGATGTGAGGCAGCAGTGCTAACCACTGTGCCGTCGTGCCGCCCCTATAATGATTTCGGTCGCGGAGATCTGCAAACATAGATTTATGTATGATTTTTTTCCTTCTCTGCAGCAATATGCAAAACCTGAGTGGCATTTTCAAACATGTAGCGGAGAACATAACCTCGTTGACAAGGAAACTCCAAGAGCGAATGCAAACTCTTCAGACAAGTCTTAGCAATCAGGCTGAAAAAATCAAGGAACCTCTATCCAGCCTGCTCCAAGAGATGCAAAGACCAGATGTGGACATTTCCAAATTGACCATGCCTTCCATTACCCAACAACTGGAGATGCTGAGGAGGAACATTAGCCAGTTGCAGATGAACATTGGACCTATTCAACTCAATCAGACTTCAGGTGAGAGGATGCGGCAGGAACTCTCAGAGGGCATGGAGCAACTCCAACAGATTTTTAGTCCTTTACTTCAGTTTTTCCACGGAACAGTAACTGAGGGAGTCGAAAACCTGAAGAAATCCGTGGGACCTGGAGTTCACGAAATCAGGAGACTTGTCGCTCTGTCAGAATCCAAGGACACTACTCTGGAAGCACCGTAATTGCCTTCAAGTTGTTTGGTGGATTCTGTCGCCAATCAGGATGATTAGAGATAGGGAATGCAAGTTAAATTGGAACCAATCTAAATGTGAAGGACTAACACCCTTCCCCCCCCACCCCCACCCCCACCCCCATTCTATATGCCAAAGGAAAATACTGCAGATGCTGGAAATCTGAAACAAATACAGAAAAAGCCTGAAGTTCACGGCAGGGCAGGCAGCGACTGAGAGAACCAGATTTAAACTGGAATGTTCCGATGAAAGATCGTGACCTGAAATTTTTTCCCCGCCACAAATGTCGCCGGATCTGCTTCCGGCAGTTTCCATTTCCATTCCTTGTTCTGTATTGGTATTCACCGAGTTTTACCTGGTACCCCTCCCCGTGTACACTTATTGCACGTGTACTGGCCATTTGTCTCGACAGCTCCCTGCAAGTGTTTGTGTCCAGTTAGAGCCTTCTCCCATCTTAATCTAATCCCATCAAACAATATCCAGGAAAGAAATCGAGTTAGTGGTTGCGCTAATAATAGGCGACGATTTGACAGCTTAGTTTACCAACATGTGCTCTACCAACACATTCTGATGGCCTCTGAATGTTTATGTTGGTGGACCACTTGGTCAATCAAATTATTTCACATAATCTGGGAATCTAGCACCAATGAAGCATGATGACAATAAAAATTGTATTAATAACAGAAGTCAAGGTGCAAATTATTTCTTTCTTTCTGGGCTGTTAACCGTTGTTGAACTCAGTCTCATCGATGTGCTCGGTTGGATCACTGGAGGTAAAGTTTATTTCAATCGTAGACAATCATAGAATCTTACAGTGCAGAAGGAGGACATTCAGCCCATTGAGTCTGCACCGACCACAATCCCACCCAGGCCCTATCCATGTAATCCCACGTATTTACCCTAGATTGTCCCCCTGTCACTAAGGGGCAATTTACCATGGCCAATCCACCTAGCCTGCCCATCTTTGGACTGTGGGAGGAAACCGGAACACCCGGAGGAAACCCACGCAGACATGGGGAGAATGTGCAAACTCCACACAGACGGTGACCCAAGCTGGGAATCGAACCCAGGTCCCTGGAACTGTGAGGCATTATTTAGTGACACAAGTAGGTTCACACTAACACTGCAATGAAGTTACTGCGAAAATTCCTTCGTTGGCTATGGGAGGAAACCGGAGCACCCGGAGGAAACCCATGCGGACGCGGGGAGAATGCACAGACTCCGCACAGACAGTCCCCCAAGGCTGGAATCGAACCTGGGTCCCTGGTGCTGTGAAGCAGCGGTGCTAACCACTGTGCCACCGTGTATTTGGAGTATTGGTTTGCACGGTCTCCTATCTGAGGAATGGGACGATGGTGGGTGTTGTAAGGGTAGGTTTGTGCCTCACGAAGAGGCTGGGAGGTTTGTCTGGTTGAACATTAAAGGCGGACTCATATGAGAATTTAGCAGAGCATCAGTTCTAATGAGAAAACTGGCGTGGAACTCTCCAGCTCCCCGGCCGGTTTTCTCACCAGATCTCCAGCCCTCGCGATTCTCGGGTTTCGCTGGATCTTGAGCTCCTTCTCCCAATGGGCTCACCATCGAGCGTGGGCTCAAAGTCCCACCCTGTCATACAGTCATAGAGGTTTACAGCATGGAAATAGAACCTTTGGCCCAACTTATCGATGCCGCCTTTTTCTTTACTGCTAAGCTAGTCCCAATTGCCCGCATTTGGCCCATATCCCTCTATACCCATCTTACCCATATAACTGTCATAAGTAAGATGGGTGTAGAGGGATACGGGCCAAAGATCTTGTCACGTTATCTGCCAAAAAAAGAGTGGCGTGGTTTGTGAGGGACTCTTCAGGAACCGGCTCCATTGAGATCAGACCGCCATTTTTAATCTCCTACCCACTCCACCACGTAGGTAACTGTGGTCTTCCCCAGCCATCCCTTCCTACATCTGATCATCCCCGGCACCCCCCATCCTCTTCCACCCCAGCCACATCCCGGATCATCGCTGGCATCGCCTCTGTCATCTAACCCCCCATCCCACAATCACCGCCTCCTTCCCTCCCCCCCCACCCAATCTTTGCTGGCATTGCCTCCATTTCTCCCCCGACCACTGATTAAGGGAGGCATTGCCTCACTCCCACCCTGACCATTGCTGGCATTGCCCCCCCTTCACCCACCCCCAACCATTGCCGACATTGTCCCCCCTCTTCCCCCTCCTGATGGTCACCAGCATCACCCATATTCCCCCCTCCCTCTGATCACCGCCGGCATCTCCATTGCTCTCTGTATTTTCCCCGACCCCCACCACAAATCACTGAGACCCTGCGCATGAGGACCCCCTAGGGCCTGCCCCCAGCACTGCCCCCTGCCACAGGTTGACACTGCAAGTTTGCCACTGAAAATCTCATGAGGGGGGTAAATCAGGCGAGGGGTGCGATTAAATAGATTTAAAGTTATTTGAATAAATAATCACCGTTATGGGTGTGAACTTGATTAAATTGCCAGCGAGGGGAGGCAAAAATCCAACATCGCCATCTGGCCAGCGTAATTCACGATTCCCGTGTTTCGCTGGATCTTGAACTCCTTCTGCCAATGGGCTCACCATCGAGCGTGGGCTCAAAGTCCCACCCTGTCCCAATTGCCCGCATTTGGCCCATATCCCTCTGTACCAATCTTACCCATGTAACTGTCATAGGTAAGATGGGTATAGAGGGATATGGACCAAAGTGTAAGTGTTTATTAACAACTCAAAGCGATCTACATCTCCAATGTGCTCTGCAGGGGGTGCTGTCTCCATGCTTGCTCCTTCCAGACTCTTCTACTGCACACCGGCTACATCATACCATGGGGGGATACTGTTCCCCAGTCTCACGTTAACCCTTGTTTCCCCAAACACCATTATACTGCGCCTCATCCCCGAATTGTTACCCAAACCTATTTATAATAAAATCTTTATTTCCATTTATGTTAGCCAGTTTGCTGCAGCATTCTCTCAGCTGTGCACTGGGGTTCTAGTCTGACTGCTACCTGTTATATAAGGTAATTTTTGTCTTTTTAACCGCATTTTCCTCACTCTTTTTGAGACTTGGCTAGGTCCCTTTACCCTGTGTTCACTCAGGTTCTTATTTTTTATCTGCCCATTGGATTATTCTTCTGCCTTTCACCTTCCCGAGTTTGAATATTTTGCTCACCCTTTTGTGATCTGGCCAGGTCTCTTGATTCTGCCTCAGCAATCATTCAGATCTGGCAATGGAAATTCTTCATGTGACCTCGGCTATGCCTTCGATATAGGCCCATTTCTCGCAGTTTTAATACTTTATCATGGTTTCGGGATTTCAGGGTCCATCTTGCACTGCCACCATCTTGTAAGGATTGTTTTGGTGTCTCACAGAGAGGTCTAGAGACTTCTGTGGTTGAACATAAAGCGTTTATTAACAACTTATAATGCTGTACATCTCCAAGACATAGCCCTGCATGAGTGCTAGTTCCATGGTGGCTCCTTCCAGACTCTTCTACACATAGTCTACTATCATGTGGCTCCACACATCACACCATGGGTGGTAGTATTCTCTAATTCCACATTAACCCTTACTCTGCTGAACACCCTTATACCACAGTGGGTTTCAAACACGAGTGCCCATCAGGATCCCTCTGGTAGAGTGCCTTCTTTATTGTTGGCGTTTGGATGTCCATCAATTTCAGGTGGGAGCCTAATGATAACTTGGGCCTTGTGAGGTCTGTGGGATCCTAGAACAATTTTAAAGAGGACAGTGGGTGAAGATTAGTATATAGTCTACTCATTGACACCAGCCATAAAATGGCCTATCAGTGACCCTTAAAGGGAAAACTACTGGCCACCCATTGTGGTGAGGTGCACTGTGAAGAATGCAGTGGGCCAGTCGAAAGCCCATTGACTTTCTGCGGGAACAGTATATCCTGGCGATGGATGGGGTCGAGATATCTCAGCCATGGGACAGAATTTTCCCACTACCATGGGAATCGTAGTGGGCAGGACCATGCAAAGCTCCGTTGACCTCAGGTGAGATTTTCCGGTCTTCCGGGCGAGCAAGTTGGAGTGACGGTTGACTGGATATCATAATATTTAAGATACAGAACACACCAAGTTTTGAGACATCAGACCCTACCACAAAACAAACTGAACGTTGTCAAAAGATGTAACAGTTAACAGGTCAGTCCAAATGGTAATAACTGTTATTGAGTCCAGTGAGGTGGGATGAATGAGCTGAAGAAGACTAAAGAGGACAATCCAGGCACAGAAGGTCGAGAATAAGTTGCTGCAGCTCTTTCTGTTCTGGAAGATAACGTTGTTGAGTTTACCCCATCCACACCAGGTTGCGTCGGTTCTGCAGACATTTGCCATTCTGTGGTGAGGTGGGGGAGGGGGGGTTGGCAGGGGCTGCTGAAAGCTAGACCCCTACACTTACATCCAAGCCCTCTGTTTCCCCTTTCTCTAACACCTCCCCCACCTCTCCACAACTCCCATCCTGCCTCACTCAGCTGTGTCCAGAGTTCCAGCAGTGCTCCTCTGGCTGGGACTTGGAGCATTACTGGCAGCAAGCATTGTTTCCAGTCCTAAATCCTGGAGAAGGTCCAACACTGGACCGTTAAATGCCTGACGGCCACTTACTTTCATTGGGCCTCCCCTATGAAGTAACGTAGGGTTCCCATTGGTCCTTCAAAAAACGGGCAAGATCCTTATATCCATATTAAATATGTTATCCATAACACGGCATCGTGGCATAGTGGTTAGCACTGCTGCTTCACAGCAAGAGTTTTAACAACACCAGGTTAAAGTCCAACAGGTTTATTTGGCAGCAAATACCATTAGCTTTCATGGCGCTGCTCCTTCGTCAGATGGAGTGCTCCTTCTGACGAAGGAGCAGCCCTCCGAAAACTAATGGTATTTGCTACCAAATAAACCTGTTGGACTTTAACCTGGTGTTGTTAAAACTCTTACTGTGTTCATCCCAGTCCAACGCTGGCATCTCCACATCATGGCTTCACAACACCAGGGACCCAGGTTCGATTCCCAGTTTGGGTCACTGTCTGTTCGGAGTCTGTATGTTCTCCCCATATCTGCGTGGGTTTGCGCCGGGTCTTCCAGTTTCCTCCCACAGTCCGAAAGACATGTTGGTTAGGTGCATTCGCCATGCTAAATTCTCCCTCAGTGTACCCGAACAGGCACCGGAGTGTGGTGACTGGGGGATTTTCACAGTAAATTCATTGCAGTGTTAAAGTAAGCCTATTTGTGACACCAATAAATAAACTTTTAACTTTATTAAATCCCCATCTCTGTCAACATTATAAGAACAGTAGAATGCAGACATTCATTGCTGTGAAACAGATTCCGTCTCCTTAGTTCCTTCTTTAGTTAACATTTAAAATGTCACCTATATGATGGTAGATATATGATTTTGAATAGTTTTAAATGGTTTTAAGTCTGACTGAGATTTTGAGGATCTAAGCAAAGTAAAGTTTATTAGTCACAAGTAATAAGAACATAAGAACTAGGAGCAGGAGTAGGCCATCTGGCCCCTCGAGCCTGCTCCGCCATTCAATAAGATCATGGCTGATCTTTTTGTGGACTCAGCTCCACTTACCCGCCCGCTCACCATAATCCTTAATTCCTTTACTGTTCAAAAATGTATCTATCCTTGCCTTAAAAACATTTAGTGAGGTAGCCTCAACTGCTTCACTGGGCAGGGAATTCCACAGATTCACAACCCTTTGTGTGAAGAAGTTCCTCCTCAACTCAGTCCTAAATCTGTTCCCCTTATTTTGAGGCCATGCCCCCTAGTCCTAGTTTCACCCACCAGTGGAAACAACTTCCCTGCTTCTATCTTATCTATTCCTTTCATAATCTTATGTGTTTCTATCAGATATCACCTCATTCTTCTGAATTCCAATGAGTATAGCCCCAGTCTACTCAGTCTCTCCTCATAAGCCAACCCTCTCAACTTCGGAATCAACCTAGTGAATCTCCTCTGCACCCCCTCCAGTGCCAGTATATCCTTTCTCAAGTAAGGAGACCAAAACTGTACACAGTACTCCAGGTGTGGCCTCACCAGCACCTTATACAGCTGCAACATAATCTCGCTGTTTTTAAACTCCATCCCTCTAGCAATGAAGGACAAAATTCCATTTGCCTTCTTAATTACCTGCTGCATCTACAAACCAACTCCTTGCGATTCCTGCACAAGGACACCCAGGTCCCTCTGCACAGCAGCATGCTGCAATTTTGTACCATTTAAATAATAGTCCATTTTGCTGTTATTCCTACCAAACTGGATGACCTCACATTTACCAACATCTGCCAGACCCTCACCCACTCACTTAGATTATCTATATCCCTTTGCAGACTTTCAGCGTCCTCTGCACACTTTGCTCTTCCATCCATCTTAGTGTCATCTGCGAATTTTGACACACTACACTTGGTCCCCAACTCCAAATCATCTGTGTAAATTGTAAACAATTGTGGTCCCAACACTGATCCCTGAGGCACACCACTAGTCACTGATCGCCAACCAGAAAAACACCCATTTTCCCCCACTCTTTGGTTTTTGTTAGTTAACCAATCCTCTATCCATGCTAATACATTATCCGTAACACTGTGCATCTTTAACTTATGTAGCAGTCTTTGGTGCGGCACCTTGTCAAATGCCTTCTGGAAATCCAGATACACCACATCCACAGGTTCCCCATTATCTACTGCACATGTAACGTTCTCAAAGAATTACACCAAATTAATCAAACATGACCTGCCCTTCATGAACCCATGCTGCGTCTTACCAATGGGATAATTTATATCCAGATGTCTCGCTAGTTCTTCCTTGATGATAGATTCAAGCATTTTCCCTACTACAGAAGTTAAGCTAACCGGCCTATAGTTACCTGCCTTTTGTCTACCTCCTTTTTTAAACAGTGGCGTCACATTTGCTATTTTCCAATCTGCGGGAACCACCCCAGAGTCCAGCGAATTTTGGTAAATTACCACTAGTGCATTTGCTATTTCTCCCGGCATCTCTTTTAGTGCCCTGGGATGCATTCCATCAGGACCAGGAGACTTGTCTACCTTTAGCCCCATTAACTTGCCCAACACTACCTCTTTTGTGATCATGATAGTTTCTAGGTTCTCACCTGCCATAGCCTTCCTGTCTTCAATATTTGGCATGTTATTTGTGTTTTCCACTGTGAAGACCGACACAAAATACCTGTTCAATGCCTCAGCCATTTTCTCATTTCCAATTATTACATCCCCCTTCTCATCCTCTAAAGGACCAATGTTTACTTTCGCCACTCTTTTTCGTTTTATATATTTGTAGAAAAGTAAGGCTTATATTAACACTGCAATGAAGTTACTGTGAAATTCCCCTAGTTGCCACAGCCCGGCGCCTGTTCCGGTTAATGCACCCTAACCAGCACATCTTTCAGAATGTGGGAGGAAACCGGAGGAAACCAACACAGAGACGGGGAGAATGTGCAGACTCCACACAGACAGTGACCCAAGCTGGGAATTGAACTCGGGACCCTGGCGCTGTGAGACAGCAGTGCTAACCACTGTGCTACCGTGCCGCCCCATCTGCACCATGGGATTTGGATCTCTATGCTAAATTAAATCTTATTCCTAACAGGAGTATTTCAAGTAAGCACTGAGAGGATCAAGTTGTCAACAATTCTGTTTAGCAGAGGGTGTCTTGAAACTAAATGTGACGAAGAAATCGATATAGCCAAGGGAAAGACAGACCCAATAGCTTCTGAGATCAACCGTGTTTCGGAGTTCCACTCTCTTAGCATTTAGCTGTTAGAGTTGTTTGCGAGAGTTTGCATATGCTTGATCTTCTTCTTATTTTGAAATCTGATGGACAGCGTTAAGTTGTAAGATTGAAAACAGTTTACCTCCCCACACCTGAGCAGTGCCTCAGGCTGTTTTGCGCAGGCTGACAATAAACAGAGATCGCAAGAAGCCGAACTGAGCTATCTGGTGTACATCCAGTAACGTTGGTGCAACGGTTGGCTAGGGGAGAGCGATTCACACCAAAACAGTTCGTTCGCCAAACCTGCCCCTTCTTCCCTTGCCTCAGACTCAGTATGAGAATCTTTCTCTCTCCTTTCCTGTTCTGTCTTCCAGAATCTGAAGCTGCCTTCAATTCCTTATATACACTGTGCCTCTCTCTAGTCTGTTCAATATTGCCGAATAATACACTACGCAAAAAACAGATGTTCTGGAAACAGACAGGAGGTCAGCCTCTGATGCCGGGTTCCACCTGAAACAACAACATCTTGCATTTACATTCCACCGACATCACTCATGCGGTGTGACCAGCAATCCGATAGCGTGAGAATGGCATCGTTAGTGCTCATGAACATTGACTCCGCTGTAATCCTCAGGATCAGACTCAGTTCAATCATCACTTATTGGGACGAATGAGAAAGGTTGACTGCTGCAGGACTTAAAAGCTGGCCCTGACGTAAAGGGCCTGGCAATGTCATCACCAATTTGGCTGCAGGAAATCACTTTGTCCTCATCCACATTTTGAAGAGAGATTCTGCAGAGCGCAAGTCCCCTGATGATGTTGAACTGAAGGTACAAGAGTTGAGGAGGAAGGTGTTCATTGTAACAAGGAGGGACTTTGAGGACCACTGGGAACCAATGCAACTATAGCAAGCGATGCCCCTCAGAGCTGGAAAGAGTTCAGTGACTTCGCCAGGTTTGGAAAGGTAAGAAGAATCGGTCACACTTTTAACAGCACAATGTTTTTACCATGTATTCTGCTGCTAGTGACCTTCCCTCGCACTGATGTTGCTTGATGCATTTGCCATTCATTGTTGATATGAATGTTTGATTCAATTAAACATGAAACTAATGTTAATAAAAACTGTTTGGGTCTCAATTGTATCATTAAGCAATAAGTCTAGATTCTTGTGACATTCTGGCTCTTGCATTATTCCCACAACTCAGCCAAAGGGCAGCCCCTTCAATGCAACAGTTCCTTCCTTCAGCCCACACTACTTCGAGTGAATATAATGGTGTTTAGGTCATTCTAGAGCTCTGTTGTGTGTCCTGATCGATTATTCCAGTTTAGCAGATTGTAGCGGTCCAGGGGGAATGAGTTTAAGCTGCATTAAGGGTCCAAGTAGACTGCCTGTTGGGTGGTTCTTTATTTGCCAGGAATAGTGAGCGTCTGGAATATATTGCTGACTGCATGGTGCAGCGAAAGCTAACTCTCAGCCTTCGAGAGGGAACTGAACAGTTTCTTGACTAGGGCAGAGATTGTATCATTTTGAAGGTGTGCGTCTTTATAGATGGCAGTTGAGATAACACCCATGCGATCTCCTGGGCTCTCAACCCTTCATTGACTCATTCCCGACTTAGCTCCCGACTTCATTGACTCATTCCCGACTTAGCTCCCGACTTCATTGACTCATTCCTGACTTAGTTCCCAATGTCATTTCTGACGTATTTTCCGACTTCATCGACTCATTCTCGACTCGGTTTCCGACTTCAGTGACTCATCCCGACGTCATTCGCTCATTCCTGACTCGTACGAGTATCGGAGAGGAATTTTCCAGGGCGTTTTTTTCACTTGCTGGCACCAGGTTTATTCCTGTGATTTTTGTACCCGTCTCAGGAGATTGCGTAGCTTGGGAAGGGGGTGTTTGATGGGGGCTTGCTGGAGTGGTGAGGATGTGATAAGTGAAGATGCTCCAGTTGTCATGAGTGTGTGGCAAACCTTTTGGGCAACTGGTCCTTTCCTCCCCTTTAGTGTTGTCTATCGTATGTGGTGAAGGTGCCCTCACCATGCAGTTGGATAGAGAGTTGGAGGATTTTGAGCTCGCAATCATTGTATAAAGGTCTGGCACATATAGGGTTAATTAAAAGTTTAAAGTTTATTTATTAGTGTCACAAGTAGGCTTACATGAACACTGCAATGCAGTTACTTTGAAAATCCCCTAGCCGCCACGCCCTGGGGCCTGTTCGGGTACACTGAGGGAGAATTTAGCATGGTCCAATGCATCTAACCAGCACATCTTTCAGACTGTGGGAGGAAACTGGAGCACCCGGAGGAAACCCACGCAGACATGGGGAGAATGTGCAAACTCCACACAGACAGTGACCCAAGCTGGGAATTGAACCGGGTCCCTGGCGCAGTGAGGCAGCGTTGCTAACCACTGTGCCACTGTACCCACCACTGTGCCACCATGCCAGTTAATGTGGGACTGAGTATAGTACCGCCCACACAGTGATGTAAGGGAGCACAGGCCCAACACCTAGAGTCAGTCTGGTATTGGACTGGTATTGTGTGTAATGGCCAGCACGGAGACAGCCCGTGACTTGTACCTTTTACTGTATACGGTATTTATAATTAGTTCTAAAAATCACAAAATACTTATAATTAACATATGTATGATTACCAAGACTTCTTCAGACCTACCAAAATGTATTCAACACTTGACATGCTGGTGGCAACTCATGGAAAAATCCCAAATCTCGCAGAAAATGCGGAGAAAAATTAAATTGCTGGAAAACTCAAAAAATTCAGCAAAGCAGGTTCACTGGAAAAGAACCTCTGGAAGCAGAGCCACAGAGGAAAAATCACTGGGAAAAAGAGCTCCAAAGAAATTCTTGGAAGCTGGAGGCAGGAATGTAAAATTCCTTACTGCAGCAGGAGGCTCCATTAAGCTGCCTTTGGAAGTTGAACTTCTAATCCCAGAGTTCAGGGTCAACAGACCGAGCAGGATGATCTAAATCTGGGACAGGTCATTGGCTGGAATCTTACCCAAAACATGGTGTCAGGAGTTGACTAAAAGCCGGAGTGTTTCTCTCCAGAGAAACAGATAGGTTAGCGCGCCAGATTTTATGGCACTTTGTTAAAAAAACAACCAGGGCGCGTGTTTCACAATGTCATTTTGAGGGGTGGGGCCTAAACACGCCAGTAAAGCCGTCGGTGCTGAGATTGGGCTGCTATTCTCAAAGAGAAATAACCTCCCCCCCCCCCACCCCACCAGGGAGGTCTAAGGGGCTCCCCCCTCCCCCATCATCACTGGCCCCTCTCACCCCTCCCTCCCCATCATCACTGGCCCCCCTCACCCCCTCCCATCATCACCACACCTCCCCCCTCCCCCATCATCACCACACCTCTCACTACCACCCCCCATCATCACCACACCTCCCCCCTCCCCCATCATCACCGGCCCCTCTCACCCCACCCTCCCATCATCGCCGGTCCCTCTCACCCACCCCCACCAGCATTGCCGAGACCTCTCACCACCCTCCTCCCCCATCATCACCATCCCCTCTCACCCCCACTCCCTCATCATCGCCGGCACCTCTCACCTCCCGCCCCCCCATCAACACCAGCCCCTCTCATCTCCCCCCCCATCATCACCAGCCCCTCTCACCCCGCCTCCCCCATCATCGCCGGCACCACTCACTCCTCCCTCCCCATCATTACCGGCATCTCTCACCCCCCACTCCCCCATCATTTAGGAATCCTCAACCAGCTTTGATGAAATATTAAATAGCTTTGATGAATATTAAAATCTCCAAGTTGCGGAGTGCATCGAGCTTAAAAAGAAGGATAGAAAACCCCCAATAAGGCTACAAAAGATCAAAGGCATTACTCAAGCAAACCACATGAGGGCACCAGATCGGCAAACAACTTTCCAAACATCCCAAAAATAGATCATTTTGGCAATCCAGACCTATTAACAAAACCGGAGTGTGGAGCGAGCAGCTGATTGTAAATGAAGGAAAGATAACTGATGATGTCCGAGATAAACAAACCCTGCAACAAGAAAATGAAATAAGATTGGAAAATGTTCGCAATAAAACTGAATTGGAAGATTTGAAATTCAGGCTCAATGAACACACATGTCTCTGAGGAATCACAAAGGTACCAGGAGGAAATAATAACTCTGACTTCTGTTGTTGGTGAACTGAAGCAGGAATTGGAAAAAGAAACTCAACCAGAAATATAGCCAGGCACAACAGCAGGCAGAAAATGCACTCAAAGAAATTGTGGCTTTGAAGGAATTGAAGAACCAGTCAGCATGGAACAAAGAACAAACAACAAAGAACAAAGAAAAGTACAGCACAGGAACAGGCCCTTCAGCCCTCCAAGCCCGTGCTGATCATGATGCCCTAACTAAACTAAAAACACAACCTTCTGCCCTTAATCTGTCCGTATCCCTCTATTCCCTCCCTATTCATGTACCCATCCAGATGCCTCCTGAATGTTGCTAACATGCCTTGCTCCCATCATCCCCTCTGGCAGTGCGTTCACAGAATCAGATTCACACAACCACAGAATACTACAGCACAGAAGAGGCCCTTCGGCCCATCGAGTCTGCACCAGTGCATGAAATGCCCTGACCTGCCCACCTAATCCCACTTGCCAGCCCTTGGACCACAGCCTTGAATGTTACAGGGTGCCAATTATTCATCCAGATACTTCTTAAAGGATGTGAGGCATCCCGCCTCCACCACCCTCCCAAGGCAGCGCATTCCAGACCGTCACCACCCTCTGGGTAAAAAGGGTTTTCCTCAAATCCCCCCCTAAACCTCCCCATCCCTCACTTTTTAACTTGTGTCCCCTCGTGACTGACCCTTCAACGAAGGGGAACAGCTGCTCCCTATCCACCCTGTCCAAGCCCCTCATAACCTTGTGCACCTCGATCAGGTCGTCCCCTCAGTCTTCTCTGCTCCAGAGAAAACAACCCAAGCCTATCCAACCTCTCTTCATAACTTAAATGTTCCATCCCAGGCAGCATCCTGGCGAATCTCCTCTGCGGACACTTACCTTGGGAATGTCTGATATTCTGAGAGGGAGGCCAAGAGGCGCAAGAAAGAGACTGAAGAGATGAAGACAATTGTTGAATATTTGGAGGAAAATGTGGGAAAACATTGTGGGGGTGATTCTCCCAGTCCGCTGCGCTGCTTTAGTAGCACAACCTGCCAGGAAACATCAGCAGAGGCCGTTTAGTGGGTTCCCCACTGGGTACCACGGCCTTCGCGCATCTCCGGAGCCCGGATTTCCAGAGTCATCAACTCTCGGTCGAAAATCAGTGCGGACCTGATTTAAACATGAAAATCCAAATTTCCCTATCATTATCGGGCCCGGGACGGAAGCCTCCGGGCCTGCTAGCCTCCCCCCCGCCCCCCACCACCACCACCAGGAGTGTTTCACTCCAGCAGGGTTTACAACAGCTTCCCACTAACGGGGAGCTGGCGGCCAGATCCCGCTCGAGTGAAGGGAGGACATAGAGGACCCTCCAGGAGGTCAGGGGTAAGGGTGTGCCCCCCCCCCCCATCCCCGGGCAGTGCCAGCCTGGCCCCCGGCACTGCCCAAGGGGCAAAGTTGCAATGCCCAAGGGGCATCTTGGTACTGCCCACCGGACATTGGGCAACGGCAAGGGGGGCCAGCCCAGAGGTTGGGGGGGGGGGGGGGGCCTATTGGGGGCGGGGCCTATGAGGGGAGATCGGTGGGAGATCCCGCAGCCACTCTGCAGTCAGAGGGAGGGAAAGGGCTGAATGGGGCTGACCTTTGGGGTGAGGGGGGAGGGCTGCAGGGGGAGGGGTCAGGACTGTCCGGGGGGGGTGGGGGGGGGGGGGGAGGGGTGGAGTCGGGACTGCCGGTGTTGGGGCGGAGATCGGGGTTGGCAGTGGGGGGGGGTTGGGGGAATCGGGAAACGTCTAGGAAGCCAGCGATTGGGTGGTGGGGTGTCCCACGCCATTGTTGCAGGTTTGCAGGCCTGGCCAGTGATTGAGCTGACAGATCGGCGCACGCGCAGTGGCCCACTCAGCGCTACGCGGCCGGCCTCTCCAGCGGGAATCGGCCCCGCCCCTGGATTTTCAATGTGTATCTCTCTCGGGCATTCTGCAGTGCTCAAAGTGTGGGAGATACATTTTGAAAATCCCGCTAAAAAAAGCAACGGGGGTTAGTCCTGCTCTTACGCAAATTTGGCACTTGGAATTTTTTTGGGAGGACCCTGGCCTACATTTCCAAAGAGATGTATGAAGAGACGAAAATTAAGAACCTAGAATGCCAACAGCAAATAAATCATCTCACAAAAGAGCACAAAGACCCTCGGAAAACAAGTGGCAGAAGTGTAGCGACAGAATGAGGGATGGCACAGCGGAATTATACTCGGCTAAGGACAAACTGATCAGAGAACCAACTTTCCACGTCCGACAGATGAATTTGTAAAAGGAAAATGAGAACTGATGAGAACACTGGAACAAAGCTCACAGGAAGTGGAGAACTCGAAGCATTTCAATGACAAACATCGTTGAAGCAAATTCAACAATTGATAAACTTCAAGCAGAAGAGGTCTTTCCTGCTCTGCCCAAGACCGCAAGGAATTACAAAAGGTCGTGAATGTAGCCCAGTCCATCACGCAAACCAGCCTCCCATCCATTGACTCTGTCTACACTTCCCGCTGCCTCGGCAAAGCAGCCAGCATAATTAAGAACTCCACGCACCACAGACTGCCTCTCTTCTACCTTTTTCCTTCGGGAAAAAGATACGAAAGTCTGAGGTCACGTACCAAGGCGACTCAAGAACAGCTTCTTCCCTGCTGCCATCAGACTTTTGAATGGACCTACCTTGCATTAAGTTGACCTTTCTCTACACCCCTAGCTATGACTGTAACACTACATTCTGCACTCTCTCATTTCCTTCTCTATGAACGGTATGTTTTGTCTGTACAGTGTGCAAGAAACAATACTTTTCACTGTATGTTAATACATGTGACAATAATAAATCAAATCAAATCAAAGTATTTAGCTGGCATCGTGTAAAGTGCCTGGAACAGGAGAAAGAATTGTTGATGCATCAGAACATTTCCTTCAAAGGAGAATTAATGACTGATGCAGATGAACCTCTTCGAGCTCAGCCCAGTCTGAACAACATAAAGGTTATAACAAAAGCAAATTACTGCGGATGCTGGAATCTAAAACCAAAAGAGAAAATGCTGGAAAATCTCAGCAGGTCTGGCAGCATCTGTAAGGAGAGAAAAAAAGCTGATGTTTCGAGTCCAGATGACCCTTAAAGGGTCATCTGGACTCGAAACGTCAACTCTTTTCTCTCCTTACAGATGCTGCCAGACCTGCTGAGATTTTCCAGCATTTTCTCCTTAGGATATAAGGTAAACTGGAATCACTTGAAATACATTGGATAAAGACTTGTGGGAAGGTGTAGTATTAGGACTTGGCACATAATTGGTGGGATTTTATGGCCCCCTCATTCTGAAACCTAACCTGCACATCTTTGGACTGTGGGAGGAAACCGGAGCACCCGGAGGAAACCCATGCAGACACGGGGAGAATGTGCAAACTCCACACAGACAGTCACCTGAGGCCAGAATTGAACCCAGGTCCCTGGCACTGTAAGGCAGCAGTTCTAACTACGGTGCCACCGTGCCGCCCCTGTGGGTGGAATAGAAAGCAAAGCAATAGTCAGCAAACCTTTCCATTGTCCGCCCCTCACCCGCTCCGATTCCCGTGATGGGCGGGGTGATAAAATTCCGGCCATAGGGTTAATAGGGCTGAGTGGAGTACCGCCTACCCACAGTGATGTAAGAGACCACATGATTCACACCCAGGGTCAGTCTATTGTCATACAGAGCCAAGTGTTCCAACAAGCAAGGAGACAGCCCCGAGTTTATACCCTTTACTGCCCATTAATAGTCAATAAAGAGTTACAGTTAATCTACATATGACTAAAAAGACTCCTTCCGACCTCCCGAACTATAACCAACACCCTACAGCAGTAACAATGAAGGAAACACAATGTAGGTCATGTCAAGGACAGTTTTCATTGGGGAGAGAGGAGGACTGTCCTTGGAAAAGTCGTTCCCGATAACATGCAAGGTCGATTAATCACTCATTGTCCGGTGTACTTGCATAAATTCTTCTTTAGATGTTGTCTAGAATAAAGCTGGTGCTATTCTAACAAAAACAACAATCTATTTCTTGTAGACTGATTAACTCAAGGGTTAAAATAAAAGCTGACCATAAAATCCAGGCTTGCGTCTGACAGGAGTGAACCATTTAGCTCACTTGTTTCTGATTCTGCTTCAGGCAGAGGGTGAAGGAGATACATTTCTAGCACGCACTGACAGAAGCCACTTGAGAAAGTCTCTTGGAAAGGAACTTGTTTTTCCAACACTCCCCCAGCCCGTAACAATGTGATTTGATGCACAGAAACAGATCTACATTCTATGATTGTAAACATGGTGGCATTTAGGTTTTGAGGGAATTGACAGGTTTGAGTGATCCTATGATGATGGATTCAAATACCAAGAGAGTATGAATTGAAAACAAGGATGTCGGGATATACTATGGAAATAAGGCAGAATTTTTCTACCCCACCCACAGGGGTGGCATGGTGGCACAGTGGTTAGCACTGCTGCCTCAGAGTGCTAGGGACGCAGGTTCAATTCTGGCCTCGGGTGAATGTCTGTGTGGACTCTGCATGTTCTCCCCGTGTCTGCGTGGGTTTCCTCCGGGTGCTCCGGTTTCCTCCCACACTCCAAAGATGTGCGGGTTAGGTTGATTGGCTGTGCTAAATTAACCCTTAGTGTCAGGGAGATTAGCAGGGTAGATACATGGGGTTACAGGGATAGGGTCTGGATGGGATTGTGGTCGGTGCAGACTCGATGGGCCGAATGGATTCCTTCTGCACTGCAGGGATTCTATGGTGCTATTCTATTCTATGGTTCACCCAGAGATGGTAAGAGAGAGTTGTGGCTCAGGCCGTGAGAGAAAAACATTGAGGTGGTTTCAAGGAAAATTGTGCCCAGATCCAGATAGCGACGAAACTGACAGATGTAAAGAGTAATTCCATAATTCTCATGGAGAATCCCATTTTTGTAGGCATTGCAAATCAACAATAGGGTTACAACACTATACAAATGAATTACTTATCGCACCAGTGGCCACCACAAAAGATATCCCGAGGATCTATAAAATAACTGAAATACTACTTGAAGTGCATTCATTGTGTTAACATAGGAAACAGAGCAACCACATAGGGTGAACGGTGGGAAGCTTTTCCCCAGGTCGGTGGTGACGTTCACGAGGGGTCATAGGTTCAAGGTGAAGGGGGGGAGGTTTAACACAGATATCAGAAGGACATATTTTACACAGAGGGTGGTGGGGGCCTGGAATGCGCTGCCAGGCAAGATGGTGGAGGCGGACACACTGGGAACGTTTAAGACTTATCTAGATAGCCATATGAACGGAGTGGGAATGGAGAGATACAAAAGAATGGTCTAGTTTGGACCAGGGGGCGGCACAGGCTTGGAGGGCCGAAGGGCCTGTTCCTGTGCTGTATTGTTCTTTGTTGTTCTTTGTTGTTGTATTCACAAGGCAAGTTTCCCAACCCAGCAAAGAACCGATGGACAGATAGTCAGCTTTCAGTGATGTTGGTTGAGGTTGGCCTGGATGTCAGGGGGAACTTCCATGCTCTTCTTCAAATAGTAGAATCATAGAATCCCTCCAGTGCAGCAAGAGGCCATTTGTCCCATCAAGCCTACACCGACAACAATCCCACCCATGCCCTATCCCCATAACCCCATGTATGTACACTACTAATCCCCCTGGCAATAAGAGGCAATTTAGCATGGCCAATCCACCTAACCTGCACATCTTTCAGACTGTGGGAGGAAACCGGAGCACCTGGAAGAAACCCACGCAGACACGGGGAGAATGTGCAAACTCTACACAGACAGTTACCCAAGCTGAGAATTGAACCCAGGTCCCTGGCGCTGTGAGGCAGCAGTGCTAACCACCGTGCCACCGCACTGTGGGATCTTTTACATCCACTTGAGAGAGAAGATGGGGCTCTGTTTTAATGTCTGATCTGAAACATGGCATCTCAGGCTGTGCAGCCTAGGTTGTGGGCTCAACTCTCAACAATTGGATGAAGCCACAAACTCATTTGAACTAAGGTTCAGCATTTCCAATACTCTGGCCAATGTGTTCCCACTCAAAATATGGAACTGATATGGAGCAGATCATAGAATCATAGAATCTACAGCACGGAGACAGGCCCTTCGGCCCAACTGGTCCATGCCGACATAAAAGCCCATCTAATCTAACCCCATTTGCCCGCATTTGGCCCATATCCTTCTAAATCTTTCCTTTCCATGTATCGGTCCAAATGCCTTTTAAATGTTGTCAATGTCCCCACCTCAACCACTTCCTCCGGCAACTCATTCCACATACGTACCACCCTCTGTGTAAAAATGTTGCTCCTCAGGTTCCCATTAATTCTTTCCCTTCTTTACTTAAACCTGTGTCCTCTAGTTCTCGATTCCCCAACCCTGGGAAAAAGACTCAGCGCATTCACCCTATTCATGCCTCTTACACACCTCTATAAGATCACCCCTCAGTCTTCTATGCTCTAAAGAAAAAAGTCCTAGCCTGTCCAATCTCTCCCTCAGTTCCTTGAATCCCGGCAACATCCTTGTAAATCTCTTCGGCACTCTCTCCAGTTTAATAGCATCTTTCCTATAGCAAGGTGACCAAAACTGAACACAATACTCCAGGTGAAACACAAGACTCCAGGTAGGTAAACTCATCTATCCAAAAAGGGATAGGATTGTTAGGCCAATGACTTCTCTTGGTTCTTAAAAGATCTTGGTTTCTTTAATGGATGAGGTCTCTCTGTTGCAGCAGGAGTTGCTAAATGAGTTGTTCAGGGGCTGAATCTCCACTCAATCAACCCCCTTATTTGCCCAGTGATACATTGCCCAATTGAACTGCTCCCAATCCAACCCCGGCTGAAGTTGGGGATTTCAGCAAAGGTCAAAGATGGCAGGGATATTCGATCAGTTTTATACGGAGCAGTACCTCACCATAACATAATATTGTGGAAGGCAGATGCTCCATCAATTGACAATAACACAGAGAAACCAGCACCTGAGATCCGTAGGTTAATTGTTTACCTACCAGCCATCCACTAAAGAATTCTCCATCACCATCCACCTCAAAATAAAGATACAGATTGTGCATTTCATGATTTTGGGACATTCCAGCCGATACAGCCGATTAAATTATTTTGAAGTGTTGATACGGCACGGTGGCACAGTGGTTAGCATCGGTGCCTCACAGCGCCAGGGATCCGGCTTCAATTCCCGGCTTGGGTCACTGTCTGTGCGGAGTTTGCATGTTCGCCCCGTGTCTGCGTGGGTTTCCTCCGGGTGCTCCGGTTTCCTCCCACAGTCTGAAAGACGTGCTGTTTAGGTGCATTGGCCGTGCTAAATTCTCCTTCAGTGTACCCGAACAGGTGCTGGAGTGTGGCGACTGGGGGATTTTCACAGTAACTTCATTGCAGTGTTAAGGTAAGCCTACTTGTGACTAATAAATAAACTTTAACTTTTATTGTAATGTCTGAGAATTTGTACCCAACAACAATCAGATACATTACCAAAAAATCAGGTTATTTTATATTTATGAGCCGGAGTTTTACCATCCCGCCTGCCACGGGAATCGGAGCGAGCGAGGGACGGACAATGTAAAGGTCTGTTGACCTTGGGTGGGATTTTATGGTTTCGGGATGAGCGAGGCCACAAAATCCCAACCATATTGTTCGCGGCATCATTCATGGTCAGGGCATGAGGAAAACTCTTCTTGTATAAGGCCACCTGAGTGGGCATATGCGGCCCCAGTTTAATATCTCATCCAAAGCACTCCCTCAGTGCTACACTGAAGTGTCAGTTAAATTATATGCTTAACTGTCTAGAATAGGAGTAAATCCAACATTGTCTGACTCACAGATGAACATATTATCCATCCAGATAAGACAGAATCATAGAATCGTAGAGCACAGAAGAGGCCCTTCAGCCCATTGAGTCTGCACCGACACATTAGAAACACCTGAATTCCCACCTGATCTCATCTGCCAGCACTTGGCCCTTAGCCCTGAATGTTATGATGTGCCAAGTGCTCATTTAGGTACTTTTTAAAGGATGTGAGACAACTCACCTCTACCACTCTCCCAGGCAGCACATTCCAGATCGTCACCACCTTCTGGGTAAAAGGAGTTTTTCCTCACATCCCCCCTAAACCTCCTGCCCCTCACTTTAAACCTATGTCCCCTTGTGACTGACCCTTCAACTAAAGGGAACAGCTCTTTATCCACTCTGTCCATGTCCCTCATAATCTTGAACACCTCAATCAGGTCTTCCCTTAGTCTTCTCTGCTCCAATGAAAACAACCCAAGGTATCCAACCGCTCTTCATAACTTAAATATTCCATCCCAGGCAGCATCCTGGTGAATCTCCTATGTAACCCCTCCAGTGCAATCACATCCTTCCTATAATGTGGTGACCAGAACTGCACACAGTGCTCCAGCTGTTGCCTCACCAGAGTTCTATACAACTCCTGCATGACTTCCCTAATTTGTAATCTATGACTTGATTGATAAAGGCAAGTGTCCCATACACCTTTTTCACCACCCTACTAACATGCCCTTCTGCCTTCAGAGATCTGTGGACTAACACGCCAAGGTCTTTTTGTTCCACAGAACTTCCTAGTGTCCTGCCATTAATTGAGTACTTCCTTGTCAAATTACTCCCTACAAATTATATCATCTCACACTTTTCAGGGTTAAATTTCATCTGCTACTTATCTGCCCATTTGACCATTCCACCTATCTCTTCTTGTAGCCCAAGACACTCCGCCTCACTGTTAACCACCCGACCAATTTTTGTATCATCCTTAAACTTACTAATCCTACCCCCCACATAGTCATCAATGTCATTTCTATAAATGATGAATAATAGGGGTCCAACACAGATCCCTGTGGTACATCACTGGACAATGGCTTCCAGGCACTAAAACAGCCTTCTGTCATCACCCTCTGTCTCCTACAACTGAGCCAATTTTGAATCCACTTTATCGCATTACCCTGTATCCCATGTGAATTTACCTTCTTTACAAGTCTCCCATGTGGGCAGCTTTACCCCTCCAAGCCGAGATAGATGCTCTCCTTCAGAAGCTTCCCCAATAGTTTCCCTACCACTGGCGTCAGACTCACTGGTCTGCAGTTCCCTGGTTTATCTCTACAATGCTTCTTAGACAGGTAGATAAGTCTCTGGTGTGCAAGGACAACCTGCTCAAGGGCAATGAGGGATGGGCAATGTCACAAACCACATGGATGTTAACTGTGAGAGCGTCTCAACTTGAAACACTGGTTCATGGTGGTGTGTAGTTTTGTTTTGGAACGGTGTGAGGAGTCATGTGAAATGCCTAAAATAACGAACCCAGTCATCATTTAACAATTACTATTTATTAAACTGAAGACAAATAAACACAACTGGGACAATTAAATATATGAACTGCTAAACACACATGCAATTTATATAGAAATTACCCCTTGATCCAAAATATATATAGCTGCAATCCCCGAACTCCTTAAGGCTTTCCCGCTCCCAAACAACATCCAAATTAAATAAATCTATAAATTACATCCAGCTTATAGTTACCAAACAATGCACGGTGGACAATCGAGTCTGAGAAACGTCTTTTCCTGATCCAGCGAAGATATTTGAACTGCCTTTACAAAGATTCGTGCACCATCATGGCTTTAATTCTTAGATGCTAACATGGCCTCTCACTCTGAGCTGTGAAACTGGCCTCTCCAACTCTTAGATGTTACAATGTCCCTTTGGCTGTGAGATGTTAAATTGGCCACCAGCTGTGAGATGTTAAACTAGCCTGCCTGCTTCTGCAGCTGCTGGCAATTATATCCTGGTTCCTCCGTGATTTTCCCCTTTGTATGTTTGGGTTGTCTGCATCTCTCACACTCCGTGATTCTTGAAATCAGCATCTGTGTATCTTCCCTGATCTCTTAGCCTTGGGAGCAGCATGGTGGCAGAGTGGTTAGCACTGCTGCCTC
Source organism: Mustelus asterias (assembly GCF_964213995.1). Lineage (NCBI taxonomy): Eukaryota > Metazoa > Chordata > Chondrichthyes > Carcharhiniformes > Triakidae > Mustelus > Mustelus asterias. The sequence continues at coordinate 32,081,630 of NC_135827.1, forward strand.
ACAGCTCCAGGGACTTGGGTTCGATTCCCAGCTTGGGCCACTGTCTGTGCGGAGTCTGCACATTCTCCCCGAGTCTGCGTTGGTTTCCTCCGGGTGCTCCGGTTTCCTCCCACAGTCCAAAGATGTGTGGGTTAGGTTGACTGGCCATGCTAAATTGCCCCTTCGTGTCCCAGGATGCGTAGGTTAGAGGGATTAGCGGAGTAAATATGTGGGGTTACGGGCATAGGGCCTGGGTAGGATTGTTGATAAGAAGTCTCACAACACCAGGTTAAAGTCCAACAAGTTTATTTGGTAGCACAAGCTTTCGGAGTCTCGCTCCTTCTTCAGGGAGTTCACCCACTGCTGGACTTTAACCTGGTGTTGTGAGACTTCTTACTGCGCTTACCCTAGTCCAATGCCGGCATCTCCACATCATGGGATTGTTGGTGCAGACTCAATGGGTTGAATGGCCTCTTTCTGCACTGTAGGGTTTCTATACTTCTTTCTATGTTTAGGTCAGCTGATGGTAGTTACTTACACCTGATTCTGGCAGCTAATGTCATTACTGGGAAAGGTCGCACCTCATCATTCCCTTTGAATGCTGGCTACTGTTGTCACTGTGCAGGTATTACCTGTTGCTGGGCAGATCCACGGCAATCAGTGATGTCACATCCCATGAAATCATAAAAAACAAATGCATTGGGCCAATGTTGGACTTCATAGATTAAAATATACTGGGGGCCCATTTCTTCGTATGTATTCTGTGATGTTATGATGAAATAAGTATAATATTCTCGCTAGTCTGATGCGGAATATTTACTGAATATGTGGAGGTATGTAAATAAAGGCTTTACTGAGACACATCCTATTAAACTGTCTTTAGTTTAGACAAGAAAACATGAGAGAGAGAGACAGCAAACCATGTGAGCTTGCGTCATCATCTGTGAGGAGTATCTGATTAACATATCACATCGTTAGAATTGAATTGGACACCGCTCGATAATCACCAGGCAGCAGTGTTCCCTTCCTGTCGGGGAACACTTCAGCAGTCAAGGACATTTAGCCTCTGATCTCCAAGGCGGCCTTCAAGACACACCACAACACAGAGTCGCCGAGCTGAAACTGACAGCCAAGTTCCGCACACATAAGGACGACCTCAACCGGGATCTTGGGTTCATGTCACACTATCTGTAACCCCCCCACAACTTGCCTGGGTTTGCAAAATCTCACTAACTGTCCTGGCTGGAGACAATACACATCTCTTTAACCTGTGCTTAAACCTCTCTCCGCTCACATTGTCCGCACCTGTAAAGACTTGATTACCTCTTAAGACTTGCATTCCATCCATCACCTTGTAATTGAGGTTGTGTCTATATATGGCCTGTTTGTGAACCCAATCTCCCACTCACCTGATGAAGGAGCAGCGCTCCGAAAGCTCGTGCTACTAAATAAACCTGTTGGACTTTAATCTGGTGTTGTGAGACTTCTTACTATAGTTAGAATTAACCTTATATATTCCATTCATAGATCTATAGCCATGCTGATTATTTGCTTTGGAAAAGAAGCCTTAACCACTCAAAATATATACACATGTATATATTTTCCCCAGGCCACTGAGTGGTTAGACAGATATTATTCTTCAAACATAGGTTGGTAATGGAGTCAGGAATGCTAAAGAATGTCTTTTTGGTTGCTGCTTCAGGAAGTGTCAGGATTAAGTCCAACTATTGAGATGAATGTGAGCTGAGAGGTCAGTTTGGGTATTTTACATCGAAAGGATGCCCCGCAGTCAGACAGGACCTGGTAATATAAATGTGCAGTAAGAAGTCTCACAACACCAGGTTAAAGTCCAACAGGTTTATTTGGTAGCAAATACCATAAGCTTTCGGAGCGCTGCTCCTTCGTCAGATGGAGTGGTCTCTGTTCTCAAACAGGGCACAGACACAGAAATCAAATTACAGAATACTGATTAGAATGCAAATCTCTACAGCCAGCCAGGTCTTAAATGTACAGACAATGTGGGTGGAGGGAGCATTCAACACAGGTTAAAGAGATGTGTATTGTCTCCAGACAGTACAGCTTGTGAAATTGTGCAAGTCCAGGAGGCAAGCTGTGGGGGTTACTGATAATGTGACATAAACCCAACATCCCGGTTTAGGCCGTCCTCATGTGTGCGGAACTTGGCTATCAGTTTCTGCTCAGTGACTCTGCGCTGTCGTGTGTCGTGAAGGCCGCCTTGGAGAACGCTTACCCGAAGATCCGAGGCTGAATGCCCGTGACTGCTGAAGTGCTCCCCCACAGGAAGAGAACAGTCTTGAGTTTTAGAGTTTAAAGTTTTTAAAGTTAAAGTTTATTTATGAGTCTCAACAGAAGCAGTACTGACACGAATGCAATCTTCACAAGCCCAACAAAGATGCACAAAGTAAACACTTTTTGCTGTAAATAAAAACCTGATTTAAGAGGATGTCACGATCTTTCCGGCCACTCTCCCGCTGCAGCGAGATTTGGCACCCAGCCAAATCTCCGTTCATTACAGCGGGTTGGGAAAATGCCGCCGGCATGGACGGCCGTAACATTCTGGCCGATGTATCCAAACTTTGCAACACATAGAGTGTATCAAAATATGATGCACATTATCAAACTCCATGAATCACTTTGACAAAAAACTTGACCCACATTTTTTGAAGTGGTAAAAACGGGATTTAAATTGTGCATTGTCTATCATGTGGACAAAATTTATTGCCAACTTGTTCGGATTGGCCTGTGCAACCCCAACATTACCTCCTGTGCCATTCCTTACACTGTTAGACCACACCGTTTAGAGATAATATATTTCAAGTGACATAAGCAAAGTAACCAGTGTAAGCACATGCCTTATCAGTTCATTCCTGGTACTATCACTATAATCTCTTTCACTTGTGTTTACAGTTACAGTTATTACAGTTAAGGCTTACAGTTTACAGCTTATGGGCAATCTTGCTGCACACCTCATATATATGAAAATTTGGAAGTAGTAACTCTGAAAAAATCGCTCCCTGATCATGTCGTTAACATTTTTTTTTCTAATTGCAGTGTTATTGAGACAAGTGCTGAGAATGGTTAAACACTCACTTAGCGGCAAATGTGCTGACGGACTCTGCAAAAGATACAGTTTAAAAAAATGCAAAGGATCATTATTCTCAAAGCAAATGGGCAGTTGGCGTGCCAACATCATCAAGCTCAAAGTGCATCTCTTTGACTTTCAGCAGCCCAGACCATCCACTGAAAGAACTAAACAAATAATAATTGGGGGTGGCACAGTGGTTAGCACTGCAGCCTCACAGTGCCAGGGACCTGGATTCAATTCCAGCCTTGTTTGTGTGGAATCTGCACGTTCTCCCCATGTCTGCGTGGGTTTTCCTCCGGGTGCTCCGGTTTCCTCCCACACTTCAAAGATGTGTAGGTTAGGTGGATTAGCGGGGATGGGGTAGGCCCTGGGTGGAATGCTCTTTCGGAGAGTTGGTGCAGATTCGATGGGCCGAATGGCCTCTTTCTGCACTGTAGGGATTCTATGATCACAGGCCAACTCAGCCCACAGAAACGGGGAGAACGTGCAAACTCCACACAGGCAGTGGCCCAAGGCTGGAATTGAACCCGGGTCCCTGGCGAGGTGAGGCAGCGTTGCTAACCACTGTTCCACCGTGCTGCCCATCAGTGGTTTGAAGTCCTTTTATAATTGCTACACTACACCCAGCTCTTCAATAACCATCTAATTGATCTTTGTGTTCTGCTTTTATTTATTCCTCTTATACCGTCCATACTGCTTAGCAACATACATACTGAGTAAAGTGTTCGGAGGGTGTTAAGTGTACATGTGTATATTTTGTGGGTTTTCCAGCTCTTCCTGCTGGCGAATCGTCCGGCCTTGCCGAAAGCTGATGGAATGGGCGAGCCACGCTAAACGCCATGGACTTTGCCAGGACCAGAAGATCCTGCTGGTGGCCAATGCAATAGAATGTTGCCATGGTCCCAGATGACCATAGGCTGCTCTCCCCTTTGAGGGAGAGAACTAATTGTTGTTGATTTAACCTGAGGGTCACCACACCTCAGGCGAGAGGCAAGGTTGAGAAGATGGGGCCTTCATGAATAACCTCAGCCGGTACGGGAATTGAACCCGTGCTGTTGGCATTGCACTGAGCCAACTGAGCTAAACGGTTAGGGACATACCCCATCCCCGCTAATCCACCTAACCTACACATCTTTGAAGTGTGGGAGGAAACTGGAGCACCCGGAGGAAAACCCACGCAGACATGGGGAGAACGTGCAGATTCCACACAAACAAGGCTGGAATTGAACATAGAACAGTACAGCACAGAACAGGCCCTTCGGCCCACGATGTTGTGCCGAGCTTTATCAATAGGATGTGAATTATATTGTTACGGTTAGGGACATACACGCAAAGCACATTGATTGATTAAATATCTTGAGCGCATAAAGAGAGAGTTCTCCTTTAAAGGATAGTAACTTTGCTAATTTGGCGGCATGGTAGCACAGTGGTTAGCACTGCTGCTTCACAGCGCCAGGAACCCGCGTTCAATTCCCGGCTTGGGTCACTGTCTGTGTGGAGTTTGCACATTCTTCCCCTGTCTGCGTGGGTTTCCTCCGGGTGCTCCGGTTTCCTCCCACATTCTGAAAAATGTGCTGGTTAGGTGCATTGATCCGAACAGGCGCCGGACTGTGGCGACTAGGGGAATTTTACAGTAACTTCATTGCAGTGTTAATGTAAGCTTAATTGTACTAATAAATAAACTTTACTTTACTTTTACTTTTACTTTACTTTAAGTTTGCTGAAAAGAATGTACCGAGAGGTTAGGGAAGAGGCAGATATTTGTAATGCTGCCTATCCAGTAAATTAATCTAGTAGTAAGTAAAAGATTGGTGTCTACTTCCCCTTCAGAATGATTTTACAACTTAAGTCACATTTGTTGCATGCACTGTACGTAATACAATGTGGTAGTGTTGGCAGAATGAATTCCAGAAAGCTGTTAGCTGTAGTTTACTAATAGCACTCTTGTCTCTGGAACAAAAGGTTGTGGTTTCAAGATCCCACACCAAAGAGCACCACAAAATCGAGACTAATGCCACCAGTGAAGTTCCGAGTGAGTGCCGCACAGTCAGAGTACCTGTCTTTGGGTGAGATTTCCGTCTGAGGTCTCACTTGCCCTTTCAACTGGTTGTAAACAATCCCATGATGCTACTTCAAACAGTTTGGGAATTCTGTCCTGCCCAATATTTATTCCACAACCAAAATCACTTTTAAAAAAAGTTTATCTGGTCATTGCTGTTTGTGGGTGTTTGATGTGTACAAATTGGCTGCTGTTTATCCTACGTTACAACAGTGACTATGCTTCAAAATATGGCTGTACAACACTTTAGGATATACTGTAGCTGAGAAAGGTGCTATATAAATGCACATCTTTCTTTTTGAAGGTATTACACTCAATTTAAAAGCTTCCACTACTTCCAATAGAAACTTAAACCACTAATGTACATTTGCCTCATTGTTCAGTGGTTAGCACTGCTTCCTCACAGCGCCAGGGACTCGGGTTCAATTCTGGCCTTGGGTCACTGCCTGTGTGGAGTTTGCTCATTCTCCCCGTGTCTGCGTGGGTTTCCTCCGGGTGCTCCGGTTCCTCCCATACTTCAAAGATGTGTAGGTTAGGTGGATTAGCGGGGATAGGGTAGGCCCTGGGTGGGATGCTCTTTCGGAGAGTTGGTGCAGATTCGATGGGCCGAATGGCCTCTTTCTGCACTGTAGGGATTCTATGATCACAGGCCAACTCAGCCCACAGAAACGGGGAGAACGTGCAAACTCCACACAGACAGTGGCCCAAGGCTGGAATTGAACCCGGGTCCCTGGCGAGGTGAGGCAGCGTTGCTAACCACTGTTCCACCGTGCTGCCCATCAGTGGTTTGAAGTCCTTTTATAATTGCTACACTACACCCAGCTCTTCAATAACCATCTAATTGATCTTTGTGTTCTGCTTTTATTTATTCCACTGCTGCCTCACAGCGCCAGGGACTCGGGTTCAATTCTGGTCTTGGGTCACTGCCTGTGTGGAGTTTGCTCATTCTCCCTGTGTCTGCGTGGGTTTCCTCTGGGTGCTCTGGTTTCCTCCCACACTCCAAAGATGTGCGGGTTAGCATGATTGGCCATGCTCAATTGCCCCTTCGTGTCAGAGGGATTAGCAGGGTAAATACCTGGGGTTACAGGGATAGGGCCTAGGTGGGATTGTTGTCAGTGCAGGCTTGATGGGCTGAATGGCCTCCTTCTGCACTGCAGGGATTCTATGATCCATCAGCAAAAAAAAAATCAAGATCGAGAAGTGCAATAATGTTCACATCAGGTTAAAATTAACTTCCAAATTTCATAGAACATCTCAGTTTCTGAAATCTGAGTGAGTCTGTGAACTGGAGACTGCCTCAGTTAGCTGCTGATGGAGTGGGGTCTGGGATAGGACAGGTGAAATGGAAAAGAAGTTACAGAGAGAATGGGCCGATAGGATCTGAGGGAATGGGAGGAGAGAGTGCCTGTGTGGAAGGAAAGCAGCACCCCCTGCCAAAGAGGAGAATGACATTCGGATCTTGTTCTGGGGAATGATGATGTGGTTTTTTAAATCAATGTAGATAAACCCCAATTTTATTTGATCAATATATGGGATAGTGTCTCAAATCTGGCTGATAAAAAGTGGAGTTGTCCGTAAACTGGACATTCTTAGAATGTGCATTGAGTAAAATTTTAAAAATACAACCGGGACAATTTGTCTTTGCATTGACGTGGTGTTATCATCATTTCTCTTCCCGCACCTCGTGGTGCAGAAGGACAACTTCCATCTGTCCCCATAGCGTGGCTTTTTTCCTGAAACAGGTTGCTTGCCTGTCACCAGGGGCTGATCTCTTGAGGGACATCACTCTGCATCAAGTGTGGCTGACCAGGAGTCTTCCCTGCTCTTACCGCCTGCCATCGACGTAAAAGCACCTTCCTTGACCATCAAGTCCTGGGATGGGACTTGAACCCAGAGGCGGCACGATGGCACAGTGGTTAGCACTGCTGCCTCACAGCACCAGGGACCCAGGTTCGATTCCCAGCATGGGTCACTGTCTGTGTGGAGTTTGCACATTCCCCCCGTGTCTGCACGGGTTTCCTCTGGGTGCTCCGGTTTCCTCCCACAGTCCAAAGATGTGCGGGTTAGATGATTGGCCATGCTAATTGACCCTAGTGTCTGGGGGATTAGCAGGGTAAATATTGGGGTTACGGGAATAGGGCCTGGATGGGATTGTGGACGGTGCTGACTCAATGGGCTCCTTTTGCACTGTAGGGATTCTATGAGATTCTAAGCTTCTGGCTCAGAGGCAGTGCCATTATGCCACAACATCTCCATTGGCGGGATGTGGCGCCTGACTAATTTTCTCCTTCACTGATTGCTTGTCGGTCTATTCCTGCACTCCGAGGGGCTCTTGACTGCACCCTACCCAGCCTGATCCTACCCAGCTTGACCCTAACAGACCATAACCTGAACCACTCAACCTGAAGTCTGGCATGATCTGAAATCTGTCACAGCCTCTGCCCCTAGGTTGCCAGTTTTGAGTCACAGTACATGTGTATTACATCTATCAAATGTAGGATTTAAAAAGTGCTTAAGATGAACCTGAATCCAACTATTTCTGCCACAGAAAAATGATGCTTCAAGTGGGTTCTAATGAAAGATCGTTGATCTGAAACATTAATTCTTTTCGTTCAGTGCACCTGCAATGGTGGCATGGGTGTGGCATGGTGGCACAGTGGTTAGCACTGCTGCCTCACAATGCCAGGGACCCAGGTTCAATTCCGGCCTCGGGTCACTGTCTGTGCGGAGTTTGCACATTCTCCCCGTGTCTACAAGGATTTCCTCCGGGTGCTCTGGTTTCCTCCCACAGTCCAAAGATGTGCGGGTTAGGTTGATTGGCCATGCTAAATTGCCCCGGGTGTCTGGGAGATTAGCAGAGTAAACATGCGGGGTTACGGGAATAAGGTCTGGGTGGGTTTGTGGTCGGTATGGACTCGATGGGCCGAATGGCTTTCTTCTGTACTGTAGGGATTCTATGATTCTATGAACTTGACGTGCTGGAGGTTTCCACCATTTTCCGTTTTCATTTTATTTCCTGCCTGCATTTGGATTTTGTGACTGAACAAATGCTGTCATTGATAAAGTGGCCATGAAGGAATCGGTGGAAGCGAAGAGGTATAAAATTTTGAGATGCGAAAGAAAAGTTCAGATCAGACCCTCAGTTGGATTTAGATGGTAAAGTAAGCTGGGTGGGCAGATTTGTTCCTTTTTTGTTCCAATGTTCTTGTGAAAACTGAGGCAGAAATAAAGCAATGCCTTTCAGTGTCTTTCTGACATATGCTGAATACCTATCTTTGTATCAGAAAGTTAGGTTAGCATCCAAAGATCAAAAAAATCTGTTTAAGAATATCACAAATATAACCTATCGAACCCCCTCAACTTTGATCCTCAAAGGCCACTTTAAAGTTTATTTATTAGTGTCACAAATCAGCTTACATTAACACTGCAATGAAATTACTTTTTAATTTTATTTATTAGTGCCACAAGGAGGCTTACGTTAACACTGCAATGAGGTTACTGTGAAAATCCCCTAGTCGCCACACTCCGGCGCCTGTTCGGGTCAATGCACCTAACCAGCACGTCTTTCGGACTGTGGGATTGATGCACTATCAATCAAGCAAAGACTAGTTTGTATGCAAGAACAAATAGGCTTTTATTCGCAAAAGACTTGGAGCACACCCATGCTGATGAACTGGTCCGGCGACTGAGGCAGGGGGGTTGGGAGCAGCCACCTTTATACCTGGACCAGGGGGGGGGGAGGAGTCTCAGGCAGGGCCGGCAGGGGCATGCCCAGGCACGCCACACACACACACACAGGCAATAAGCTTAACAGTGGTTTACCACAGGGACGAAACCGGAGCACCCGGAGGAAACCCACGCAGACACGGGGAGAACGTGCAGACTCCGCACAGACTGTCACCCAAGGCGGGAATCGAACCCAGGTCCCTGGCACTGTGAGGCAGCAGTGCTAACCACTGTGCCATGGAGGGCATCTTTTCTTTCATGAATTTCTTTTGCAGCAAGAGTGATATTTTGTGTTGAATGGGTGTTCGGGCGGTAAGGGGGGAACGGTTCTTCACGGGTCAATGCTAACCACTGTGCCACCGTGCCACCATGCCGCCTGTTTTAATTCTTGATGTGATGGATGGGAAACTGCAGTTAACATTTTCACCAATGCAAATCTTTACCTGTGTTTATACAAAACTTTTCTTTGGAAAGTTTCACTACTGGGGCTTAAGGGGGCCAATCCCCGTCCTGATGAATAGCATCTAGCCACAAGTCAGTGGCTATTTTAGAATCATAGAAATCATAGAAACCCTACAGTACAGAAAGAGGCCATTCGGCCCATCGAGTCTGCACCGACCATAATCCCACCCAGGCCCTACCCCCATATCCCTGCATATTTTACCCGCTAATCCCTCTAATCTACGCATCCCAGGACACTAAGGGGCAATTTTAGCATGGCCAATCAACCTTTCCTGCACATCTTTGGACTGTGGGAGGAAACCGGAGCACCCGGAGGAAACCCACGCAGACACGAGGAGAATGTGCAAACTCCACACAGTCAGTGACCCAAGCCGGGAATCAAACCCAGGTCCCTGGAGCTGTGAAGCAGCAGTGCTAACCACTGTGCTACCGTGCCGCCCCATTTAGCAGAATTATAAAATCCTCAGTTATTAAAAGTCCAAAAGAGGACAAGATACAAAGTAGGTTTGGCGTGCTGATGCGTTGGGAAAACATTTGCATTACCCACCTGGAGTTGTGTGGCCAGTTTACCACAGTAAACGCAAGGTACTGAGGATGCTGCAAATCTGAAATAAAAACGGCAAATGCTGGACAACCTCAGCAGGCCCGGCAGCAATAGTGGAGAGAGAAACAGAGCTAATGGGTGGAATTTTACCGGCACGTCCGCCCGAGGTTCACACAATCCCGCCGGAGGCCAACGGACAATGTCGTTCTCCGAGCCTCTCGCCCGCTCCTGGGATCGGGGGTGGGGGTTGGGGGGGGGGGGGGGGGGGGGGGGGGGTGGGTGGGGGGTGGGGTGGGTGGGGGGAGGAGGGGTATGCCGGCAAAACTCCGGCCAACGTTTCGAATCCATGTGACGATTTGAAACTAAACTCGACCGCTTATCTCTCTCCACGGACGCTGCCAGACCTGCTGAGTTTTTCCAGCATTTCCTGTTTCCAGTCCTCTCACTGCAGCTGTGACTGAGATCAGCTAAATCAGCATCGAGCAATGAAGTTTCTGTCCTGCCGACGGTGACTTCCCTCCTGACTTGCACTTGCCAAACACGGACAGCGATTGCAACGTGACAGAAGAAAAAGAGATATTTCCCGAATACCTATTAGCTTTTTGAAACAGAAACTAAAATATTAATTGTGTATTTGACTGCCTTCCAACCATCTATAATGTTGATGCAAATTTCAGAAAATCAACTGCTGGCAAGACTATTTGCATTTAAACAAATTGCGAAAGGTCAAACTATTCCATGTATTGTATCGATATATATGGGAAATACATTTCAGCAGACCCACAGTGTATTCTGGAAGGGTGCAATTTTCTCAAAGTTCTAACACAATTGCTGGAAATCTTTGTCACCAAAACTGCGCATTCTTCGTGAACGATAAAGAAAGGGCCAAATATAATTTGAGCTTCTGAGCGAATCCCATCATTTGTGTTCGTCATGGAAACTGGTAAGGATTATTCAGTACCAAAGCGTTCTTTCATTTAAGGAATATCATTGGTTTTATATTTGTTGAAAGTCTTATGGTGTAATCTCTGTAAACAACCACAAAACTGAGAGTTGCCTTTTTTTTTCAATTGACCCCCTCGTTTAAATTCGGAGCTTCTTCAATTTTAATAGCCTTTTTTTAAGAAAAGACACCCTTCTGAATTTTAAAATGGATTAACTAATTGGGATGTTTCTTCCTCGCTGGTTTGAAGCCTGGAGAGAACGATCGAGAGCAAATCTTTAAATCTTCACTCCAAACCAAGGAAGGTGCCCGGGTTCGGTTGTGATCTGGGACGGCACGGTGGCACAGTGGTCAGCACTGCTGCCTCACAGCGCCAGGGACCCACATTCAATTCTGACCTCGGGTCACTGTCCGTCTGGAGTTTGCATGTTCTCCCCGTGCCTGCGTGGGTTTTCTCAGGGTGCTCCGGTTTCCTCCCACGGTCCAGGAATTTGCGGGTGAGGTTGATTGGCCATGCTAAATTGACGCTTAGTGTCAGGGGGATTAGCAGGGTATGTGAGGGTTACGGGAATAGGGGTAGGATTGTGATTGGTACAGACTCGATGGGCTGAATGGCCTCCTTCTGTACTCTAGGGATTCAATGGTTTGCTGCTGGCTTGGCTAACCTCAGTTCGGACGATAACAAGATGGGCAACACTAAACTAGAAGCAAAATACAGTGAATGTTGGAAATCTGCAATAGAAACAGACAGTGCCGGAAAAACGTAGCAAGTCTGTCGGTGGAGAGAGAAACAAAGTTAACGTTTCGCGTTCAGTATGATTCTTCTTCAGAATAAGAAGAGTTCTATATTGGATTCAAAACGGTTAATCCTGTTTCTTTCCCCAAGGAAGCTGCCAGACCTGTTGAGTTTTTCTAGCACTTTCTGTGTTTAAATTTCAGTGACGCAACACTCCTGGGTTATAGTAAGAAAAACCCAGCACTGGTACTATGCAGGAACTGTGGACCCTAGGGTGACACAGAATTGCCCTGAATGGCCAGGCTGCTACAGCTCACTATCAAGATTGCCAGGTGATAGGTTGGTGCTTCAGAATGGTACTGGTAGGTACTGAACGCCCCTGGAACCCTGCCCAGTTAAGAGTTAACACTATCAGTCGGGAAAGGATGAAGCCATTAAAAACTGGCAAGGAAAATAAAGGAAGCAAACATTAAATAGTATTTCACAGGGAAAAATTGAAGGCACTAATCATAGAATTCCTACAGTACAGAAGGAGGTCATCCAGCCCATCGAGCCTGCACCAACAACAATCCTACCCACTCCCTATCCCCGTAACCCCACTTATTTACCTAGCTAATCCCCCTGACACGAAGGGCAATTTAGCATGGCCAATCAACCTAACCTATACATCTTTGGACTGTGAGAGGAAACCAGAGCACCCGGAGAAAACCCACGCAGACACGGGGAGAATGTGTGAACGCCACACAGACAGTCACCCAGGGTGGGAATCGAACCCGGGTCCCTGCCGCTGTGAGGCAGCAGTGCTAACCACACTAATGTATGTAAAATCTCAAGAAAGAAAACACATAGGAACAGTGAGTTAGTGCAACAGGCCCAGAGGTCTGTCTGTTTCTCTTTCATCCCACAGGGATATTTTTAAAATAATTTAACCACATCAGAAACTTGGTTTTACTGAACAAGACAATTATTTCAGAGGGGCTGTTGGTACATTAATAATTCCCTTTGCAAGTATAATTTCCAGCAACTGTCATGAGGTAACATGAGGAGATGCAACATGTGTCTGGCAAGACTCATGCGTTAAATGAAATGTTGAACTGGAAAATGGTTATCGATGGTTACAGTTGCAGACAGGTTGGTCTGTATTTGATAGAGAAATGTGGAAGCAATCAGCTTTAACATGATGATCTGGAATATGTAACTGGGCAGCTATTGATCAGACAATTACTTTAAAATTAGTCAACTCTTCCTAGAATTCCTACAGTGCAGAAAGTGACCATTTGGCCCATCAAGTCGACACCAACTCTCTAACAGAGCAGCCCACCAAGGCCCTACCCCCGTAACCCTACATATTTACCCCACTAACCAACACATCTTGGGACACTAAGGGGAAAATCAACCCAACCTGCACATCTTTGGACAGCAGGAGGAAACCGGAGCACCCGGAGGAAACCCATACAGACACGGGGAGAATGTGCAGACTCCACACAGACAGTGACCCAAGCCGGGAATCGAACCCGGGTCCCTGGCGCTATGAGGCAGCAGTGCTAACCACACTAATATATGCAAAATCACAAGGAAGAAAGATACGATAGTGACTTTTAATAGGCGTCTTGACAAATATATGAATAGGATGGGAATAGAGGTATACAGTCCCCGGAAGGGTAGGAGGTTTTAATTCAGTCAGGCAGCAGGCTTGGAGGACTGAAGGGCCTGTTCCTGTGCTGTAATTTTCTTTGTTCTTTGTTCCGCACGGTCAGTGACCCAAGCCAGGAATTGAACCCAGGCCCCTAGCGCTGTGAGGCTGCAACACTAACCACTGTGCCACTGTGCCGCTGTGCCGCCCTAAGTTCACGCTGATTTATTTCGAATCATCTGATCATTCCTTTTGAAACACTAAATTCCCAACTCTTCTGCTTTCACATAACGTAATCACATTTCCAAGAGAATATTTTATTTTAAGCACCACAACAATAAAAAAAAAACACCTTTAGCAACTTTCCTTTGAGGGTAGATTTTTAGTGAAGCTTAGTAGCTAAAAGCTACTAAGAATTATTGGTCTTCGTTAACATGAAGTTTTCTTTGCATCTTTGTAAATCAGGTCACCATTAGATATTTTGTAACCACTTGCCAGGGAGGGGTCCACACTGTACTCTAGGATTCTTTATAATTTCATTTACAAGCAAAGTTGTCACCTCAAGCTCCATTACATGGATGTTCCCCAGCCAATGTTATATCTAGATATTGCAGGGAAATAGGCACGGGAAGGTGATGGCCTAGTGCTATTATCGCTGGACTATTAATCCAGAAACTCAGCTAATGTTCTGGGGACTAGGTTTCGAATCCCGCCACGGCAGATGGTGGAATTTAAATTCAATACAAAATATCTGGAATTTAGAATCTACTGATGACCATGAAACTATTATCGGAAAGACCCATCTGGTTCACCAATGTCCTTTAGGGAAGGAAATCTGCCGTCATTACCTGGTCTGGCCTATATGTGACTCCAGAGCCACAGCAATGTGGTTGACTCTCAACTGCCCTCGGGCAACTAGGAATGGGCAATAAATGCTAGCCAGCCAATGACGCCTATGTCCCATGAATGAAATAAAGGAAAATGTAGACCATTCGTCTTGTTGAACGTACTTCGTTCAAACAGATCATGTCTGATCATCTATCTCCACACCATTTTCCTGCACTATCACCGTATCCCTTGATGTCATTAGTATCCAGAAAGCTATCAATCTCTATTTACAACATCCTCAATGACCGAGCTTCTACAGATTGGGGCGGCACGGTAGCACAGTGGTTAGCACTGCTGCTTCACAGCTCCAGGGACCTGAGTTTGATTCCCGGCTTGGGTCACTGTCTATGTGGAGTTTGCACATTCTCCTCGTGTCTGCGTGGGTTTCCTCCGGGTGCTCCGGTTTCTTCCCACAGTCCAAAGATGTGCGGGTTAGGTTGATTGGCCATGCTAAAATTGCCCCTTAGTGTCCTGGGATGCGTAGATTAGAGGGATATGGGGGTGGGGCCTGGGTGGGATTGTGGTCGGTGCAGACTCGATGGGCCGAATGGCCTCTTTCTGTACTGTAGGGTTTCTATGATTTCTTCTATGAGATTCCAAAGGTTCACCACCTTCTGAATAAAGAAACTTCTCCTCATCCCAGCCCCAAATGGCCTGTCCCTTATTCTGGGAATAATTATTATATTTATTTAGTACTGGTTGTAGTATTATATTAAAATGTTATATTTAACTTGATTTTCATTCTGACCATAAAAATAAATCATCCTTTTATTCTATTTATTTATTAATGTCACAAGTAGGCTTACATTAACACTGCAATGAAGTTCCTGTGAAAATCCCCCAGTTGCCACACTCCGGCATCTGTTCGGGTACACTGAGGGAGAATTTATCATGGCCAATGCACCTAACCAGCATGGGGGGAGTTTTCCCCATCCCACCTGCCATGGGAATCTTAATGGGTTGGGGGAGGGTGGATTACCCAAAGGTCTATTGACCTCGGATGGGATTCTCCGGTTTTGGGGCAAGCGCAGCCAGAGAATCCCACCCCACATCTTTCGAACTGTGGGAGGAAACCGGAGCAGACACAGGGAGAACGTGCAGACTCTGCACTGACAGTGACCCAAGTCGGGAATCGAACCCAGGTCCCTGGCGCTGTGAGGCACCAGTGCTAACCACTGTGCCACCGTGTTGCCCTATTCTCAGTTTTTGATAACCTTTCCATTGCCAAAAATTAGTAGAAATGCTAAATAAATGATAACATGAAAATAAATATTTCTTTACCCCTACTCAGTTTCTGAAACGGACCTGTAATTGGTTACATAAGCTATCCCTATTTCATGACTGCTTTGGTTGATGTGTATGCTAACTTTGCAATGTTCGGCTAAGAATCATTTCTCTCCCCATTTTGGGAAAATATACACCCAGTCTTGCTTGATTGTGGGACAAATTGCTTAATTTTAAAATGATCCACAAAGCAAATGCACAGTTTCAACTCCAGATCCACACGCATGTGTTTATGGTTTTGTCATTAGAATGAATTCCCACTGCACAGGTCGGAAGGCATCTCTGCCTGCAAAGTCTATATGAAGTGCAATTAGGGTGGTGTACATCCTCAAATGACCTTCATATCGATGGAAGTGAGGTTTTGTTATAAAACCATGGAACCATAGAATCCCTATAGTTCAGAAGGAGGCCATTCGGCCCATCGAGCCTGCCCCGACATTCCCCATCCAGGCCATATCCCCATAACCCCATGTATTTACCATGCTAATCCCCCTGACACTAAGGTTCAATTTAGCACCGTTAACCCGCACATCTTTGGAGTGTGGGAGGAAACCGGAGCACCCGGAGGAAACCCACGCAGACACGGGGAGAAAATTTAAACTCCACACAGACAGTCACCTGAGGCCGGAATCGAACCCGGGTCCCTTGCGCTGTGAGGCAGCAGTGCTAACCACCGTGCCACCGTGCCGCCAAAATGGCACCCAACCACCTCTGATTTTCCCTTGAAATATTCCTGCTTTTCATTGTAATTTCAGAAAAAAATGACTGTTAAACTTGCAAATACGCAGCATTTCGAAGGTACCTTTTCTGATAATGTAATTAAGGCTGGAAATTAGAGAGAGAAAAAACACATTTGCTCCCTTAATAAGGAGAATTCTCTGCTCCCTTAAGTAATAAAGAGAATATTTCTTCCCCTCTCTCTCATGTGTAAATATTATTGCATGTCCACAAGATATTGATATCCAAATCAGTCAGTCAGTATATTGTATAGTGCATTTATGTAGTCTCTCTGCTGTTATGTAGTCTTGGGTCTATCTGCCGTGAAAAAAAGAGGGATTGTGTGTTAGAACCCACCTGCTGTGTTCATTGAAGTGACTATTGGAACCCAAGCAATTCAACACTTGCATTAAACATTTTGTGTTAAGGATAGACTCTGTTGGAAACTATCTCCCAAAGCGGGCAGGGAGATCGCATGGTGTGAGTTGAACACCTCACTTTGCAACTCTCTTGATTTGATTTGATTTTGATTTGATTTATTATTGTCACATGTATTAGTATACAGTGAAAAGTATTGTTTCTTGCGCGCTATACAGACAAAGCATACCGTTCATAGAGAAGGAAAGAAGAGAGTGCAGAATGTAGTGTTACAGTCATAGCGAGGGTGGAGAGAAAGATCAACTTAGTGGGAGGTAGGTCCATTCAAAGGTCTGACGGCAGCAGGGAAGAAGCTGTTCTTGAGTCGGTCGGTACGTGTCCTTTGAATCTTTTTCCCGATGGAATAAGGTGGAAGAGAGAATGTCCAGGGTGCGTGGGATCCTCATCCTTACACACACTGAAGATTCAGAGGGGCTTTGTCCATTAAAAAGATGAGTGGAATCTGGAATAGTGGCCGTTGGATCATATTATTTAAGGGGGAGTTGGATGAAAGCTGGAAGAAGCAAGGTATTGCAGAGCACCGAGCAAGAGCAAAGAAATAGAATGAGAAGCGGTAGCAACAAAGAGGAGTACACAAAAGACCCAATAACCTTTCTCTGAAATTCCCAGAATTCTAAGATTGCATTTGTTTACTGAGAATTCAAATAACAGAAAATGAGAACAAACTCTGGCTGGAATTCTCCGGCCATTCACGCCCCGCTGCCACTGCCAGTGAGAATGGAGAATTTGGCGCCCAGCCAAATCTCCGTTCACTGCAGCGGGACTGGAGAATCCCAGCTGTGGTCGAGTTCGGTGAATCCTGTCCGATAAATTGGAGTTTAAAATAAAAATACAAATAAACGTATTGGCTGGAACTCGACCACCTCGCTGGCCATGGAATCGGAGCGGGCGAGGGTCTGACAATGGAAATCTCCGTTGACCTTGGGCGGGAATTTCCGGTCTTGCCTGGGCGAGGCTGGAAAGCCCCGCCCATTGAATTCAGCAAAGTTGTGATGTTCTCTTGGGTTTTTAATGATGACTCTTAAGCAGTGGGTTTGATTCAGAATACCTAGCTGTTTGATTGGCAGCTATTGGCTGTTCAGCATATCAAACTAGTGTGACACGTTGATATTTACTGAAATAAAGTGAAATCTATAATTGCTCATGCACCATTCCACCTCCTCACACACCTCTTCATTTACCTTTTTACTTTTTCTCTGCTCTTCCTCCTTTTTTTAATCCTCTTCTCTTATTTCGTCTTCTCTTCTTTCATTCTCCGTTCCATCCTCTGCTAACTTTAGTTCTGAGCTTTCCTGCTCAGACACTGAGCTAGTCAGCGCACCTACTCCAGGGATGTGATAGTCTCACCTTCATGGTTCTAAATTAGAAATCGCGTGATGACATTTTGAGTTTGATAAGCCTGGGGCTGCCACCAGCTAACATTACATTGGAAGCAGTTGGGTTCATAGAATCATAGAATCCCTACAGTGCAGAAGGAGGCCATTTGGCCCATCGAGCCAGCACTAACAACAATCCTACCCAGGCCCTATCCCCATAACCCCATGTATTTACCCTGCTAATCCCCCTGACACTAATGGGCAATTTAACATGGCCAATCCATCTAACCCACATATCTTTGGAGTGTGGGGGGAAACTGGAGCACCTGGAGGAAACCCACGCAGACACTGGGAGAATGTGCAACCTCCACACAGACAGTCACCCGAGGCCGGAATTGAACCTGGGTCCCTGGTGCTGTGAGGCAGCAGTGCTAACCACTGTGCCACCGTGTCGCCCCTAATTGTCAAGAACATGAGGGGTCTGGACAGAGTACATAGAGAAAAAAACTGTTTCCCTTACCCATAAGGGTCAAGAACCAAAGGACACTGATTCATAGAATCATAGAAACCCTACAGTGCATAAGGAGGCCATTTGGCCCATCAAATCTGCACCGACAACAACTCCACCCAGGCCCCCTCCCCACACCCCACATATTTACCCCACTAATCCCTCTAATCTACGAATCACGGGACACTAAGAGGCAATTTAGCATGGCCAATGCACCTAACCCGCACATCTTTGGACTGTGGGAGGAGACCAGAGCACCCAGAAGAAACCCACGCAGACACTGGGATAATGTACAAACTCCACACAGACAGTGACCCAAGCTGGGAATCGAAGCCAGGTCACTGGAGCTGTGAGGCAGCAGTGCTAACCACTGTGCTACCGTGCCACCCAAGTGATTAACAAAAGAACAAAATGAAGGAAAACCCTTTTACACAGTGAATGGTTAGAATTAGGAACGCACAGCTTGTGGAGACAAATTCAATAGTAACTTTCAAATGGGAATTGGAAAATGATTTTTATTTAGTCAGTTGTGGGACATGGGAGTCGCTGGCTGGTCAGCAGTTATTGCCCATCCCTAGTTGCCCTTGAGAAGGTGATGGTGAGCTGCCTTCTTGAATCGCTGCAGTCCATGTGCTGTGGGGTGACCCACAATGCCGTTAGGGAGGGAATTCCAGAATTTTGACTCAGCAACTGCGAAGAATGGCGATATATAATAGTGACCTGAATAGCTTGGATTTGCAGGTTTGAATGGAGAAGGGATGGGAGTGGGGGGGTGCTTGAGTTGCTCTTGCACCCCCATGGCCAACGTGGATACGACCAGCCAAATGGCCTCTTCTTTGCTGTAACCATTCTCCAATTGTCTGGAAATCTGAACTGGCTCACCAGTATGTCTTCCTGAAGGAAGGACCTTCACCTTGTACCTGGTCTGGTCTACGCATGACACCAGCCCAACACAATGTGGCTGAATGTTAATGCCCTCAGAACAATGAGATTACTTTTCCGCTGTCTCCACAATCCAAAGAATAAACTGTCTGTTGATCTTCTCTGGGTAAATCTGCTCTCTCAGAAATATTATTGGGAAATCTGAATGGATGGTTTTGAATTTTTCTACAGGCAATAGAAATTCAATGAGTTGGGGAGACTTTGTGCCACATTCAATCAATGAGTAAATTCACAATTTAGTAAGGTCTTGAGCCAAGGGTGGCTTCAGGTTTATTCCTTGATTCCACATTGATCATAGAATCATAGAATCACAGAATCCTTCAGTGCAGAAGGAGGCCATTCGGCCCATCAAGTCTGCACTGACCACAATCCCACCCAGGCCCTATCCCCATTACCGCATTACCCCATGAATTTACCCTAGCTAGTCCGCCGGACACCAAGGGACAATTTAGCGTGGCAAATCCATCTAACCCACACAACCCATCCAAAGGTGTGCGGGTTAGGTTGATTGGCCATTCAAAATTGCCCCTTAGTGTCCTGGGATGTATAGATTAGTGGGGTAAATGTGTGGGATAGTGGGGATAAGGCCTAGGTGGGACTGTTGTCAGCGCGGACTCAATGGGCCGAATGGCCTCCTTCTGCACTGTAGGGTTTCTATGATCCTATGATTCTATCTTTGGACTGTGGGAGGAAACCGGATCGGCAAAAGATGGTGAGATCAGATTCATTGATAATTTTCTAAAAGGAGTTGGATAAGTAATTGAAGGGGTAAAAACTGCATCTGAGGAAGGAGCAGTGGAGTGGATCTCATTAGATTGCTTTTTCAAACAGATGGCAGAGGAATGATGGACTGAATGGCCTCCTCTTCCATATGATTCCATGACTAGGGCTATTATTTCCAATGCTTTTGGAGGTGGAAATGATAGGGATCTTTCATCGCTCACACTCCTCATTGCCGTTTCTTGACTGTTGCTGGAAAGGGTCCAAAGTCCAAAGATATGTGGGTTAGGTTGATTGGCCATGCTAAATTGACCCTGGATTAGCAGGGTAAATGTGTGGGTTTACGGGAATAGGGTCTGGGTGGAATTGTGGTCGGTGCAGACTCGATGGGCTGAATGGCTCCTTCTGCACTGTAGGGATTCTATGATTCTATGATTCTAAGTGTGACTGGTGGAGGCAAGATCAGGGAGGTTTGCAATGACCCTGTGTTTCACATTGAAGTATAAGTTCACATTAAAGACTGCAGTTTGGTGGCTACTGGAGGACTGGTTGTATTGCTAGATTCCTAATCATGAAAGGATGATATTACAGACGACCGTGTTTCTCTGAAATGCCTGAAAACGTATCGTTTGCATGGATTATTTGGGAGTGCAGTGATGTGCTTTTTCAGACTCGATCGGCTGAATGACCTCATTCTGTACTGTAGGGATTCGATGATTCTATTCTAATTTGCTCCTTGGGGCAATTCAGTGTCTGTAATCTGGGAATCCTGGAATTCCTGTAAAGGAGGCAACAATCCACCCCAATATCTAATTTGGTTAGAAAAACAAGTGCTGATATTTGGTTGTTGTAATATCTATGTAGGCAGAGAATAGTGGCTTTAAAATGGCTATTCTGGCTGAGAGTTAAGCATGCTGGGATTTTTGATCAACTCAAATAAAATCAGGTGCAGAATGTAAAGTTACTCTGGTCTGGGAACTGTGATCTGAAGCTTCCTGTGTTGATTAAATAAGGGAAGTTGTTTACAGTTGAACAGACATCGTGGCCTCGACTTTTATTGCCGTTATGTGTGATACATGTCATGTGAAGTAAGCGTAACGGTGTTGTTCACAAGTAATTTCACTGGATGTTCGAGGCATGTGATCAGTTTCTGGTCGCACAGTAAGCTGGACGATGGGGAATCTTCTGGAAGCAAGTGAAAGATTTGTGGACAGAAGATGCTGCAGTCCTTTGTTTGCCAGCGACAATCGAGACTAACCATCATAAGACATGTGCCCTGAAGGAATTTTCCTCAGAGAAGAAGATAGATTCTACATCGGGGATATTTCTTGGCCAAGGTTTTTCCTAAACTCGGTGATATCTATTTTCAGTTAAATAATTAAAGTTAATGTTCAGTTAAGAGTTAAAGTTCAGTAAATGAGTTAATGAGTTGCAACTGTTTAAGTTTGAGTTGGTACCGGAATTGTTAAATAAAGAAATAAATAGTTGAATTAATTCAGGAGTCGATTGCTGTTCTTGTCTGTCTGACTAAACTGGAATGCTTGCAAGATGTTTAAATTAAAAGCCAAATAATACTTAGAGCAGACAGATTCGGGTGGACTCTCAGAGGCTTTTTCCCAGGGTGGAAATGTCTGCTACGAGAGGACACAGGTTTAGGGTGCTGGGGGGTAGGTACAGGGGAGATGTTAGGGGTAAGTTTTTCACTCAGTTCAAGGGCAATTAGGGATGGACTGCGAATATTGGCCTTGCGAGTGATGTTCCCAGGAAAGAATACATTAAACAAAAAGATAGTTGCATGATGTCATTTGCAAAAAATTAGGGGAAGTTTCCTGGTCAGTGTTTATCCTTCAACTGAAACAGGTTAGCTGGCCATTCATTTTAGTCATTTTGTGGGATCTTGCTGTGCACAAATTAAATGCCGCGTTTGCCTACACAACAAAGTACAAAGTATATAAATGCAAGTTCTTATCTTGCTGAGAGCTCTACAATCCATGGTATAACTCAGACCACAGAATCATAGAATCCCTACAACGCCGAAGGAGGCCATTCGGCCCATCAAGTCTGCACCCACCACAATACCATCCAGGCCCTATTCCCATAACCCCACATATTTACCCTGCTAATCCCCCTGACACTAGGGGCAATTTAGCATGGCCAATCCACCTAACTCGCACATCTTTGGGTTGTGTGGAAGGAAACCGGAGCACCCGGAAGAAACCCCACGCAGACACGGGGAGAACGTGCAAACTCCACACAGACGATGAGCCGAGGCCGGAATTGAACTCGGGTCCCTGGTGCTGTGAGGCAGCAGTGCCAACCACAGATTTGGAAAAGTAATTTTTGCAAATGTAATTCAATCAGCAGATTATTCATTGTGGAGAAAGACAGGGAAATTCTCCTCATTTTTAATTCAAAAGTAAAATCAGCCATCAAGTGTCGGATCACTGGTAGCTTGACCTTGATCAAGCACTCAGAGCTCAGGGCAACAGCTGCAGAGAGGGCCAGCTGAGAATTTGTGGGCCATTGGAATATAACAGATGGAAAATTTGGACTGAGGGTCTTTTATTCTTTTTTTATTCATTTGTGGGACATGGGCGTCGCTGGCTGGCCAGCATTTATTGCCCATCCCTAGTTGCCCTTGGAGGGCAGTTGATAGTCAAACACATTGCTGTGGCTCTGGAGTGCCAATTGTAAGAATCAACCACATTTCTTTGAGTCAGGAGTCACAGGTAAGTGGGCCAGACCAGGTAAAGATGGCAGATTTCCATCCCTGAAGGACACTCGTGAGCCAGAAGGGCTTTAGCGATAATTGATAACGGTTACATTCAACATACTGAGATAATCATCATCACTGAGACTAGCTTACAATTCCAGATTTTATCAATTGAATTTAAATTCCAGCATCCGCCACGGCGGGATTTGAACCTGTGTCCTCAGAGCATTAGTCTGGCCCTTCTGAGCCTCTCATGTCCAACGACATTACCACTACACCGTCATCTCTCCCACCGTGCCGCGATCTGACTGCTGAATTCTGAACTCTGTTTTAGTACCAGTCTGTGAAGGGTAAATTTATTTTGAATGAAAATACATCGGAAATTAGGTAATTGAAACTCAGCAGTGTGTCAATTCTCTGCTTTCAAAAGAAATGTGAATGAAACTAATCTTTAAAAAGCATTAAATGCCGTATCTCTTCTACTGGAAACCCAGAGAATGTGGGGGTTTATTTGCGATGAATAAATCACAGCGATGTTTGATTTGGAAAAGTAATTTTTGCAAATGTAATTCACTCAGCAGATTATTCATTGTGGAGAAAGACAGGGAAATTCTCCTCATTTTTAATTCAAAAATAAAATCAGCCATCAAGTGTCGGAACACTGGTAGCTTGACCTTGATCAAGCACTCAGAGCTCAGGGCAACAGCTGCAGAGAGGGCCAGCTGAGAATTTGTGGGCCATTTTAATAAAACAGATGACTGAGGATCTTTTATTCTTTTGTTATTCATTTGTGGGACATGGGCGTCGCTGGGTGGCCAGCATTTATTGCCCATCCCTAATTGCCCTTGGAGGGCGGTTAAGAGTCAAACACATTGCTGTGTCACATGTAGGCCAGACCGGGTAAGGACGGCAGATTTCCTTCCCTAAAGGACATTGATGAACCAGATGGGTTTCTCCGACAATCGGCAATGGTTTCATGGTCATCAGTAGATTCTTCATTCCAGATTTTTAAAAAATTGAATTCAAATTTCACCATCTTCCGTGGCGGGATTCGAGCCCTGGTCCCCAGAACATTAGCTGAGTTTCTGGATTAATAGTCTAGGGATAATACCACTAAGCCATCACCTCCCCTTGTGGGCCATTGGAATAAAACAGTTGGCAAATTTGGGCTGAGGGTCTCTTATTCTTTTTTTATTCATTCATGGGACATGGGCGTCGCTGGCTGGCCAGCATTTATTGCCCATCCCTAGTTGCCCTTGAAGGGCAATTGATATTCAGCTACATTGTTGTGGCTCTGGAGTCACATGTAAACCAAGCCAGGTAAGGATGGCAGATTTAGAGTCATAGAGTCATAGAGGTTTACCGCATGGAAACAGGCCCTTCGGCCCAACTTGTCCATGCCGCCCTTTTTTTTTAAAACCCCTAAACTAATCCCAATTGCCCGCATTTGGCCCATATCTCTCTATATCCATCGTACCCATGTAACTATCTAAATGCTTTTTAAAAGATAAAATTGTACCTGCCTCTACTACTACCTCTGGCAGCTTGTTCCAGACACTCACCACCCTCTGTGTGAAAAGAATTGCCCCTCTGGACACTTTTGTATCTCTCCCCTCTCACCTTAAACCTATGCCCTCTAGTCCCTAAAGGACATTAGTAAGCCAGATGGGCTATTCTAACAAATGACAATGGGTTCGTGGTCATCTGTAGATTCTTAATTCCAGATATTTCTTGTTACTAAATTCAAATTCCACCATCTGCCGTGACGGGATTTGAACCCTGGTCCCCAGAACATTAGCGCAGTTTCTTAATTAACAGTCTCACGATGATACCACTCGGCCATTGCCTCCCTGAGTAGCACCCCCAGTGAGCCCCAAGCCAAAACCCTCAATGGTTGTTGTCATCTTTCATGTCCATTAGGGAGTTGGTTCGCCACTAAGAACACAGAGGAAAGTTGAGAGGGTGAACAATAACAGCACACACAACGACTGAGGGAAAAGGAAAGGTGCAGGGAATGAAACAACAGTTTGCAGTATGGTTGTATTCGCACAGAGACTGCTTTGTACTTGCTGTTTACTTTCCTCTTACTGAGACAAGCAAATCTTATTCTCGGTAAATGCACATCCCCGGAAACATGCTTCCTTTTGTCTTTCTGATGCATTTAGCAGCAGCCATCAGGTCTACCTGACATTTGAATAGTCTCCTTTACCATTAATCTCCAGGTGCAGGTGGTGTTTATCTGCAACAGATTCACTGTACACTGGCTTTAAAAGATGCTTTGTACTGGAATGAGTGACTAGCTGCTCTTAATTCTATTTCACAACAGGCAACTTCAGAAGTAATATTAAAAAAAGCTTTCAAGCACACGTTTTTCTGATGAATTGAAACAGTCCTTTCTTTAATATTTCAATGTGACTGTCACGATACAGTGGTTAGGTCTCCGTCGCAAAATTACATTTCATATTGTGCTATAGACTACAACATTGGATGTGAAAAGATTATAATTTGCGCTTGACCCGCTGACGATTTCTTTAATCTTCTGGCGTGCGCGTGCTACAATGATTATAGTACTGAGTGACATCCAGTCGTAAATGAGCAGACATTTAAGGATTTGAGCACAGAAACCTATGCTGTTGTTTCAATGCAGTACTGAGAGGTTGCTGCACTCTGGGTACGGTGTTAACTCGAGGCCTGCTTGGGTGAATGGCATTATTTCGATCAAGAGCAAAGAGCAAAGAACAGTCCAGCACAGGAGCAGCCCCTTCGGCCCACCAAGTCTGTGCCAACACAGATGCCTCTCTATTCTAATATTTTCTTGCCTCTACGTGGTCCATATTCCTCTATTCCCTGCCTATTCATGTATATTTCCAGATTCCCATCCCCCTGTTATAGAATCTGCTTCCACCATCTCCTCCGGCAACGCATTCCAAGCACTCAACATCCTCTGTGTGAAAAACCTGCCCCTTACATCTTCTTTAAGCTTTCCTTCTCTCACTCTCAACTTATGCCCCCCCCCCCCCCCCCCCCCCGAGTAATTGACCCTTCGACCCTGGGAAAAAGACTCTGACTATCCAGAGTCAGGGGAGTTATCCCTTACATCTTGGACAATATTTATCTGTCAGTCAACATCCCAATAAAGGTTACCTGGTCATCATCACATTGCTGTTTGTGGATATATTTTATGTATGCAAATGGGCTGCTGTGTTTCCGACTCCTCCAAAGTGCTCTAGGTTGGGGGAGCTAAGTGATCTATTCCTATGTTCCTAGCTTAACATAACTTCCCTTTGGTTCATCTAGGAATGAAGCCAGTGCTTGCATTTGTATTGTCTTGTTAACTTGCTTTGCAGTTTTAATGACTTGTCAATGTAACCCCAGATCCCTTTGTTCCTCTATTTCAATCAGGCTCTGAATTCACAAGGAATGTGTGACCTCCAAATTCCCCTTGGCAAAATGTAGCACCTCACACTTATCTATGTTGAAATTAATTTGCAATCTATGTGCCTATTCTCGAAGTTTGTCTTCTTTCAATCCATTGACATTTTCCTCACTATGAACCACACGACAACATTTTAGTGTCATCCAAAAATTGTTAAATTCCACCTCCAATTCTCAAATCCAAATTGTTTATGCAAATAGTAATCAGCAGTTGCTCTACTGCTGATCCCCGTGGGGTGGTGCATCTTGCCAAGAGGAATATGCCCACCTCCCGCCGGTCTGAGTAACTTTAACTCCTTACTTCTCTTTTTTGTAACCAGATTACCATCTATCCTGCTACTTAATTCTGACCTTAGTCATGAGGTGATATCTTTCATGTAGCAATGTAAGAAATAAACAGTAAAGATTGGAAATGACTGGTACTATCCAAACTTGGGTTCCACTTTAGGAACGGAGGAACATAGCAACAGGAATGGGCCATTCAGCACCTCAAGCCCGCTCCACCATTCAATAAGATCATGGCCGACCTGTGGCCTAAATCCATGTACCTGCCCTAGGCCCATATCCCTTGATCCCTCTGCTCAATAAAAATGTGTTTATCGCAGACTTAAACCTAACAATTGAACCAGCATCCACCGCCTTTTGAGGAAGAGAGTTCTAAACATCCACCACCCACTGCGTGTAGAAGTGTTTTCAAACACCTGTATGGCTTGGCCCTAATTTTTAGATTATGGTCCCTGGATCTAGAGCCTTCAACTTTGTGGAAGCAGTTTATCCTTATCCAACTTGTCCTTCCTTGTAAGTATTTTGTAAACTTCTATCAGATCTCCCCTCAACCTTCTGAATTCAAGAGATTAATGACCTAATTTGTCTAATCTCTCCTCGTAACTTAACCCCTGAAGTCCAGGTATCATTCCTGTAAACCTGCCCTGAACTCCCTCCAGGGCCAGAACATCCTTCCTAAGGTGTGGTGCCCATACCTGCTCACAGTACTCTAAGTGAGTTCCAAGTAGGGTTTTGTACAACTGCATCCCCATACCCCAGTCCTTTAGATATGAAGGCCAGCATTCCGTTGATTTTAATTTATTTTTATTTAATCTATTTGATTTAATTTTCTATTATACTTCATGGTTAACAAGGCCGTTCGGACCAGTTGCCATGACGACACCTCTACCAATAAGAGTTCACTTGCCAACCAATCAGCGCTCTCCTCTCATACAATGTACATGAGTGCAAGACTAAATGGTTCAACAAAAAATGTCTTCTTCCTCCAGCAATAATCAAGTTCTGTATGACCAAATGAATAAAAAGACTTTTAAAATTCTTGTACTATGTTTTCTTCGTACACTTTTCCTGTTATTTCTTCAAAGAGTTCCCATAAGATTGACCAAGTTATGATCTTCTCTTCTGAGCCCCATGATGACTGTTGCTGTTTGGAGTCAGAGAGATGCCGCGACTGTTTAGAGATTTTGCTGTTGAAAATAAATACTTGCGCTGATATGCACTGTTCACAATCCTCAAAATGTCCTAAATCACTCTGTAGGCAGTAAAGTACTTCGGGAGTATGGTCATTGTTATCATGTAGTCAACCTTCCAGTCAATATTTGTACAGCCAGATCCCATAAACTGCATTTAAATAAAGAACTAGGTCACCTGTATTGGCTGAAAGATAAATATTGGCCAGGATGTGGGCTGATCTTCCCTGTGCTTCATCAATACATTGTCCTGGAATCATTAGAGAGGACAGACAGGTTTAGAATCAAATCCAATGGGCTGCACTCCCGACAATGCAGCAATCCCTGAGTGCTGCACTGGAGTGTCAACCTGGGCAATGCGCTCAAGTCTCTGGAGTAGATTCTAGATCAATGGGGTCCATAGCAGCTTTTAAGTTACTGAAGCTCATTTGTATGCAGCTTATTTAATGCTTCTTTAACATTATGTTTGTTGCTTTCCAATCTGAGTCCAGTTGAATGATTTCTCATAGACTATATCCATCTCTTACTTCTCATTGTTAAACTTTATTGTGGCTTCTTCCTGGAAAGTGGTGATGTATTAGTGGACCACAACTTCCTTTGAGAATGTTTCATTTCCAGGAACACTTCCTGTCAATGCAAGGTGGCTGCAAAGATGCCTGCCAATACCCATCTGCACATGTGCAGTAAACCAACGACATCACCCTGCTGCACCCATCTGATTAATTTAATTATCATAGAATCCCTACAGTGCAGAAGGAGGCCATTCGGCCCATTGAGTCTGCACCGACCACAATCCCACCCAGGCCCTATCCCAATAACCCCATGTATTTATCCTAGCTAGTCCCCCTGGCACTAAGTGGCAATTTAGCATGGCCAATCAACCTAACCTGCAGATCTTTGGATTGTGGGAGGAAACCAGAGCACCCGGAGGAAACCCACGCAGACACGGGGAGAACGTGCAAACTCCACACAGACAGTGACTGAAGCTTGGAATTGAATCTGGGTCCCCGGCGCTGTGAGGCAGCAGTGCTAAGCACTGTGCCACCGTACCGCCCACAAACTTCGCAATCAAGTTTGAGTTTTCAAATTGAATCATTAATCAGCTTTGAGACTAGTTGACTGGAAATAATTAATGGGCGGAATTTTCCCTTCCCGACCACTACAGGAATCGTAGTTGCGGGGGGAGGAGGGGCCGGGGGGGGGGGGGGGGGGGGGGGTGAGGGGCAGACCAAAGGTTCATTGAGCTCGGGTGGGATTTTCCAGGTCTTGGGGTGAGCGCGGCTGGAAGATCCCACCCAATGTGTCCTTGAAGGAATTTCCAAATGTTAATAAAGAATTCAAATACTTCAAGGGCAAGATTTGTGAATTTTAGCTGAATAACTACAAATGGTTGTGAATGAAGCCCAGTTCATCTCACAAACCAGCCTCTCATCCATTGATTCTATCTACACTTCCCGCTGCCTCGGAATTATCAAGGACACCACGTACCCCGGACATTCTCTCTTCCACCTTCTTCTATCTGGAGAATGATACAAAAGTCTGAGGTCACGTACCAACCGACTCAAGAACAGCTTCTTCCCTGCCGCTATCAGACTTTTGAATGGACCTACCTTGCACTAAGTTGATCTTTCTCGACACCCTGGCTATGACTGTAACACTACATTCTGCACCCTCTCCTTTCCTTCTCTATGAACGGTATGCTTTGTCTATATAGCGCGCAAGAAACAATACTTTTCACTGTATGCTAATACATGTGTCAATAATAAATCAAATCAAATCAAATAACTTACTCTGAATAACACGTTGTTCCCCGTGTTATTCAGAGTAAGTTATTTGATTTGATTTGATTTATTCCTCAAAATGATTTATTCCTCAAAATAAAACAGTTGTCATATTTTATAGACGAGTTGTCTAAAATATTGCTGTAAAGTTTAGTTGTGGATTGCACTGAGAATTAAATTGATTGGCCGATATTCCACCCTAACTGGATGATTCCAGGTATCGGAAAATGCGGGTTAATTGGCGCCAGCTTGAAAGGTTTGTTTTGGTCTATCAAAAATATTTGATACAAGTTTGCATAACTTCCTAAAGTGTCCAGTAGATCCCGAGGGGATGAGGAATATTTGTTAAAGCAACAGAAGTTGATTTGATTTATTATTGTCACATGTATTAGTATACGGTGAAAAGTATTGTAAAATACTGCCCTGCAACTCTAACTCTAACAGCCTGCTCCTCTCAGCCGCTGCCGATTCTCTTGCTCTCAATGAATGGAGCAAACCACCAGGACTGCACGTGCAGGTTGCCAGTTCTCCATCACCTGTGTTTGGCCGTCAACAATAGTCACATTGACCCATGAAGAGCTGTTCCCTTCCCGAACATCCATCAAATACAAAGGGTGAAATTTTACGTCCGCCCGAGGTTCGTGCAATCCTGCCCAAGGACAACAGAGAATGCTGTTTTCCGAACCTCGCTCGCACCCAGAATTGGGGCGGGCGTGCCTGTAAGGTTCTGTCCAA
Source organism: Mustelus asterias (assembly GCF_964213995.1). Classification (NCBI taxonomy): domain Eukaryota; kingdom Metazoa; phylum Chordata; class Chondrichthyes; order Carcharhiniformes; family Triakidae; genus Mustelus; species Mustelus asterias. The sequence continues at coordinate 32,111,770 of NC_135827.1, forward strand.
AATATCACTCCAGCTCCAAAATAAATTCATGAATGAAGAAATGCCTTCCATGACACAGGGGTTGGCACTGCTGCCTCACAGCGCCCGGGACCCAGGTTCGATTCCTGGCTCGGGTGACTGTCCGTGTGGAGTTTGCATGTTCTTCACGTGTCTGCATGGGTTTCCTCCGGGTGCTCAGGTTTCCTCCCACAGTCCAGAAGACGTGCTGGTTAGGTGCATTGGCCATACTAAATTCTCCCTCAGTGTACCCGAACAGGCGCCGGAGTGTGGCAACTTGGGGGATTTTCACAGTCATTTCATTGCATGGGTTTCCTTTGGGTGCTCCGGTTTCCTCCCACAGTCTGAAAAACATGTTGGCTAGGTGCACTGGCCGTACTAAATTCCGATGTGGAGATGCCGGCGTTGGACTGGGGTAAACACAGTAAGGAGTCTCACAACACCAGGTTAAAGTCCAACAGGTTTATTTGGTAGCAAATACCATAAGCTTTCGGAGAGCTGCTCCTTCGTCAGATGGAGTGGAAATCTGCTCTCAAACAGGGCACAGAGACACAAAATCAAGTTACAGAATACTGATTAGAATGCAAATCTCTACAGCCAACCAGGTCTTAAAGATACAGACAATGTGAGTGGAGGGAGCATTAAGCACAGGTTAAAGAGATGTGTATTGTCTCCAGACAGGACAGCCAGTGAGATTCTGCAAGTCCAGCAGGCAAGCTGTTTGCTACCAAATAAACCTGTTGGACTTTAACCTGGTGTTGTTAGACTCCTTACCGTACTAAATTCCTCCAGTGTACCCGAACAGGCGCCGGAGTGTGGCAACTAGGGGGTTTTCACAGTAACTTTATTGCAGTGTTAATGTAAGCCTACTTGCGACACTAATAAATAAAACTTTAAACCCTGTTGGATTGCCAGATGATTATGTACCACAGGCACTGGTTTGCTGGTTGTATATCTCGCTGAAGACAGAGTTAGACAGCCAATGCCTTCCGGATACAGAAAGTAGAGGTCAGTGCTGGTGCCCAAAGGGCAAATGGATTTCAATGCTAGCAGAGGCAGGGGTAAGGCAAATAGAAGAAAAATAAAATCATTATTAAAATATCTCCAGACAGTTTTATACACAATTTTGCTTTCATCGCAAATAACTGATCAGGTAGACTTCGCTACTCGCAGTATAACCAGAACTAAAGAAACAAATGTAGCAAAAACTCTGTAAGAGGAAGTTATTGAAAATGAAACATTGTGTTCACAGCTATTTTTCACCTCCAGCTCGCTGACTTGTGAGTTTTATTTCATTTGAGCATAACCGACAAGTCCAGCATTGATTGCATATCACTCGTCGCCCTTGAGAAAATTTGGCGAACCATCTTCTGGAAGCAGTGTAGATACACTCACGGTGCTGTTAGGGAGAAAGTCCCAAGCTTTGGGGATAAAGGAACGGTGATATAGTTCCATCACAGGATTGCGTTTGGCTTGGAGTGGAACTTTCAGCTGGTGCTGTTCCTTTGCATCTTATAGAATCCTACAGTGCAGAAGGAGGCCATTCGGCCCATCGAGTCTGCACTGACCACAATCCCACCCAGGCCCTATCCCCATAACCCCATGCATTTACCCTAGCTAGTCCCCCTGACACTAAGGGACAATCTACCTTACCTGCACATCTTTGAACTGTGGGAGGAAACTGGAGCACTCGGAGGAAACCCATGCAGACACGGTGAGAATGTGCAAACTCCACACAGACAGTGGCCCAAGCCGGGAATTGAACCCGGGTCCCTGGCGCTGTGAGGCAGCAGTGCTAACCATTGTGCCAGCGTGCCATTCATTTTTTTTCTAAAGGAGGCCATTCAGCCCATATGTCTTTCCCGGCTCATTGAACGAGCTATTTAATTCGTCCATAGAAACCACAGAATTGATCCTTCCAACCTTCTCTCCTGTTCTCCCAGGTGGTTAGAGTCAGTAATTTGGAAGGCGCTGCTTGTAATGTAAAGGGTTAACAGATGGGATGATGATGATGGTACCACTGATACCAGTCAGTAACCTCTTAGACTCTCGAGAGAAAGAGAGGCTAGGATAATGCCTAGGAGCTACCTGTCTACTCCATAACCAGTTTAAATGCAGTACTAATAAACCAGTGTTAAGTAGATACTAGGGTATATCTACAGTCTGATAAAGAGCCGAGTACCATGCTTAGAGTCCAAGACAGAAGGACTCTCAAAACATTGTTTTTTAAGGAGCCTTGGCAAGTTGCTGCAGTGCATCTTTGAGATGATGCACTTGCTGCCTCTGTGCTGGTTGTTGAGGGAGTGAATGATTAAGGTGGCACGAGGGGTGCCAAACAAGCGGGGCTGCTTTGTGGCATTGAGCATCTTGAGTGCTGCTGGAGCTGGCAAGTGGACAGCATTCCATCAGGTTCCTAACTTGTGCTTTGTCGATGGTGGACAGGCTTTGGGGAGTCAGGATCTCAGCTTCTGACCTGCTCTTGTAGTCACAGTAATTATATGGGTTAAGGTTCTGGCCAATGTTGATTTCAGAGGTTTTGGTGATGTTGCAGGCATTACATTGAACGTAAGAACATAAGCAGTAGGAGGATGAGTAGACCAGATACACCTCCGAGACTGTATCACACTTCAGTAGGATCAAGGGGGAGATGATGGCCTAGCGACATTATTGCCAGACTATTCATCCAGAAACTTAGCTAATGTTCTGGGGACCCAGGTTCAAATCCCACCACAGCAGGTGGTGGAGTTTGAATTCAATAAAAAATATCTGGAATTAAGAATCTACTGATGACCATGAAACCATTGTCGATTGTCGGAAAAACCCATCTGGGTCACTAATGTCCTTTAGGGAAGGAAATCTGCTGTCCTTACCCGGTCTGGCCTACATGTGACTCCAGAGCCACAGCAATGTGGTTGATTCTCAACTGCTCTCTGGCAAATAGGGATGGGCAATAAATGCTGGACAGCCAGTGATGCCCATGTCCCATGAATGAATAAAAAAAAAGGCTTATCTCTTATCCCAATATTATTTTCCCACCTTCTTGGTGCCAGTTGCAGAGGGGGGCAATAGGGAGGATGTGGGGATCCAGATAAGGTGAACACAGGGCAGAGGGATGGGGGGGGCAGGGTTCAGTCTTGCCACCTCAGGAGGAGGGGTCAAGCGCATGCCTTACCTTCCCTTCATGTCAGGGTGCCCCGTGATTTAAAGGGTTCTGCAGATCGGCATGCAGGCAGTGCTTCCTGTAACCTCCTTGCTGGGCTTGTGTCCATATCACTGCTGAGGGAGTGCCGCTGAGGGAGTGTCGCTGAGGGAGTGTTACTGAGGGAGCGTTGCTAGGGGAGTGTCGCTGAGGGAGTTGGGCTAAGGGGGTGTCACTGAGGGACTGACGCTGATGGAGTGTCACTGAGGGAGTGTCGCTGAGGGAGTGTCGCTGAGGGAGTGTCGCTGAGGGAGTGACACTGAGAGAGTGTCGCTGAGGGAGTTCACTGAGGGGGTGACGCTGAGGGAGTGACGCTGAGGGAGTTCACTGAGGGAGTGTCGCTGAGGGAGTTTCGCTGAGGGAGTGTCGCTGAGGGAGTGTTGCCGAGGGAGTGTCGCTGAGGGACTGTTGCTGAGGGAGTGTCGCTGTGGGAGTGACGTTGATGGAGTGACGTTGAGGGAGTGTCACTGAGGGAGTGTCACTGAGGGAGTGTCGCTGAGGGAGAGACGCTGAGGGTGTGTCGCTGAGGGAGTGTCGCTGAGGGAGTGACACTGGGGGAGTGACACTGAGGGAGTGATGCTGAGGGACTGATGCTGAAGGAGTGTCGCTGAGGGAGTGTCCTTGAGAGAGTGTCGCTGAGGGAGTGATGCTGAGGGAGTGTCGCTAAGGGAGTGTTGCTGAGGGAGTGACACTGAGGGAGTGTCGCTGAGGGAGTGTTACTGAGGGAGCGTTGCTAGGGGAGTGTCGCTGAGGGAGTTGGGCTAAGGGGGTGTCACTGAGGGACTGACGCTGATGGAGTGTCACTGAGGGAGTGTCGCTGAGGGAGTGTCGCTGAGGGAGTGTCGCTGAGGGAGTGACACTGAGAGAGTGTCACTGAGGGAGTTCACTGAGGGGGTGACGCTGAGGGAGTGACGCTGAGGGAGTTCACTGAGGGAGTGTCGCTGAGGGAGTTTCGCTGAGGGAGTATCACTGAGGGAGTGTTGCCGAGGGAGTGTCGCTGAGGGACTGTTGCTGAGGGAGTGTCGCTGTGGGAGTGACGTTGATGGAGTGACGTTGAGGGAGTGTCACTGAGGGAGTGTCACTGAGGGAGTGTCGCTGAGGGAGAGACGCTGAGGGTGTGTCGCTGAGGGAGTGTCGCTGAGGGAGTGACACTGGGGGAGTGACACTGAGGGAGTGATGCTGAGGGACTGATGCTGAAGGAGTGTCGCTGAGGGAGTGTCCTTGAGAGAGTGTCGCTGAGGGAGTGATGCTGAGGGAGTGTCGCTGAGGGAGTGTTGCTGAGGGAGTGACACTGAGGGAGTGTCGCTGAGGGAGTGTTACTGAGGGAGCGTTGCTAGGGGAGTGTCGCTGAGGGAGTTGGGCTAAGGGGGTGTCACTGAGGGACTGACGCTGATGGAGTGTCACTGAGGGAGTGTCGCTGAGGGAGTGTCGCTGAGGGAGTGTCGCTGAGGGAGTGACACTGAGAGAGTGTCGCTGAGGGAGTTCACTGAGGGGGTGACGCTGAGGGAGTGACGCTGAGGGAGTTCACTGAGGGAGTGTCGCTGAGGGAGTTTCGCTGAGGGAGTGTCACTGAGGGAGTGTTGCCGAGGGAGTGTCGCTGAGGGACTGTTGCTGAGGGAGTGTCGCTGTGGGAGTGACGCTGATGGAGTGACGTTGAGGGAGTGTCACTGAGGGAGTGTCACTGAGGGAGTGTCGCTGAGGGAGAGACGCTGAGGGTGTGTCGCTGAGGGAGAGTCGCTGAGGGAGTGACACTGGGGGAGTGACACTGAGGGAGTGATGCTGAGGGACTGATGCTGAAGGAGTGTCGCTGAGGGAGTGTCCTTGAGAGAGTGTCGCTGAGGGAGTGATGCTGAGGGAGTGTCGCTGAGGGAGCGTTGCTGAGGGAGTGACACTGAGGGAGTGTCGCTGAGGGAGTGTCGCTGAGGGAGTGTCGCTGAGGGTGTCGCTGAGGGAGTGTCGCTGAGGGAGTGTCGCTGAGGGAGTGTCGCTGAGGGAGTGTCGCTGAGGGAGTGTCGCTGAGGGTGTCGCTGAGGGTGTCGCTGAGGGAGTGTCGCTGAGGGAGTGTTGCTGAGGGAGTGTCGCTGAGGGAATGTCGCTGAGGGAGTGTCGTTGAGGGAGTGTTGCTGAGGGAGTGTTGCTGAGGGAGTGTCACTGAGGGAGTGTCGCTGAGGGAGTGTCGTTGAGGGAGTGTCGCTGAGGGAGTGTCGCTGAGGGAGTGTCATTGAGGGAGTGTCGCTGAGGCGGTGATGCTGAGGGAGTGTCACTGAGGGAATGTCGCTGAGGGAGTGTCGCTGAGGGAGTGTCAATGAGGGAGTGTCAGTGAGGGAGTGCCTTTCCACAGCGGGAGCTGGAGAATGGGTGGGAGGAGGTGGATACAATGGGCCAGCATTGCGGCTGACTGAAAGGTTGTTGGGTGGCCAGGCTTCAAGGGCATAGTGTGGGACCCAGAAAATGGCTGCTTCCCTGCCAGTTTAGGTCTCAGGACCCTTTCACTGGGGGTGGGGGAGACCGCTGTGAGAATTTAATCCCACACTCAGGCAGCAGAGTGAGGATAAGATATCTGGAGGTTCAAGCCCGCTGGTTATGGAGGTTTAACTGCTAGCGATTAGTGACTGGGGGGGCAGGTTGTTAAATCAGCAGCTGCATTACATGAGTGTGCCACTGATTGCAGCCCAATTCTTAACCCTTTGGAAGTGTTGGTGCCAGGCATTGAACTCCAAAGTTTACACTTTCATCTAGAATCATAGAATCATAGAATCCCTATAGTGCAGAAAGAGATCATCCGGCCCATTGAGTCTGCATCACCTCTCTGAAAATCTCACAAAGGCCCTCCCCTCTGCCACATCCCCTCCGTGCATTTACAGTGGCCAATCCACCTAACCCGTACATCTCTGGACACTTTGCGTCAATTTAGCATGGCCAATCCACTTAACCTGCATATCTTTAGAGTGTTGGACGAAACTGGAGCACCCGGAGGAAATGCATGGGGTTATGGGGATAGGGCCTGGGTGGGATTGTGGTTTATTCTGAGGCTGTGCCCTTGGATCCTAGTCTCTCCAACTAATGGAAACATCTTCCCCCCCCCCCCATCCACTCTATCCACTGTCTGTGTGGAGTTTGCACGTTCTCCCTGAGGGAGGAACATGCAAACTCCACACAGACAGTGACCCAAGCTAGGAATCGAACACGGGTCCTTGGCGCTGTGAGGCAGCAGTGCTAACCTCCCGTGCCACCCTACAGATCAATATGAGACTTTTATGGAATAATTAAGGAATTAAATGTTGAATGAATTTAAATGATCAGTGCCATGTGTTATTTTATTGGATGGCATTCTATGATGTAATTACTTCTGATAAGTGATTGGTAGAAATGTGCCTGACCTATCAAAAGAATTTCTTGAAAATCTTCCATGTTGTGCGCACATTTCATCGACACTTATTTGGAGTTTGAATGTCGTGATTGGCTTGATTGCAGGCACAGCTCCCTTAGCGAAGTAACCACTTTGGGACCGAGGTTTGGTGTTGGAAGATTACGTGAACTAGATGAGTATGGATTGGATTGTTAGGAAAAGAGGTATGGGCTGAGGTTTCCTGCCCAAAGTCAACGGACTATTGGACGCTCCCCAAATTCTCCGGTCCTGCCCGCATCGATTCCCTCAGTGGCCAGGGCAGGATTGGAAAATCCAGACCATGGATTGAAAAATCCTACATATGACTTGCAGTCGTAACCCCATATGTAGTTTGCGCAGTTCCAGCTTTGTTTGTTCGCATGATATCCTGTTCATTCAACAACACAAAATATTGCAATGTAACTAGGTGGGGAAATCACTGAACACATATCACATTACATTTTGGATTAAAAATACATTGAAGACGCAGCACGAGTGTAATTAGTACAAAGCCAATTTTATAATGTTTCCAACTAACCTGTTCTCCATTGATCACAATTCATTTCCTAATCATAGAATCCCTACAGTGCAGAAGGAGACCATTTGGCCCATCGAGTATGCACCAACCACAATCCCACCCAGGCCCTATCCCCATAACCCCATGCATTTACCCTAGCTAGTCCCTCTGACACTAAAGGGCAATTTAGCATGGCCAATCCACCCAACTCGCACATCTTTGGACACTAAGGGGCAATTTAGAATTGGCCAATCCACCTGACCGGTATATCTTTGGACTGTAGGAGGCAACCAGAGCACCCGAAGGAAACCCACACTGACACGGGGAGAACGTGCAAACTCCACACAGACAATGACCCAAGCCGGGAATCGAACCCAGGTCCCTGGCGCTGTGAGGCAACAGTGCTAACCATTGTGCCACCTTGCCGCCCATCATCTGTAACTATTTCAAATACAAATGCTATGGCACCCATCGAATGGTGCTCCCTCTCTCAAAGTTTCAAGTATTTTCTTCATTAGTCTTCACTGATATCATTCTCACCCATGCTTTACTTTAAGCACTAACAGATCATGGGTATAGTTGCGTAGTGGTTATTGATAATCCAGGACACCTGGACTAATTAACCAGCTAGGTTCAAACCACCACCACAGCAGCTAGGGAATTTTAGATTCAGATAATTAAATGGGTCTGCAATTTAAAAAAGTTAGTATCAGTAATGATGAATGTGGAACCCTTATCTAAGGAATGATGTGCTGGCCTTGGAGAGGGTCCGGAGGAGATTTACACGAATGATCCCCAGAATGAAAGACTTGATGTAGAAGAAACATAGAAACATAGAAAAACTACAGCACAAACAGACCCTTCGGCCCACAAGTTGTGCCGAACATATCCCTACCTTCTAGACCTACCTATAACCCTCCATCCTGTTAAGCTCATGTACTCATCCAGGAGTCTCCTAAAAGACCCTATTGAGTTCGCCTCCACCACCCCTGACGGCAGCCGATTCCACTCGCCCACCACCCTCTGTGTGAAAAACTTACCCCGAACATCTCCCCTGTACCTACGCCCCAGCACCTTAAACCTGTGTCCTCTCGTAGCAGACATTTCCACCCTGGGAAAAAGCCTCTGAGAGTCCACCCGATCTATGCCTCTCAACATCTTATACACCTCGATTAGGTCTCCTCTCATCCTTTGTCTCTCCAAGGAGAAAAGACCGAGCTCCCTCAGCCTATCCTCATAAGGCATGCCACTCAATCCAGGCAACATCCTTGTAAATCTCCTCTGCACCCTTTCAATCTTTTCCACATCCTTCCTGTAATGAGGCGACCAGAACTGAGCACAGTACTCCAAGTGGGGTCTGACGAGGGTCTTATATAGCTGCATCATTATCCCCGGATTCCTAAACTCAATCCCTCGATTGATAAAGGCCAGCACACCGTACGCCTTCTTAACCACCTCCTCCACCTGCGGGGCCGATTTCAGAGTCCTATGGACCCGGGCCCCAAGGTCCTTCTGATCCTCTACCGTACTAAGAGTCTTTCCCTTTATATTGTACTCCTTCATCCCATTTGTCCTACCAAAATGGACCACGACGCATTTATCTGGGTTGAAGTCCATCTGCCACTTGTCCGCCCAGTCTTGCATCCTATCTATGTCCCTCTGTAACTTCTGACATCCCTCCAGACTATCCACAACCCCACCAACCTTCGTGTCGTCGGCAAACTTACCAACCCATTCCTCCGCTTCCTCATCCAGGTCATTTATGAAAATGACAAACAGCAAGGGTCCCAGAACAGATCCCTGGGGCACACCACTGGTGACCGACCTCCATTTAGAAAAAGACCCATCTATACACACTCTCTGCCTCCTTTGGGCAAGCCAGTTCTGGATCCACCAGGCAGCAGCCCCTTGGATCCCATGCCCTCTCACTTTTTCTAGAAGCCTTGCATGGGGGACCTTATTGAACGCCTTGCTAAAATCCATATAAACCACATCTATCACCTTCCCTTCGTCAATGTGTTTAGTCACATTTTCGAAGAACTCCACCAGGCTCGTAAGGCACGATCTGCCTTTGACAAAGCCATGCTGAGTATTCTTGAGCATACTAAACCTCTCTAAATGCTCATATATCCTGTCCCTCAGGATCTTCTCCATCAGTTTACCAACCACTGAGGTTAGACTCACCGGTTGGTAATTACCTGGGCTATCCCTATTCCCCTTCTGGAAAATAGGAACCACATCCGCAATCCTCCAATCCTCTGGCACCTCTCCCATCTCCATCGACGACGCAAAGATCATCGCCAGAGGCTCTGCAATCTCCTCCTTCACCTCCCACAGTAACCTGGGGTACATCCCATCCGGACCCAGCGACTTATCTATCTTGATGCCATTCAAAGATTCCAGCACAACCTCTTTCTTAAAGTCCACATACTCAATCCTTTCAGTCCACCACATGCCCGCAGTACATCCACCCAGGTCCTTCTCCTCTGTGAAAACCGAGGCAAAATACTCATTGAGCACCTCTGCCATTTCTACTGGTTCCGTACAGACTTTCCCGCCTTCACCTTTTATAGGCCCTATTCCGTCACGTCTCATCCTTTTACTCTTCACATATATATAGAACGCCTTAGGGTTCTCCTTAATCTTACCTGCCAGGGCCTTCTCGTGACCCCTTCTGGCTCTCCTAATTTCCTTCTTTAGTCCCTTCCTACAAGCCATATACTCGTCTAAATCCCTATCTTCGCCAAGCTCTCTGAGCCTTTTGTACGCTTTCCTTTTCTTCTCGACTAGGTCCCGCACAGCTTTCGTGCACCACGGTTCCTTTAACCGACCAACAGCTCCCTGTCTGCTCGGAAGGTTGTTCTGTTGATCTCTAGACAGACATTCCTTGAAAAACTGCCACCTCTCTTCAGTACATTTCCCCGAGAATACCTCCTTCCAATTTACCCCTCTAATTTGCTGTCTAATGTCTTCATATTTCCCCTTACTCCATATAAACACTTTCCTAGCTTACCTGATCGTCTCTTTTTCCAATGCAAGCCTAAAGGGGATAGAGTTATGATCGCTATCCCCAAGATGCTCTCCCACTGAGAGATCTGACACCTGTCCAGGTTCATTGGTCAGTATCAGATCAAGTACAGCCTCTCCTCTTGTAGGCTTGTCCACATGCTGTGTCAGGAAACCCTCCTGAACACACCGAACGAACTCTTCCCCATCCAATCCCCTTACCCTAGGGATATTCCAATCTATGTTTGGGAAATTAAAGTCTCCCATCACAACAACTCTGCTATTACTGCATCTCTCCAGGATCTGTTTCCCTCTCTGCTCCTCCACCTCCCTGTTACTATTGGGCGGCCTATAGAAAACTCCCAGCAAAGTGACCGGCCCCTTCCCACTCCGAACTTCCACCCGCAGAGACTCAGTGGACAATCCCTCCACAGCATACACCTTCTCTTTGGCTGTGACACTATCCCTGATCAGCAGTGCCACTCCACCCCCTCTCTTGCCTCCCTCCCTGTCCTTCCTGAAACATCTGAATCCCGGCACCTGGAGTATCCAGTCCTGTCCCTGAGACATCCAAGTCTCCGTAATGGCCACCACATCACACTTCCAGGCATCGATCCACGCTCTGAGCTGATCCCCTTTATTCACTATACTCCTGGCATTAAAGTAAACACATCTCAATCCTTTGGTCTGAACTCTCCCCTTCTCTATTCCCTGTCCATCCGCCCTCTTGCACCGCCTATAACCCTTCTCTGTTTGCGAGCTACCTTCCTCACTCTCAGTCACCTCATTTTGATCCCCTCCCTCCAACCTATCTAGTTTAAACTCTCCCCAGTAGCCTTAGCCAACCTTCCTGCCAGGATATTGGTCCCCCTGGGATTCAAGTGCCACCCGTATTTTGTGTACAGGTCACACCTGCCCCTGAAGAGGTCCCAATGGTCCAGGAACCTGAATCCCTGCCCCCTGCACCAGTCCCTCAGCCACACATTCATCCTCCACCTCACTCCATTCCTGTCCTCACCTTCCCGTTTGAGGAGCGTTTGAGGACTCTGGGTCTGTATTCGATGGAGTTTAGAAGGATGGGGGGGGTGGGGGGTGGTGTGTGTGTGTGTGGGGGGGGGGGGGGGTATCTCATTGAAGCTTACAGAATACTGAACGGCTTGGATAGAGTGGATGGGGGGGAAGATGCTTCCATTAGTCAGAGAGACTAGGATCCAAGGGCACAGACTCAGAATGAAGCGACGACCCTTTAGTACTGAGATGAGGAGGAATTTCTTCAGCCAGAGGGTGGTGAATCTGTGGAATTCATTGCCACAGAGGGCTGTGGAGGCCAGGTCATTGAGTGTCTTTAAGATAGAGATAGATAGGTTCTTGATTGGTAAAGGCATCAAAGGTTACGGGGAAAAGGTGGTAGAATGAGGATGAGAAACCTATTAGCCATGATTGGAGCAGACTCGATGGGCCGAATGGCCGAATTCTGCCCCGACATCTTATGGTCTTATGGTACTGCTGCATTTTTATCGAACCCACCTTGTCCACTTAAGGGAGGAAATCCTTTGCCCGTATCCTGGCTTGTCTGTGACTCCAGAACCGCAGCAATGTGGTTGTTTCTTAGCTGCCCTCTGAAAAGACCCAGCCGGCCATTCGGTTGAATTGAAGAAGGCAGTTCAACGCCACCTTCTCAAGGGTAATTAGGGATGAACAATAAACACTGACCTTGCAAGTGAAGCACACATCCCGTGAATGAATAAAAAAATGTAATGTTTCACTTTAAATATCGAGTATGCTAAGATAAATACAGACAAGGAAGGGGGTTCGTAAGGAAAAACTCCCAGAGAAACTCATTGCAGTATCCAGCTGACTGCTATTGTTTATCTGAAGAAACATTTCCTAATACAAATTCAATTTGAAGCCACTCCCCTATTGCTTTATCTTGAAGCAGTCCTCTAATTTTACATCTTTATACTATTTGCAATCTTATTTATTTAATTAGATTTTCTGGCAAAGTAAAGTTTATTTATTAGTCGTGAGGCTTACAGTAACACTGCAATGAAGCCACTGTGAAAATCCCCTAGTCGCCACATTCCGGTGCCTGTTTGGGTACACTGAGGGAGAATTTAGCACGGCCAATGCACCCAACCAGCACGTCTCTTGGACCGTGGGAGGAAACTGGAGCACCCAGAGGAAACCCACGCAGACACGAGGAGTACGTGCAAACTGCACACAGACTGTGACCCCAAGCTGGGAATCGAACCCGGGTCCCTGGCGCTGTGAAGCTCACCTGACGAAGGGGCAGCGAGCGCTCCGAAAGCCAGTGGCTTTTGCTACCAAATAAACCTGTTGGACTTTAACCTGGTGTTGTGAGACTTCTTACTGTGTTCACCCCAGTCCAACGCCGGCATCTCCGCATCATGCTGTGAAGCAGCAGAGCTAACCGCTGTGCCACCGTGCCACCATCAGCAAGTCTCCACAGCATCCAATAACTTGATGATTTCCCTTTCTTCATGAATGTCATTCCCTGTGGGCAGTTTTATGCTAAATCTAGTCACTTGAGTGTAGAGCTTGGGTTGACTTTATAACATAACTAGCTTAATCTCTTCACAACTGGCTTTCAATTGTTCTATCACATTACTAGACATTTATTATCCCAAACAATTATTGTGTGTTTAATAAAGTTATATCACTTGATTTGCTGAAAACGGTATTGCTTTTAGCAAGTTAGTGCTACACTGTTGGGGTTGTGTTATCAGATATAATCTTCCCCATTAATGGCATCTTTTAAAATGAAAATAATTGTGCACTTGTTATCTTCCACAGCTAGAGCTGTCTTCACAATCAAAATGATTTCCATTATAATCTAGGCACAGTAAGAAGTCTCACAACACCAGGTTAAAGTCCAACAGGTTTATTTGGTGGCACGGGCTTTCGGAGCGCTGTTCTTTCATCAGGTGACTCACCTGACGAAGGGGCGGCGCTCCGTAAACTCGTGCTACCAAATAAACCCGTTGGACTTTAACCTGGTGTTGTGAGACTTCTTACTGTGCCCCACCCCAGTCCAATGTGGGATTGGGATGCCGGCATCTCCACATCATTATAATCTATGTAATTGGCAAATATTTGAGCATCTTGACTTGGAACTATTGCCATTCTTTACTGTTACTGGACCAGAAACCTAAAACTCCTGCTCTGTGGGGAATGTGGGTGTACCTGCACCACATGGATTACAAGGAGACAGATCGCCGCTACCTACTCAAGAATAATCAAGGATGGGCTATAAATGTTGACCTTGCCAGTGGTGGCTACATCCCATGAATGAGTAAAAATTTAAAAAGAAACACCATATGTGGGTATCATTGTGTGTGTGTTATCACACTGGCAAGGATAGCACTTATTCCTCATGCTTATATAACTGAGTGGCACGCTAGGCTGTTTCAGAAGGCAATTAAGAGTTAATCATGTATAAGCCAGGCTGGCTAAGGATGTCAGATTATCTTCCTAAAGAATGGCCATACTAGTCTGATAATGCACAATTTTGTTTGATCTTGAGCAAGCTAAAGTTAAAAACAGTTCACCTTTATTTATTAGTCATAAGTAAGGCTTACATTAACACTGCAGTGAAGTTGTTGTGAAATTCCCCTAGTCGCCACAATCCGGCACCTGTTCAGGTCAATGCACCTAACCAGCATGTCTTTCAGAACGTGGGAGGAAACCAGAGCACCCGGAGGAAACCCACGCAGACATGGGGAGAACGTGCAAACTCCACACAGACAGTGACCCAAGCCGGGAATTGAACCCGGGTCCTGTGAGGCAGCAGTGCTAACCACTGTGCCACCCAGGCTTGGTTAGTACTTGGATGGGACACTGCCTGGGGATACCAAGTAGCCTTTTCTGTGTCTGACCGCCATTTATTGGCATCACCCCAGGATATTCGGCCAGGGCTCCCTACTCATCCCGAGTGCGTGTCAACCGACACGGCCTGATATGGAAATCTGGCCTCAACATGTGCCATCAGTGCTTCAGACAACATGCTAAAGACAACAGCTTCGTTAAGCGAGGCTCAATTGCAAAATGAGCAAGAGTGGATTCTAATGCAGTACGGAATGGAAATCAGCATTGGTTGAACAACTTTCAATTGTCTCCACCCAGAAGAAGCAAACGTTTACGATGCTCTGCTTTTGTGCATTAAATTTGATTGTCGTTTATACTCAAAAAAACCCACAAATCAACCAAATCGTCTGCCCAGTATTCAACCAATATCCTACCTCTCAAAAAGCAACATGTTAAAGAAAAGCCTCGCATTTATATAGAGCTCTGAATGACCTCAGGATTTCCCAAAGCACTTTGCAGTCAGTGAGGTATATTTAATAAAACCGACAGCCAATTTGCACAGAGCAAACTCTGAGAGACAACAATGTGATGAGGACTAGGTATTCTGATTTAAGCTCGTTGATTGAGGGTTAAGTATTGGCCAGGCTACCATCTTGCTCTGCTGGAAAACAGTGACCTTGAATCTTCTACATTCACCTGAGGGTAAATGTCACATCCAAACCTCAGCACCTCTGATTAGCGAGTCAGCTGACATTGTTATGCTCAAGTCTCTGGAGTGGGACTTGAATTAATGACCTTCTGACTTGGAGGTGAAAGAACGACCACCTGAACCACAGCTGACACCTGAGAAAGGGTGTGAACTGGTCCAATGGGGCTTCACTCAGCATCCACAGAATTCCTACAGTGCAGAAGATGGACATTTGACCGATCGAGCCTGCACTGACTCTCCAAAAGAGTATTTAACTCAGGTCCAGCAACTGGTGAAATTTAAATTCAATTAATTGGGAATTAAAAGCTAGTTTACTGATGACCATGAAATCATTGTCGGAAAAACTCATCTGGTTCACGAATGTCCTTTAGTGTAAAGAATCTGCTGTCTTTACCTGGTCTGGTCTACATGTGACTCCAGATCCACAGCAATGTGGTTGACTCTTGACTGCCCTCGGAAATGGCCGAGTAAACCACTCAGTTGTACCAAACTCCTACAAAGTCTAAAAGGGATGAAACTGGCCACCCAGCATCGATCTAGGCCCAGAAACAGCAACAGTACGCCCAGCCCTATCAATCCTGCAAAGGACGAACATCTGGGGGCTTGTGCCAAAATTTGGAGAGCTGCCCCACAGACCAGTCAAGCAATGTAGTCATACTCACGGAATCATACCTTACAGATAATGTCCCAGACACCACCATCACCATCCCTGGGTATGTCCTATCTCATTTACTGGGCAGATCGACTTGAGATGATGGTGGTTTGGAGTTAGGAAGGAGTTGCCCCAGGAGTCCTCAACATCAACTCTGGACCCCATCAAGTCTCATGGCACCAGGTTAAACATGGGCAAGGAAATCTCCTGCTGGTTACCACCTGCTGCCCCACTCAGCTGATGAATCAGCACTCCTCCATGTTGGACACCACTTGGAGGTGTAATCACTGAGGTTGGCACGGGCAGAGAATGTACTCTGGGTGGGTGGGGGGGAGCTTCAATATCAGTAATCAGAAATGGCTCGGTGGCACCACCACACACTGAACCGGTCAAATCCTAAAGTGATGTCTTCTCCACATCATGACGACCATCGACACTGCAAACTGCCGGCTCCGTGGAGAGGATCTCCAAGAAGATCGCGCATATCGACACAGACATCAAGTTTGTTTACCCAAATCCTAAAGGACATGGCTGATAGATTGGATCTTCAACTGAAGGTGAGGGAATCATTAAGAAGCAAAATCTTACTTAACCTCATCCTCACCAATCTATCTATCGCAGATCAATCTGGCCATGCCCACATTGGTAGGAGTGACTACTACACTGTTCCTTGGAGACAAGGCCTGTCCTCACATTGAGGATACACTTCATGTGGCACTACCACTGTGCCAAATGGGAGAGATTTCAGACAGATGTAGCAGCTCAGGATTGGGCATCCATGAGGCACTGAGGGCCATCAGCAGCGTAATCTGTAACCTCAGGGCCTGGCATATTTCCCCACTCTACCTTTACAGTCAAGCCAGGGGATCCACCCTGCTTCAATGAAGAGTGAAGGAGAGCATCCCAGGGGCGTCACCAGGCACACCAACAAATGAGGTTTAAACCTGATGAAGCTACAACACAGGGCTATTTGCATGCCAACAGCGGAAGCAGCATGTGATAGACAAAGCTAAGCGATCCCACAAGCAACAGATCATATCTAAGCTCTGCAGTGCTGCCACATCTAGCCGTGAATGGTGGTGGACAAACAACCCAGTGGAGGAGGACGCTCCACAAATATCCCCATCCTCAATGTGTGGGAGCCCAGCACATCTAAAGATAAGGTTGAAGCATTTGGAACAATCTTCAGCCGGATGTGCCAAGTAGATGATCTATCTCGCCCTTTTCCCGATGCCAGTCTTCAGCCAATTTGATTCATTCTGTGTGATATCAAGAATACTGGATGCTGCAAAAACTATCCGCCTTGACAACATTCTGGCAATAGTGCTGAAGGTTTGCACTCCAGAAGTTGCTGTTCCCCTGGCCAAGCTGTTCTAGTGCAGCTACAACACTGGCATCTACCCAGCAATGTGGAAAATTGCCCGCGTATGTCCTGTACAAAAATAGCGAACAAATCCAACCCGGCCAATTACCACCCAATCAGTCTACTCTCAATCATCCGCAAAGTGTTGGAAAAGGTCATCAACAGAACAATCAAATGGAACTTACTCAGCAATAACCTTCTCAATAATGCCTAGCTTGAGTTCTCCCAGGGTCACTCAGCTATTGACCTTATTATAGCCTTGGTCTAACATGGACAAAAAAGCTGAGTTCCAGATTGACTTGAGAGTGACTGCTCTTGACATCAAGGCAGCATTTGACTGAGTGTGGCATCAAGGAGCCCTAGCAAAACTGGAATCAATGGGAATCAGGGGAAAAATTCCCCACTGATTGGAGTCACAAAGGAAGCTGGTTGTGGCTATTGGAGGTCAATCATCTCAGTTCCAGGACATTGCTGCCTCAGGGTAGTGCCCTGGGCCCAACTATCCTCAGCTGCTTCATCAATGACCTTTCTTCCATTATAAGGTCAGAAGTGGGGGATAATTGCATGAGTTTATTATGATTTTCAACGTCTTAGATACTGATAATCCATGGACATATGCAGCAAGACCGAGGCAATATTCAAGTTTGGGCTGATAAGTGGGATGTAATATTTGCGCCACACAAATGCGAGGCAATGACCATCTCCAACAAGAGAAAATCTAGCCATCGCTCCTTTACATTCAGTAGAATTGCCATCCCTGATGTCCCCACTATCAACATCCTGGGACTATCATTGCCCAGAAACTGAATGGAACTACTCTTTTAAATACTTTGGCTGCATGAGCAGCACGGTCTGGGAATTTTGTGATAATTCACCTCCTGACACCAAAAGTCTGTCCACCATCAACAAGGCATAAGTCAGGAGTGTGATGGAATACTCCCCACTTGAGTATTCCCAACAGCACTCAAGATGCTGGAAACCATCCAGGGCAAAGCAGCCCGCTTGATTGGCACAGCACCCACTACCTTCAACATTTACTCCCTCCAGCATCGACGCACAGTGGCAGACGTGTGTACCACCCATGAGATGTACTTCAGGAATTCACTAAAGCTCAAACACGTGGCCTCTACCGCCAGGAAGGACAAGGGCAGCAGGTGCATGGGAATACCACCACCTGCAAGTTCCCCTCCATCACCCTGACTTGGAAATATATCACTGTTCCTTCACTGTCACTGGGTCAAAATCCTCAAACTCCCTTCGTAACAGCTCTGTAGGTGTTCCTACAACATATGGCCCGTAACAGTTCAAGAAGACAGCTCACCACTACCTTCTCAAAGGCAATCAAGACTGGGCAATCAATGCTGACCTCGCCAGCGACACCCATATCACATGAATGAATAAAAAAAGTCAACTGGGAGAGTTTAGGTTTACATAATATAAATTACTGATGGACCATATCGTTGTTCATTTATAATTTTTTTTTAGCAAGTGCCCTAGTTATAGAGGAGCCTGGAGTTCTTGATCCAGCAATTAAAGTTTAAATATTTAGAGAATGTGGAGGGGCTAATCCTATCTCAACATTGAAATGAACTATCTCAGAATGCCTAGTGGTCTGCAGCGGGTTCTCTGAATCATCGGAATCATAAGAACTAGGAGCAGGAAAAGGCAATCCAGCCCCTCGAACTTGCTGTGCCATTTAATGCGAGCTGGTTAGGTGCATTGGCCATGCTAAATTCTCCCTCAGTGTACCCGAACAGGCACCGGAGTGTGGCGACTAGGGGATTTTCATTGCAATGTAAGCCTACTTGTGAAGCGAATAACTAAACTTTAATACAATCACAGCTGATCTCATCTCAGCCTCAATCCCTCTTTCCTACCCGTACGCCATAGCCCTTCAAACCCTTACTTATTAAAAATCTGTCCACCTCTTCCTTAAATTTATTCAATGTCTCGGCATCCACCACGCTCTGGGGTGGTGAATTCCACAGACTCACGATCCTTTGAGAGAAGTCATTTCACCTCATCTCTACTTTAAAATAGTCTGCATTTGGAGTATTATATAATAGACATAGAACAGCACAGCACAGAACAGGCCCTTCGGCCCACGATGTTGTGCCGAGCTTTATCTGAAACCAAGATCAAGCTATCCCACTCCCTATCATCCTGGTGTGCTCCATGTGCCTATCTAATAACCGCTTAAATGTTCCTAAAGTGTCTGACTCCACTATCACTGCAGGCAGTCCATTCCACACCCCAACCACTCTCTGCGTAAAGAACCTACCTCTGATATCCTTCCTATATCTCCCATCACGAACCCTATAGTTATGCCTCCTTGTAATAGCTCCATCCACCCGAGGAAATAGTCTTTGAACGTTCACTCTATCTATCCCCTTCATCATTTTATAAACCTCTATTAAGTCTCCCCTCAGCCTCCTCTGCTCCAGAGAGAACAGCCCTAGCTCCCTCAACCTTTCCTCATAAGACCTACCCTCCAAACCAGGCAGCATGCTGGTAAATCTCCTCTGCACTCTTTCCAGCGCTTCCACATCCTTCTTATAGTGAGGTGACCAGAACTGCACTCAATATTCCAAATGTGGTCTCACCAAGGTCCTGTACAGTTGCAGCATAACCCCACGGCTCTTAAACTCCAACCCCCTGTTAATAAAAGCTAACACACTGTAGGCCTTCTTCACAGCTCTATCCACTTGAGTGGCAACCTTTAGAGATCTAAAACCTGAGTTAGGCCGCATTTAGAGTATTGCGTGCAGTTCTGGTCACCACACTACCAGAAGGATGTGGAAGCTTTGGAGACAGTGCAAAGAAGGTTCACCAGGATGTTGCCTGGTCTCGAGGGTGTTGACTATGAGGAGAGGTTGAATAAACTAGGATTGTTTTCACTGGAAAGACGGAGGCTGAGGGGAAACCCGATAGAGAGCTACAAAATTATGAAAGACACAGACAGCGTGGATAGTCAGAGGCTTTTTCCAAGGGTGGAAGTGTCAATTACAAGGGGGCATAGGTTAAAGGTGAGAGGGGGAAAGTTTAAGGGAGATGTGCAGGAGAGGCTTTTCATGCAGAGTGGGGGTGAGTGTCTGGAACGCACTGCCGGAGGAGGTGGTGGAGGCAGGCACATTTGCAAAATTTAAGAGGCATCTGGATGGGTACACGAATAGGGAAGAAATAGAGGGATACAAACCGAGTAAGGGCCGAAGATTTTTTTTAGTTAGGGCATCATGATCGGCATGGGATTGGAGGGCCTTTGTTCTTTGTTCTAAATCTATTACCCCTTATCCTAAAACTATGACCGCTTGTTCGAGATTGCCCCTACAAGAAGAAGTATCCTCTCCACGTCTACTTTGTCCATCCCCCTCACCATCTTGTGTACCTCAATTAGATGAGATTCTGTACCGTGGGTTTGGCAGTGTCAACCTGAAGAGGGGCAAGGTTTGGAAAGTTCACATCATCCCTGTTCCAAATCATTCAGACTTACTGCCGGATTTGCACAGCAAGTTTGGAATGTGTCAGCAAACTGGAAACATGTCGTGTTGAACTGGTGAAAAGATACCTTTCTCTCCATACATTTACCTATGTAAAGGTAGATAAGCAATGACCCACTCACATGTAAATTTCCATTTCTACACTGATTGACTTTATCTTGGCCTATGCAGTATTTGGGACACTACACTTGGCCTCAGTGCCCTTTGGTAAGGAAGGTGAAGAATCGCCCAGTGTTCCCACGCCTGACTTCTATCCTGTGACCCTTTGCTAGAAAGCGCAGGTGGGTCAAAACAAGTTCATACCGAGCTGTGTGCTGATCACTTCCAATAAATGATCTCTTCAACAAATCACTTGCTCCTACATTTGTATATGTGCAATGCATTTGCTTATTTTTTTGTTAATGTTTAAATGTCAGATGCCATTCATTGTCAGATGTTATTCACAGCAGGACGCACAGGGGAGACTGGGCTCTTGGGTTGCTGCTGCGCTCACCCATGGGCATCCTTTCCTCTCACGCTGTATCGTTACTTTAACAGTTCACTCGGAGCATTCAAAACGCGTTTATCAAGGAGTCCGGGTCAAGCACACAGTCAAAGACCTGCTGGCAGAGAAACGGTCTCGGCAGACAAACGTATCCTTCAAGTACAACGTGAGTAAAGTAGGTTTCCTTCCTTTATTAAATAGGAACTGGGCTAAGACAGGGACAAGGGGCAAGGCATCTTATAATTCCCTGTCACAATCCCTCTGCCTTTCCTTATAACTGTGGTGCAGTATTCCCATTTGTTTGCATGTCATGGGTAGGGGGTGAGGGGGGGGGGGGGGCGGAGGGGAGGAGGCTGATGGTAGGCTTGTCTTTGAAAACTGGAAGAATATCCAAAATAGGTCGTGAATGTGGCCCAATCCATCACACAAACCAGCCTCCCACCCATTGACTCTGTCGACACTTCCCATTGCCTCGACAAAGCAGCCAGCATAATTAAGGACGGTATGCACCCCGGACATTCTCTCTTCCACCTTCTTCCTTCGGGAAAAAGATGCAAAAGTCTGACCGACTCAAGAACAGCTTCTTCCTTGCTGCTGTCAGACTTTTGAATGGACCTACCTTGCATTAAGTTGATCTTTCTCTACACCCTAGTTATGACTGTAACACTAGATTTTGCACCCTCTCCTTTCCTTCTCTATGAAAGTAAAGTTTATTTATTGGTCACATGTAAGGCTTACATAAACACTGCAATGAAGATACTGTGAGATTCCCCTAGTCGCCACAATCTGGTGCCTGTTTGCGTAAATGCACCTAACCAGCACATCTTTCAGACTGTGGGAGGAAACCGGAGCACTCACGCAGACACAGGGAGCACATGCAGACTCCGCAAAGACAGTGACCCAAGCCGGGAATCGAACCCGGGTCCCTGGTGCTGTGAAGCAGCAGTGCTAACCACTGTGCCACCGTGCTGCCTTATAGGTATGCACTATCTGTATAGCGCACAAGAAACTTTTCATTGTATGCTAATACATGTGACAATAATAAATCAAATCAAATTAAATCAAAAATGTTTATGAACAGCTTCACTGCATGTTTGACGTCCACTTGGCCATTTGTTAGGTGCTAAATGCTTCTTTCAGGAAGGGATGAACTGGGGAGTAAAATCTTCAAATTCCGTCCTGCTACTTTTCACATTTTCTGTTAATCTATTCCTACTTTTCATATGAACTGTAAATTTGTTGTTGGAAGACTAACTAAAATATGTTATGAGCTTGAATAGAGTCATAGAGGTTTACAGCATGGAAACAGGCCCTTGTCCATGCCACCTTTTTTTTTTAAAACCCCTACGCTAATCCCAATTGCCTGCGTTTGGCCCATATCCCTCTATACCCCTCGTACCCATGTAACTATCTAAATGCTTTTTAAAAGACAAAATTGTACCCGCCTCTATTACTACCTCTGGCAGCTTGTTCCAGACACTCACCACCCTCTGTGTGAAAAAATTGTCAGCTCAGTATCTGTTGGTGATCAATATTCTTTCTGCCTTTTACACTCTTGGCAGCTCTCAAACCTTTCCATCCAGAAGCTGCTGTGAATGAATTTTTCAATGCTGTTAGTCTCCTAGTATCAAATCCAGATTTGTGTCCATGGAATTATGGACACTCTCACCTTAAACCTATGCCCTCTAGTTTTAGACTCCCCTACCTTTGGGAGAAGATATTGACTATCTAGCTGATCTGTGCCCCACATTATTTTATAGACCTCTATAAGATCACCCCTCAGCCACCTACGCTCCAGAGAAAAAAGTCCCAGTCTAACCAGCCTCTCCTTATAACTCAATCCATCAAGTCCTGGTAGCATCCTAGTAAATCTTTTCTGCACTCTTTCTAGTTTAATAATATCCTTTCTATAATAGGGTGACCAGAATTGCACACAGTATTCCAAGTGTGGCCTTACCAATATTTTGTACAACTTCAGCAAGACATTCCAATAAAATAGGACTTTGCAACCATGTTCTAATGGTGCACCTTTAGATAAAATGCTTATTGAAACAATATTATTCATTCAATGAGAAGCTTGTTACTTTGCCATTCTCATTTCTGGGAATTAATCTTTAACCACAGTAACCAACATGTGGATTAATAACATCATTGGAATGGAGAACACAGCAATCATTGTTTCATTGTAGAAGCTAAGCAACAGGAGAAACAAAATGAAGCAGAAAATGTACAGACACCAGCCTCTGATTTAGGCTCATTTGAGTTGGAAGATTATCGCAAGCATATTGAAATATTGGGATATTTTGTGTGCAGTTGGGAGTTTTATCTTTTTTAAATCAGCTTTCAACTCAGCTCCAACTTGTAACGAATTTATTTTCATATATGATGCAGTGAAGTCATCAAGCATGCAGTCCCAGTACCAGGAAGTCTTCTCACTCGCAAATGACATTCAAATATCTCCCAGAAATTTGGATGCCCTCCCACAGGCCAGTTCACCAGATCCAGATACTGGGCCCGATATGCAAACTTTCAAATGATTTCACAGACAAGAAGGTCAAAATCTTGCCTCAACGAAACTGTGTCTTGCCAAATATTTTTTTTTCCCCCCCCCCCAAGTGTGAACGGGATGGACGGCACGGTGGCACAGTGGTTAGCACTGCTGCCTCACAGCGCCAAGGACTCGGGTTCAATTCCGGCCTTGGGTCGCTATCTGCTTGGAGTTTGCACGTTATCTCCGTGTCTGCGTGGGTTTCCTCCCTCAGTCCAATAGTGTGGGTTAGGTTGATTGGCCATGCTGAATTGCCCCTTAGTGTACCTAAACAGGTGCCGGAGTGTGGCGACTCGGGGACTTTCACAGAAATCCCATTGCAGTGTGAATATAAGCCTACTTGTGATACTAATAAATAAACTTTAAAACTTTATATGATAGTGACTTTTAAGGGGCGTCTGGACAAATACATGAATAGGATGGGAATAGAGGGATATGGTCCCTGGAAGGGTAAGGGGATTTTAGTTCAGTCGGGCAGCAGGTTTGGTGGGCTGAAGGGCCTGTTCCTGTGCTGTAATTTTCTTTGTTCTTTGTTCTTGTGTCGGGGGACTAGCAGGGTAAATATGTGAGTTTACAGGATAGTTATCGGTGCAGGCGTGATGGGCTGAATGGTCTTCTTCTGCACTGTAGGGATTCTATGACTGCCTGGTTCTGTTAAAATCTGGAGGCTACTTCAATGGGATAGTTTCCAATTGCTGGAGCCACCATTCTATGGGGTGTATCCAGGTTATAATGTCAGTAGCAAGCAGAGCTTGCTATCTTGCTCATTCAGCACAGATTTAACCTCGGTAACAGTGTCTAATGAGAAAGAAAAGATAGACTTGCTTTTCTACAGTGATTTTCATGGCCTTACAAAGTCCTAAAGCCCCTTATGGCAAATGAAACGCTTTGTTATGATTTAAGCAGCGGTGACTTGGAAAGGGGAGGAAAGCATGGTCCCTTTGCATCTGAGTTGGTTTAAAGATGACATGGATATGAAGAAAGATCGGAGCAGAGTCAATCCTCTCCGGCTGACCACATAATTTAACATTATATCTCGACAACTGTATAGTCTAATACGGAACTGGCGCTGAATATGAATAACCAATCAACACTGCTCAAAAGAACACACAAATTAGGAACAGGAGTAGGCCACTCGGCCCTTCGAGTCTGCTTCACTATTCAGTAAGATCATGGCTGCTCTGATTGTAATTTCAACCCAGCATTCCTGCCTACTCCCAATAACCTTTCACCCCCTTGATAATCTATCCATCTCTGCCTTAAAAATATTCAAAGATTCTGCTTCCAACATCTATTGAGGAAGAGAGTTCCAGATACAACCCTCTGAGAGAAAAAATTATGCTTCGTCTCTGTCTTAAATGAGCGACCTTCTATTCTTAGTTCTCAATTCTCTGACAAGAGGAAGCATCATCTTCACATCCACCCTGTCAATACCCCTCAGGATCTTAAAGGTTTCGATCAAGTCGCCTCTTACTCTTCTAAACTCTAATGGATACAACTTCATCTCTCCAATCTTTCCTCATAAGACAACCCACCCATTCATGGTATTAGTCAAATAAACATTCTCTGAACTGCTTTTATCAAATTTACATAGTTCCTTAAATAAGGAGGCCAGTACTGTACACAGTACTCCTGACGTGGTCTCACCCATGCCCTGTAAAACTGAAGCGTAACCTCCCTACCTTTGTTCGTCAATTCTCCTCAGAGTTAGCAATAACTTTCCATAAGCTTTCCTAATTACTTGCTGTACCTATACACCAGCCTTTTGTGATTCATATACTTGGATACCCAGATCCCTCTGAATCTCAGAGCTCTGCAATCTCTCACCATTTAGATAATAAGCGCGTTCTTTTAATTCTTCCTGCCAAAATGGACAATTTCACATTTTCCCACATTGTATTCCATTTGCCAGATTTCTGCCCGCTCACTTAAACTATCTCTCTCCTTTTGTAGCCTCCTTATGCTCTCGCCACAATTTACTTTCCTGTCTATCTTTGTGTCATCAACAAATTTAGCAACCATGCTTTCAGTCCCTTCATCAAAGTCATTTATTTAAGGTGGCATGGTGGCACAGTGGTTAGCAGTGCTGCCTCTCAGCTCCAGGGACTGGGATTCGATTCCCGGCTTGGGTGACTGTCTGTGTGGAGTTTGCATGTTCTCCCCATGTCTGCGTGGGTTTCCTCCGGGTGCTCCCGTTTCCTCCCACAGTCCAAAGATGTGTGGGTTAGGTTGATTGGCCATGATTAACTGC
This sequence comes from Mustelus asterias, assembly GCF_964213995.1. Lineage (NCBI taxonomy): Eukaryota > Metazoa > Chordata > Chondrichthyes > Carcharhiniformes > Triakidae > Mustelus > Mustelus asterias. The sequence goes on from NC_135827.1 coordinate 32,137,206, forward strand.
CCCTAAGTGATCCAGGATGCGTAGTTTAGAGGGATTAGCGGGGTAAATGTATGGGATTGCAGGGGAAGTGCCTGGGTGGGATTGTTGTCAGTGATGACTTGATGGGCCAAATGGCCTCCTTCTCCACTGTATGATTCTTGCAAAACGTTGAGGCCCCAGCACTGATCCCTGTGGCACACCACTCTTCACATCCTGTTAACTGGAAAAATGCCTATTTATGACAACTCTCTGTTTTCTGTTAGCTAGCCAATCATCAATCCATACCGATATGTTTCCCCCTACACTGTGAGCTTTCATTTCCCCTAACAACCCTTGATGCCTTATCAAATGCCTTCAGGAAATCTAAATATAGTACATCCACCACTTCCCCTTTATCCATTGATTGGACCCACAGAATCTTGCCACAGGTTGAAGAATGCCTCCCATTCAGCTCTAATCCCCTTGCAAGTTAATACTATTGGGTATTCTAAGCTGGAATGACAGTCAGAAACTGATATTTGCTCTGAGCTACCTTACCATCAGCCAGTAACCCGAGACACACTTGGGAGTCACTCTAAATGTAAAGTTTATTTATTAGTCACAAGTAGGCTTACATTAACACTGCAATGAAGTTACTGTGAAAATCCCCCAGTCATCACACTCCGGCACCTGTCCAGGTACACTGAGGGAGAATTTACCACGGCCAATGCACCTAACCAGCACGTCTTTCAGACTGCGGGAGGTAACTGGAGCACCCGGAGGAAATCCACGCAGACAACATGCAAACTCCGTACAGACTGTGACCCAAGCTAGGAATCGAACCCAGGTCCCCTAGCGCTGTGAGGCAGCAGTGCTAACCACTGTGCCATTGGCTCTCACCAAGTTGTATCTAAATTACATGATCTACAGGAATCAAGGAAAACATTTGTTCCAAATAGACAAAAGTTTACTGAAACAAGTTGCTCTGAAATTTGATTTTGAGAATCTAAAATGTGACAATGACGTCTATATGAATCAGATACCAGGGTGATAGAGAAAGTGTTCACCCACCTTGCTGGAGGCTTTTAAATTTATATACATGTATTTTGTTGCATTCTTATATCTTGGCATGACTACAACATCTTTTGACCGCCAGACCATAAAAATCAGTCAATTTATCGGGCGGGATTTTCCACTCCCACTCATTAGTGGTTGGGAACTGGATACATTCAGGGAGCAGTCAAGCGTCTGTTGCCTTTGCAACAGGGACCCCAGCAACAGGGACAACCAAATGGCTGTCCAAAGTTTCCGGTGCCACCCACAACAATGCCCGCCGATGTCGGGGTCAGAAGTTTGAAATTTTAGGACAATGATTGTTAAACTAAGGTCTCACCTTGGCAATTCATAAAGAGTTACTCAGTGGCCTGTGCGGGGTTGGGTGAGGTTGACAGATTCCTATTGGTATGCCATGACTGTTGATTTACTCGTGTGTTATTGGTCGTGGTAAATTCTCCCTCAGTGTACTCGGACAGGTGCCAGAGTGTGACGACTAGGGGATTTTCACAGTAACTTCATTGCAGTGTTAATGTAAGCCGACTTATTGCTGTGAAATGTTATAAAAGAAAAGCTACAAAGGATGAGTGTTCATGTCTTACTGTCAAGGTTCATAAGATATGGTCAGTGAGGCGAAGGGGAGGGACAACTCTGTCAATATTTGCATGGGGTCCCCACACAAAAAGGTGGCCATTTCTTCAGATGACCTGATCCTAAGCTCCCTCCCTAAACCTCTCCACTCTCTATCCCCCTCCCATTTTAGACCTCATTTGGAAGCAGGCTCTTTCGCCACGTATCCCAATATCTAATGTGGTTCTATAACAACTTTAGTTTGATAGTGCTCTTTGGTTTTTCACACAGCGAGTGTTTGGGGTCTGGAATGCACTGCCTGGGTGTGTGGTGGGGGCAGCTTCAAATGGGGCATTCAAGAAGGCATTAGATGATTATTTGAATAGAAACAATGTGCGGGGCTACGGGGAAAAGGCCAAGCAAGTGGCACTTAGTCATGATGTTGTTTTGGAGAACCGTGAAAACACGATGTGCAGTTAGGTTGATTGGCAATGCTAAATTGCCCCTTAGTATCCCAAGATTTGTAGGTTAGGGGGATTTACAGGGTAAATACGTGGGGGTTACAGGGATAGGGGCTGGGTGGGATGTTGTCGGTGTGGGCTCAATGGGCCGGATGGCTTCCTTCTGCACTGTAGGGATTCTATGATTCTATGATGGGCCAAATGGCCTCCTTCCGCGCCGTAACAGTTCTGTTATCCTGTGAGTGCCATGAGGCATTTCAGTACGTCAAAGGCACTATATAAATGCATGTGTTTTATTACTGCTGTAAAGTCACACACATAGAAACATAGAAAATGGAAGCAGAAATAGGCCATTTGGCCCATTGAGCCTGCTCCACTATTCATTATTATCATAGCTGATCATCCAGTTCAATAACCTGATCCGACCACCCCCCCATATCCTTTGATCCCCTTTGCCCCAAGTGTTATATCTAACTGCCTTTAATGTTTTGGCCTCAACTACTTGCTGTGGTAGCGAATTCCACAGGCTGACCAGTCTCTGTGTGAAGAAATTACTCTTCATCTTTGTCCTGAACAACCCTGTATCCTTAGACTGTGACCCCTGGTTCTGGACACACCCTCCATCAGGAACATCCTTCTTGCATCCAGCCAGTCTTGTCCTGTTAGAATTTTATCGGTTTCCCCCCCTCATTCTTCTGAACTGCAGTGAATACAATCCTAACTGACTCAATCTCTACTCATATGTTAGTCCCGCCATCCCAGGAATCTTCTCTGCACTCCCTCGAAAACAAGAACATCCTTCCTCACATAAGGGGCCCAAAACCACACGCAATATTCCTGGTGTGGTCTCACCAAGGCCCTGTATATTTGTCACAAGACATCCCTGTTCCTGCACTCGAATCCTCTCACTATGAAGGCCTACACATCATTTGACTTTTTTTTACTGCACCTGCATGCTTACCTTCAGTGGCTGGTGTACGAGGACACCCAGGTCTCGTTGCAAATTCTCCTCTTCTAATTTATGGCCATTCAGATAGTAATCTGCCTTCCTGTTTTTGCTACCGAGGTGGATGACCTCACATTTATCCAAATTATGCTGCATCTGCCATGCACTTGCCCACTCACTCAACCTGTCCAAATCACACTGAAACATCTCTGCATCCTCCTCATAGTTCACCCTCCCTCCTAGTGTTGTGTTATCTGCAAATTTGTAGATATTATGTTTAGTTCCCTCATCTAAATCATTTATATAGTGAATAGCTGGGGTCACAGCACTGATCCTTGTGGTACTCCACTAGTCACTGCCCCCATTTGGAAAAAGACCTGTTTTTTTCCTATTCTTTGTATCTGCCAACCATTTTCCTATCCATCTCAATACACAACCCCGAATCCCATGCGCTTTAATTTTACATGATAATCTTTTATGTGGGACTTTGTCAAAAGCCTTCTAAAGTAAACCACATCCATTGGCCCTCCTTCATTAACTCTACTAGTTACTCCTTGAAGAATTCCACTAGATTTTTCAAGCATGATTTCCCTTTCATAAATCCATGCTGACTCTGTCCTATCCTGTCCCTGTTTTTCAAGTCTGTTTTTACTAATGGATAATCTTTGATAATGGATTTTAGAATTTTTCCCACGACCAATGTCAGCCTTACTGGTCTATAATTCTCTGTTTCCTCTCTATTTCCTTTTTTAAATAATAGGATTACATTAGCTACCCTCCAGTCTGTAGGAACTGTCCCATAGTTCATAGAATCTTGGAAGATGACCATCAATGCATCCATTATTTCTCGGGCCACCTCCTTAAGTACTCTGGGATATAGATTATCAGGCCTTGGGGATTTATTGGCCTTCAATTCCATCAGTTTCCTCAACACCATTTCTCTGTTGATACTGATCTCCTTCAGTTCCTGCCTCCCACTAAACCCTGTGTTCCCCAACATTTCTGAAATCTTACTTGTGTCCTCCTTTGTGAAGACAGAACCAAAGTATGTGTTCAGTTGGTCATCCATTTCTCTGTTCCCCATTATAAGTTCTCCGACTGTAAGGGACCTGTGTTTGTCTTCAGCAATCTTTTTCTCCTCACCCATAATTACAGATGTTCCTTTATCGCTAATTTCTTGTTTAATGTCATTCCCAAAATCACCACAACAGTTTGGTGGTCTATATACAAACCCGACTAATGGTTTATGTTCCTTGGTGTTTCTTAGCACTATCCATTTAGATTCCACATTATTGGAGAAAATATCCTTCCTCAGTAGGGTGTGAATTTCCTCTTTAACCAGCTATGCAACTCTTCCGCCTTTACCTGTGTGTCTGTCCTTCCTAAATACTGAATACCACATCTCTGGTCAACCTGTGGCCATGTCTCCATAATCATGATTGTATCTTACCCGTTTACATCTATTTGTGTGATTAATTCATCCACTCTATTGCAAGTGCTCTGCGCATTAAGACACAAAGCCTTTAGGCTCATCCTTTTTACATTACTGGTCCCATTCTCACTATTTTTCGCTGAGGCCCTGTTTGAATTTGCCTATCTCTTCTCTTATTCCCTTTTCTATCTATGGTTTTTGTCCTTGATTCCCTCTCTTCTGACTCCTTGCACAGGTTCCCATCCCCCTGCCATTTTAGTCTAAATCCTCCCCAACCACTCTAACAAATACTCCCCCTCGGACAGCAGTCCCGGTCCTGCCCAGGTGTAACCCATCCACTCCCTTTTCAAAGAACAACGGAAATCTCTTACCAAAAATGTTTATTTGCATAATTTAGATTAACTTCACATGGGTTGCAGCTTTGGCAAAAAAGAAAATTTAAGCAAACTATTAATTATTGAAGAATTTTAGGATTTTGCCTGAGGTTGAATGATCAATAGGTAACAAGTCTGGATGGCTATTTGATGTAAAACTACACGGAAGTAGATTTAAAGCATATTTTAGAATAAGCTATGAGAAAGGGATAAAAACTATTGTAAAATAAATAACTAATTCTATTTAATTTCCTTTTACTGAAGTTTCCTTCTACACTCCAAAGATAGAAACATAGAAACTAGAAGCAGGAGGAGGCCCTTCGGCCCTTCGAGCTTGTTCCACCGTTCATTTTGATCACGGCTGATCATCAAATTCAATATCCTGATCCCCCCATTCCACCCCCCAACATCCCTTGATCCCTTTAACCCCAAGAGCTATATCTAATTTCTTCTTGGAATAAGACAACATTTTGGCCTCAACTACTTTCTGTGATGGTGAATTCCACATATTCCATGTGCAGATTAGGTTGATTGGCCATACTAAATTGCCCATTAGTGTCAAGGGGATTAGTGGGGTAAATATATGGGGCTATGGGGATAGGGCCTGGATGGGATTGCTGTCGGTGCAGGCTCAATGGGCTGAATGGCCCCCCTTCCGCACTGTAGAGCTTTTTATGATTCTATGAAAAAGGGTTAGAGAAAGAATTAACAAATTAAATCAAATATAAAAAGAAATCATCATAATTGTGACTCACGTTTATGACAGTTTTTTTTGGTTGATGGCAATATTTTTTGACAATCTTTCACGACTTGGGTATTTACAATATTGCACGGAGGTCCATGGGAAGGTATGGTGCTGCAGGAAACCTAGACTTTGAGAAAATACTAAAGGGCAAATAACCCCATACCTGAGTTATGAGGACAAAAATCAGATAACGATACACAAAAGAATAGATAAACTAAACCCCCAGATTAACATTCAATATCAACACAAGTTAGAATGGGCGGCACAGTGGCACAGTGGTTAGCACTGCTGCCTCACAGCATCAGGGACCCTGGTTCAATTCCAGCCTTGGGTGACTGTCTGTGCAGAGTCTGCACGTTCTCCCCGTGTCTGCGTAGGTTTCCTCCGGGTACTCCAGTTTCATCCCACAGTCCAAAGATGTGCAGGTTAGGTGGATTAGCCATGCTAAATCGCCCCTTAGTGTCCCGAGATTTGTAGGTTACGGGGATTTGTGGGGTAAATACACGGGGTTGCGGGGATAGGCCTGGGTGGGATGCTCTATTGGAGAGTCAGTATAGACACAATGGACCGAATGGCCTCCTTCTGCATTGCAGAGATTCTAAGTTCTAGGATCATAGAATGAACAAAGGTGATTATTCTGCTTTATTGATGTTTTAGGTGACTATTGCAGGGAATGCATTCCTCAGGGAGGTGGTGGAAGTGAATTGCGATGACAATTTTAAGAGATTCATGGGTACAATTTTGGCAGAAAAGTAACATGGAATGAAAAATTCTTTGGGACTGGCATGATGGATGGGCTAGTAAGTTTTGGATCTGTGTAATTGATAACAATTACATGCATTTATATAGTGGCTTTTGTGTCTCACTAATTTGATTGAGTTTTTTGAGGAGGTGACAAAAATGATTGATGAGGCAAGGGCCATGGATGTTGTCTACATGAACTTCAGTTTGACAAGGACCCTCATGGCAGGCTGGTGTAAAAGGTTAAATCACACGGGATCAAGGGTGAACGAGCTAGATGGATTCAGAACTGGCTTGGCTGTAGAAGACCGAGGGTAGCGGTGGAAGGGTGTTTTTCTGAATGGAGGGTCTGTAACCAGTGGTGTTCCAAAGGGATCAGTGCTGGGACCTCTGCTGTTTGTAATATGGACTAATGACTTGGAAGAAAACGTAGCTGGTCTGATTAGCAAGTTTGCGGAAGATACTAAGATTGTTGGAGTTGCGGATAGTGATGAAGATTGTCAGAGAATACAGCAGGATATCGATAGGCTAGAAAATTGGGCAGAGAAATGGCAGATGGAATTTAATCCAGACAAATGCGTGGTGATGCATTTTGGTAGATCCAATTCAGGTGGGAGCTATAAAATGAATGGCAGAACCACCAGGAGCATCGACACACAGAGAGGTCTGGGAGTACAGGTCCACAGATCCTTAAAAGTGGCAGCACAAGTGGAAAAGGTGGTGAAGAAAGCATATGGAATGCTTGCCTTCATCGGCCGGGGCATTGAGTATAAAATTTGGCAAATTATGTTACAGTTATATAAAATGTTGGTTAGGCCACATTTTAAATACTGCGTCCAATTCTGGTTGCCACACTACTAGAAGGACGTGGAGGCTTTGGAGGGAGTACAGGAAAGGTTTACCAGGATGTTACTGGGTATGGAGGGTATTAGCTATGAGGAGAGATTGAATAAACTGGGATTGTGCTCCCTGGAAAGACAAAGGCTGAGGGGCGACCTGATAGAAGTTTATAAAATGATGAGGGGCATTGATAAGATGAGCAGTTGGAAGCTTTTACCTAGGGCAAAAATGATAATTACAAGGGGGCACAACTTCAAGGTAAGTGGGGAAAGGTTCAATGGAGATGTGCGGGGGAAGCTTTTTACACTGAGGGTGGTGGGGACCTGGAATGCACTGCCAAGTGAGGTGGTTGAGGCAGACATGTTAGCGACATTTAAGATTTATCTGGATAGACACATGAACAGACGGAGAATGGAGGGATACAAGCGGTTGGTCTCGATAGGACAACATGATCGGCGCAGGCTTGATGGGCTGAAAGGCCTGTTCCTGTGCTGTACTGTTCTTTTTTCTTTGCTCAAAACAGCCCAAAGAACTTCACAGGAACGCAATCAGGCAAAATTTGACCCCAAGCCACATACACAAATATTCAAACTGGTGAATAAATGTTTGGCCAATGAGGTAGGTTTTAAGAGGTGAGTTAATGAAAGAGAGAGGGAGAGAGGTTTAGAGAGAGAGTTCCATGTAGTGAAGGCATGGCTGTTATTGCTGAAGTTGCGTAAGTCCCAGATGTACAAGGAGCTAGCAATGGAGGAGCAGAGAGATCTTATCGGTTTAATCAGCTGAAGGAAATTACAATGATAGGGAGGTATGAGGCTAGAGAGAATGCATTGATTAAATTAAGCATATCTGACGAAGGCAATCATTATCTCCTGTAATTTGCTTAGCCTTTTCATACAATTCCTAGAGTGCAGGATACCATTCGGCCCATTGAGTCTGCACCAACTTTCTGACAGAGCATCATACACAGGCCCTATCACCATGGTCCCACATATTTGTCCCCCTAATTCCTCTAACCCACACATCTTGGGACATTAAGGGACAATTTAGCACGGCCAATCCACCTAACCTGCACAGTGTGGGAGGAAACCGGAGCACCCGGAGGAAACCCACGCAGACACAGAAATAACATGCAAACTCCACACAGTTACCCAAGGCTGGACTTGAACCCAGGTCCCTGGTGTTGTGAGGCAGCAGTGCTGACCACTGTGCCCCTCTGCAGACCTCTTCGACCAAACCTTTGGTCATCTAGCTAATATCTCCTGGAGGAATTAAATCCCAGTTTCTTTGCCTCAATCTTCCCTCCCCAGGCATTGTCACTGAGGAGAACGGTGCATGAGATTGCACAGTCTTGAAGGGCCAGGTGTATATAATATGACTAATGGCCTTTTACCTTTATATTTTCTCTATCTATGGGGATGTGTTCGGATAGTTAAACAGCAGACTTAATGGGGGCGATTCTCCCAGCTCGCTGCGCTGCCCAAGCAGCGGGCCGGGAGACAGTCGTGTCGTGGGCTTTCCGCAGGGTGGCACGACCTCCGTGCGTGTGTCTCCGAAACTAAGATTTTCAACGTAATCAACTCCGCCAGTCCTGTAAATCCACATTGCTGGCCTTCCAACCCCCCCACCTCCCCCCCCCCCCCCCCCCTCCAATCCCCAATCCCGCTCACCACATTTGCTATATCCAGACAGGGGGTCTGTATTTGTGGGTGCTGGGTGCATACCTTTAGGCAGCAATATTGTACGGATCAAATAAATATTGATCTTATGAAGCTACATAGGTCAGAACAGAATGCTACATGCGTAGGGGAGGGTGTAGTGGCATTGTCACTGGACTAGTAATCCAGAGGCAAAATTAGAAAATGCTGGAAAATCTCAGCGGGTGTGACAGCATCTGCGGAGAGAGAATAGAGCCAATGTTTCGAGTCTGGATGATCCTTCATCAGACTTCTTACACCTGAGTTCCAAAGAAGAGTCATATTCAGAACATAAGAAATAGGAGCAGAATAGGCCATTCAGCTTTTCAAGCCTGCTCCATCATTCAAGGTAATGTTTCTTCATAGAATCCTACAGTGCAGAAGGAGGCCATTCGGCCCATCGAGTCTGCACCGCCCACAATCCCACCCAGACCCTATCTCCATAACCCCATGCATTTACCCTAGTTAGTCCCCCTGACACTAAGGGGCAATTTAATATGGGCAACCCACCTTACCTGCACATCTTTGGAGTGTGGGAGGAAACCGGACCACCCTGAGGAAACCCACGCAGACATGGGGAGAACGCGCAAATTCCACACAGACAGTGACCCAAGCTGGGAATCGAACCTGGGTCCCTGGCGCTGTGAAGCAGCAGTGCTAACCACTGTGCCACCGTGCCGTCCAGCACCTTGTTCCACCTCACCTGACCTTGAAGTCAATGGAAGCCAATTTCACCCTAAATGTCTTTATGTATAAACTGCATCTGAGTATCACACCATGTGGAACCCTGGTTTCAGTCTACATAATTTCCGGTTTAATGTATGGCCCAGCCATATTGCAGATAGCATTCCCGTCTCAGTGCATGCTGAGTGAGCTCTGTGTCAATGTATTTGGCACCCCTGTCTCAGTGCATTTACTATCCTGATCACAATCGACTTGCTGTTCTGATTGAACTGCATGCAATACTCCCATCTTCCTACATGCCCCATTCCAGACTCGAAACATTGGCTCTATTCTCTCTCCATAGATGCTGTCAAACCTGCTGAGATTTTCCAGCATTTTCTGTTTGTGATTTCAATTCCAGCATCTGCAGTATTTTGCTTTTATCTTAGTAATCCAGAGATCCAGGGTAACGCTCTGGGGACCCGGGCTCAAATCCCACCACGGCAGATGCAGTACAATAAAATAAAATCTGGAATTAAGAGTCTCCTGATGACCACGAAACTATTGTCGATTGTCATAAAAACCCATCTGGTTCACTGCTGCCCTTTGGGGAAGGAAATCTGCCACCTGGTCTGGCCTACATGCGACTCCAGACCCTCAGCAATGTAGTTGACTCTTAAATGGTCTGAAGTTGCCCAGCAAACCACTCAGTTCAAGGGCAATTAGGGATGCGCAATAAATGCTGGTCCAGCCAGTGATGTCCAAATCCCATGCAAGAATTAAAAACGGAGGCTTGTTTGTGTGGTTGCTGCATGGTTATCTGGACAATGACACTCTGTGTCGCAAGACAAGGAAACTGTCAGCATACAAATAAGCACTGTGTGCCTACTGCTGTAGTTACGATGTGTCTTGTATACCATTTTCATAGATTATATGTCTTCATTAGTTAACATATGGCCATTTGGCCTACTCCTGCACCTATTTGTTATGTCCTTATTTAAACTACAAAATAAAATAAAATCATAGAATCCCTACAGTGCAGAAGGAGGCCATTTGGCCCATTGGGTCTGCACCAACCACAATCCCACCCTTTAACCCCACGTATTTACCCTACTAACCCCCCTGACACTAAGGGGCAATTTAGCATGGCCAATCAACCTAAGCCATACATCTTTGGACTGTGGGAGGAAACTGGAGCACCCGGAGGAAACCCACACAGACACGGGGGGAATGTGCAAACTCCACACAGACAGTGACCCAAGCCGGGAATTGAACTCGGGCTCCTGGTGCTGTGAAGCAGCAGTGCTAACCACTGTGCCACCGTGCTGCCCCTAAAATAGGAACATAAGAAATAGGAGCAGGAGTAGGGCCCTCAAGCCTGCTCTGCTGTTCAACGAGATCAAGTCCGATCTTCTCCCTCAACACCATTTTCCTGTACTGTCCCCATATCCCTTGATATCTTTAATAGCTGAAATCCATCGATCTCTGTCTTGAACATACTCAATGACTAAACCGCCACAGTCCTCCTGGGTTGAGAATTCCAAAGATTCACCACCCTCTGAGTGAAGAAATTACTCCTCATTTCAGTTGTAAATGGCCTACCCCTGATTCGCAGACTGTGTCCCCTGGTTTTAAATCCCTCTAGCCAGAGGAAACACCCTGCCTACAGCTACCCCGTTGAGCCCTGTAAGAATTCTGTGCATCTTGATGAGGTCACCTCCCATACTTATAAACACCGGAAAATAATCTCCTCAAAGGATAATCCACCATCCCAGGAATCAGTCAGGTGAACATTTGCCATAATCCATCCATGGCAAGTACCTTAGGTAAGGAGACCAAAACTGCACATCGTACTCCAGATGCTGTCTCACTAAGGCGCTATACAAATGGAGCAAGATGGCTTTACTCCTATATTGAAAATGTCCTTGTTCCTACAATGTTGGAGATAAATGAGAGGTACAGTAGGAATTGCTTCTCTCAGTGAATCTTCACTGCAGAGTGCTCTGGAGGCTGGGTCATTAGGTATGTTCATGGCTGAAATAGATGTTTAATCAGGAAGGGAATCATAGAATCCTGCAGTGCAGAAGGAAGCCATTCAGCCCACCGAGTGTGCACCGACCACAATCCCACCCAGGCCCTATCCCCATAACCCCATGCATTTACCCTCGGTCGTCCCCCTGACACTCAGGGGCAATTTAGCATGGCCATTCTACCTAACCCGCACATCTTTGGACTGTGGGAGGAAACCGGAGCACCCGGAGGAAACCCACGCAGACACGGGGAGAACGTGCAGACTCCACACAGACAGTGACCCAAGATGAGAATTGAACATGGGTCCCTGGCGCTGTGAGGCAGCAGTGCGAACCACTGTGCCACCGTGCATCAAGGATTATGGGGGTAAGGCAGGAAAGTGGAGTTGAAGATTATCATTACAGGTCGGTCATGATCTCAATGAATGGTGGAACAGACTCGATTGGCCGAGTGGTCTACTTCTGTTCCTACATCCTGTGGTCTTATGGTCTTAGACACCCAACGTGAGGGCGAAAAGCAAAGGCTCAGGAACATGTTATTTCCATAATGAAGCAATGCGTTACCAACCCACATGACTGATGTAGCTTTTTCATAGTGCTATTCAGGATCAAGGTAAAGGCAGAAAACAACTGCTTCTAGGGAAATAAAATGTTCCTCTCCCGATGACTAGTGACAACCAAAAATGTCTTTCGCTCATTTCTTTAAGTAGACCGGAATATTCATAGTGAGTGAGTGGCCACGGCTCCCAGTGCCCGACCTGAAGCTTCCGAGCACAAGAACTGTTGCTGCATGCAAATCATGTTGTTCATATATTTGCATAAAAAATTACTCCTGGAGAGGGGGAGGGTTGGTGTTAAGCTTAATGGGCAGTTGCACAAAAACGGTCTGTAACGTCAACTGGTGCCATCCTTCAGTGATCAATTTGGGAAGAATTATGACCATCATCCCCAAAACCAATTTCTGCCTTTTTAACGGGTCCTGCATTATTTTCTTGGTACGAATTACACATAATTGCACTTATTTCTTACTGAGGTACATGTGTACACCTCATTAGGTGTTTTCCTGCATTATTCAGTTTCATGTTTTAAATGTTCCTTGTTTTTATTTAACCTGAGCATTTTATCTGCTCGATGCCTTCCTTGAGGCTGGTAAAGGAATTTATTGAATTCACCCATGGGGAGTGGGAATTGTTGGCAATGCTGGCCTTTGTTGTCCATTCCTGTTGACCATGCTGATGTTGATGCTCCTCATCTGTCTGGAAAGGAGTTACGAACATGCTAAGAACATGCTGAGAGCATGCTAAGAACATGTTAAGATGAGCTATTTGCCAGTGTTCCCTTGTTTAAGCCTTGTGCCTTTTTGAATTACCCAGGAGCCTATAGTTTCCTGTTCTTTCTCCATTTAACCTCTCAGCCAATCAGAGTCGTTCTGCCAACCGAACAGCCCCTTTTTCTCCTATAGTATAAATTGTTGTGACTGTTTGAAATTTGGCATTCTTGCATTTGTCCTAATGAGTGCAAGATGAAAATCTTCAGCAGCGTGTCTCTCATTTCAGTAATAAAAATGTTTTCACTCATGTCGCCTTTGATTCTTTTGCCAACCATTTTGTATCTGTGTCCTCTCATTCTTAACCCTTCCATTTTTTTGCATCAACCCTCCAAGGGGAGGGTCCATCACTGATGGCTGACTAAAAAACTTAAAGACAATATTAAAATTAATGAGAATGTATATATTTGTGCAAAGATAAGTGGCAAGTCAGAAGATTGGAAAGAATTGGGAAGGCGATGGTCTAGTGGTATTATCGCTAGATTATTAATCCAGAAACTCAGCTAATGTTCTGGGGACCCGGGATCCAATCCCGCCATGGTAGGCGGTAGAATTTGAATTTAATAAAAAGTATCTGGAATTAAGAATCTACTGATGACCATGAAACTATTGTCGATTGTTAGAAAAACCCATCTCGTTCACTAATGTCCTTTAGGGAAGGAAATCATAGAATCATAGAATTCTACAGTGCAGAAGGAGGCCATTCAGCCCATCGAGTCTGTACCGACCACAATCCCACCCAGGCCCTCTCTCCATAACCCCATGCATTTACCTTAGCTAGTCCCCCTGACACTAAGGGACAATTTAGCATGGCCAATCCACCTAACCTGCACATTTTTGGACATCTTTGGCACATCTGCAGTTCTTACCTGGTCTGGTCAACATGTGACTCTAGAGCCACAGCAATGTGGTTGACTCTTAACGGCGCTCCAGGGACAACTAGGTATAGGCAATAAATGCTGGCCAGACAGCAACACTCATGTCCCAGAAATGAATAAAAAAAATAAAAAACATCAAAGAAATGACAGAAAGATTGATAAGGGGAAAAAAATCTAGAGTACAAGAGAAAGCTAGCTAGTAATATAAAGACAGACAGTAAGAGTTTCTACAGATAATTAAATCAGAAAACAGTTAATAAAGTGAGTTTTTACTGCAGAAAGTGCGCCTGGGGAATTGGTAATGGACAGTCGGACTTTGGTAGATGAATGAAACAGGTACTTTGTATCAGTCTTCACTATGGAGGACACAAGTAACATCCCAGAAACAACTGCAAATCAGGAAATGGAAGGGAGGGAGGAAGTCCAAAAGTTGTATGGGTTAGGTTGATTGGCCATGTTAAATTGGCCCTAGCGTCAGGGGGATTAGCAGGGTAAATATGTGGGGTTACGGTTATAGGGCCTTGTTGGGATTGTGGTGCAGAGTCGATGGGCTGAATGGCCTCCTTCTGCGCTGTAGGGATTCTATGATTCTATGAACTCGGGAAAATTGCAATCAACAGGGAAGTGGTATTGAGAAAACTGTTAGGGCTGAGGGCTGACAAATTGCCTGGTCTGGATGGACTTCACCCCAAGGTAGTGAAAGAAGTGACTAATGAGATAGTTGATGCATTGGTTTTAATTTTACAAAATTCCCTGGATTCAGCGAATGTTTCATTAGATTCGTAGAAAGCAAATGTATCTCCTTTATTCAAAAAGAGAGGGAGACAGAAAGCAGGAAACTAAAGGCCAGTTAGCCTAACATCTGTCAAAGGGAAAATGTTAGAAGCTGTTCATAAAATCATAGAATCCCTACAGTACAGAAGGGGGCCATTCAGCCCATCGAGTCTGTACTGACTGCAATCCCACCCAAGCCCTATTCCCAAAATCCCACACATTTACCCTGCTATCTCCCTGGCACTAAGGGTCAATTTAGTATGCCCAAGCAACCTAACCCACACATCTTTGGACTATGGGAGGAAACCAGAGCACCCGGAGGAAACCCATGTAGACACGGGGAGAACATGCAGACTCCGCACAGATAGTGACCCAAGCCGGGAATCAAACTCGGGTCCCTGCCACTGTGAGGCAGCAGTGTTAACCACTGTGCCACCATGCTGTCCAAGATATTAAAGATGTTATAGCATGATACTTGGAAAAGTTCAAGACAATCAGGCAGAGTCAACATAGTTTTGTGAAAGGGAAACCCATGTTTAACCAATTTATTGGAGTTCTTTGAAGGATCACGTGCAGTGGATAAAGGGGAACTGCTGGATGTACTGTACTTAGTTTTTAAGAGACGTTTGATAAGGTGCCACATCAAAAGTTGTTGTGGAAAATAAAAGGTTATGCTATAGGGGGTAACACATTGGCATGAATTGAACACTGGTTAGCTAACTGGCAAACAAAGTGTTGGCATAAATGGTCTTTTTCTGGTTGGCAGGGTGTGACAAGTGGTGTGCAATAGGGATCTGTGCTGAAGCCTCAACATTTTACAATTCATATAAATGACTTGGATGAAGGGACTGAAAGTATGGTTGCTAAACTTGTTGATGACACAAAGATAGGCAGGAAGGTAAATTGCGAAGTAGACATAAGGAGGCTACAAAGGCACATAGATATGTTAAATGAGTGGGCAGAAATCTGGCAAATGGAGTATAATGTGGGAAAATGTGAGATTGCCTGTTTTGATAGGAAGATTAAAAAAGCTTATTATCTAAATGGTGAGCGAATGCAATGCTCTGATGTGCAGAGGGGTCTGGGTGTCCTAGTGCATGAATCACAAAAGGCTGGTGTATCGGAACAGCAAGCAATTAAGAAAGCTAATAGACGATTATACTTTATTGTGAGGAGAATTGATTCCAAAAATAGTGAGGTTATGCTTCATTTGTACAGAGCATTGGCGAGAACACATCTGGCGTATTGTGTACTATACTGGTGTCCTTATTTGAGGAAAGATATGAATGTATCAGATGCATATCAGAGAAGGTTTACTAGTTGAATACCAAGAATGGGCGGTTGTCTTATGGTTGGAGAGGTTAGGTTTGTGCTCACTAGAGTTTAGGAGAGTAAGACGCGACTTGATCAAAACTTTTAAGATCCTGAGGAGTACTGACAGGGTGGATGTGGAGAGGATACTTTCTCTTGTTGGAGAATCTAGAACTAGGGGTTGCTGTTTGAAAACAAGGGGTTGCTAATTTAAGACAGAAATGAGGAGAAATCTTTTCTCTCAGAGGGTTTTGAGTTTCTGAAACTCTCTTCCCCAAAAGGCAGTGAAAGCGGAGTCTTGAATATTTTTAAGGCAGAGCTGACTAGATTTTTGATTAACAATGGAGTGAAAGGTTATTGGGGATGTGCAGGAATGTGGGAGTGAAGTTATAATCAGATCAGTCATGATCTTATTGAATGGTGGAGCAGGCTCGAGGGGCCGAGTGGCCTCCTCCTGCTCCTAGTTCATATGTTCTCTTGTTCGTATCACCCCTTGTGATTTTTAACAGCTCTATTTTTAACAGGCTCGAGGGACTGTTGTTGTTAATTTGCATGTTTGTATGTTAATAGTTAACTTTTCTTTTCCTATCTTCCTCATCTAGACTGGAACTAACTCTTCCCAATCTCCATCTTATGTCCAAATGTCTGGTAAGTGCGATTTTCTGAAAAATATTTCCAAAGAACCACAAAGTAAAGAATTTTAACAGTCTCATGGATCTTACTCCTGTGCTCGCTCTCTTCATGACTAAACCTTCACACAAACTAAACAAAATGTTATAAGTAAGCACCGTGAGGCAATGCCAGGTGATTAATAATCTTGTATTCTGTCAAACCTTATTTGAATACCAACATGCTTTTAGTAGCTACGTGTCACAATTGCAGTAAAAATAGAACTATGTTTAGTGGGTGAAACCTGTTGTTGCCTCAAAGCTGTTGTGATTAGATTCACTATTCAATTAGATTCAGCCCCCAGATATTGAGCTAGGATGTACACAAAGAACAAAGAACAGTACAGCACAGGAACAGGCTCTTGGGCCCTCCAAGCCTGCGCGATCATGATGCCTGCCTAAACTAAAACCGTATACAGTTACAGAGTCTGTATCCTTCCATTCCCATCCTTTTCATGTATTTGTCTAGTTGCCCCTTAAATGCCGCTATCGTACCCGCTCCCACCGCCTCCCCAGGCAGCGCGTCCCAGACATTCACCACCCTCTGTGTAAAAAACGTGCCTCACACATCTCCTCTAAACTTTTCCCCACGCATCTTAAACCTATGTCCCCTCGTACTTGACTTTTCTACCCGAGGAACGAGCATCTGACTATCCACTCTGTCCATGCCATTCATAATCTTGTAAACCTCCATCAGGTCATCCCTCAACCTCTGTCGTTCCAGTGAGAATAAACCGAGTTTATCCAACCACTCCTCATAGCTACTACCCTCCAGATCAGGCAACATCCTGGTAAACCTCTTCTATACCCTATCCAAAGCATCCACATCCTTCTGATAGTGTGGCAACCAGAATTGTGCACAATATTCTAAATGAGGCCTAACTAAGGTTCTGTGGAGCTGCAGCATGACCTGTGAATTTTTATACTCAATGTCCCGACCAATGACCGACACAAAGTGGAACTTCTGGTGAACAAGTCCAAGCAGTGTAGAACAAAAGCAAAACCTTTGTCTCGGTGTCAATGGACAGCAGTGGTGTTGTTTTTTTGTCGATACTTTCATTCTAGTCAAAAAAGCCAATTCAAATTAAGTCCGATCATGGTCCCCACATGAGGGACAAACAAGATCCAAGCTGACAAGACAAGACATTACACCCCATCTTGGGCTCGATCAAACAAGACCCAAGCTGACAGGATGAGACATTGCATCCATCCCGGGCTCGATCTGACGCTTCATCTTAGCCAAAAGGCCGAGGTGGCTTTGAAACGTTGCGTCAGATAGAGCCTCGATTAAACTGAGGATTCATTTTCAGTCAATGGGCACACCCTGATAGTGTTGGCTGTCAATGCAGTGATGCTGTTTGGCTGTACAATAATTAAGACATGGTTCAATCAATCTTGTCTTTCTCCGGGCACCTGCCCTCAGTTATAACACAGTGAAATTTTGCTATTGCACTCAGCTAAAAGGTGATGAAGATTTTATTTCCAGGAGATTTATTACTAGCCAAACTTCATGTGTCCATCGATCCCTGGGATTCTACTTAGTAGGCGGAATTTCCCGACTGCACTCGCCCCGAAAAATCATTTTCCATGGTCTGCCCCTCGCCCGCTACGGGAATCGTAGCGGGAACAGGAAAATTTATTCCAGTCTAGCTCAACTGGATCCTTTTACTTTAAGATAATGCAGGCCAAATACTATAACCAACTCTGGAAAGAGAGATTCACATAAAATACTAAGTTATTTTAATGAAGAAAATTTTTTTCAAACCATTTAAAGTACATTGCACAGAAGTTTGTGCCATTTGACACATTGGGAATGGTTGGCGAGTATTAGAATAATTTGTGACAATATACTCCTCTCCCCAATGTAACACAAATTCTTCAGTTCTTTAAGTAAAAAAACATCTGACTAGATGCTGAAATAGCATCGAGAAACAATTTTTAAAAAATCGGCAGGGCTTTGTTTGGGAAAGTACGTTTCTATCGTCCTACATACTTGTATGCTTCATGTCGGTAGGTCAAGATTCAATTTGGGAATATGCGCAGAGCTATAAACTTGATACTGAATTGGTGCTGTTCTAATAATCGTACATTTGCCATAATAGTTATGCAAATACCCCTAAGCTGATTCTGTCCACACGCTTTATCAGATGGAGGATGGGTGGAGTGCCTCTGGGGAGAAAAACGCAACAGAACAATCCATTTGCTGGAAAAATTCATCAAGTTTGCTCCCATTTTCCCCCTTTTCTCATCTTTATATGGTCCACCTCCAACACTTCCTTTCTCTTCATTGACTTCTCTGTCTCTATTGTTGGAAGTAGACTGTTCACCAATATTCACTACAAACCACCAACTGCCACAGCCGCCTCAACTACACTTCCTCACATCCTGTTTCCTGTAAGGACTCCTTTCTATTATTCCAGTTTCTCTGTCCCCGTCACATCTGTTCTGATGACGCCATCTTACACAACAGAGTTTCCAACTTGTCTTCCTTCTTCCTGAATCAAGGATTTCTCCTCCCACTGTGATCGACAGAGCTCTCAACCATGACTGTCCCATTTCCCACACTATTGCCCTCTCCCTCCCACTGGGTTTCCCTTGTCCTCATTTTCCATTCCACCAGCCTTTGAAGTCAAAGGATCATCCTCCACTATTTCCACCTCACCCAGCATGATGCCACACTCAACCACATCTGCCCCTCTGCTTCCCTGTCAGTATTCCCTCTGTGACACCCTGGTCCACTCCTCTATCACCCCAACCCCTCATCCCCATCCCATGTAATCGCAACACCTGCCATTTTGCATCCTCTCCCCTCACTGTGCGAGGTCCCTAACACTTCATCCAGGTGAATCAGTGAATTACTTATGCACATTTCAAGCAAGTCTGAGGTCACGTACTAACCAACTCAAGAACAGCTTCTTCCCTGCTGCCATCAGACTTTTGAATGGACCTACCTTGCATTAAGTTGATCTTTCTCTACACCCTAGCTATGACTGTAACACTACATTCTGCACTCTCTCCTTTCCTTCTCTATGAACGGTATGCTTTGTCTGTATAGCGCGCAAGAAACAATACTTTTCACTGTATACTAATACATGTGATAATGATAAATCAAATCAAACCAAATCAAGTCTACAGTGTTTTCTGCTCACAATGCGGTCTTCTTGATATTGTGGAGACCAAGCATTGACTGGGTGACCACTTTATTGAGCACCTCTGCTCAGTCGACAAGAATGACCCTGACCTTCCGGTCGCTTGCCATCTCAATTCACCATTTTGCTCTAAAAATACTTCCCTGCCCTTGGCCTGCTGCAATGTTTCCAATGCAGGCTGGAGGAACATCGTCACCTCATCTTCCGATTAGGCACTTCACAGCCTTCTGAACTCAACACTGAGTTCAACAATTTCAGAGCATGAACTCCATTCAAAACCTTTCATCCCCTAAGTGGCAGTTTGTATGTTGTTTTCATGTTTTTGCTTTCAGACAGATTCTATCTTTATTCTGCTATTAATACCTACTTTCGACTAATGCTTTGTTTCTTTCCCACTGCCTTACCCCTCCTTTTGCTTTTTTGCCCCATGACATAGTTGGTATTTAATCTACCTATCCCTGTCCTTCACTCAGAGAGTGGTAAGGGCGTGGAATGCCCTGCCTGCAGCAGTAGTGGACTCGCCAACATTAAGGGCATTTAAATGGTCATTGGATAAACATATGGATGATATTGGAATAGTGTAGGTTAGATGGGCTTTAGATTGGTTTCACTGGTGGGCGCAACATCGAGGGCCGAAGGGCCTGTACTGCGCTGTAATGTTCTATGTTCTATGTTCCCTTTCGTTTGCCTCCCCGCTTTTTCAACAGCATTAAACCCATCTTCTTCTTACCTCTCTTCAGAACTGAAGAGGAGTCATATTGGACTTTAAACGTTAACTCTGTTTCTCTCCCCATAGACATGACCAGACTGAATTTCTTTCAGAACTTTCTGCTTTTATTTCAAATTTTCTGCACCCGCAGAAGTTTACTTTGATTTAGATCAATCAATTTTGGTCTTCTTCTCTGGAAATCAGACTGAAGGAGCAGCAGTGTCTGAGGTTCAGGCCAAGATGGCTTTAGCAAACTCACACAGAGAGAACGGTCTCTGCCGCAGAATGTTCCTTCAGGTATAAACGATACCTGACCTTGATGCACTGGGCAGAGAAGTCAGACTGCGAGACCTGGTTATAGGGTCAGCACAGCGGGAGGCTACCCCAGCTACATCAGGTTGTCTGGTGTACTGTGAGGGGGCGGCACGGTGGCACAGTGGGTTAGCACTGCTGCCTCAGAGTGCCAGGGACCTGAGTTCGATCCCCAGCTTGAGTCACCGTCTGTGCGGAGTCTGCACGTTCTCCCCGTGTCTGTGTGGGCTTCCTCCGGGTGCTCCGGTTTCCTCCCACAGTCCGAAAGATGTCCTGGTTAGGTGCAATGACCGTGCTAAATTCTCCCTCAGTGTACCCGGAGTGTGGCAACTAGGGGATTTTCACAGTAATTTCATTGCGGTGTTAATGTAAGCCCACTTGTGACACTATTAATTAAACTTTCAAGAAATTGTTATGTGTTGTGCCAGTCTTTTCAGGAATAAAATAAGTGCTAAACAGACCAACTTAGAAGCATGGGCTAGACTGTGCATGATTTGCCCAGGAATTGGTTCCACTCCTAAACTTGTGGGGCCCACTTTTAGGCTAAACAGACATTAAGCACCTTGACTGGAATATGAGGAACTGGATCAGGCCATTCAGCCCTTTGATCCTGTCCTGCCATTCCATTGGATGACGGTTGCACTTTTATGTAAACATCCCCAACTGCTACCCATTCCCTTAGTGCCCAAAAAATCTATTCACCTCAGTCTTGAATAAGCTCAAAGGGCAGGATTTTCTAGCTCGTCCTAAAATCCCACCCGAGGTCAACGGACCTTTCCAAGGTCTGCCCCCACCCCCCCCTCCACCCCCCACCCCCCTTCCCCCGCCCGCTACGATTCCTCCAGGGATGGCCTGGAGTCTCCAGGACACAGCTTGAGCAACCCTGGAGGAAATTAATAGGAACGTGAAAAGAAACTCGTCAGTTTCCTTGAACATTTCTCTTTACCATATCTGAAAAATACTGCAACTGGGGGAAAACAGGGGCCATTTGGCTAACAGTCAGGCAGCATCCAATTGGGCAGTGAGTCATTTTGCTTTCCAATTGGTGCAGGAAGGCAGTAGGAAGAATGGATGTGTTGGCCAACTAAGGGGGGGGGGCGGTGGTTGGGGTGGGGGGGGGAGATGGGGGGGCAAGTCATGTGATATAACCTCCAGTGGTACACTTAATCACAGTTGGTGACTCCATGTGGTGACCAATTTAGTTTGATTATTCACAGAATTGTCATGGCGCAGAAGGAAGAGGCCATTTGGCCCATCGTGTCTGCACCGGCTCTCCAAATGAGCATCAGGATTTTGTGTCACCCCCCTGCCTTTTCCCCTGCACATTCGTTCTATTCAAATAATCATCCTCTTGAATTGCCTCGATTGGGCCTGCCTCCATCACACTTTCAGGCAGCGCATTCCAGACCCCAACCACTCACTGGGTGAAGAGGTTTTTTTCTCACATCGCATTTGCTTCTTTTGCAAATCACTTTAAGTCTGTGTCCCTCTGGTTCTTGATCCTTTTACGAGCAGGAACAGTTTCTCCCTGTCTACTCTGTCCAGCCCCCTCATGATTTTGAACATCTCTATCAAGTCTCCTCTAAGCCTTCTTCTCTCCAAGGAGAACAGTTCCAACCTCTCCAATCTATCCCCATAACTGAAGTTTCTCATCCCTCGGAACTATTCTTGTAAACCTCTTCTGCTCTCAAAATGTTCATACCCTTCCCATAACGTGGCAGCCAGAACTGTACAACAGTATTCAGGCTGAGGTCTAACTGGTGTCTTGTATAAGTTCAGCACAACCTCCTTGCTCTTGTACTCTATGCCCCTATTAATAAAGCCCAGAATACTATATGCTTTATTAACTCCCTCCACCTGCTCTGCTGCCTTCAATGATCTCTGCACATTTACACCCAGGGACCTCTGCATCTTCGTTTGAACATTATCATCAAATGAGAGCCCGAAAATCGATCAAGACTAATACTTACCCCAGTGTGTACTCACACCGTACCTAGGAACAGTAGTTATTTTGTGCTTTTAGTTAATGACTAGTGCAATTTAAACAGAGGGTGGGATTTTCCCGTTTCGCCTGCCATGGGAATCGGACCATGCAAAGGTCCGTTGACCTCGGGTGCAATTTTCTGGCCTTGGGATGAGCGCAACTGGAAAATCCCCTTTAATTCCCTAAAATGGCTAAAATAAAAAGACAAAAATATGCATTTGAGTCCTATTGGAAAGAATTGAGTGTTTTGATTCTCTTAGCTCATGATTCATTTTATCCAGTGACTCCCCCCTCCACGGATCCCTAGAATCAGTCATTCCCGTACGCAGGTCTTCTGGTGGTTGATAAATGTGAATTTCATGGGCTGAGCTTCAATGAGTGATAACACATCTCCTTTTTCTTTTGAATAGGTTCCCATGTGATACCCAGTTACTACGGTGTAAGAAGACCTTACCTGTCAGACTCGGAGCTGTCTCATTGCCATTCGTCCAAGCAATACATGGCAGATGTATACTCATCTTCTCTGGGTGGCAAGTCCCTTGGCTGTGACTCGCCAGGGGTCTCTGGGTATCAACCCTTGTTTGATCCGTATCTTGCAGAACCGTTTGGAGATTATCGCACATCACCATTCCCATCAGGAACAAATTCCATTTTCACACCTCAGGCTCCCCCGCCTCTCATCCCTCCCTTTCCTAACGAGTCATCACATTTTCTGCTGGTATGTAATTATTTACCTTTGCTTGGTGTTAGTGACTGATGTAAGCTGAAAAGCTTTGAGTTTGAACAAAGACATTTGGGGCGGCACGGTGGCACGATGGTTAGCACTGTTTCCTCACAGCACCAGGGACCCGGGTTCGATTCCGGCCTCGGGTGACTGTCTGGGTGGAGTTTGCACATTCTCCCCGTGTCCGCGTGGGTTTCCTCCGGGTGCTCTGATTTCCTCCCATAGAATCCATAGAATCCCCACAGTGCAGAAGGAGGCCATTTGGCCCATCAAGTCTGCACTGACCACAATCCCACCCAGCCCCTATCTCTGCAGCCCCACGTATGTACCCTGCTAGTCTCCCTGACACTAAGGGTCAATTTAGCATGGCCAATCAACCTAACCCGCACATCTTTTGACTGTGGGAAAAAAACAGAGCACCCGGAGGAAACCCACGCAGACACGGGGAGAATGTGCAAACTCCACACAGACAGTGACCCGAGGCCGGGAAACGAACACCGTGCCACCCATAGTCCAAAGATATGCGGGTTATGTTGATTGGCCATGATAAATTGACCTTAATGTCAGGGGGATTAGCAGGGTAAGTTACGGGGTTACGGGGATAGGGCCTGGATGGGATTGTGGTTGGTGCAGGCTCAATGGGCCGAATGGCTTCTTTCTGCACGACAGGGATTCTATGACTCGATGATATTTGGACTGAGTAGCTCTGAGTTGGGAAATTCGGACCAGAAGCTACAATGCCATATTATGAGTACCTTGTGTAACTGGTAGACCCACTGCTTCTGAAACTAGAGCAAGGTTTCAACCTACACAATACCCACTCCTTGTACAGACTTAAAATTGAGTCCCGAGGAATTTGTTCAGATTTTCTTACTGAATTCCAGCAGCAATGCAGTAAAGATCATCAGCACAACTTATACTTTCAACACCCCTTTAATGTAATGAAACATCCCAAGGTGCGTCACAGGAGCATTATGAAGCAAAGTATTCGCAGAGTCAGGGCTACTCAGGAAGGCTGTTAAAATAGCGAATGGGACATGATTGTAGGGTTCCCATCCCCATTAATGAGCTTAATTGTCTTCTCGCCATGAGTGGTTGGGATTCCTTCATTCAGCTCCTCCTGAGGCGGCTCAGTGGCACAGTGGTGAGCACTGCTACCTCACAGCGCTAGGGGACTCGGGTTCAATTCCTGGCTTGGGTCACTGTCTGTGTGGAGTTTGCACATTGTCTGCGTGGGTTTCCTCCGGGTGCTCCAGTTTCCTCCCACAGTCTGAAAGACATGCTGGTCAGGTGCATTGTCCCGAACAGGCGCTGGAGTGTGGCGACTAGGGGAATTTCACAGTAACTTCAATGCAGTGTTAATGTAAGCCTTACTTGTGACACTAATAAATAAATTTAAAAAACACAGTTTTCCAAATATTGGAAACCTGATGCAACTCCTCTCATCAGATTCCTCCAACCCCCGACCACCAATGTCCATTCCAATGGGGTCCACTTAATCAACCTTGAGTTTCTTCATTTAGCTTGTAGCAGAAAATAAGAAGGGTTGTAAAAGTTTTTCGAGACATGAATAGTAAATGTGATGATGGATCTGCCTGAAGAATGACTAGGGTAAGATTGGGGCCAGTCAAGGACAGTAGTGGGAAGTTGTGCGTGGAGTCCGAAGAGATAGGAGAGGCGCTAAATGAATATTCTTTGTCAGTATTCACACAGGAAAAAGACAATGTTGTCGAGGAGAATACTGAGATACAGGTTATTGGACTAGACAGGATTGAGCTTCATAAGGAGGAGGTGTTAGCAATTCTGGAAAATGTGAAAATAGATAAGTCCCCTGGGCTGGATGGGATTTATCCTAGGATTATCTGGGAGGCTAGGGAGGAAATTGCAGAGCCTTTGGCTCTGATCTTTATGTCGTCATTGTCTACAGGAATAGTGCCAGAAGACTGGAGGATAGCAAATGTTGTCCCCTTGTTCAAGAAGAGGAGTAGAGACAACCCTGGTAATTATAGACTAGTGAGCCTTATTTCTGTTGTGGGCAAAGTTTTGGAAAGGATTATAAGAGATAGGATTTATAATCATCTAGAAAGGGATAATTTGATTAAGGATAGTCAACACGGTATTGTGAAGGGTAGGTCGTGCCTCACAAACCTTATTGAGTTCTTTGAGAAGGTGACCAAAGAGGTGGATGAGGGTAAAGTAGTTGATGTGGTGTATATGGATTTCAGTAAAGCGTTTGATAAGGTTCCCCACGGTAAGCTATTGCAGAAAATACGGATGCATGGGATTGAGGGTGACTTAGCGGTTTGGATCAGGAATTGGCAAGCTGTAAGAAGACAGAGGGTGGTGGTTGATGGGAAATGTTCATCCTGGAGTTCAGTTACTAGTGGTGTACCACAAGGATCTGTTTTGGGGCCACTGCTGTTTGTCATTTTTATAAATGACCTGGATGAGGGCGTAGAAGGATGGGTCAGTAAATTTGCGGATGACACTAAAGTCGGTGGAGTTGTGGACAGTGCGGAAGGATGTTGCAAGTTACAGAGGGACATAGATAAGCTGCAGAGCTGGGCTGAGAGGTGACAAATGGAGTTTAATGCGGAAAAGTGTGAGGTGATTCACTTTGGAAGGAGTAACAGGAATACAGAGTACTGGGCTAATGGTAAGATACTTGGTAGTGTGGATGAGCAGAGAGATCTCGGTGTCCATGTGCATAGATCCCTGAAAGTTGGCACTCAGGTTGATAGGGTTGTTAAGAAGGCATACGGTGTGTTAGCTTTTATTGGTAGAGGGATTGAGTTTCGGAGCCATGAGGTCATATTGCAGCTGTACAAAACTCTGGTGCGGCCGCACTTGGAGTATTGCGTACAGTTCTGATCGCCTCATTATAGGAAGGATGTGGAAGCATTGGAAAGGGTGCAGAGGAGATTTACCAGGAAGTTGCCTGGTACGGTGGGAAGGTCTTATGAGGAAAGGCTGAGGGACTTGAGGCTGTTTTCGTTAGAGAGAAGAAGGTTAAGAGGTGACTTAATAGAGGCATACAAGATGATCAGAGGATTAGATAGGGTGGACAGTGAGAGCCTTTTTCCTCGGATAGTGATGGCTAGCACGAGGGGACATAGCTTTAAATTGAGGGGTGATAGATATAGGACAGATGTCAGAGGTAGGTTCTTTACTCAGAGAGTAGTAAGGGTGTGGAATGCCCTGCCTGCAGCAGTAGTGGACTCGCCAACATTAAGGGCATTTAAATGGTCATTGGATAAACATATGGATGATATTGGAATAGTGTAGATTAGATGGGCTTTAGATTGGTTTCACTGGTCAGCGCAACATCGAGGGCCGAAGGGCCTGTACTGCACTGTAATGTTCTATGTTCTATGTTCTATGAAGAGTAGTTAACAATCCCAGGAAAAGTTACTCAATAGAGACACAGTCCTTTTTTCAACATAATCTATGCAGTTACCAGTATTAAAATATTTGGCAGGCATGAATCAGCGTTGGTCAAATTTGTATATGCAGCGTAACATCTTGGTTGCTGTGTACCGGCGAGTCCACAACAGGTGCAGAGAGCTACGCACCTGTTCACATTACAGCACCAGCAGAGATATTCAAATATTTGCCTGAAAAAAATATTATTCTTTGCCAAGATGATCTTGCTCATCCTGCCTTCAGTCATCAGGTGGCTAGCTATTGGTGCATAGTCACTACTGAAGCCAGAAGCCATACAGAAAGAAGCCATTCAGCCCATTGAGCCTGCACTGACAACAATCCCACCCAGGGCCCGTAAACCCACATATTTATCCTGCTAGTCCCCCTGACACTAAGGGGTAATGGCCAATCAACCTAACCTGCACATCTTTAGACTTCTGGGAGGAAACCAGGGCACCCGGAGGAAGCCCATGCAGACACGGTGAGAACGTGCAAACTCCGCACAGAGGGCCTGATTTTACCATTTTGAGTCTAAGTGCCGAATCCGGGCGTCTAATAGATCCGCGCCTGGAATCCTCTTTCCAGCGCGCCCATACGCGTTTTGCCAACTCCAGTCTGATCCGCGCTGTGGGCGGGGCTGAGCGCTGGTGGACTGATCGGAGCTCTGAACTGCGCATGCGCAGTTCGAAAAAAATCTGACAGAGCGCGCCGGGGCGCGAAAGAAAAAAAAAGCGGAAAGCGGAGAAGCGGCTCTCTGACGCTCATCCTCTGGTTGTGGGGGGGGGGCCCAGATTATCCTCTGGGCAGTGGGGGGGGGGCGGGGGGTGGGAGGGGGAGGATGGGACCCAGATCATCTTCTGGTCGGGGGAGGGTCCGCTGCCAGTCTGCGGCCGATCGGTGGGGAGGGAGGGGGCAGGGGGGGATGGGGGTGGGGGGTGGTCATTCAAAAGGAAATGGGGAGGGTGCAAGCCCAGCATGTTCCCTCTAGGAATAACAAGCCCAGAGAACCATGGGTGACCAGAGATATTCAGGATACAATGAGAAGGAAAAGAAAGGCTTTTAGAAAGTACAAGGGAAGCAAATCAGTGGAGGCATTCTGTGCCGTATGGATCTATGATTCAATGATTCCAAGTATCGTTACAGTGTACACTGGAATATTTATTTCCCAATCTTAATCGCTTAGTTTCATAGTGTTTATAAAGTTGGCTGTAGCTCATTTTGCTATGAGTTATGTGTTAAAGTCTATCTTTGTTTCTTGCTCTCAAATGTAGAGAGATTCATGGGACAGTGTTCCAGACAGTGTGAACCAGGGCGATGCCATTTGTGACTCCCTTCAGCAGATGCAGGCGAGCGTGACTAATTGTCCAGCTTCGCACGACAGCAGCCACTCTCTGCCTGGTCCTGACTCCACCTCTTCATCTCAGTACAGGCACACCAACCGGAACAGCAGCCTCTCAAGCCAGGGACCGCAGCCGTATCCTCTTCACCCGCTGGAGGAGATGCACTTTGCCTCCAGCTACCAAGCCGCCTCGGCCTACGGGTGTGCCCCGTTCATGACTGTACCCTCGGAACTGGCTGCGAAGGTCGTCCATCTCTCGTCTGAAGAATCTTCTGACATACCATCCACCTCAATGCTCGACGCCTCCTCTTGGGCAAAGGAAGATGCCAGCAGCCCCTGGCCTTTATATGAAGTCAGGCGGACGTATTAAAATGGCCATTAAATTGTAAATTTAGCCGGATGAAGGGCCACTATTGTTTTTTGTTTACACGGCTGTCGTGTGCTTATTGTAAGGGAAAAAAAATCAAAAAATAATTAACTTTTAATTTTGCATTGGCGAAGGATTTTCGGACAATGATGTTGCCTGTATCTTGTAACTGTAGAACACAAAATTAATGTTAAATTGGAATTGACAATATGTAGCATAGACATTCCTTTCAGCTATGTTTAATCTGGGTAATTTACAGAATGCAGGTAAGTGAACTGTGGACTCTTGACACAGTCAATAACACAGTTCCTCTGAATAAACAGCTCAATGAATGAAGACATAAGATCACAAAAAAATAGGAGCAAGAGTAGATCATAAATCCCCCTAACCCAGGCTAGACAGGGCAGATGCAGGAAGGATGTTCTCGAAGGTGAGGGTAACCAGAACCAAGGGTCACAGTCTAAGGATACGGGACATAGTCTTCGGACAGAGATGAGGGGAAGTTGCTTCGCCCAGCGAGCAGTGAGCCTGTGGAATTCTCTCCCGCAGAAAGCAGTTGAGGCCACAACATCGTGGGCGGGATTTTCCGACCGTGCTCGGCCCAAAATCGGAAAATCCCGCCCAAGGTCAACGGACCTTTGCATGGTCTGCCCCCTGCCCGCTACGATTCCTGTGGCAGGCGGGATGGGAAAATCCTCCCCCCCCACCCCCTGTATGTTTTCAAAGAAGGTAAGAAGTCTCACAACACCAGGTTAAAGTCCAACAGGTTTATTTGGTAGCAAATACCATAAGCTTTCGGAGCACTGCTCCTTCGTCAGATGGAGTGGAAATGTGCTCTCAAACAGTGCAAACAGACACAAAATCAAGTTACAGAATACTAATTAGAATGCAAATCTCTACAGCCAGCCAGGTCTTAAAGGTACAGACAATGTGGGTGGAGGGAGCATTCAACACAGGTTAAAGAGATGTGTATTGTCTCCAGACAGAACAGCTAGTGAGATTCTGCACTGCTCCATCTGACGAAGGAGCGGTGCTCCGAAAGCTTATGGTATTTGCTACCAAATAAACCTGTTGGACTTTAACCTGGTGTTGTGAGACTTCTTACTGTGTTTACCCCAGTCCAACACCGGCATCTCCACATCATGTTTTCAAAGAAGCAGTTAGTTATAGCACTTGGAGCAAAGGGGAACAAAGGATATGGGGGGGAAGGGGGGATTAGGATATTGAATCTGATGATCAGCCGTGATCATAATGAATGGCGGAGCAGGCTCGAAGGGACGAATGGCCTTCTCCTGCTTCTAGTTTCTCTGTTTCTATGTTTATAGAGAAGCAATTATCCTACCTCTCAGCCAAAAACTGATAATACAGTCACTGCACAAAACATGATAAAACTGATTAAAATTTAAAGTTAAAGTTCAAAGATTAAAGTTTAAAGTTTAGCTTTAAACTGATTTGAGCTCCAATCAATCCCAAGATTTGAAAGCACAACCGCAATGGTAAAAACATCTCAACTCCTGGGTGCCACTGAAGATACATTTTGCTCGGGGATTAATAAATATATATTGAACAGAAGGCTTTTAACACCTTACATTAAAGCTGGAAAGCTATTTCAACTCCAGATGCCTTTAACCATGAGGTTCTGAGTATGGTCACTTTGGAAGAAAAAGGTTTTGGGGTAACTATATATTGTACAGCGAAGGCAATCTGATATTCATCTTGTGCAGCGTGGTTCAATAAGCAAGTAAAACGCGGCCATACACACGGCACTTGAAGAGTTGTCAGTGCTCAGTGAAGTAGCTTGAAGTCTGTGAATCACTTCCACGTTCAGCCACCAGCTCAGAAATTGGCTGGAATTCTCCGGTTGTCCACACCCGGCCTCCACTGCCAGCGGGAATGCAGAGTCTGCCGCCGCTCGGCCAAATCTCCGTTCACTGCAGCGGGACGGGAGAATCCCAGCTGTGGGCGAGGTCGGAGATTCTGGCCCAGGTGGCTTAGAATCATTTCCAAGACCACCACCCCCACCTCCCCCCCCATGATGAAATTGCAGTCTTGAAATTTGCCCCATATATTGCTACTTATTTTAGTGTGCACACTGCGGAAATCTTGGGGTAATTTTGTTTCATTGCTAACTTTATTTTGTTGGTAAAGTGTGGGAGGGTAGATGTCAAACACCAGAACCCTGTAGCATGATGGCTTTTATAGTGAAGAGCTATTGATGTCGACATGGTCAGTGCGGGTTTATCAGGACATATACAACTAGTGGTTAATTACGAGTGAGTAACATTAAGATTTTTGAAATGCTGTGCAGGTGGAACATCTATCTACTAATTTTCCTATTTTTTTAAGTAAAACTCTGAACAGAATTTTTCATATACAGTTGAAAAAATACTTCTCGGGTCTCGCACGCCCCACTGCCAGCAAGAATGGAGAATCTGGCGCTCAGCCAAATCTCTGTTAACTGCAGCAGGACTGGAGAATCACAGCTGCGGGCGAGGCTGGAGAATTCTTGCTTATGTCTGCGGTTGCGTGGAGGCCACATGGATATGGGAAATGGAAGATATTTCAGTAATGCAATAATAGGTGATATTCTGTGGCTGTGACTGACAGAAATGAACCTGAGTTAACGTACAATCATGCTATAGCTGTTCTGGAAGTTCTTGATGCAGACAGTGGTGGGGAATATAAAATTGGCCTGCTCATAGCTTAGACCCGAATTGCAAACATTGGGCGGAATTTTGTTCATCCCGAACCGTAAAAACCTGCCCGACGTCAACAGACATTTCCATTGTCTGCCCCTCGCCCGCTCCGATTCCGTGGCAGGCGGGGCGGTAAAATGTCGGCCATTATGTTCTGTGTGTAATCACATGTAAAATTAGGCAATGATAACTTTTACAATAGGCCATCAAGATAGGGGTGAGAATAAATTAGCATCCTGTTGTACACCTTACCCAGTTTAACTTTGGTGTAAAACAGGGGCTGGAATTTTACCGACCACCTTGAAAATCAGAATGACCGAGGGGCGGACCATGGAAAGGTCCGTTGACCTCGGGCAGGATTTTATGGTTCGGGATGAGCGAGGCCATAAAATTCCACCCAGGTAGTCAGTTTTCTATCACCTGGACAGCATGGTGGCACACTGCTGCCTCAGAGCGCCGGGGACCCGGGTTCAATCGCGACCCCGGGTCACTGTCTGTGTGGAGTTTGCACGTTCTCCCAGTGTCTGCGTGGGTTTTCTCCGGGTGCTCCGGTTTCCTCACACAGTCCAAACATGTGCGAGTTAGGTGGATTGGCCATGTTAAATTGCCCCTTAGTGTCAGCGGGTTTAGCAGAGTATGCATATGGAGTTATGGGGAAGGCCTGGGTGGGATTGTTGACAGTGCAGGTCCGATGGGCCGAATGGCCTCCTTTTGCACTGTAGGATTTCTACCTGTGTGTGGCCATCAACAATAGTTACATAGACCCTGAGGAGCTGTTCCTTTCCAAACACCCATCGAATGCAAAATGTCAATCCAGCTCCAAAATAAATTCATGAACGAAACAATGCCCTCCATGGCACAGCGGTTAGCACTGATGCCTCACAGCACCAGGGACCCGGGTTCGATTCCCGGCTTGGGTCACTGTCTGTGCAGAGTCTGCACGTTCTCCCCGTGTCTGTGTGGGTTTCCTCCGGGTGCTCCAGTTTCCTCCCATAGTGTGAAAGACATGCCGGTAAGATGCATTGGCCATGCTAAATTCTCCCTCAGTGTACCCGAACAGGCGCCGGAGTGCGGCGACTAGGGGATTTTCATAGTAACTTCATTGTAGTATTAATGTAAGCCTTACTTGTGACACTAATAAATAAACTTAAAACTTAAACTTAAACACTCAATTCCAGGTATGACTGATGCATTACCTGAGTTAACCCTCCCTGTACCTGCAGGAGTGGGAATGGTTGCTTTCAGGTGTTAGCTGCCTATTTTTTATTTCTTCACTTCTAATTGTTTACTGTAGCTTTCGGTTAGAAAGTGCCGTGGAATATAAGATTTTGTGTATATAATATTCAAATAAATGTGTGGTTAATGAAGGAGAATAAATACTATTCCCAAAAGTGAGAGATACTTTCATCAATGAGGTTCTAACAGAGTGGACCCAAGAGATAGAATTCCACTCATGGCATTTTCTTCAGAGACCTTTACTCCTGAGACTGATGACTGCTTCTGCAGTAACTTCCCACAGATCCGTACAGGACCTGAATTCGTGCATAAGCATGAAGTGAATCAACTGGTGTGTAAATGCAAAATTAATTCATGTGCGCATTGAATCCACTCACACACGGATCACATCAGGACCATTTTGCAATCAAAAATAAGAATGCCTTAAGGTATTGCGAATTAAACTTATAAGGTGAAGACCCCTTGAACCTACAAGGTATTAACTCCAACCAAAGCAACAGCATGCAGTAGATGCAATATGTGGTTTCTGGTGAGGGCGGTGGAGTGGCACAGTGGTTAGCACTGCTGCCTCACAGTGCCAAGGACCTGGGTCACTGTCTGTGTGGAGTTTGCACATTCTCCAAGTGTCTGCATGGGTTTCCTCCGCATTCTACGGTTTCCTCACACACTCCAAAGATGTGCAGGTTACGTGGATTGGCCATGCTAAATTGCCCCTTAGTGTCTAAAAGATGTGTAGGTTAGGTGGGTTGGCCATGATAAATTGCCTCTTCGTGTCTAAAAGATGTGTAGCTTAGGTGGATTGGCCATGATAAATTGCCCGTTAGTGTCTAAAAGATGTGTAGGTTAGGTGGATTGGCCATGATAAATTGCCTCTTCGTGCCTAAAAGATGTGTAGGTTAGGTGGATCGTCCATGGTAAATTGCCCTTAGTGTCTAAAAGATGTACAGGTTAGGTGGATTGTCCATGGTAAATGCATAAATTTACAGGGATAGGGAGGGAATGGGTAAAATACTCTTTTGGAGAGATGGTACAGATTTGATGGGCTGAATGGCCCCCTTCTGGACTGTATGGATTCTATGGAGAATATCAGCTGATTCGAAATCATGGACGGCATTTTATAGGAGGGCAGACTACTCACCATCCCCTACCCCTTGGGCAAAGTCAGCCAGCAACCGACCCGCTCAATGCCAGCCTGACCCACAGGCATAACAAGCTTCACCAGAGGGGATTTCCACCCAGGGGGGGACCTCCATACGGGGGGGGATCTCCACCCCTCACTCGTGAGGAAATCACAGCCTCAGAAGTAGCCGTCCGATTGGCCAGCAATCCCATCGCTCCCAGCAGCGCCTAAGTTGAATTGTGGGCCCTGCTGGAAGTGCAGGGAGATGGCTATCCCAAAGAAGGAATGTCCTCGGGTCTTAGTGTGGGGAGGGATCCCGGAAGCCAGGTAGGGGAGTGATGTGGTGGGGGGAAGGGGGCACATTCTGTCAGGTGGGTGGTGCAGAATGGTGCATAATGGGAAAAAGACACAAAAGTCTGAGGTCACATACCAACCGACTCAAGAACAGCTTCTTCCCTGCTGCCATCACACTTTTGAATAGACCGACCTTGCATTAAGTTGGTCTTTCTCTACACTCTAGCTATGACTGTAACACTACATTCTGCACCCTCTCCTTTACTTCTCTATGAACAGTATGCTTTGTCTGTATAGTCTGTATACTTTTCACTGTATACTAATACATGTGACAATAATAAATCAAATCAAATCAGAAGGAAGGGGTGGGACGTTGTCACCTTGGGCATGCGGATGGGGTTCTCCCGATGCACTGCATGCGGCACCGAATGAGGTGCTCCCCCACTCCCTTCCTCCCCATTGTTTATTCAAGCCTTTAAATAGAGCCTGCTCCCTCCCACCAACTGCCCATGCTAACTAGTGTGGGCAGCATGTAACTCAAATCAAAGGCTTGTTAACAAGCTC
Organism: Mustelus asterias; assembly: GCF_964213995.1. Lineage (NCBI taxonomy): Eukaryota > Metazoa > Chordata > Chondrichthyes > Carcharhiniformes > Triakidae > Mustelus > Mustelus asterias. Next base: position 32,171,588 of record NC_135827.1, read on the forward strand.
AAATGTTCCCTAATTATCTATTTACACGTGATGGGCATGATTAAACCACCCACCCACCCAACTGGGATATGATGGGCTTGATCTTGGGGGTTAATGGGATAATGATTGGCTAACCACCTGATTTATTAGTTGCGTTATCCCTGCCGAAAACACGCCCGGCGGGGGAATGTAAAATCCAGTTCCATGCGAACGTCAGCGTGCCTTAATGACTACCAGCCGGTGGCTCTGATATCCACCATTATGAAGTGCTTTGAAAGACTAGTCATGGCATGGATAGAGGATTAGTTGACTGACAGAAGACAGAGAGTGGGAATAAAGGAGTCTTTCTCAGGATGGCAGCTGGTGACTAGTGGTGTGCCTCAGGGGTCAGTGCTGAGACCACAACTTTTCACAATATACATTAATGATTTGGAGGAAGGAACCAAAGACACTGTTGCTAAGTTTGTAGTTGATACAAAGATATGTAGAGGGACAGGTAGTATTGAGGAAGCAGGGGGGCTGCAGAAGGATTTGGACAGGTTGGGAGAGTGGGGCAAAGAAGTGGCAGATGGAATACAATGTGGAAAAGTGTGAGGTTATGCACTTTGGAAGGAGGAATGGAAACATAGACTTTTTTCTAAATGGGAAAATGCTTAGGAAATCAGAAACAGAAAGGGACTTGGGAGTCATTGTTCAAGATTCTCTTCAGGTTAACCTGCAAGTTCAGTCGGCAGTTAGGAGGCAAATGCAATGTTCGCATTCATGTCGAGAGGACTAGAATACAAGAACAGGGATGCACTTCTGAGGCTATATAAGGCTCTGGTCAGACCCCATTTGGAGTATTGTGAGCAGTTTTGGGCCCCATATCTAAGGAAGGATGTGCTGGCCTTGGAAAGGGTCCAGAGGAGGTTCACAAGAATGATCCCTGGAATGAAGAACTTGTTGTATGAGGAATGGTTGAGGATTCTGGGTCTGTACTTGTTGGAGTTTCGAAGGATGAGGGGGGATCTTATTGAAACTTACAGGATACTGCGAAGCCTGGATAGAGTGGACGTGGAGAGGATGTTTCCACTAGTAGGAAAAACTAGAACCAGAGGGCACAATGTCAGGTTAAAGGGACGATCCTTTAAAACAGAGATGAGGAGGAATTTCTTCAGCCAGAGAGTGGTGAATCTGTGGAACTCTTTACCTCAGAAAGCTGTGGAGGCCAGGTCATTGAGTGTCTTTAAGACAGAGATAGGTTCTTGATTGATATGGGGGTCAGGGATTGTGGGAAAAAGGCAGGAGATTGGGGATGAGAAAAATATCAGCCATGATTGAATAGCAGAGCAGACTCGATGGGCTGAGTGGCCTAATTCTGCTCCTATGTCTTACGGTCTTATGGTCTTATGGAATCAATTCCAGCCTCCCCGAACTACCTGGATTCACTGCAGTTTTCCTACCACCGCAACAGGTCCACAGCAGATGCCATCTCCCTGACCCTGCACTCAACCTTGGAATGCCTAGATAACAAAGACACCTATTTCAGACTCCTATTTGTTGACGACAGCTCTGCCTTCAACACCATTATTCCCACAAAACTCAGCTCCAAACTCCGTGGCCTGAGCCTCAGCACCTCCCTCTGCGACTGGATCCTGAACTTCCTAACTCACAGACCACAGTCAGTAAGGATAGGCAACAACACCTCTTCCATGATCATCCACAACACCGGTGCCCCACAAGGCTGTGTTCTCAGCCCCCTACTATACTCCTTATACACCTATAACTGTGTGGCCAAATTCCCCTCCAACTCGATTTTCAAGTTTGCTGACCACACCACCGTAGTGGGTCGGATCTCAAACAATGACGAGACAGAGCACAGGAATGTGATAGAGAATCTGGTGAACTGGTGCGGCAACATTGCTGGTGCTGTCGGTATATAAGGTACTTTCCAATCCCACTGCACATCTCTCCATCTAGTGGCCATATTGGGTAACCTACTCGGGAAAGTTACACATGCCTAACAATTGAGACTTGAGTTTTGAACTTGCCTCCCTGGGATGCTTATAATCTAGCGTTGCTGAGCTGACCAACACAATCTTTTTCATCTACCTCTTGTCCCTTTAGTGAAGAAATTGTTTTAAATTGAAATTTGATTATTACACACTGATTTCATTTTCCAAAGCCACATCTAGATGCCTCAATTCCCCTGTTGTGCAGTTACGGCAGTATTATGGAACTCAAAGGACTCCGAGATACAAATGATTTAATATTCACAAAATTTATCAGGATGATATTCTTCAAGATTCTCTTTCCTGATGTATTTGAACTCAAATCTTTTCAGAAACATTTCTCAATGAGCTGCCAGCGAGAGTGTTTATTATCTGGCTGTAAACTTAATATAATGTAAAGAATTAACACTGGGAATATGCAAAGCCAACCACAAGGGTGAATATTTCCTCTGTTTGAGACCTGTAATGAAACGCACCCCTCATACTCATCTTGACCGGAATTGAACTGTGGTCCCTGGCGCTGTGAGGCAGCAGTGCTAGCCACTGTGCCACCGTGCCGAGACAACTCCAGATTCTCTGGCACTCTGTGCACAGTCTGAGTGCATGACTTCCGCTGGCTGAGCGGGGCCGAATAGAGCTGGCAGCTCTTATGGGAATGTACAAATGTACGTTATTCTTGGGAAATTCCACCTGGGCTAAAATCAACACAGAAGCTCTGGTCTATATTTCACCTTTTGAATTTGCAGCTCACTCATAACCAATGCCTAAAAGATCCAGATTATCTGGTTGTAAGGTTGCTACACATGGGAGCTTGCTACGCACAGATTAGCTTTTGTGTTTCCTACATTATAACGGTGGGATGCAAGGCACATTGGGGCAATGTTCCCGCTTGCTGTGCACTCTGCACTGTCCATTAAGGATTGAATCCCGGCCATTCCCATGCACATCTTAAAGGGAATGTTGTTTGTACGCAGTCAATTTGTTCAAAGAACAAAGAGCAGTACAGCACAGGAACAGGCCCTTCGGCCCACCAAGCCTGCGCCGACACATGACGCCTTTCTAAACTAAAGACCTTTTGCCTCTACGCAGTCCATATTCCTCTATTTCCTGCCTATTCATGCATCTGTCAAGATGCCTCTTAAATGTTGCTATTCATAGAATCGTAGAAACCCTACAGTGCAGAAGGAGGCCACTCGGCCCATCGAGTCTGCACCGACCACAATCCCACCCAGGCCCTACCCCCACATATTTACCCACTAATCCCTCTAACCTACGCATCTCAGGACTCTAAGGGGCAATTTTTAACCTGGCCAATCAACCTAACCCGCACATCTTTGGACTGTGGGAGGAAACCGGAGCACCCAGAGAAAACCCACGCAGACACGAGGAGAGTGTGCAAACTCCACACAGACAGTGACCCGAGCTGGGAATCGAACCCGGGACCCTGGAGCTGTGAAGCAGCAGTGCTAACCACTGTGCTACCGTGCCGCCCCTATTGTATCTGCTTCTACCACCTCCTTTGGCAGCGGGTTCCAGGCACTTACCACCTTCCGTGTAAAAAAAACTTGCCTCTCACATTTCTTTCCCCCTTTCTCCTTATACCTGTGTCCCCTCGTAATTGACATCCCGACCTGCTGAGATTTTCCAGCATTTTCTGTTTTTGTTTCAGATTCCGGCTTCCGCAGTATTTTCCTTTTGACATTTCTACCTTGTTTGTTCATGATCGCTGCAGAGCTGTGCACCCCATGCTGATTAGAGGGGATATTGATTTAGGTGCCCTGAGGTCATCAAAGGCGCTATATCAATGCATGTTTTCTTTTGTTCTTCCTATAGACATAAAGAACAAGTAAAACTTTAAAAAAAAATTCATTCATGGGGTATGGGCGTCGCTGGCTGGCCGGCATTTATTGTCCATCCCTAATTACCCTTGGGAAGGTGAGCCATCTTCTTGAGCCACTGTAGTCCATGTAGTGTAGGTACACCCAAGGCGCTGTTAGGGAGGGAGTTCCAGGATTTTAACCCAGTGTCAGTGAAAGAATGGCGATATATATTTCCAAGCCAGGATGGTGTTTGACTTGGAGGGGGAGATGCAGGTGGTGGTGTGCCCATGTATCTGCTGCCCTTGTCTTTCTAGATGGTAAATTTTGCGGACTGCCTTGGTGAGTTGCTGCAGTGCTTCTTGTAGATGGTACTCAGGTGTTGAAGGGAATGAATGTTAACAGTTGTGAATGAGGTGCCAATCAAGCGAACTGCTTTATCCTGGAAAATGTTGAGCTTGGAAAAGTGAGAGTGTTCCATCACACTCCTGACTTGTACCTTGTAGATGGTGGACAGGCTTTGGGGAGTCAGGAGGTGAGTTACTCACTGCAGAATTCCCAGCCTCTGACCTGCTGCTGTAGCCACAGTATTTATATGGCTGGTCCAGTTCAATTTCTGGTCAATGGCAATCTCCAGGATGTTGATTATGGGGGATCCAGTGATGGTATTTTCTGTCATCACAGAATCTTTACAGCACAGAAGGAGGCCATTCAGCCCATCAAGCCTACACTGGCTCTCTGAAGGACCATCCTACCTAGTTCCACTCCCCTGTCTTATCCCCGTAACCTTGCACATTCTTTCTTTTCAAATAGCAATGCAATTCACTTTTGAGCACCTTGATTGAACCAACCTCTCAGGAGGTTTGTTCCAGACTCCAACCACCTTCTGTGTGAAGAAACTTTTCCTCTGATCACTTTTACTCCTTTTGCCAATTATTTTGTATCTGTGGCCTCGAGTTCTTGATGCTTTCTTGAGTGGGAACAGTCTATACTCTTTAGGATCTTGGATACCTCGATCAAAGTTTCTCCTCAGTCTTCTCCAAGGAAAACAATCCCAACCTTTCCAATCTATCCTCATAGTGATAGTACTTTATCCTTGGAATCATTCTTGTTCATCTCCTCTATTCCCTCTCCAGTGGTAATGCCACTGGATCTCATGGGGAGATGGTTAGAATATCTCTTATTGGACATGGTCATTCACTGACACTAATGTGGCCTGACTGTTACATTCAGGCCTGAATGTTGCCCATGTTTTGCTGCATTATGGACACAGATTGCTTTAGTATCTGAGGAGTCACGAATGGTGCTGAACATGGTGCAATCATCAGACAACATCCTCTCTTCTGACCTTATGATGGCGGGAAGGCCATTGATGAAGCAGCCAAAGATGGTTGGGCCTAGGTCACGACCCTGATGAACTCCTGTCCTGGAGCTGAGATGATTGACCTTCAACACAGAAGGTTGACATTTGTGCCAGGTATGACTCCAGCCAGCGGAGAGTTTCTCCCCTGATTCCCATTGACTCCAACTTTGTCAGGGCTCCTTGATGCCACACTCGGGTGAATGCTGCCTTGATGTCAAATGCAATTACTCTCACCTCACCTCCTGAGGTTAGCTCTTATGGGAAACAAGACTTACTTTAAAAAACAGTTAGTGCCCATCTTAACCAGAGTGCTTTGTGAGATGTTTGAAGTACATATCCATTTGGTACATTGATACTTTTTGAATTTACAGTATCAGATGTAGGCCATTCAGCCCCTCATGCCTGCGCTGCATCCAGTTAGCTCCTGGTTGATCTGCCCCATATTGCCATTTAGACACTGAAGTGAGAGTTTGCTCTCAGATGCTAAGTATTGAGCTGAATCCAGCTAAATACAAAGACTGGCGCAGGTCAGTATGCTGGTTAAAGATGTTTTTTATTGACCAACATGTGCTGGGAGAAAGACAGCGGACACGCCAACTCCTTTCTGAAGTTTACAATGCAACGGCAAAATGGTTATACATTTTTGAAAATTAATTTCTCCCGCCTACCCTGTCATCCTAACTGGATGCTCCAATCGCATCAGTACACAGTATATACCTTGGCCAATTGCATCCTAACTTCTAGCAGAATCAGGAATTTATTGGTCTGTAGGACCTGGAGGTTCTTGCCCACTGTTGCTGTAACTTCACTTATGTAAATCCGTCAGACTCAAAGGTTGCTTTCTCACCGTAAGGCACAGAGTTGAAAAGGTGATGTTCCCACTGTCTCACTCTGCCTTCTTATCAGTAGGAATTGAATACGTTATTTACTTAGTGAATACTTCTATTCATTTTCTATAGTATGAGAATTTGCACTCTCCATGTCTTTCTTCTGATAACATAACTGTATCCTGTGGTTCATTGTTCCCAAAGATTGTGGCATGTCTGGTTTAACTCTTTTCCCATTATGCTCCAGGACAGTTTGCATTTTGATCAAGGTGTGCAATACATTCAAAAATACTTGTTTAATTCTAAAATACATGTTTAATTTCTGTAACAGTGGTTATGTGAGTGTCTATGCAAGTAGTACCTTTGTATAAAATAAGTATAAGGCACATTGTGGTCCTTATTCTAAGTTAATTTCCCTTGTTTAGTAACCTTATTAGTTTTTAAATCCCAGGGTTTTCTGAATCCCTCTAACAGTCACCATAGTTCTAAATTCCTTGATACCCTTAACTGAAAAGGATCTGATGATTTCTGTCTTGAAAGTTTCAATTATTCCAGTATCGGAAGAGAGATCCCCAGACTCCTCCTACCGTTTGTACTTCCTGATTTCTTTCCTAAATGGTCCAGCCCTAATTCTAAGATGATGTCCCCTTTTTTGTGATTCTCCCATCAGGCAATCAGGGCAAAATCTCTCCACTGGTTGGACTATATCTGGCATAAAGGAAGATGGATGTGGTTGTTGGATCTCAGCTGCAGGGCATCACTTCAGGAGTTCCTCAGGGTCGTGTCCCAGGCCCAACCATCTTTAGTTGCTTCATCAATGGCCTTCCTTCCATCATAAGGTCAGAAGAGGGGATGTTGGCTGATGGTTGCACAATGATCAGCACCAGTCTTGACTCCTCAGATACTGAAGCAGTCCATACCCATAATGCAGCAAAGCCTGGCCAACATTCAGGCTTCAATGTAACATTCATGACACATTCATGCCAGGGAATGACCGTCTCCAGTAAGAGAGATTCTAACCATCTCCCATGACATCCAATGGCATTACCATCACTGGATCCCCCATAATCAACACCCTTGCCATTGACCAGAAACTGAACTGGAGCCTATTTTACTAATTTAAACACCTCAATCAGATCACCTCTCAATCTTCTATACTTAAGGGAACGCAAGCCAGCTTTGTGCAACCCATCTTCATTCTGCATCCCCCAATGGTCCAGTTATTGGCGGCATGGTGGCACAGTGGTTAGCGCTGCTGCCTCACAGCACCAGGGACCCAAGTTCAATTCCCAGCTTGGGCCACTGTCAGCACGTTCTCCCCATGTCTGCGTGGGTTTCCTCCGGGTGCTCCAGTTTCCTCCCATAGTCTGAAGATGTGCTGGTTAGGGTGCATTGGCCGTGCTAAATTCTCCCTCAGTGTACCCGAACAGGCGCCAGAGTGTGGCAACTAGGGGATTTTCACAGTAACTTCATTGCAGTGTTAATGTAAGCCTACTTCTGACACTAATAAATAAATTTGAACTTGAGTATCATTTGGGTGTGTCTGTGCTGCACACCCACCAAGCTCAGTATATCTGTGTGCAGTTTGTGCAGGTTAGATGGATTGGCTATACTAAATTGCCCCTTAATGTCTCAAGATGTGTAGATTAGGGTAGCCATGGTAAATGTGCAGGGTTACGGGGATAGGGCAGGGGAGATACTCAGTCATAGAATCATAGAATCCTACAGTGCAGAAGGAGGCCATTTGACCCATCGAGTCTGCACCGACCACAATCCCATCCAGGCCCTATCCTCATAACCTCATGCATTCACCCTAGCCAGTCCTCCTGACACTAAGGGGCAATTTAACATGGCCAATCCACCTAACCCGCACATCTTTGGATTGTGGGAGGAAACCAGAGCACCCAAAGGAAACCCATGCAGACAAGGGGAGAACATGCAGACTCCACACAGACAGTGACCCAAGCTGGAATCGAACCTGGGCCCCTGGTGCTGTGAGGCAGCAATGCTAACCACTGTGCCACCGTGCTGCCCCATGGCAGAAAGTCGGTGCAGACTTGATGGGCTGAATGGCCTCCTTCTGCACTGTAGTGATTCTATGATTCTATCCTTTCCGAGGGGCAGTGTTCAAACATTATTCTTTCATGGGATGTGGATGTCACTGGCAAGATCAAAATTTGATGCTTACCCCTGATTACCCTTGAACTGCATGGCTTGATAGGCCATTTCAGAGGGCAGTTAAGAGTCAATCGCATTGTGGAGTCATAGCTAGGCTACATCCAGTAAGAAAGAGAGCTTTCCTTCTGTAAAGGACATTACAGAAGCAGATATGCTTTTGTGACAATTACATGATTGGCATTACCGAGACTGGTTCTTGGTACCAGATTTTCCTCCGTATCATTTTGGGGCTCGTTAATAATATTAATAGGAGGACATTAGATTCAGGAATATTTAAATCTTTCTGAAGTATGGATTCCCCCTTGACAGGAATCAACATGCATGGATACGAAATATGACTCACAAAACCAGACTTTTCGGTTTTCTTTACAAAACAAACAACAGCTTTTAACAAAAGCTGATGCAGATGCCAAAAAGCTGCCAATTCCCCAATAAAACAACTACCAGCTGGAGATTTATGATGCTTGAATAATAGACTATGAACATCTGCACCTCTCATTCTCATGCCATAATGATAGGATTCAACTTGAGGAAGCAATCCTCTGGAGCAATGAGTGATAGAGTTGGCATTTTGGTTAGATTGGGGCATGGAAATCCAACCGGTGCCAAGAGCCAGAGGATTGATTCATTCTTCTAAGTAATTTGAAATAGCCTTGCCATTATTTCGTCAGATGAGGTTCGGGAACACTTTGGATGCCTACTTTATTGAAGCCCCCTTATTGTATATCTAAACTGTTGCAAGTATTCCTTCACTGTGTGTTTCTGTGAGAGGCTTTTATGGAACTGATTCAAGATGTCTGCCTTCAGAGACAGAGCCATCATGGCAGAGTCACGTGACTATGGCAAGCCAGTTAGTCAGTACAGCACTTCATTTGCAAAAACCCAAACATCCCCATTTTTTCCAGCGAACAAAAGAAATGTTTGCAGACACGATCCAATGTGATTTTGAGTTGCCAAGTTTGCCCAGTATATGCCCACTGTTCTCATGCTTTGACAGCTATTTGGTCTGCTAGTCAGCATCTGCACATGCATTGCACACAAAGGCTGGTATTCTCCGACCGTTCACGCCAGTGGGATTCTCTGACCTTGCCAGCGATGCACCCCGGCGGCATGGAGTGGCTTCAGTGGGAATTCTCATTGACAGTGGTGGGACCAGAGAATCCCACTGCCAGCGAATGGCACAGTGAGGGGAGGCCAGAGAGTCTTGGCCAGAGTGTTTAAGTTGTTCAGGTTTCTTAATGGAACCATGTTGAAAGTATAAAGTCAGCTGTACTTCTCCAGTGTATATTTCTGTGAGAGGCTTTTATTGAACTGATAATATGTCTCCCTCCAAAGGTAGAGTCCTCATGGCAGAGCCACCTGACTATGGTAAGCCAGTTAGTTTGTACAGCATTGCACTTCCAAAATGCACACATAAACATTCTGAGCCATGAAGCATTGGAATGATAGAATCCCTACAGTGCAGAAGGAGGCCATTCAGCCTATCGAGGCTGCATCAACAACAATCCCACCCAGGCCCTATCCCCGTAACCCCACGCATTTGCTCTGCTAGCACCCCTGACACTAAGGGGCAATTTAGCATGGCCAATCCACCTAACCTGCACATCTTTGGACTGTGAGAGGAAACCGGAGCACCCGGAGGAAACCCACACAGACAGGAGGAGAACATACAAACTCCACGTAGACAGTCATCTGAGGCCGGAATGGGACCCAAGTCCTTGGTGCTGTGAAGCATGAATGCTAACCACTGTGTCACCATGCTGAAACACTTAGTTAATAATATTGTTACGATTTGGGTTGTGGCCAGTAACTTTTTTTTTAAAACAAGAAGAAATCCAAAATCCCAGTTATTTAAGAAATGAAAGAAGCCACAAGGTTCCATGGGTTAAAATAGAAGACGTTTCCCTATAAAAGAGGCAAACTAAGCAAACACAAAATACTATCATAGCTAACCAAGAATCAACATAAGTTAAATACAAAATAGCAGGAAAATTGTTGATGATTATAAATTACACATCGAATGGCAGGTACAACTACGAGAGATCTTACAAATTAGCTCAGCAATCCACAAAGCATGTAAGTCACCAAACTCAGCCTCAATGTTCCTCAAAACCTTGCCTTCCTTGCCAAGAATTTGAGCGTTTCTCCTTCTAAGATGTAGATGGACCTGCAGGTGACAGCAGCTCACAATCATCCTGAGTCCCACGGACAATGATCTTCACCAAAACTGTCACATCTGCAGGAACTTGGTCTGGATGGTATAGATCAGGGTAGGCAATTTATTTATTGGTGTAGATCAGGCTTGTCTAACATATTTGCACAAGGGGCCACATTTCAATTTTTTCTCACTCAAGGGACCATTGAACAAATTTCAGAAAGATAGGGTTTGACTCAACATTAGACATGAATTTCGGAAAAAGCGTTGAGGTACGAAGAATAGAAACAATATCAAAGCAATAAACTGATCATTTAAAAATATGAATAATTGATAAAGATGTCCATCAGAGTGAGTGTGTGAGAGTGTGAGTTTGAGAGTGTGTGATCCTGTATACCCAGTTCACTCTCAGTCGCAGGGTTCTCACTCACTCGCTCGCTCGCTCCTCACTCGCTCACTCGCTCGCTCACTCACTCACTCACTCACTCACTCACTCACTCACTCACTCACTCACTCACTCACTCCGGTGCCTATTCAGGTACACTGAAGGAGAATTTAGCATGGCCAATGCACCTAACCAGCACGTCTTTCAGAATGTGGGAGGAAATCATAAAATCCCGCCTGAGGTTAACAGACCTTTCCATTGTCCACCCTTTGCCTGCTCCGATTCCTGTGATGGGCGGGACGGTAAAACTCCAGCCCATAAATATAAAATAATCTGATTTTTTGGTAATGTATCTGATTATTGTTGGGTACAAATTTTTAGTCGTTACAATAAAAGCTAAAGTTTATTTATTAGTCACAAGTAGGCTTACATTAACACCGCAATGAAGTTACTGTGAAAATCTCCTCGTTGCCACACTTCGGGGCCTGTTCGGGTACACTGAGGGAGAATTTAGCATGGCCAATCCATCTAACCTGCACATCTTTCAGACTGTGGGAGGAAACTGGAGCTCCCGTAGGAAATCCATGCAGACACAGGGAAAACGTGCTGATTCTGCACAGACAGTGACCCAAGCCGGGAATCAAACCCAGGTCCCTGGCCTTATGAGGCAGCAGTACCGACCACTGTGCCCATACTCATTCACTCTCTCACACCCATGTATTCACTCACTCTTTTTCGTACTCTCTCCGACATACATTCATGCTCTCTAATACACACAGATACACACACACTCTCTCACACGCAAACTCACTCACTCACTCTCACACTCACTCACTCACACTGGGTCTGGGTGATTTGGAGATTAAAAAGCTGAGGAGAAATTCAGGACAGCTGTGCAAGTATTAAACCTCTTTCTCCCTTCCTTCCCCGTCCAACACTCCAGCTGTCCCGAGTTCCACAGTTGCTGCAACTCGCACTCAACCATCTTGACTCCCATTAGGGCCCCTGTCTTCCCACTTCCACCACCGCCATCTCCCCCTCCTCACCCCTGCCCTGCCACCACAGCAGGCAAACTCTCTTCCTCCTTCCCTCAAAGCCACTCTTCCTCCACCGCGGGCTCATTGCCACCGCCGGTGTTGAGGCCTCAGACTGATCGCTGCCACTCACTGTGACATTGTTCACTGCTCCTCCAATCAGAGACTGTTTCTCTCCAGCATTTGTTGCTGATAGGCTCATGTCATGATGTGAAGAGTGCAGGCATTCAACAAAGTCATAGAATCATAGAATCCCTACAGTGAACAAGGAGGCCATTCGGCCCATCGAGTCTACACCAACCACAAGCCCACCCAGGCCCTATCTCCACAACCCCATGCATTTATCCCAGCTAGTCCCCCTGACACTAAGGATCAATTTAGCATGGCCAATCCACCTAACCCGCACATCTTTGGACTGTGGGAGGAAACTGGAGCAACCGGAGGAAACCCACGCAGACATGGGGAGAACATGCAAACTCCACACAGACAGTGACCCAAGCTGGGATTTGAACCCGGGTCCCTGGTGCTGTGAGGCAGCAGTGCTATCCAGTTATGGATAGCACTGCTATGGATCCAGTTAACAACAGGAAGTGTTTAAAAAAAAACTCATGTCCCTGCTTGAAATTGTGCAGCCCCGAGTGGAACACACTCCATGCCCTCCAACTGATGACAGCCCCATCTCTCTCTGGTACACTTCCTGGTTGACTGCGAACATCATCAGTGCGACCTGGTAACTGACATGAGATGTGAAGTCCCAGGTTTTAACCTCACACAGAGAATCTGGACAACACTCAACTGACGACAGGGCAGGGAAGGTGGGCTCCAGAGGTGGAAAATAGGGAACAGCTCAAATTGTGACTGAGGCCATCAAGGTCAGACCTGCACCCAAATTCTGAACTTCTATTGGCATCGCAGCCTTTCACCTCCTATAAGCTGAAGCCGCTGAATTGTATGTTAACCTCAACTTGAACTATAACTGCTTTTCTAACTATCTGAAGAAGGAAATGTGCGTAAATTGGCATTACAATTCTTTTTAAAATGCCCATTGACTCTGGGCTGGATTTTGATAGAGTTGGAGAGTTTCTGACTCTAAGACTGGGGTGCAGCTGTTTCAACAGAGTAATGGATGTCTGGGCTCTCAGCCAAGATTCATGATGCATTCATGGCTGAAGGCTCAGACATTGACTAGAGTCTTAACATAACTGTACCCCAGGAAATATATTGAGCTTGATTGTCAGCTCTGGCTCTCTAATCTATTCTGTCAATTGCACAATGTTTATATACACTAGATGAAGGTGTTTCAAGCACTTGCAGTTTCATATCAAACAGCATACACCTTTGGCTGTTTTGCAACAAGCAAATTACTGAGACTTAGCTTTGACAAAGGGTCATCTGGACTCGAAACGTCAGCTCTTTTCTCTCCTTACAGATGCTGCCAGACCTGCTGAGATTTTCCAGCATTTTCTCTCTTGGTTTCAGATTCCAGCATCCGCAGTAACTTGCTTTTAAATTACTGACTATGTCCTCCAGTCTGTACATGCAAAATGCAAAACATTGGGCGGAAATTTCCTGTCCCGCCCGCCATGGGAATCGTAGCGGGTGGGCATGGGTAACGCAAGGGCCTGTTGACTTTGGGTGGGAATTTCCGGTCTCGGAACGAGTGTGGCCGGAATATCCTGCCCATAGTGTCCAACATTCAATGTGATTCCACAAGTGGACAACACTGGCTAAACTATCCTGATTGTGCTGGAATTATACTGAAAACAAATTTAAGATTAGTAGTTGCGCTCACAGTGTGACTCACTTACACATGCTAGATGATGCGTATATTCACACACGGGGCCCTGTGCATTACAGACAGAAGGGGCATGTCCACATATTGTGTCTTTTCCGACTAAACGGAAGCTTGGGTGACAGCCATTCCATGGTTCATTCCCCACGGCAATACCTTGACTAATCAGAGTTGACCTGCCTGATTTGAATTTGAAACGAAAGCTTGTCAGTCAACTGTTAACTGTTCTCTGCTGCATTCTCCATGGCAATGCCTCTACCAATCAGAGATCACTTGCCAATCAATCAGCACTCTCTTCTCGTGCAGTATAAATCGCTGTTCACTTTTACTGTTGATTTATCTTGTGTGGCTGCACTAATCAGCGCAGGGCTAAAAGATGGCCATGTTTTCAACAATTTTCAAGTTCAATACTACCAAACAGCAACTTTCATTTATACAGCAACTTCAGTGTTGGAAAAAAGCCCCATGATAGTTCATGGAAAGTAGAATCAGGCAAAAAAATTGATGCTGAAGCAATGAAGGAAATATCAGGAGCGGTGAAAAACCTGGTTAATGAGGTTGGTTTTAAGGATGGTCTCAGAGGAGCCGATGGAGTGGAGGGGGGTGGATCAATTTAAGGAAGGAATTCCAGAGTGTAGGACCTACACTTTGGTGAAGGTATGTCTACTAATAGCAGTGGGGGTGGGGACTGCAGTGGTTCAAGAAGGCAACTCACCAGCACCTTCTCAAAGGCGATTAGGGATGGGCAATAAATGCTGGCCGAGTCAGCAACGCCCAAACCCCATGAAGGAATACATAAATAAATAAATAAACTATATCCACCCAAAGAGAAACATTGATAATTATGTCACCTGTCATTGCAGCGTCTCCATTAACTACAGGAACACTCTACAGAAAAGACAATGGAAACAGTACATCATGTGAACTCATGTGAACAATTGCCTACAAGTTCATGGGAGTTTCCTTAAGATCTGTTTGCTTGCACTGTTACTTAGTTCTCTCCCAGCAGTTTCAACATGGGAGTGGATGAGTAACATGGACATTAAAGTCAAGTGAAAGGAGATTGACTGCACAGTATAATATCTATATATATATACACTAGTATATATTATCACATCATGTATTATGTCAGAGAGTGCTGATTGATTGGCAAGTGATCTCTGATTGGTAGAGGTAAAAAAAAAATTGCTCCTTAGAGTTCTGAGATGCGTAGGTTAGAGGGATTAAAGGGTAAATATGTGGGGGTAGGGCCTGGGTGGGATTGTGGTCGGTGCAGACTCGATGAGCCGAATGGCCTCCTTCTGCACTGTAGGGTTTCTATGATTTCTATGATTTCTATGTATTACCACTATCAGCAAAAGCCAAAATAATTCGATTACCTTTCTGTGTTTCATCTGTTTTGAAGACTTTCCTTTTTCAAAATATTGCTAACCATTGGTGTCTGACAGACTACGACTCTCGCCACAGATTCACCATAGAAAGCATTCTTTCTGGTTGTACCACAGCTTGGTACGGCTCCTGCTCTGCCCAAGACTGCAAGAAACTACAAAGGGTCATGAACGAAGCCCAGTCCATCACACAAACCAGCCTCCCATCCATTGACTCTGTCTACGCTTCCCGCTGCCTCGGGAAAACAGCCAGCATAATTAAGGATCCCACGCGCCCCGGACATTCTCTGTTCCACCTTCTTCCGTCGGGAAAAAGATACAAAAGTCTGAGGTCAGGCACCAACTGACTCAAGAACAGCTTCTTCCCTGCTGCTGTCAGGCTTCTGAATGGACCTACCTCGCATTAAGTTGATTTTTCTCTCCACCCTGGCTATGACTGTAACACTACATTCTGCACTCTCTCCTTTCCTTCACTTTGAACGGTATGCTTTGTCTGTATAGTGCGCAAGAAACAATACTTTTCACTGTATACTAATACATGTGACAATAATAAATCAAATCAAATAAGTCAAATCAGATGTAAGACAAGAAAGAGTTGCATTTGGATACCACCTTTCATGACCACAGGATGGCCCAAAATGCTTTACAGCCAAAGTCATACTTTTGAAGTGTAGTCACTGTTGCAATGTAGGGAACACAGCAGCCATATTGCGCACAGCAAGATCCCATAAGCAGCAATGTGGTCATGATCAGAAAGCTGTTTTTTGTGACATTGATTGAGGGATAACTATTGATCAGGACTTCGTTATACTGGACCTGGTACTGGGAAATGAGCCCGGTCAGGTCTTCAAAGTTTTGGGAGGGGAACATGTGGCAAATAGTGACCACAATTCTGTTAGCTTTAGGATAGTGATGGAAAAGGATGAGTGGTGTCCCAAGGGTAAGGTGTTGGATTGGGGGAAGGCTAACTTTATTGGGATCAGGCAGAAATTGGCAGCTCTTGATTGGGAGAGGCTGTTTGAGGGTAAATCCACATCTGGTATGTGGCAGTCTTTTAGGGAACGGTTGTTAGGGCTACAGGACAAGCATGTGCCTGTAAAAAAGAAGGATAGGAAGGGTAGGATTAGAGAACCGTGGATAACCAGGGAAATTGAGGGACTGGTCAAAAAGAAAAGAGAGGCGTATGTTAGGTCCAAGCAGCTAAAAACGGAGGGAGCTCTGGAGGAGTACAAAGAAAGTAGGAAAGTACTCAAACGGGGAATTAGAAGAGCAAAAAGGGGTCACGAAATGTTCTTGGCAGACAGGATTAAGGAGAATCCCAAGGCATTTTATTCATACGTTAGGAACAAAAGGGTTGTTAGGGAAAAAATCGGACCTCTCAGGGACAAAAGTGGGGACTTATGCTTGGAGCCCAAAGAAGTAGGGGAGATCCTAAATGAATACTTTGCGTCGGTATTCACAAAGGAGAGGGATGTGTTGACTGGGAGTGTCTCTGAGGGGAGTGTTGAACCGTTGGAGAAAATCTCCATTACAAAGGAGGAAGTGTTAGGTTTGTTAGAGAATATAAAGACTGACAAATCCCCAGGGCCTGATGGAATCTATCCAAGGCTGCTCAGGGAGACGAGAGGTGAAATCGTTGGGCCTCTGACGCAAATCTTTGTCTCGTCACTGGACGCAGGTGAGGTCCCAGAGGATTGGAGGATAGCTAATGTGGTCCCGTTATTTAAGAAGGGTAGGAAGGATAACCCGGGTAATTATAGGCCGGTGAGCTTGACGTCCATGGTGGGGAAGTTGTTGGAGAAGATTCTTAGAGATAGGATGTATGCGCATTTAGAAAGGAATAAACTCATTAACGATAGTCAGCATGGTTTTGTGAGAGGGAGGTCATGCCTCACTAACCTGGTGGTGTTTTTTGAAGAAGTGACCAAAATGGTTGACGAAGGAAGGGCCGTGGATGTTGTCTATATGGACTTTAGTAAAGCGTTTGACAAAGTCCCTCATGGTAGGCTAGTGAAAAAGGTTGGATCTCATGGGATAAAGGGGGAGGTGGCTAGATGGGTGGAGAACTGGCTTGGTCACAGAAGACAGAGGGTGGTAGTGGAAGGGTCTTTTTCCGGCTGGAGGCCTGTGACTAGTGGTGTACCGCAGGGATCTGTATTGGGACCTCTGCTGTTTGTGATTTATATAAATGATCTGGAAGAAGGGGTAACTGGGGTGATCAGTAAGTTTGCGGACGACACAAAACTGGCAGGACTTGCAGATAGTGAGGAACATTGTCAGAGTCTACAGAAGGATATAGATAGGCTGGAAATTTGGGCAAGGAAATGGCAGATGGAGTTCAATCCTGATAAATGCGAAGTGATGCATTTTGGTGGGAATAATGTAGGGAGGAGCTACACGATAAATGGAAGAACCATAAAGGGTGTAGAGACGCAGAGGGACCTGGGTGTGCAAGTCCACAGATCTTTGAAGGTGACGTCACAGGTGGAGAAGGTGGTGAAGAAGGCATATGGCATGCTTGCCTTTATAGGACGGGGCATAGAGTATAAAAGTTGGGGTCTGATGTTGCAGATGTATAGAACGTTGGTTCGGCCGCATTTGGAATACTGCGTCCAGTTCTGGTCGCCACACTACCAGAAGGACGTGGAGGCTTTGGAGAGAGTACAGAGGAGGTTTACCAGGATGTTGCCTGGTATGGAGGGGCTTGGTTATGAGGAGAGATTGGGGAAACTGGGGTTGTTCTCCTTGGAAAGACGGAGGATGAGGGGAGACTTAATAGAGGTGTATAAAATTATGAAAGGCATAGATAGGGTGAACGGTGGGAAGCTTTTCCCCGGGTCGGTGGTGACGTTCACGAGGGGTCATAGGTTCAAGGTGAAGGGGGGGAGGTTAACACAGATATCAGAAGGACATATTTTACACAGAGGGTCGTGGGGGCCTGGAATGTGTTGCCGGGCAAGGTGGTGGAGGCGGACACACTGGGAACGTTTAAGACTTATCTAGACAGCTATATGAATGGAGTGGGAATGGAGGGATACAAAAGAGTGGTTTAGTTTGGACCAGGGAGCGGCGCGGGCTAATTGTTCTTTGTTTCTCGTTTCAAGGCTTCATTCTATGATCAACTTGCTGGTGCCAGTACAGAGCGAGACTGCGGATAGTTGGGAACCTGTCTCGGGGGCAGGGAATTCATATGGTGTTCGTGGAAGTGGAAATGAATAGGGTTGGGAAGCATTTTCCGATCAGGGCCAGTGTGATCTCCTGGACTCGTTTCGATCGCCTCAGGGGGTCGGAGAGGAATTTCCCAGATTTTTCTTCCCCCATATTGGCCCTGGGGTTTTCACTCTGGGTTTTCGCCTCTCCCTGGAGATCACATGGTCTGGAATGGGGGGGTGGGGGTGAGCTAATAGGTTGTGATGAACAAAGCATCGTAGCTGTGAGGGACAGCTCGGTGGATAGGATATTAGTATGTAGATAGGCTGGAAAATTGGGCGGGGATCCTGGATTCAGGATTCAATCCTGGACCGGGGAGCGGCGTGGGCTTGGAGGGCCGAAGGGCCTGTTCCTGTGCTGTATTGTTCTTTGTTCTTTGTTACCTCCTCAATTTCCATCAAAGCAATACCAGGAGGTCTTTAACATTGGCCTGAGGGGACAGACAAGCCCACAGTTTATCATCTCATTTGAAAGGTGGAACCTCCAGCAGCACAGCAGTGCTTTATTTAGAGTGCCAGTTTTGATTTTTTTGCTGACATGGGACTTGAACTCACAGGTGCCAATGTTCTGCCTCAGAGACAAAGGTGCTGCCAATGTGAGTCACAGTTCGCACAACAGGAGAGAGAAAACGAGGCTCCGGCATTTCCTGGAAAGAAAGTATAGGCCACAACTAGTGAGGCGTTCCCAGTTTTCATTGTTCCGAAAGAATGAATTGTTAGAGTAAGGCAAGATATGATTCAGCACAGTAATGGTCATAGACGTTTATGGAAACAGGCCCTTCGGTCCAACTTGTCCATGCCGCCCATAGAATCATAGAATCATAGAAACCCTACAGTGCAGAAGGAGGCCATTCGGCCAATCGAGTCTGCACCGACCACAATCCCACCCAGGCCCTACCCCCACATATTTACCCGCTAATCCCTCTAACCTACGCATCTCAGGGGCAATTTTAACCTGGCCAATCAACCTAACCCGCACATCTTTGGACTGTTTTTACCAGTTTTTACCATTAAGCTAGCCCGAGTTGCCTGCATTTGGCCCATATCCCTCTATACCCATCTTACCCATGTAACTGTATAAATGCTTTTTAAAAGACAAAATTGTACCCGTCTCTACTACTACCTCTGGCAGCTCATTCCAGACACTCACCACCCCCTGAGTGAAAAAATCGCCCCTCTGGACCCTTTTGCATCTCTCCCCTCTCACCTTAAACCTATGCCCTCTAGTTTTAGAGGCTGAAATCTAAAACTAGAGATGTTATCTTTGGGAAAAGATGCTGACTATCTAGCCGATCTATGCCCCCTCATTATTTTATAGACCTCTATAAGATCATCCCTCAGCCTCCTGTGCTCCAGGGAAAAAAGTCCCAGTCCATCCAGCCTCTCCTTATAAGTCAAAATCAGTATGTGAAGGAGAAAGAAATGATGTGGAGATGCCGGCATTGGACTGGGGTAAACACAGTAAGGAGTCTAACAACACCAGGTTAAAGTCCAACAGGTTTATTTGGTAGCAAATGCCACTAGCTTTCGGAGCGCTGCTCCTTCGTCAGGTGAGTGGGAGATCTGCTCATAAACAGCAAACAGGGCATATAAAGACACAAACTCAATTTACAGAACAATGAATAATGATTGGAATGCGAGTCTTTACAGCTCGTCAAGTCTTAAAGGTACAGACGATGTGAGTGGAGAGAGCATTAAGCACAGGTTAAAGAGATGTGTATTATCTCCAGACAGGACAGCCAGTGAGACTTTGCAAGTCCAGGCAAGTTGTGGGGGTTACAGATAGTGTGACATGAACCCAGGAGAAAGAAAAGCAGGGAGCAATAAGATGTAATCTATTCTTTAAAACAGCGATAAAATATCTCCAATTTAACTAAACCCCAGTGACATGTAAAATGACACTACTCCCATTGCCAGTGAATACAGAAAGAACATTAGTGCTGAAAGGTTTCAGACTCCCTGTTGTTATCATTATGTTTCCATCAAACGGATTATACGGATAACCCGAGCTGTGAAGTCCATGATGACAGATATGGAAATGCTATGCCTGGACAAGCTTGCATTTAACAGCATGAAGTTATTTCTGCGAACCCTGTGTCTTTTTTCAATTCTGAGCTATCCATTGCCAGACAATTCAACTTCCTTTGCTGCCTTCTCACCCGACTCTGCTGTCCTCATCAACGGGTGGCACGGTGGCACAGTGGGTTAGCACCGCTGACTCACAGCGCCAGGGACCCGGGTTCAATTCCAGCCTCGGGTCACCATCTGTGCGGAGTTTGCACGTTCTCCCCGTGTCTGTGTGGGTTTCCTCCGGGTGCTCCGGTTTCCTCCCACACTCCAAAGCTTTGCGGGTTAGGTTGATTGGCCATGCTAAGTTAACCCTAGTGTCGGGGGATTAGCAGGGTAAATATGTGGGGTCATGGGGATAGAGCCTGGGTGGGATTGTGGTTGGTGCAGCCTCGATGGGCCGAGTGGCCTCCTTCTGCACTGTAGGGATTCTATGATTCCTCTAACTGCTGTGTTGGCATCAGTACCCCTCCTGCACCTCCCTCCAGTGGCTGTTCACCCAAACAAGTGTTTTCTCAGCTATTCAACGTTAGACTTGCAAATCTTTAACCTGCACACCTTTGGACTATGGGAGGAAACCGGAACACCCAGAGGAAACCCACACAGACAACATGCAAACTCACACAGACAATGACCCAAGCCGGGAATTGAACCTGGGTCCCTCGCGCTGTGAGGCAGCAGTGCTAACCACTGTGCCACCGTGCCGCCCCAAGGATCACCTCTATCTATACATAATTACTTGTTAATTTCATGCCTACTGTTTGCCTTAGCAATTACAGAACATGGTGATTTGATCCTCTTATTGTTGGAGGGCATTCAAGCTGCTAATCGAGAAAATATTTTGCATATTTTGAATTAGACAAGCACAAACAAATATAGATTGAAGGCAATGGGATTTGTGCAGATGGTAACAATGTGAAAAAAACAAAGGCACAAAGACCAAAGAGTCTCCTCTTGTTTGGTGTTTTATTACTCTGCAGGCAGTATCCGCATTGCCTAGTACTCCACACTGTCAACAGGGCATAGAGGCTGACATATTTACATCTGGACATGTAGGAAGAAATTATTATGTAGAGTCTATACTTCCCCAAAGAACAGATTTTGTTCCTGGTTAGACTTGCAAATCATTTCTGCAGCAGTGAATGCTGTCAGTTGCAGTCAAGGCAACAATCATCTTGAACTTTTACTTAACAGGACTTTTCCGATTTACAGCAGGAGATAACGACTGAGTCACCGAACATGGGGCACGTACTCCAAGATCAATGAACAACCATAAATGGGAAACATTTATCGAAATGAATTCACATCATATTAAAGGGTGAAGGCAGAAGAATATTTTTCTTTACTTTATTAGAAATCATTAGTGGGGAAATAATTTGCATGGGTATGGATTTCATTGGATTATTATGTACTTCGCTTCTCGGCCTTTTGGTGAAGATCGTGGCCGGAATTTTACCGCGGGAATCGGAGCGGGCAAGGGACGCACAATGGAAAGGTCCGTTGATCTCGGGTGGGATTTTACGGTTTCGGGACAAGCGAGGCTGTAAATTCCCACCCCAATTGTCGGATCAATCCCAAGATGGGGTGCAATGTCTTATCCTGTCAGCTTGGATCTTGTTTGTCTCTCTTGTGGGGACCATGAATTGGATTTGATTGGATTTTGAATTTGGTTTTTGGGGCAAGCAAGGAACAGGTTTAGATTTGCCCGGTCCATTCTGAGCATTGGCTTTGTACCTTTAAGGACGGTTGAAAAAAATGTACTGTTGTTTAGTAAATGTAACTGCTTCAGTTATACATTTTTAAAGTCTTCCAGCCCAAACGCTGCACGCTCATCGATTTAGATCAATTTGATTAATAATGCACTTTTCTCCAAACCTTTCATTCTCCGCTTCTTCCCCAGTCTCTTGCAAGTCACAATGCTTTACCATCCAGTCAACAGAGTGAAGGCCAGGTGCCTTTTACAGTGCGCATAGGGTTACAAGGTTTGTTAAAGCCAACAAAAGATAGCTTACAAAAGTGAAAAAAATAAAGGAACAAATAGAAATCAAGATGTATATAAAGGTAAAGTAATATTTCAATGCATCATTTGTGCAGAGTACAGTCTCCCTCAGTCAACATCATTAGAATTAGTGCCAAGAATTTACAACAACCCAAAAATATGACAACCTCCTTAAAACATGCAACCGTAGTGTGACCTTTACTCCAGAAGACCACTGATTTTGAAAAAGCCTCTCAAATATGGGATGCGACACTTTTAAAGTAACAATTGCTCTTCAAACTTTTGCAGTCTGAAGAATAGCGCCACAGTTGGGGCAGCACGGTTGCTCGGAGGCTCTGTCTCACAGTGCCAGGGACCCAGGTTCGATTCCCGGCTTGGGTCACTGTCTGTGTGGAGTTTGCACGTTCTCCTCATGTCTGCGTGGGTTTCCTCCGGGTGCTCCAGTTTCCTCCCACAGTCCGAAAAATGTGCTGGTTAGGTGGCTTGGCCATGGCAAATTCTCCATCAGTGTACCCGAACAGGCGCCGGAATGTGGTGACTAGGGGAATTTCACAGTAACTTAATTGCATTGTTAATGTAAGCCTACTTGCGATACTAATAAATAAAGTTTAACAGCAGATAAAGGTTAAATATAAGGTTTTAACTCCAGTTTTCAAAGCGGATCTTAGATCATCTACTCTGTGGCCATTCTCATTATTATTCTTTGACCAGTAATAACAACTGAATAAGCCTCCAAAAACCAATCAGTTCAGCATTATCCCTTTAAGTAGGAGTTTGATGAGCGGGTTCATCATTTTTTAAGGCACATGAGGAGGTGCTGGTTACATAATTTGAGATGGAGCCTCTTTATTCCATTCCAGCTCTGCCACTTGCGTGTAACTGCCCTGGGAGGTTAGGGGCCGACCCTCAGTGAGCTTGGAGCCTCTCAGGATGGAGTCTTCCATCCACTCCAGTGGCAGGAATCATGACTGGCGGGGGCACTAGGTTTGGCGTGATGGAAAAAGTCAGCTCCCCGTTACACTGGAAATTAGTTTGCCATTTTGATCTCCCGAATGGTAAAGAAGGCATTCTGTATGCTTGGTTTCCTTGGTCAGGGCATTGAATTCAGGGATTGGGACGTCTTGTTGAAGTTATACAAGACATTGGTAAGGCCACAGTTGGACTACTGTGTAATGTTCTGGTCACCCTATTATAGAAAGGATACTATTAAACTAGAAAGAGTGCAGTCAAGTTTTACTAGGATGCTACCGGGACTTGATGGTTTGAGTTATAAGGAAAGACTGGGACTTTTTTCCCTGGAACGTAGAAGACTTAGGGGTGATCTTACAGAGGTCTATAAAATAATGAGGGGCATAGATCAGTTAGATAGTCAACATCTTTTTCCCAAAGGTAGGGGAATCTAAAACTAGAGGGCATAGGTTTAAGGTGAGAGGGGAGAGATACCAAAGGGTCCAGAGGGGCAATTTTTTCACTCAGAGGGTGGTGAGTGTCTGGAACGAGCTGCCAGAGGCAGTAGTAGAGGCGGGTACAATTTTGTCTTTTAAAAAGCATTTAGACAGTTACATGGATAAGATGGGCATAGAGGAACATGGGCCAAACGCGGGCAATTGGGACGAGCTTAGTGGTTAAAAAAAATGGGCGGCATAGACAAGTTGGGCCGAAAGGCCTGTTTCCATGCTGTAAACCTCTATGACTCTATGACTTTGATGGTGGGTTAAAGACAGGTTGAATTTCCAGCTGATATGCCGGGAATCACATTTCCATCTCACGAATACTCATTAAAAAGCCAACTCACCAGAATTAGGTTCCTCCTCCTCCGCCCCGGGAGTAGGAAATTCAAATCATCTGTTCCCCGACTGTACATGAGTGGGGCACACCGGGCGAGCTTCATTTCATCAACAATTTCGAGGTTATTTGCACCGACCCTTAAGATCATTTCTGCAAGATTTTGGTTGCTTATATCAGAAACTGTGCCAACTAGGCACAGGAGGCAGTACCAGCAGAAAGGGGGGTAGAGGCAGGGCTTGTGGGCAGGGACGAGAAGACAGGTGGGAAAGCAGAGGCAGTACTGTAGGGAGGTTGTGGTGGAATCAGGTGGTGGCAGAGTGTGTGGGGGGGTGGGGGGGGGGGGGCGGATGGGGGGAGAGTGAAAGGGAGGGTGGTGTTGTGGGGTGAATTGAGATGGCCAGTACTATCTTAAACTACAGACAATATAAAACTCATGAGGCTGATACCTCTGTATAAAGACGTAACATTTATTTGAAACAAAAACACAACAAGCAGCTGTGCAGAGAAAAGGGTTAAACAGCTCCGAAATAGAGTGATAGAACTTCTCCAATGAATCTACTGCGTACAATCAAAAACAGATCAATTATAGATTTTCTTCTCGATCATTCCCAGCTCAAATTAGTTTAAAATCAATTACATTTAGTAAACATACATCAGTAATAATTCCTGACAAGTAACTCAGCCAATCGCATTTTACCATCCGCCATAATGATATCTCATTCGTCCATTTAACCCGGATGCTGACTCCCATCTTGGCTGGACTCACTTCCCTGTTGCTATGTAACTAAGGAAGCTCAACGTAGAGGTCAAAGTGAACATTCCCACCAGCTCAATGCCAAACTGGATAGACATGTGATCCTGCGTCCGGGTACGTATCTATTCGATGTCTAGACAGTGAATATCCCTATCCATAAAGAACAAAGAACAAAGAAAATTACAGCACAGGAACAGGCCCTTCGGCCCTCCAAGCCTGCACCGACCATGCTGCCCGACTTAACTAAAACCCCCTACTCTTCCGGGGACCATATTCCTCTATTCCCATCCTATTCATGTACTTGTCAAGACGCCCCTTAAAAGTCACTATCATATCCGTTTCCACTACCTCCCCCGGCAACGAGTTCCAGGCACCCACTACTCTCTGTGTACAAAATCTGCCTCGTACATCTCTTTTAAAACTTGTCCCTCGCACCTTAAACCTATGCCCCCTAGTAATTGACTCTTCCACCCTGGGAAAAAGCTTCTGACTATCCACTCTGTCCATGTCTCTGATAATCTTGTAGACTTCTATCAGGTCGTCCCTCAACCTCCGTCGCTCCAGTGAGAACAAACCAAATTTCTCCAACCTCTCCTCCTAGCTAATGCCCTCCATTCCAGGCAACATCCTGGTAAATCTTTTCTGTACCCTCTCCAAAGCCTCCACCTCCTTCTGGTAGTGTGGCGACCAGAATTGAACACTCTATTCCAAGTGCGGCCTAACTAAGGTTCTATAAAGCTGCAACATGACTTGCCAATTTTTCAACTCAATACCCCGGCCGATGAAGGCAACCATGCCGTATGCCTTCTTGACTACCTTCTCCACCTGCATTGCCACTTTCAGTGACCTGTGTACCTGTACACCTAGATCCCTTTGCCTATCAATACTCTTAAGGGTTCTGCCATTTACTGTATATTTCCTATCTGTATTAGACCTTCCAAAATGCATTACCTCACATTTGTCCAGATTAAACTTCATCTGCCATCTCTTCGCCCAAGTCTCCAACTGATCTATATCCTGCTGTATCCTCTGATGGTCCTCATCGCTATCCGCAAATCCACCAACCTTTGTGTCGTCCGCAAACTTACTAATCAATCCAGTTACATTTTCCTCCAAATCATTTATATATATTACAAACAGCAAAGGTCCCAGCACTGATCCCTGAGGAACGCCCTCCATTCAGAAATGTACCCTTCCATCGTTACCCTCTGTCTTCTTTGACCGAGCCAGTTTTGTATCCACCTTGCCAGCTCACCTCTGATCCCATGCGACTTCATCTTCTGCACCAATCTACCATGAGGGACCTTGTCAAAGGCCTTACTGAAGTCCATGTAGACAACATCCACTGCCCTACCCTCATCAATCATCTTCGTCACTTCCTCGAAAAACTCGATCAAGTTCGTGAGACACGACCTCCCCTTCACGAAACCATGTTGCCTCTCATTAATATGTCCATTTATTTCCAAGTGGGAATAAATCCTGTCTTGAAGAATCCTCTCCAATAATTTCCCTACCACTGATGTAAGGCTCACCGGCCTGTAATTACCTGGATTATTCTTGCTGCCCTTCTTAAACAAAGGAACATCATTGGCTATTCTCCAATCCCCTGGGACCTCCCCTATAAGAAGTTTAACAACACCAGGTTAAAGTCCAACAGGTTTATTTGGTAGCAAAAGTCACACAAGCTTTCGGAGCTCCAAGCCCCTTCTTCAGGTGAGTGGGAATTCTGTTCACAAACAGGGCATATAAAGACACAAACTCAATTTACATGAATATTCATGTAAATTGAGTTTGTGTCTTTATATGCCCTGTTTGTGAACAGAATTCCCACTCACCTGAAGAAGGGGCTTGGAGCTCCGAAAGCTTGTGTGGCTTTTGCTACCAAATAAACCTGTTGGACTTTAACCTGGTGTTGTTAAACTTCTTACTGTGTTTACCCCAGTCCAATGCCGGCATCTCCACATCATGACCTCCCCTATAGCCAGTGAGGATACAAAGATTTCTCTCAAGGCCCCAGCAATTTCCTCCCTTGCCTCTCTCAGTATTCTGGGGTATATCCCATCAGGCCCTGGGGACTTGTCTACCTTAATGTTTCTCAAGAACCCCAATACCTCCTCTTTTTTGATCTCAACCTGACTCATCTACATATCCTTTCCCAGGCTCATCATCCACCAAGTCCTTTTCTTTGGTGAATACTGATGCAAAGTATTCATTTAATACCTTGTCCAGTTCCTTTGGCTCCACGTATAGATGCCCTCCCTTGTCCTTGAGTGGGCCAACCCCTCTCCATAGCTACCCTCTTGCTCTTTATATATGTATAAAAAGCCTTGGGATTTTCCTTAATCGTGCTGGCCAATGCTTTTTCATGACCCCTTTTAGCCCTTCTTAGCCCTTGCTTAAGTTTCTTTCTACTTTCCTTGTATTCCACACTTGCTTCATGTGTTCCCAGCCTCCTAGCTTTGACAAATGCTTCCTTTTTCTCTTTGACTAGGCTCACAATATCTCTCGTTATCCAAGGTTCCCAAAACTTGCCATACTTATCCTTCATCCTTACAGGAATGTGTCAAAGAACAAAGAACAAAGAACAATACAGCACAGGAACAGGCCCTTCGGCCCTCCAAGCCCGCGCCGCTCCCCGGTCCAGGATTGAATCCTGAATCCAGGATCCCCGCCCAATTTTCCAGCCTATCTACATACCAATATCCTATCCACCGAGCTGTCCCTCACAGCTACGATGCTTTGTTCATTACAACCTATTAACTCAGACTTGCAGATAGTGAGGAACATTGTCAGAGGCTACAGAAGGATATAGATAGGCTGGAAATTTGGGCAAGGAAATGGCAGATGGAGTTCAATCCTGATAAATGCGAAGTGATGCATTTTGGTGGGAATAATGTAGGGAGGAGCTACACGATAAATGGAAGAACCATAAAGGGTGTAGAGACGCAGAGGGACCTGGGTGTGCAAGTCCACAGATCTTTGAAGGTGACGTCACAGGTGGAGAAGGTGGTGAAGAAGGCATATGGCATGCTTGCCTTTATAGGACGGGGCATAGAGTATAAAAGTTGGGGTCTGATGTTGCAGATGTATAGAACGTTGGTTCGGCCGCATTTGGAATACTGCGTCCAGTTCTGGTCGCCACACTACCAGAAGGACGTGGAGGCTTTGGAGAGAGTACAGAGGAGGTTTACCAGGATGTTGCCTGGTATGGAGGGGCTTGGTTATGAGGAGAGATTGGGGAAACTGGGGTTGTTCTCCTTGGAAAGACGGAGGATGAGGGGAGACTTAATAGAGGTGTATAAAATTATGAAAGGCATAGATAGGGTGAACGGTGGGAAGCTTTTCCCCGGGTCGGTGGTGACGTTCACGAGGGGTCATAGGTTCAAGGTGAAGGGGGGGAGGTTTAACACAGATATCAGAAGGACATATTTCACACAGAGGGTCGTGGGGGCCTGGAATGTGTTGCCGGGCAAGGTGGTGGAGGCGGACACACTGGGAACGTTTAAGACTTATCGAGACAGCTATATGAACGGAGTGGGAATGGAGGGATACAAAAGAGTGGTCTAGTTTGGACCAGGGAGCGGCGCGGGCTAATTGTTCCTTGTTTCTCGTTTCAAGGCTTCATTCTATGATCATCTTGCTGGTGCCAGTACAGAGCGAGACTGCGGATGGTTGGGAACCTGTCTCGGGGGCAGGGAATTCATATGGTATTCGTGGAAGTGGAAATGACTAGGGTTGGGAAGCATTTTCCGATCAGGGCCATTGTGATCTCCTGGACTCGTTTCGATCGCCTCAGGGGGTCGGAGAGGAATTTCCCAGATTTTTTTTCCCCATATTGGCCCTGGGGTTTTTCACTCTGGGTTTTCGCCTCTCCCTGGAGATCACATGGTCTGGAATGGGGAGGTGGGGGTGAGTTAATAGGTTGTAATGAACAAAGCATCGTAGCTGTGAGGGACAGCTCGGTGGATAGGATATTGGTATGTAGATAGGCTGGGAAATTGGGCGGGGATCCTGGATTCAGGATTCAATCCTGGACCGGGGAGCGGCGCGGGCTTGGAGGGCCGAAGGGCCTGTTCCTGTGCTGTATTGTTCTTTGTTCTTTGTTTGTTCTTTGTTCTCACCCCCACCCCCCCCATTCCAGACCATGTGATCTCCAGGGAGAGGCGAAAACCCAGAGTGAAAAACCCCAGGGCCAATATGGGGGAAAAAAATCTGGGAAATTCCTCTCCGACCCCCTGAGGCGATCGAAACGAGTCCAGGAGATCACACTGGCCCTGATCGGAAAATGCTTCCCAACCCTAGTCATTTCCACTTCCACGAACACCATCTGAATTCCCTGCCCCCCGAGACAGGTTCCCAACTATCCGCAGTCTCGCTCTGTACTGGCACCAGCAAGATGATCATAGAATGAAGCCTTGAAACGAGAAACAAGGAACAATTAGCCCGCGCCGCTCCCTGGTCCAAACTAGACCACTCTTTTGTATCCCTCCATTCCCACTCCGTTCATATAGCTGTCTCGATAAGTCTTAAACGTTCCCAGTGTGTCCGCCTCCACCACCTTGCCCGGCAACACATTCCAGGCCCCCACGACCCTCTGTGTGAAATATGTCCTTCTGATATCTGTGTTAAACCTCCCTCCCTTCACCTTGAACCTATGACCCCTCATGAACGTCACCACCGACCCGGGGAAAAGCTTCCCACCGTTCACCCTATCTATGCCTTTCATAATTTTATACACCTCTATTAAGTCTCCCCTCATCCTCCGTCTTTCCAAGGAGAACAACCCCAGTTTCCCCAATCTCTCCTCATAACCAAGCCCCTCCATACCAGGCAACATCCTGTCGGTCCTGAATCCCTATCAACTTACACTTGAAAGCCTCCCACATGCCAGATGTTGATTTGCCCTCAAACATCTGCCCCCAATCTACATTCTTCAGTTCCTGCCTAATATTGTTGTAATTAGCCTTTCCCCAATTTAGCACCTTAACTTGAGGACTACACTTATCTTTATCCATCAGTACCTTAAAGCTTACTGAATTGTGGTCACTGTTCCCGAACTGCTCCCCTATTGAAACATCGACCACCTGGCCGGGCTGATTCCCCAATACTAGGTCCAGTATGGCCCCTTCCCTAGTTGGACTATCTACATACTGTTTCAGGAAGCCCTCCTGGATGCTCCTTACAAACTCTGCCCCATTCACGCCCCTAGCACTAAGTGAGTCCCAGTCAATATAGGGGAAATTAAAATCTCCCACCACAACAACCCTGTTACTTTTACACCTTCATAAAGTTGCAAATTTCACAGTAACTTCATTGCAGTGTTACTGTAAGCCTTACTTGTGACTGATAAATAAACTTTCAAGTACCAGGCATTGGCCACCTCCAACAGAAGAGTATCTAACCATCTCCCTTGACATTCAATGGCAATACCATCGCTGGGCCAAAATCCTGGAACTCCCTCCCTAACAGTGCTGCGGTTATACCTACACCACAGGGACTGCAGCGGTTCAATGAAGCAGTTCACCACCACCTTCTCAAGAGCACTTAGGGATGGGCAATAAATTCTGTCCTAGCCAATGATGCCCACATCTCTTGAACGTATTTAAAAAAAAAACCCCATTATCAACATCCTGAGGGTTACTATTGACCTGAAATTGAACTGGACTCGGCATATAGAAACTATGCTGCAAGAACAGGTCAGAGGCTGGGAAATCTGTGGCAAGAAGCTCACCTCCTAACTCTCTTTCATGCCTATACTTTCTAGAGTTTAGAATAATGAGAGGAGATCTAATTGAGGTATATAAGATAATCAGAGGCATCGGCAAAGTAGAGATAGAGTGGATGCTTCCTCTTGTAGGACAATCTAGAGTGAGAGGTCATAGTTTTAGGAAAAGGGTAGCAGCTTAAAACAGAGATGAGAAACTACTTCTCTCAAAAGGTCGTGAGTCTGTGGAATTCACTGCCCCAGAGTGCGATGGATGCCAGGACATTGAGTAAATTTAAGGAGGAGATAGACAGATTTTAAATTGGGTTGAAGAGTTATGGGGAACGGGGATAAAAATGGAGTTGAGGCCAAGATGGGATCAGCCATGATGGCATTGAATGCCAGAGCAGGTTCAAGGGGGCTGAATCCTGTCCACCATCTGCAAGGCACAAGTCAGGAGTGTGATAGAATGCTACCCACTTGCCTGGATGAGTGCAGCTCCAACAACACTCAAGAAGATTAACACCATCCAGGACAAAGCAGCCCACTTGTTTGGCACCCCATCCACCATCGCAAACATTCACTCCCTCCACCACTGATGCACAGTAGCAGCAGAGTGCATCATCTACAAGATGCACAGCAGTAACTTACCAAGCACCTTCCAAACCCGTGACCTCTGTCACCTCGGAGGAAAAGGACAGCAGACACGTGACAACACCACCACCTGTAAATTCCCCTAAACTCACTCACCATCCTAACTTGGAAATACGCCGCTGTTCCTTCACTATCACTGGGTTAAAATCCTGGAACTCCCTCCCTGACAGCACTGTGGGTGTACCTACACCACATGGACTGCAGCGGTTCAAGAAGGTGGCTCACTACCACTTTCTCAAGGCCACTTAGGGATGGACGATAAATGCTGACCTAGCCAGTGACACCCAGCGGCGCCAACATCCCGTGAAAGCATTTATAAAAAATTGCTGAGCCTGTCCAACGGTTGAGAACTGCGGACTCCCTCGACTGCCAAGGCTCAGAGTCTGTGGTAATATTGAGGCCATAGTATCTGTGGCACAGTGGTTAGCACTGCTGCCTCACAGCACCAGGGCTCTGGGTTCGATTCCTGGCTTGGGTCACTGTCTGTGCAGAGTCTGCACGTTCTCCCCGTGTCTGCGTGGGTTTCCTCCGGGTGCTCCGGTTTCCTCCCACAGTCCGAAAGACGTGCTGGTTAGGTGCCTTGGCCACGCTAAATTCTCCCTCAGTGTATCCCGAACAGGCGCCGGAGTGAGGTGACGAGGGGATTTTCACAGTAACTTCATTGCAGTGTTAATGTAAGCCTACTTGTGACTAACAAATAAACTTTAAACTAAAGTGAGTTATGTGCTTGTATGAGTTCTGACAGCACCACCCATATACTCCATTGTTACGCTGAGTTCAGTGTTCAGATATGTAGTTGAGAAACCTGAGCTGTTTTGTTTGTCTCTTGGTTTCACCGCTTGTAGACATTTGGCATCGATACCATCCCCAGTACAGAGGACTCAGCCTTCATTCCAAGCTCCTGATCCCAAGGCTGAACTGAATTTCGGAAACTTGAATTGTCCTGGCGATGATGTTTGAAGAGGCAATCAATTAAATAGTCGCCTGTGGGAGCCCCATCCAATTAAGGATGGCCTCCCAAAGCTAGAGGTTCATTA
This sequence comes from Mustelus asterias, assembly GCF_964213995.1. Classification (NCBI taxonomy): domain Eukaryota; kingdom Metazoa; phylum Chordata; class Chondrichthyes; order Carcharhiniformes; family Triakidae; genus Mustelus; species Mustelus asterias. The sequence goes on from NC_135827.1 coordinate 32,203,709, forward strand.
GGAGGTCTCTCCAACATTGACAAATCAGAGGCCGTCAGAGGTGGGAGCTGCTGGTGTAGGTCGGTGAAAGAGCGGGCACCTCAAAATGGAGATGTCCTCGGAAAAGGGTTTAAAAGAGTAGAAAGTGCAAAGAGGCTGCAGCTGCCAGGTCATCATCATGGGAGGTACCCAGGCCAACCGACCACAGCCATATTATTGAGGTTATTGGTAATTGGTTATTGGTAACCTTCAGGCAGTAAATGCTACTCATTGACATTGGAGACAGTTTATTAAAGCAATACCAGTGTCTCTCCCAGAGTAATCGCACCCCCCCCCCCCCCACTACACCCCCCGCCACCCTTTGCAGCGTCAAGCCTCTCGTTTCCTTGATGTTTTTTCACAATAAATTGAAGCTCTAAAGTGACAGCACGGTGGCACAGTGGGTAGCACCGCTGCCTCACAGCGCCAGGGATCTGGGTTCAACTCCAGGTCACTGCCTGTGTGGAGTTTGCACATTCTCCCCGTGTCTGCGTGGGTTTCCTCCGGGTGCTCCAGTTTCCTCCCACACTCCAAAGATGTGCGGATGGGGTGGATTGGCCGCGATAAATTGCTCCTTAGCGTCAGGGGGACTAGCTAGGGTAAATGAATGGGGTTATGGGGATAGGGCCTGGGTGGGATTGTGGTCGGTGCAGACTCGATGGGTCAAATGGCCTCCTCCTGCACTGTACGGATTCTAAGGTGGCTCAATGCAATGTAAATAGAAGCAGCTCCTTAAGTCTATCTGAGTAACATTTTAGTGGTAAAGATTTGAGTATTGTTGTGTGTGCCAACACACTGTGTGCATTGTGGCCGTGTGTGTGCCAGACACTCAGGCAAATGTTTGCACTTTGTTGCAGGTTTTGCTGTTTCAGGAGGAAAAGAAACTAGATCAATTAAAAAGATTATGTTGTGCAGGGTTGTGTGTTAGCCACAAAAGGTTGGAAGCAGCTTGAGCAAGAGGCGGCCATGTTGTTGCGACACTGGGGATCAGCCCTTTCGACTGATTGGTGTCCATATGGTTTTCAACCGTCTGCAACCAACTTTTTGGATGAGGTTCCTTGGTGGTGAGCCAATTCCGAAGCTGTCAATTCAGGTCTGTTTACACCGGCAAGGAAAAGTTGAAAACCTGAACGTTTGTCAAATCTGACTCCCACTTGCATGATAAAAGAGGCTGAGAATTTTCCACAGAAAGCACAACCCGAAAACTGATACTGAAAATGCAGCAATTCTTCTGATGCCGAGATACAATCAAATGTTCTGCCTATCTTATCAGCCTGCACCCTACTGTAAAATGGGAATATATCAATGTACTTGCTCAGCGCGGCTTGGATGTAAATTGACTGCCTCACTGGGGAAGACAGCCAGAAAGAGGGCTTTCAATGTCCTGGGAAAAACACCTGAAGGTTAATCAGCATGAGGAAGATAGAGGAAGGTGACTCAGATCTCCCCATATCTCACCTCAAATGTGTGGTCAAAGCTGCAGGTGTCAGTGCTACTAGTGCCATATCTACAGTGCCCACAACGGTGAACTAGTGTTTAAAAAAATCAAACATCTGACCTGACAGTGAAATCAGGACACGTGCTTAGCATTTTATCATTTCTTTCCAGTGGATATCACACTAAAATTTCTTTTAATTGACCATGCAAAAACCAGGAAACATGCAGACAAATAACTCCTTCAAATTGTTTCATATATTCAAATAACAGCTGGAGTAATCCAGTTTTATTTTTAACTTTATTGGGCAAGGGGCCATCCAGGAGAGAGCAAACTTCTGCACTCTGGCAATGCGCTAGGCAAAATGCAGAGTTGCACTTGCCACTTGCTGTCTGTCAATGCTCAATGTTATAAACCCAACTTTCTCCCAGCCATCATGGCACTGCAGTACAGGGAAAGACAATCAACCTAGCTTTCTCTTTTCTCTCCCTGCATGTCGTTGAAGATGCTAGAAGCTTGTGGAGTGGGGTAGGTGGGGTTGCAGGGGATGGGGCGGTGGTGGGGGGCGGGGGGGGGGGGGAGGGGGGAGGGGGAGAGGGTGGGAGGGGGATGGGAGAACGAAGAGGAGGAAGGTGGAGGAGAAGGTGACGGGGTGGGTGGGGGGGAGCTGAAAAACGCAGACTCTGGTTTGGTTCTCCAACTTGAGCTCATTCAAACTTCTCAAGGGAGATTAGGGATGGGCAGTAAATGCTGGCCTCGCCAGCGACACCCACATCCCACGAATGAATAGACAAAACACTTGCCAGGTGGATAGAAAGTCAGAGCTCCACACCTGCACTCTTTCTTGGGAGTGTACCCAGTCCTCATTCCACAGCACAGCCAGCTTTGACACTGACTCTGTCTACACTTCCCGTTGTCTCGGCAAAGCAGCCAGCATAATTAAGGCCCCCACGCACCCAGGACATTTTCTCTTCCACCTTCTTCCGTCGGGAAAAAGATACAAAAGTCTGAGGACACGTACCAACCGAGTCAAGAACAGCTTCTTCCCTGCTGCCATCAATGGACCTACCTTGCACCCTAGCTATGACTGTAACACTACATTCTGCACTCTCTCGTTTCCTTCTCTATGAACAGTATGCTTTGTCTGTATAATACGCAAGAAACAATACTTTACTCTGTATACTAATACATGTGACAATAATAAATCAAATCAAAGCTTCACCCGCCTGTCCTTCACCTGGACACCAATGCTGACAGATTTCACCTGGGGACCACCCCAACCCCAGGTGAGGTTCCCAAGCTTCACAATTCAGTTTTGGGGAGACTCTGAAGTAGTGAGGACGATGCCTATACCTTTCTGGAGAGAATGGCCAGAAGGCAGACATGGGCTGAGCCGATGAAAAGTGATTTGATGGTGACTCTCCTGAGGATTACTGGCTGGTAACCAGGCAATGGATTCCAGCAACAATATGAAGCTGGCATATGTCCATGTGGACTTAGGTGGAAGACATTTGGGCGGTGTGATGGATGTTTGGAAAGGTTCAAGAAGAATTGGGCGCTTGTTGCATTTATTTATGTGACTCACTTATGCCCAAGTGCTTATCATCTTTTAGGCTTTGTACTTAGTGCTGCTTGCGTGTCTCTGACCTCAAATACACAGAGAATGCCATGCCAAAACAATTAAATACAATTGTGCACACAATCCTTCTGTGTGATTCAGATTATTTAAATGAGAAAAGTAAGAGTTGCCAGGCAGGTATGGGTTTGGCTGCTGCTGTGTTTCCCCTTTCTTGTGCGTGTGGGAGTGTGAAATGTAGACAGGGGGTCAGGCGAGGTCGAAGACAAGGAGAAAAAAAGAATAAAATAGAAAACACACAAGCAACACTCGGGGAAAAATAATACAGACATGACACCCTGATATTGATGAAGAGACCAAGAGAGAGAGAGATGAAGAAAATGGAGACATAGAACAAACAGAAAAATGCGAAGCAGACAGAAAAAATGATAGGGGACGAAATATAACGCTAAAGCAAACATACATCATCTGACTTACCATCTAGTATATTCATAATTTAGAGATGTAGAGATATGAAGATATACATGAGGTTTACAGCATGGAAACAGGCCCTTCGGCCCAACTTGTCCATGCCGCCCAGTTTTTATCATTAAGCTAGTCCCAATTGCAGCATTTGTCTCACATCCCTCTCTACCAATCTTATCCATGTAACTGCCTACATGCTTTATAAAAGACAAAATTGTACCCTACAACCTCTGGCAGCGCGTTCCAGACACTCACCACCCTCTGTGTGAAATAATTGTCCCTCTGGACACTTTTGTATCTCTCCCCTCTCACCTTAAACCTATGTCCTCTAGTTTTAGACTCCCCTACCTTTGAGAAAAGATGTTGACTATCTAACTGATTAATGCCCCTCATTATTTTATAGACCTCTATAAGATCATCCCTCAGCCTCCTATCTTCCAGAGAAAAAAGGTCCCAGTCCATCCAGCCTCTTCTTATAACTCAATCCATCAAGTCCCGGTAGCATCCTAGTAAATCTTTTCTGCACTCTTTCTAGTTTAATAATATCCTTTCTGTAATAGGGTGACCAGAACTGTACACAGTATTCCAAATGTGGCCTTACCAATGTCTTGTGCAACTTCAACAAGACATCCCCCTCTTGTATTCAATGTTCTGACCAATGAAATAACTTGCCTTAGTCTGAAGAAGCAAGCATTAGATTAGATGGCGGCACTGTGGCATGGTGGTTAGCACTGCTGCCTCAGAGCACCAAATATCCAGATTCAATTCCGGCCTTGGGTGACTGTGCGGAATTTGCATGTTCTCCCGTGTCTGCGTGGGTTTCCTCCGAGTGCTCCGGTTTCCTTCCACACTCCAAACATGTGCAGGTTAGGCTGATTGGCCATGCTAAATTGCCCTTTCGTGTCAGGTGGACTTGCAGGGTAAACACATGGGGTTACAGGGATAGAGCCTGTGTGGGATTGCTTTTGGTGCAGGCTTGATGGGCCAAAAGGCCTGATTCTGCTCTGTAGGGATTCTATGGTTATTATTCACTACAAAAAAATCTGAGATAAATAATCCCCCCACAAAAGGATTTAAATGTATCTTCCTGGATGATGCACAACAACTGCAAGATTTCCAGATTCACTGGGCAGAGTGATCATCTGTTCAATTTCCAGTGCTGTATAAATGCCATTACCCTAAACAGCCAATAGAGGATGCCAAACTCATATCTGAAACATACCTTTAACGTGAAGCTGTTCTGCAAGACTCATAACTCATAACTCACAATCTTACCTTAGTTTCAATCTTATTTGTCTCCAAGTGAAGTTGACCATTCCAATGCTAAGATTCGAGACTATAACTTCTTAGGGATCAGTTGGCCGCCTCCACTCCTAGCTGCTCATTAAAACCAACCTCTCTGACTAAACTTTTGGTCACCCATACTCATGTCTCCTTCTGTGATTCAGTGTAAAATGTTGTCCCAAGCCGATCCAGCGAAGCATCTTGGAATGCTTCAGTACATTATAGGGCACGTGTCAGAGATGTGAAAAAGATTGCAAAGAGATGTCCAGTCAGAAAGGTGAAGAAAATTAAACGATTGTAATTGATTGCTGACCATTTACCAACTAAATTTGTCAAGTACAGGATTGAATGTAAGTCAAAACAAACTATTCTAACTATTATTCTCTGGTGAGCACATTCAGCAAAGCAGTTGCAACCATGGTTGCACCAATCTTCAGAAGGACGCTAAGAAAGTCAGAGATTATGGAGCACAGAAGGTCCACCGAGTCTGTAGATTTCTTTCAAAGAAAACTGCGGTTAGTCCCACTCCCCCAACCCTTTCTCCCCATCCCTGCAAAGTGTTCTTTTTCAAGCATTTATCCAATTCCTTTTTTATGGCTACTGGTGAATCTTTGTCCACCAACCTATCAAGTAGTATTTTCCAAATCCTAATCATAAGAAAAATCATTTTCTTCATGGCACCTTCATCAATGACTTTGAATCCGTGCCCTCCAGATGTCCACCTGGTACCATGCCCTAAGAAGACATTGGCGTTGGCAACCATGGGCTTTCATTGAATTGATCCATGATTATATTTGGAAATGTTTGCAGTTTTGCTGACCAGGGAACTACCCTGCTCCTGTCACCTGCCATTGGGTGTATTTGCAGGATTTACAGGCCACATTATGGACACACCTTCTCTGTTCGTCAAGTCCTGAAGCAGGGCTTGAACATGACTCTTCTGGTCCAGTGATAGGGGTGCTACCACTCTGCCACAAGACCTCCACTGGGAAGACTGTCATTTTATTTGCTCTGCCTAAACTCTTCTTGAGTTTTAAGGCCTCTGTCAAATACCCTCTTACCCATCTTTGCTCTAAGGCAAGCAATATCAACTTTTCTAGTCTATCGGGGAGATGACTGCCTAGTGGTATTATCACTAGACTATTAATCCAGAAACTCAGCCAATGTTCTGGGGATCTGGCTTTGAATCCTGCCACGGCAGATGGTGAAATTTGAATTCAATAAAATAAATCTGGAATTAAGAATCTACTGATGACCATGAAACCATTGTCAATTGTCGGGAAAACCCATCTGGTTCACTAATGTCCTTTAGGGAAGGAAATCTGCCGTCCTTACCTGGTCTGGCCTACATGTGACTCCAGAGCCACACAATGTGGTTGACTCTCAACCGTCCTCCAAGTGCAACTAGGATGGGCAATGAATGCTGGGCAGCCAGCGACGCCCATGTCCCATGAAGGAATGAATTTTAAAAAATCAATGTCACCATAATCCCTTATTCCTGGAACCATTCTAGTAACAAATATCACTTCTGTATTCTCCCCAAAATGGCAAACCACCTTGCCAAGCTGAACTATGGACCAATCACATTATTGTGGAGTCTGGAGTCTCATGTAGGACAGACCAATCACGGAGTACCATGGTCGTCACCATGGTGCATGGCACATGAAAAGAGAAAGAGATAGCGCCCCCAAAGCCTTTGCATCCTTCTGTTGCCCAGAGTTAGATGAAACTCTCCAGCTGAAGGCCCATGGTGTTTTAGGTTGGATAGGCATCATTTCTTGACTTTTACGCCTAAGTATCTCCGTCGATATAGCTCAGGGCTCTTGTCCTCAGAATCTCAGAGTACGCTGGAAGGTCTTGAACATAATGAGGGTCATGTTTAATGGAGATGTAATTGGGCTGTTTAATTGGGACAACACAAATTGGGTTTCAACTCCTAGGATGGGACACTGGCGTGAAATAATATTTCCTCCCCACTCTTCAGAGCTCGAAATGTGAGGACGGACTAATAGCAAGGACTAAAGAGACAGCACGTGGCACAGTGGTTAGCACTGCTGCCTCGCAGCGCCAGGGACCCCGGGTTCAATTCCCAGCTTGGTTCACTGTCTGTGAGGAGTCTGCACGTTCTCCCCGTGTCTGCGTGGGTTTCCTCCGGGTGCTCCAGTTTCCTCCCACAGTCTGAAAGACGTGCTGGTTAGGTGCATTGGCCATGCTAAATTCTCCCTCAGTGTACCCGAACAGGAGCCTAGGGGGATTTTCACAGTAACTTCATTGCAGTGTTAATGTAAGCCTACTTGTGACACTAATAAATAAACTTTAACCTTAAACTAGTAAGGATCGGGTCTGGTTTACATCTGACCAGCTTGCTACCTATGACCCAGAATGTGCCACCCTGGCTGAGTTGGTACAGAACAACAAGTTTTATGTTCAGCTATATTGAACGTAACGAATCATCCCAAATCCTCGAGGGTGGGCTGTGAAGGAAATTCGACAGGGCTTTTGTGAGAGATAAAGTAGTTTATTTATTAGTCACAACTAAGCTTACATTAACACTGTAATGAAGTTACTGTGAAAATCCCCTAGTTAAGGTGAGAAAGAGTGGGACACTGAGGAGAGAATATTTCCTCCGTCGCTAGGTGTCACCAACTTACTTCACCAGTGCCAAGCAGAATCGCTTGGCCTCAAATGCACTTCTTTATCCCCAGCCCACCCCCAGTGGTATTTGGGATCAATTATGTGCCAAAATCTCGAATAAAAATATAGAAAATACTGAAAAACCTCAGCGGTCTGGTCTGGTAAGCAACTGGAAGGAAAGATGCGGGACAAGGAAAAACAGAGATCATAGCTGGCTCCCACCCTGTGTGATCAAAGTGTTTACCCCTCACACTTGCCTTGTGACATGGGATACTGTTCAATTATCACCACTCCATATACCATTTTCTTAATGTTTGGCGGGGGGGGGGGGGGGGTGGGGTGGTGGAATGAGGCGATAAACCCTTCCAACCCGTAGAAATTAAACATTAAAAAGTGTTTTAAAAAAACATATTACAGACAGCAGGCACACCACAATGTGAATGAAATAATATTTTAGTATCTTTGTATCTGGGTCTGCAATTTTTGTGTTAGAATCCGCTGGCTGAAACAATCTCTTTGAGCCCCCCGGCACGACAACTTCAAAGTCTGGGGACAACTTTTTTTGAGAAACACCATTAAAGGCGACTCGGTTTCCAGAGTTAGTGCCACATTAGTCACATACCACATGCCATCTGTTCTGGATTGCTGATATCCTGTTAGTTTTGGCTAGAATAAATATATATTTAAAGAATTATTAATTTAACGCCGCTTATTGACTGTCGCGGGGTTTTTATTATTGGACTAACACATGAACAAAGCCAGTGGCTTTTTAATACTGATCATAAAATATTTTTTAAAAATAAGGGTTGTAGGGGATAGCGCGCGGGAAATGCCGGTGAACTGGAACAGCCAGATTCTAGTCTGGTCGAATGGCGCTGCAGGTTCGAGGGGCCGAATGGCCTGTTGCTATTTCCTATATTTAGTTGTTTAACCTGGTACACTTCCCAGACACTGCTATCTATCAGTGCAGCCGGTGCGCCCACTTCCCGGGTCACTGCTCACTTCCAGAACTCCTGCACGCTGTGCGTGAGAGAGATTCGATTAGATCATCTGATAAAATCCTGTTTTGGAAAATGAAACATAGGGAAAAATAGGAGCAGAGGGAGGCCAATCGGCCCTTCTAGCCTTCTCTGTCCCCTTTCCGATTATCCAACTCAGTAGCCTGATCCCACTTTTCCTCCCCAAATCCGTCAACCTGACAGGGAAACATTTTCTTCCGAATGAAAGATTTTTTTTAAAAAAGTACCTGACCTCTATGGAGTGCCTAAGGGCAATATAAGATATTCTAACTAACATTTCCCAGTGTCTGTGTGCAATATAATGTGCCTCATGTATATGTCCAGCCATTTAAATCGATTGTAAAACATGTAGTTAGAGCATAATATGTCGTTCCAATAAATGCACGTGTGAAGTGAGATAGAATGTGCCAGGTATAGATTATGGAAAGTGTCCTGATATATATATATAAAGTTTATTTATTAATCACAAGTAAGGCTTACATTAACACTGCAATGAAGTTACTGTGAACATCCCCGATATGCAGAATCTATGGATAATGTGGTGGCCGAATATGTGCGCCTGTTATAAATGTGTAAATTATAAATGCGTTCCATTAACATGAAAAAATCCCTAAAAGGGGCGAGGGGTCATTGCTGTGGGGGCAGCTTTGCAGAAGGCGGGGGGGCGGGTTGTAGAATGAAAAATGGGCAGGCTGCTTAGAACATTGACTTGTGGCAAGTGTGAACTCCGTCCCATTCTATATATATATATATATATATATTTCTTAATGGACTATAAAGTGATAGCATTTCCCGCTGACTCACATCTCTCTGTCTAGCATAGGTCCAGACTGGGGCAAGCAATTCGCCAAGAAAATGCTTGTCATGCGGGTTTGAGATTATTCGCTTGCTCGGAATGATTTAAATCCAGCAAATGGGTTCGGCAGTGCCACCGAGGAATATTTAGGGATTTTCTTTTTTTTTTGTTTTAAAGGCATGAATCATTTTGACATTTCAACCAAAAAAAAACATCCCCACAAGAGGGTGTGGAAAGAATCCTGTATGCTCCACCTTATCCCGGCTTCCCTGTACCGCTTGGGGGGGGGGGGGGGGGCGGGGGACAGTTTGGGACTGCGGCTCCCGTGAGGACTGTCAGGACTATGTCAGGACTGTCCTGCCGGCAGAGTAGATTCCAGTCCAAATTTACACCGTAAAAAAATAAACGTAATGGTAGCCTCGATATTCCTGAACTTGCAAGCCTGCAGCAAGTAACTCGACGTTTAAAATAAGTTTTTTAAAAAGTCAATCATTGAATTTAAAATAAAAAGCGGGGGGGGGGGAGGGCAATGGGTCTCGTTGATTTTTTCCTTTGCCCCTGCCGCATCGAAACAGAATTCCGCTCACCCAAACTCCACTGTGTGTTCATTGCAAGTGGGAAGCTTTCAGCTTACTCCCTGAAGCTGGCAAACGTCGACACAGTCAGACACAACAAGGTACAAAAGGTTCCCGTGTCGGCCTGATGGTTTCACTTTCCAAAAGAGGGTGAAAAAAATAATAATCTGCTCGCATCACCATCAGGCACGGTCTGCACGAGTTCTGACATTGGCCAGAGGGTCACTTATTCATAGTTGGCAGTGGTCTGTTTCACTGAGGGCAGTACACCCAGCAAGTCACCAGAGATAGAATGAGTCTGATGTATGTGTACAATAAAACCACACTTGCTGTTATCTGAAAGAGGGACCTGAACTCTGATGATAAAAGCTAAGAAAGCGGTGCACCTTATTTTTATTTATTAGTGTCACAAGTAGGGCTCACACTGCAAAGTGATTAGGCTACACTCCTGGGGTGTGAATGCTTGAGTGTGCGTGATTTGGAAGGAAAAAGGACACTTTCAAAAGCAGCATTTTTATTATTGATTACACACACCACAACAAAGTTGAAACCAGTGCACACAGACTCCCTCAATGGAGAATGACTTAGGATGGTGCTCTTGCTGGCCAGGGGTCAGTGCTCTGTTGGTGAGTTGAAATCCGGCCCCAAAAAAGGCCCTACATTTCTTCCCAAGCAGTTGGATGACACCAAAATCCAGAAAAATGATCTTGAAATGAAGCAGAATGGTCACCTCAGATGCTGTAGGCAAGGTGTCAAAACTAGAAGAGGAGCGCTTTGCAAATCAGCAAGGAGGCCTTCGCTAATGGGCGGCACGGCGGCACGGTGGCACAGTGGTTCACACTGCTGCCTCACAGCGCCAAGGACCCGGGTTCAATTCCAGATTTGGGTCACTGTCTGCGTGCGTTCTCCCCGCGTCTGTGTGGGTTTCCTCCGGGTGCTCCGGTTTCCTCCCACAGTCCGAAAGGCGTGCTGGTCAGGGTGCATTGACCGTGCAAAAATTCTCCCTCAGTTGTACCCGAACAGGTGCCGGAGTGTGGTGACTAGGGGATTTTCACAGTAACTTCATTGCAGTGTGAATGTAAGCCTCCTTGTGAAACTAACTAAATAAATAAATAAATAGGAGGCCTTCTTTAATGCCTCCAGTTCTTGGTGAAATAATTCAGCCAGGAATATATTTAACGAGCAAGGATTCTGCAGAATTAGAGAGATGCGGGCAAACCTGAGGATGGCCATTGCAGCTTTTAGCTCTCATTGGTCCAATAGAGAACTGATCCATGCCACGCCTACAACCTGCCATGTTTGACAACAAATTGCACACAAATGTATCTTTTCGCAAGAAAACGGCGATATAAAGTGCGCCCGGAGCTACAGAACATCGTCCCTAAACTCGCAGGAGGGGTTGGGAGCGATTTGGGGCAAAAATGAAGTCGTAGGGCGAAAATTATGGACATATTTGGGTCTCTCCGGCTGCACTCGCCAAAGCTTGCTAAAATGACAAAAATGTGCCCAATCCTGCATAAAGTCGCACACTTTACAGTGTATTTTATTCCATTGGAGTCTTTATTAGATGGAAATACACAGTGTTTCAAAAAGAGAGGACTCTTTTTGTCAAGGCTTTGAATATTCAAATTGAAAGTATCGCGCAATCATTCATTGTCAAATCATTGGATTGTGGAGGTTTTAAAAAGGTCGGCATGTGTGCTGCAAAAGTCTAAGTTATATCCCAAGGTTTAGTGCAATTATTTTGTTTGTGTATTGTTTAAATTTCAGTGCTGCAGGGAGCACATTGCCTTAATTTTAAGAATATTGCAGTCTCTTAACAAATCTGGAGGAAAAGATTCAGTGCTGGGGCCACTCAAAGCATCTCTCCTGATACAAACTGCCAGTTTAATAATCCTATCATGGCTGGTAAGAAAAATATTTTTTTTTCCCTCTTGAAGATCTTTCTAATGACACGAGTTTTCTTGTCTTGTCTCGCTTAGTGTTCACCTGTAAAATAAAAGAAATCAACATTTTACTGGGATGCTGCATTCATTTTAAAATCCGTTAGCTGTCTGATTTTTCTCCAGCTCTGAGCCACCAGGTGAAATATTACATTTGGTACTTAATTTTGGGGGGTCCAATCGACTCTAAATAGTCCCCAGTCTTGTGAAATAGCAGTGAAGTATCTCTACGGGCTGCTCTTGTGTTTGCTAGCAGTTTATTAATCACATTTTTGACCCCCCCCCCTCCCTTGGGCAAAGTTAGGAGCTGGGCATTACTAGGCAAGCAGTGGCTTTAAGTTGCGTGGGCTATCAGCGTGTGTCTTTTCGATGTTCAGGTTTTTGCTGTCTTTACGTCTTCCTAAAAAAAAAATTTAAGGAACATTTTTTTAAAATTGAGATTTAAGTTTTGTTCCCCTCCTCCTCCCGAGTGAAACAGGCACGTGTTTCCACAAAAGCAGAAATGTAATGAAAGGGAAAGGGGTTTTCTTGTAGTATCAGAGCTTGCAGCGCTGGGCTGTTAGTTTGAGTTGCTTTCGCCGTGTCATTTTCTCGACTTAAAAATGCTGCGATCTTGCGTGACAGCAAATTATGTATTAACCGTCCAAAGTCCTGGCGATATGTGGAACAAAACACAACCCTGATGCACAAACGCAGAGTCCCATTTACTTTACATGTTCATTGACTCTTTTCACGGTGCCTAGAGTTAGCCAGGCTTTCTGTTCTTTAATAATCTAGTTATTCCATGCACTTTACACGTGAAAGAGATCGCAGGATTGTTTAATTTTTTATGTAAAATCAGTTGGCGTTAAAAGATAGTGCGTTTCTGTGCCCGGGACAGAGGGAGGCGCATTTGAACAGGTACAAGAGCCCTGACGGCTTTCTACAAAACTCTTAGTTTCACGCAAAACACTGGGGGCCCTGGACAGATAGGAGGGGGAAGGGGGGAGTCATTTCATTTACAACAACCGCCTACCCAGGAGTCAGAAAAGAGCATTTTAGTGCATACCGGCTAGCGGTATGAACTTAGTTAATTATTTTTTTTATAATGCTTTTGTAATTGTTGCAGTATAGACTCGCCACTCTCGCTATTTCCGTAATCCGATACCTCTCTTCCCTCATATCATTCCTATCGAAGAAAAACGACCCCCTCCACTTACAAACCCAGCAAAGCCTCCGAATTTGCCACTATACGATGCACACAGTACAATAAAGATGCCAGGTTTACCCACAGTTTTAGTGCCCAGTCTCGCAAGCGTGCCAGCTTCAGAGCAGGGAGTAGAACGGGGCCAGCCAGCGAGTGAGAGCAAACTGGGACGAGAGTTTAATCCCGGTGTCCCTGGGTTAGACAAAACTTCCCCCACCGCCACTCCGCCCAGAGACACACTCACCTACAACTTCTCTCGCACCTTCTCCTGTCCTGACAGTTGTTTTTTAAACACATCTCTTTCCTGATCATTTCTCAACTCTTTCTTGTGTTAAACCCCAGAACTTCACTATTCTACCCCCCCCCCCCCCCCCCCACTTGTTCTGGGAAGCAGATGCCAACTGGAAAACCAGTTTACGAACTAGGTCGGTGGAAAGGCTGCTCAGACTGTGCTAACTTTACAAACTGCTGGGGAGAGGGAGGAGTGTGTCAGAAGCCGACAGAAAGTGATTCTTTTTAGTTGGTGTTGGGGGGGGAAACACAGGAGCTAGAATTGCTCCAGGGACGAGTTATTCCTCTTTACTCAAGGAAGCTTTACGCTGAAGATATTCCAGGTCCTTTTGCGCCGAATCTCTCAACAGGCACCAGAATCATTTTGACAATGGCCACAGTGTCCCAGGCTAGGGGAAGGAGAGAGTGAGTTGGGTTTGAAGTGGTTGAGTCTGTTTGATGGATTAGATTTGGGAAACTGCGAGGGGAAGAGGAGGTGGGGGCGGCGGGGGGGGGGGGGGGTGGGGTGGAGTTAGCTGCTGAGTGAAAGAGGCGGCAGCATGATATTACTTACAGACACTCCCAATTAGACAAATCAAACTAATGTCAATGCCCAGCGCTGCTTAATTAATGACTTTTTTTTAGTGTCACAAGTAAGGCTTACATTAACACTGCCATGAAAAGTTACTGTGAAAATCCCCTAGTCGCCACACTCCACTGAGGGAGAATTTTAGCTCGGTCAATGCACCTAACCTGCAAAGGGGCTTTTTTTTTGCTGTAGATAAATAGTGGTGTGCAAAACAATAGCCAGCGAGTGGCTGGGTTTTCCGGTCCCGCCGCAAAGCGTTGGGTTCCTCGAACTGGAATCTGGGTGGAACTCAGATATTGTTCCAATAACCCAACTGATATTCAAAGACGCTGGAGAGAGGGTCCCCGGAAGGAATAACTGCAATTTCGGTCCCAGACCAGGCTCCTGCTAAGAGCGCACTCATAGCGCAGGATGGATTAACTTGTCGGAAAATAGTGCAATTCCTTAGCACAGAAAGGCGAGTGAATTCTCGACCTTAAATAAAACAATCAAACCAGTGAAAATCTATCATTGCTGAAAGACAGGGGTCACAGGCACAAGGAATGTGTTGCTAGTTTTGCCAGCGACAGAATAGTTCTGTAAAAGCCCCCAATGATCAGAGTCAGTATCAAACATTAAGAAAGTGACTGAAAATGTAAAGTAACTGGAGACCCACCTCCCCCCCCCCCTCCCCCCAAAGAATTTTACATATATATATTGGCAGAGAGTCTATTTAACTTTTCAAGAAGATGTGGACAGGTGTTAGTGGCTCTTGTTTTCACCCTGAGGTTCCTGGGGAGGAAATGGGATTGATCTCCGTGTAAGGTGTGAATCATCCTTTCCTCCACCCACAAAGTGGAGCTTGTCCCCGAGGGCGAAAGGGAGTTGTGAACTGGGAGCGTGCAGCTCCGGATTAATGCGGTTTCCAGATATCATTGATATGATCAAGGACAGAAAGTGCTGGAAAATGTCAACAGGTCTGACAGCACCATATGGGGAGAAATTAAAGGCAACGTTTCCAGCCGAGGCAACCCCGAAGTTGACTTCATCTGACGAGGTGTCATCCTGACTGGAAACGTTGGCTCTATTCTCTCCGAGTAAGAGTTTTAACAACACCAGGTTAAAGTCCAACAGGTTTATTTGGTAGCAAATGCCATTAGCTTTCGGAGCGCTGCTCCTTCATCAGATGGAGTGGAAATGGAGTATTTGCTACCAAATAAACCTGTTGGACTTTAACCTGGTGTTGTTAAAACTCTTACTGTGTTTACCCAAGTCCAACGCCGGCATCTCCACATCTATTCTCTCTCCCCACAGGTGCTGTCAGAGCTGCTGAGATTTTCCAGCATTTTCTGTTTTTGCTTCAGATTCCAGCATCTGCAGTATTTTGCACAGTCGGGGCAGCGCGGTAGCACTAGGGGCGGCGCGGTGGCACAGTGGTTACCACTGCTGCTTCACTGCGCCAGGGACCTTGGTTCGATTCCCATCTTGGATCACTGTCTGTGTGGAGTTGCACGTTCTCCCTGTGTCTACGTGGGGGGGAGGGGGGCGCTCTGATTTCCTCCCACATTCTGAAAGACGTGTTGGTTAGGTGTATTGACCCGAATAGGCGCCAGAATGTGGCGACTAGGGGATTTTCACAGTAACTTCATTGCAGTGTTAATGGAAGCCTACTTGTGACTAATAAATAAACCTTAAGTACCTTAACTTTGCTCCAACTCGCTTCAGGTCACATATTGAACTGGTTGGGATGGGGCAGGGTGGGGCGGGGGTGGATAGAGGAATTCTCTATTCGTAAAACAATTCAGATCTCTCAGTTATGGCCTTTCTGAAATTGAAGGTGATAGTGGGTAAGGGGTAAGAAGCAGTATTGTGAGAAGCGGCATGTTCAGACGGGGAGGATGAGATTTGCTGTTTGAGTTAGTTGTTTATCTGAAAACGTGCGTAGGGGGGAGTGGGGGCGGGGGCGGGGGGGGGGGGGGGGGAAGTAGGATCAACTGTGACTTTCCAAAGGAAATAACTTTAAAATGAAAAATAAACAGGGCTATGAGAAAATAACAGGGGCGGGGGGGGGGGGGGGGGGGGAGGAGATTGAACAACTCAGTTATCACCTCGGTGCTAAACTCTGCATTACTCTTCGTGTCAACTTTAAATACAAACAGGATCAGAAGCAAACATCTCCGCTTGTTATATTTCAAACAGGAATTTGCTTGAATTTCTGGCATGGTTTCGGCTTTCAAGGTGTTCTGTTGCAGCAAATCCCCAGTTTGTTAGTTAAGGCAGCAGAGACTGGTAGAAATATGCACCCTCCCACATTTGGAACAGTGTCAGCATTCCTCCATTCTGAACCAACTTCTGTTTATCCAAGTCTTAAGGGCAGTACATTGGCCCCCTCCCAGAGTCAGAAAGTTATGGTTTCCAGTTTAGCTCCAGAACCCACAATGTAGTCTGCCCCTTCCCTCCATGCAGTAATGAGGGACTGCAACACTCTCAAACTTACAACTGCATCCCAGTTTAAAAAATCCTATGCAACTCAGAAGAAACTGGATATGTTCTCCTTAGGAGGAGATTTGTAGAGGTGTTCAAATTCATGAGGGGTCTAAACAAAGCAGGTGGAGAGAAACCAAAAGAGAAAATGCTGGAAAATCTCAGCGGGTCTGGCAGCATCTGTAAGGAGAGAAAAGAGCGATGTTTCGAGTCCTGATGACCCTTTGTCAAAGCTTTAATCCAGCTAGAGAGAAGTTGTTCCTATTGCCGAAAGGGTCAAGGTAGTTGGGCAGCACAGTGGCAAAATGGTTAGCACTGCTGCCTCACAGTGCCAGGGACCCGGGTTCAATTCCGACCTCGGGTGACTGTGTGGAGTTTGCACATTCTCCCCGTGTCTGCGTGGGTTTCCTCCCACACTCCAAAGATGTGCGGGTTAGGTGGATTGGCCATGCTAAATTGCCCCTTAATGTCCTTAATGTGTAGGTTAGGGAGATCAGTGGGGTAAATATCCTGAGGTTACGGGGAACGGGTCTGGGTGGCATTGCCCCTTAGTGTCATGGGGATTATGTGGGGTTACAGGGATATGGCCTGGGTGGGTTAGTTGTCTGTGCAGACTTGATGGGCCGAATGGCCTCCTTCTGTACTGTAGGGATTCTATGAAAATAACCAATTTAGACACATGGAAAAAGTGCTTTTTTATGCAGTGAGTGGTTAGGATCTGGAATGCACTGCATGAAAGTGTGGTGGAGGCCAATACAATTGGGGCTTTAAAAGGGGAATTAGATAAGCATCTGCAGAAAAAAGATACTTGTGGGGAATTTGATTTGATTTATTGTTGTCACATGTATTAGTATACAGTGAGAAGTATTGTTTCTTGCGCGCTATACAGACAAAGCATACCGCATATAGAGAAGGAAAAGAGAGAGTGCAGAATGTAGTGTTGCAGTCATAGCTAGGGTGTAGAGAAAGATCAACTTAATGCGAGGTAGGTCCATTGAAAAGTAAAAGAGTTAGAATAGAGTTTTAAAAGCATAAAGCAAGAGTAAAAGATAGAATTAGAGGGTATGCTGGGCACAGCTTGCAAGAAGTCACCACGCTCCGGTGCCATCTTGGATCATCCCTTTGGAAAGGGGCAGCAGAGCGAGACCAGCTGAGTGGCTCTCACAGAGAGCAAACATGGACACAACAGACTGAATGGCCTCATTCTGTGCTGCAACCTTTCTATGATACTAGGAGCAGTGAAGTTCTCCATCGTACCCAGGCCAATATTTCACCCATCACCTCAAAAGCATTGTTACCTGGTCACATCTCATTGTAGAACCTGGTTGTGTGCAATTCAGATGTCACATTTCTTTACAACGTGACCACACCGCAAGAGTATTGCATTAGCTGTGAGGCACTTTGGAACATCCTGAATATATATATTATGGATTTCTGTTTCCAAGTTTCTAATGCAATATAATTACAAATTTTCTAAAAGCGTATTTACACAACAAGAAGAGAACTTACAAATTGCCTAGGGACAATTCTAAGTGCTTCAAATGTGTATGTGCGTGTATAAATTTGTGTATAAGTATAAATATTGATATTTATATTTCAGAATAGAATTTTAGCTTAATTTGCCTGACAACATATTCTATACCTCTCAAATGGGTCCTGTTTTTCTGAGCTTATGCTCAACAATCATAGGGTTCAGTTACAGAGAGTGCTTGTCATTCAATTGCTTGCATGTGGAACAGTAGAAGACAATAGAACAAATGGATTATGTGACATTGACTCCCTGAATCCAATAGTGCCACACATGGATCTTTGAAATTGCAGTCTCATCTCACATATGATCAAGAATAACTTAGAAAGCACCATGAGAAACTGGAACACCTTTTTGTTTAAGAAATTAAATGATAGAATTTAATTGTGCTAAATGGCACTGCTGCCTCGCAATGCCAGCGACCCGGGTTCGATTCCTGGCTTGGGTTCTTGTCTGTGCGGAGTTTGCACGTTCTCCCCATGTCTGCGTGGGTTTCCTCCGGGTGCTCCTGTTTCCTCCCACAGTCTGAAAGACATGCTGGTTAGGGTGCATTGACCCGAATAGGCACTGGAATGTGGCGAGAGGAATTTCACAGTAACTTCATTGCAGTGTTAATGTAAGCCTTGTAACTAATAAATAAACTTTTTTCTAAAACATTTTTTTTTAAAGTGTAAAAATGTGTTTCTTCTTTAAGTGTTTACTCAGGTAATATAAAACTAAGGAGAAAACCTGAGGCCCAATTTAAACTCTGTCTGAGTGAATGGATGTTATGTGACTTAAACTTGGTCCCAATGCTGTGTCTGTGCTTCTGTATTTCAATCAGGTCTGATTTCTCCAACAGATAAACAGAAAGTTTACCAAGGGGTGAGGGTGAAGATCACCGTTAAGGAGCTTCTGCAGCAAAGGAGGGCTCTTCAAGCAGCTGCCACAACCACCACCACAGCGGTACAGGATAACTCCTTTACATGTTAACTCTTTTAAGTTTCACAACCAATAAACCTAGCCTGTCTGGAATGGAAGATTCATTTCATAAAATATGCAGGCATGAGAAAAATACCGCCTCATAGTCCAAAGATGTTAGGGTTAGGTTGATTGGCCATGCAAAATTGACCCTCGGTGTTGGGGATTACCATTAAATATACGGGGTTACGGGAATAGGGCCTGGGTGGGATGTGGTCGGTGCAGACTTGATGGGCTGAATGACCTCCTTCTGCACTGTAGGGATTCTATGATAATAGAGGCAAGAGGTAGAGAATTAACAGTGCAAATTGATATAAATGATGATGATATAGTTGCAATTACAGTAACATGGCTACAGGGTTACCAAGGATGGGAACTGAACATCAAGGAGCTTTCATCATTTAGGAAGGACAGACGAAAAGGGAAAGGAGGTGCGGTAGCATTGTTAGTGGAATCATAGAATCCCTACAGTGCAGAAGGAGGCCAGTCGGCCAAATCAATGCAATGGTGAGGAAGGATATTGGCTCGGAAAATCATGATGTGGAATCTGTATGGGTGGAGGTAAGAAACACTAAGGGGCAGAAAACATTGTTGGGGTTTGTCTGTAGACCCCCAAACAGTATGGAGATATAAGGGAAAGTATTAAACAAGAAATCAGAGATGCATGCAATAAGGGTGCAACTGTAATCATGGATCATTTTAATTTACATATATATAAACCAAATGGGCAATGGTACACTGGAGGAGGAATTCCTGGAGTGTGTATGTGATGTTTTTTTAGACCAACACATTGAGGAACCAACCAGAGAACAGGCTATTCTAGACTGGGCACTACTCTGAAAAAGAGCTGAAGAGTCCTGGCGAATATTAACCCTCAGCCAACATCACTCAAATAGATTATCACTTCTGTGTTTGTAGGTCCATGCTCTGTTCTACATTTCATAGAAACCATAGAAACCTTACAGTGCAGAAGGAGGCCATTCAAGCTTGCACTGACACCAGTCTCACCCAGGCCCTAACCCCGCGACCCCACGTATTTACCCTGCTAATCCCCCTAGATTCTAAGGAGCAATTTAGTATGGCCAATCCATCTAACCCGCACATCTTTGGACTGCGGGAGGAAACCGGAGCACCCGGAGGAAACCCACGCAGACTTGGGGAGAATGTGCAAACTCCACACAGACAGTGACTCGAGGTTGGAATTGAATCCGGGCCCCTGGCGCTATGAGGCAGCAGTGCTAACCATTGTACATTTCCTACAATTAATGCACTTCAAAAATACTTCATTGGGTGTAAAAAGATTAAAAAGGTTTCGAGGTTGTGAAAGATGCTCTAAAAATGCCAGTCTTTCAATAATTTCACACTCAGCATTGGCCAACTTTACAGAAATTTCTGACACAGACCCATGGAATGTTCTAGCACAGAAGGAGGCCGTTTGGCCCATTATACTTGTGCTGGCTCTTTGAAACAGCTATTCAATTCGTCCCTGTCTGTGATTTCCCCCATAGTCCTACAAATATTTCCTTTTCAAGTATCTATTGCACTCCCTTTCGAAAGATACTTTAGAATTTGCTTTCATCATCCTTACAGGAAGTGCATTTCAGATCATAACAAGTCACTGTAATGAGAAAGAATCTCATCTCCTTGTTTACCAATTGATTTATATCTGTATGCTCTAGTTATTAATCAAATTGGTTACCAGTGAAATTAATTTCTCTTCATTTACTCCACCCAATTTTAAAAACCTCTATTAAATCTTCTTTTCTGTAAGAAGATGTCCAGCTTGTCCAATCGTTCCTCATAATGGAAGTCACGCAGCCCTAGAATCATTCTGGTAAATCCCCTCTGCACTCTCTCCAAGGTTTTGATGATTTTCCTAACGTGTGGGCCCAGAATTAAATTTTCCGCTGAGCCTAACAAGTGATTTATAAAGATTTAGCATAACGCTCTTGGTTTTGTATCCTAAGTTCCTACTTATCAAACTAAGGAGCCCTTGTGTTTTTTTTTTAAAAACAGATTTATCAACTTGTCCTTTCAACTCCAAATAATTATGCGCACTCTGTAAAATTACACTATTTAGTGTATATTGTTGTTTCTCACAGAAAGATAGAAACAGAAAATTAGAAGCAGGGGTAGGCAATTTGGCCCTTTGAACCCACTCCATAAAAACCCATCTGGTTCACTAATGTTCTTTTGGGAAGGGTATCTGCTGTCCTTACCTGGTCTGGCCTACCTGTGACTCCCGACCCATAGGCCAGTATTTTACGATCTTGCTCGGGCGAGGCTCATAAAATCCTGATCGAGGCCAACAAAGAATTCCATTCTGCAAGTCGCGCCCACCCCGATTCTGGGGCTGGCGTGGCAGTAAATGTCCGGCCATAAACTTGAAACGTTAGCTCGGTTCCCTCTCCACGGATGCTGTCAGACCTGCTGAGATGTTCCAGCATTTGCTGTTTTTGCCACAGCAGCGTGGTTAACTCTTAAATGCCCTCTGAAATGGCCTAGAAGGTCACTCAGTTCAAGGGATGAGCAATAAATGCTGACCAGCCAGTGATACCCACACAAGAAATAGTTTTTAAAAACCTATTGCATAATCTTACTGATGTTACGAAAAAGTGAAAATCCCTGCCCACAAGCTATTCATTTTGAATAACAAATGGCTGCCAAGAGAGAAGAGTTCTGCGTCTCTCGGTAGAAACAGAATGATTAATGGCTTGTGTTTTAACTTTGGGAAAGCGTGTTGTGATTTGCTCTTTAGAGTTGCCAGTTGAAAGTATGATTTCCGCATTTATCATTTTTGATGACGACCCATTGAATTTTCATCCATTGAAAAAAAACCTTTAGGGTGGCACAGGTTTAGCACTGCTGCTTCAATTCTTGCTTCGAGTCACTCTCTGTGTGGAGTTTGCACATTCTCCCCCTGTCTGCGTGGGTTTCTTCCGGGTGCTCCGGTTTCCTCCCACACTCCAAAGGTGTGCATGTTGGACTGATTGGCTATGCTAAATTGCCTCTTAGTGTCAGGGGATAAGCAGGGTAAATACATGGGCATTACGGGGATAGGGCCTGGATGGAATTTGTGTCGGTGCAGGCTCAATGGGTCAAAATGGTCTCCTCTGCATTGTAGGGATTCTATGATTTCAGAACCTCCTAAAGCAATTTACAGTCAATGAGGTACTTTGAATTGCAATCACATGTGTAAGATAGGAAATTGGACAGGTTATGTGGGGGATGTGATAATGATCAGATAATTTGTTTCAGTGATGTTGCTTGAGGGATAAGTCTTGTCCAGCGGAAAATGACACGTTTGTAGTTCTCAATTCATAAAGCTTCTCCATGCTGTGAGCTGTTTATGTGATGCTCTGTACAAGCACGTAAGTGTAGAATCCCTACATTGCAGAAGGAGGCCATTCGGCCCATTGAGTCTGCACTGACTCTCCGACATTGCATTTTACCCAGGTTTTATCCCCGTAACCCCACATATTTACCCCATTAATTCCCCTAACCTATACATCTTGGGAAAATAAGAAACATTTTAGCATGGCCAATCAACCTGATTTGCACATCTTTGGACTGCGGGAGGAAACCGGAGCACCCGGAGGAAACCCACGCAGACATGGGGAGATTGTGCAAACTCCACACAGACAGAGACCCAAGGCCGGAATCGAACCCAGGTCTCTGGTGCTGTGAGGCAGCAGTGCTAATCACTATGCCACCGTGGCGCCTCCCATACACCCATTCCTGCAATGGCAGATTCTTCCATTAAATCATTGATTTAATCTGGTAGATCTGTACTAAAAATGCAATTTGGCAAAATCATCACTGCTGTTAGTCTCATATGCAAATACTCTCAAACATAGAGTTAATAATTCATGGTGGGTGATGCATTTATTAGTTAGTAATTGAGATCAGATATCTCGTACTTTTCCACACTTCCAGCTGAAGTTGGATTTATGAAACACATCCTTGTTATAACCTTTTGCAGTATTTGATTATATATTCTAAAATACGGGAAGATAGATATCTTGTTCATACACAGGGTTTGGGCAATTACAAAGGAAAGGATACTTTATCCCACTTAATTTGTTGAAACTGCTGAGAAGTTAAATCCTATTGCCACTTTTCATTCTGATGGTGAAGAATTTACATTGGAATTGTTCCAATCATAGCAAGACAAGTGATGATTAATGAATTTAAAAAATCAAAACATTGCTCTGCATTTGCATTTGAAAACCAAAACATTTAAGCTTAAAGTCATTTGCTAGCATTGAACTTGAGTATTGCTGGAAAAAGAGACATGCTGTTGAAACTTTTCATCTTGCACTCATCAGGACAAATTCGCAAGATCAATTGTAAATGGAATAACAATTTATTCTGCATGAAAATAGAATGCTGATTGGTTGGCAAGTTGGTAGAGGCTTTGCCATGGAGAATGCACCATGGTGCATTCTGATTGGTCAAGGCGTGGTCATGGGGGATGAACCATGCAATGGCTGTCCCCCAAGCTTTTTAGTTGGGAAAGACCACAATGTGTGAACATGCTCCTTCTGTGCAAAGGACATGTGTGTTTTATGGCAACATGTCTACAAATTGGAGTCCACTTGCCAACCAATCAGCACTCTCTTATCCTGCAATATGAACTGTTGCTCCCTTTACAATTGGTGTTCTTGCAAAACTGTCCTGATGAGTGCAAGACAAAAAGCTTTGACAACATGTTTCTTTCTTCAGCAAAACATTTACAGTTAGTGTCTTGTGAGTGAAATGTTGTGTTCACAAGTGGCATGGACATCAGTGTTAGGACATTGCTGCAGTTGACATTTAGAATCGGTAGCAGCAACTCATGGGTGGGTGTAGCTGGAGCAGGTGTAGAATACTCTACATTGAGTGCTCTGTATTCCCCGCACAATGCACCTCAGAAGTCCCTATTTTACCACTTTAATATTTCTATTTCATTTTTTTTCAATTTCCCATCCTTCCAGAAGTTATCAATACCCATTCCAGTTATTGTGTGTTTGTTGTTTGAAGCAGTTCCAAATTCAGGCAAAATCTTTAATCAACAACTTACAAAACTCTTAAGCTGCAACCCAACAACTAATAAAACTAACATTGCACAATAATTCTGCCACTGTGGTGTGCGGATATAGCTGCAGGCTAACTGGATAAAAGCAAATTACTGCGGATGCTGGAATCTGAAAAAAATGCTGGAAAATCTCAGCAGGTCTGGCAGCATCTGTAAGGCGAGAAAAGAGCTGACTTTTTGAGTCCAGATGACCCTTTGTCAAAGCCCAAAAATTAAACAAATTATTTTTAACATTGCACAGAAAAGTGATAACACATGTTTGCAAAATATTGTTTGGGTCATTATGAGATTGACAGCATGTTGAACTTTAAACAAAGCCAATTCCTAAACTTGATAACTCTGCTCTTGACCTTTGGTCTGAGTACAAAGATATTTGCATATGTGGGTTGGATTTAATGCTTCAGAACCTCAAGCTAATGAGTTACTTTAGAAATGTAGTTATTGTTTTATGGGTGCCACTCTTACCTCAGTAGTAGCACTCCTGACTCTGTTAGTTGGTCAGTCAAAACCTCCCCCCTCCACAGATTAAAGCTGTGGAGTTAAATCCAGCTGACATTCCAAAACAATGTAAGAGTTTTAACAACACTAGGTTAAAGTCCAACAGGTTTATTTGGTAGCAAATGCCATTAGCTTTCGGAGCCCTGCTCCTTCGTCAGATGGAGTGGATATCCACTCCAGATATCCACTCCATCTGACGAAGGAGCAGGGCTCCGAAAGCTAATGGCATTTGCTACCAAATAAACCTGTTGGACTTTAACCTGGTGTTGTTAAAACTCTTACTGTGCTTACCCCAGTCCAATGCCGGCATCTCCACATCATTCCAAAACAATACCAAGGGAGTGTTGCTTTGTCTTTCAGATAAGAATTCAAATGAGCTTCTTCTATCATCTAAGGTGGATGTAAAGACTTCTATGTTACTATTCAAGTAAAGCTTCACCAACATGGATGGCACGGTGGTTAGCGCTGCTGCATCACAGTGTCAGGGACCCTGGTTCAGTCCCAGCTTTGGGTGACTGTGTGGAGTCTGCACGTTTTCCCCGTGTCTGCGCGGGTTTCCTACGGGTGCTCCGGTTTCCTCCACAGTCCAAAGATGTGCAGGTTAGGTGGATTGGCCATACTAAATTGCTCCTTAGTGTTGGGGAATTAACAGGGTAAATATGTGGGGTTATGGGGATAGGACGGGATTGTGGTTGATGCAGGCTCAATGGGCCGAATGGCCTCTTTCTGCACTGTAGAGATTATATGAACAGCATGAAAGCAGATTATCTAGTCAGCTGTCTCATTCCTGAATGGGATCTTTACTTCTGTTTTTTGTAAATTAGCTGCTATATTTCCCTCTATCTGAATTAAGTATAATTGGATTTCCCAGAGTTAATTATGGGAAGTTCTATGCTGCAAAAGTGTGCTCACCGGTAAGTGAGTCAGGGTGCTGAAGCTCATACTACAATCCTGCTGTTAGACAGATGGTGAAACAGAGAAAAGACGTTTTGCCACTTCAGACGGTGTTGTATTTGATCCCAGAACATTGACATGCATTATTGGGGAGAGAGCGGGTAAATGGAGTTGAAATCAACCATGATTGAATGGTGGAGTGGACTCGATGGGCCGAATGGCCTTACTTCCGCTCCTATGTCTTATGGTCTTATGGTCTTATGCAGTAAAATGCTCTATGTCCTCGAAACCTATTCACGTTTCCATTGCACATTAGACAATGTGCAAAACCTATCTCACCACTCAGTCCCCTACCCAAGACAAAACGATTTGATGATTATTTTTGATTCTGCCCACCGGAGCAAGAATTGTAGCAATAAAACAAAAGCAGAATATATGTTTTTTTATATTAACTCTGGGGGGAAAATATGGCTTGCGGCAATCCATGTGTGTAATCCAAATATGCAGACAAAGTTTCAAACTTGTTCAGACCAGCATCAGGGAACTTTACAGCAAGTCAGCACACCTGAAAGCCATTCACGTTTATAGATATCCTCTGATTTTAGCAACCTTGTTATTTAAAAGCTGTCCTGTACATATATTAGAACATAGAACATAGAACAGTACATCACAGAACAGGCCCTTCGGCCCACGATGTTGTGCCGAGCTTTATCTGAAACCAAGATCAAACTATCCCACTTCCTATCATCCTGGTGTGCTCCATGTGCCTATCCAATAACCGCTTAAATGTTCCTAAAGTGTCTGACTCTTGTGACAAATATCTGGCTCGATATAACATTTCTTTTCTATTTGTCTTGCACGAAATGGGGACTCCCACTGCATATTCTCAAAAACAGGCTTGATGTAGAATATTTGTTGGAGGTCAAGTGATGGGTGTCTGAAATTTCATATGCAAATTGAATGTATTCAAATCATTGCATTGTTGCTTTTCCCAAACATCTCAAAAAAGCCCATCTCCAAGATGTTTTTATAACAATCTCTACCACACCAACAAACCTAACTCTGCCAAGAAAATCCTCCTGTAATATAAACAAATTACTGGAATCTGAAACCCTGCTGGAAAATCTCAGCAGGTCGGGCAGCATCTGTCAGGAGAGAAAAAAAGAGCTGACGTTTGGAGTCCAGACAACCCTTTGTCAAAACTCCTGTGATTGTTGTGTGGTAAAAATGTAGTGACTTTACTTCCTACTAAAAAAAATTATTCTGATTTGCAAAGAGTTAAATCCAATCTCTGCGAGCTTCCATTTGAATGCTGTCTGAAGTGACCTATATAAATCATTCAGTAAAGACAATCACTGCAGTCCATTAGGAACTAATGTGAGATGCAGCCTGGCAGAGAGCGTCATTCTTATTCCTGAGAACAATGTAAAAAAAAAGTTATTCCTGTTTTAGGGATGAGCAATTTTCATGCGGTGCCAAAATAAAACTGAGCAATATCACTTTAATTGCTTGCACTTGTCCAGTGGTCTGAGAACACTTGAAGGTGGTGTTTTGACGTCACTAAGATAAAAAAAACAAAATACTGCGGATGCTGGAATCGGAAACACAAACAGAAAATGCTGGAAAATCTCAGCAGGTCTGACAGCATCTGTGGAGAGAGAATAGAGACAATGTTTTGAGTTTTGACCCTCCGACTCGAAACATTGGCTCTATCCGCTGTCCACAGATGCTGTCAGACCTGCTGAGATTTTCCAGCGTTTTCTGATGTGATGTCACATCAGGTTCACACAACTTACAGCTAGTACGCACTTTGTTCAGTGACTAGAGCTGTTTCACTTTATTAAAGATGTAAGTCCATGTGGCTCTTGTATCTGATGAGTTGTCAGTTTTCAAACATCTTCCGGTCCGTCCTTAAAACCAAAATATATGTCTTGAAAGTTATAAAAACCAGTTGGTCAGCTCTGTTCTGATTAAAGCTTTCAGAAACAGTGAGAGGCTGAGGCCTTTGGAGCAGCTCTGGCTCTTTGGGTAGCACTCTTACCGGTGGCACAGTGGTTAGCACTGCTGCCTCACAGCACCAGGGACCCGGGTTCGATTCCCGGCTTGGGTCACTGTCTGTGCGGAGTCTGCAAGTTCTCCCCGTGTCTGCGTGGGTTTCCTCCGGGTGCTCCATATTCTTCCCACAGTCCGAAAGATGTGCTGGTTTGGTGCATTGGCTATGCTAAGTTCTCCCTCAGTATACCCGAACAGGCGCCGGAGTGTGGCGACTAGGGGATTTTCACAGTAACTTCATTGCAGTATTAACCTAAGCCTACTTGTGACACTAATAATGAACTTAAAAAAACTTTACCTCCAAGTCACAAAGTTTTGGTTTCAAATCTCACTCCAGGACTTGAGCTCAAAAAAATCAAGGATGATGCTCCGGTACTGAGGGAATACAGCACTGTCAGAGATGCATCCTTTCAGATGAGACGTCAAACTGAGGCCTGTCTGCCTTTTCAACTGGATTTGAATATTCCACCTGGCATTACGTCAAAGGAGTTGCCCTTGGTGCCAATACCCATCCATCAATCAACATCACTTGGACAGGTTATCTGGATGATCAAATTACAGCTAGTGGGAGTTTGCTGTGTGCAAATTGGTACTATGTTTCCAACAGTGATTCCACTTCAAAAGTGCTTAATTGGTTGTAAAGCACTTTGGCACGTTGTGGGAGGCGCTACATAAATGCAAGTCTTTCTTTCCTGTTTAGTGATATCATTTAACACCAATGCAAAATGGTTTCAAGCCATGGCCATGGCTGCAAACTTCCAGAGTAAAAACAGGGAATGCTGCCAACACAGGACAGACCCCCTCCAGTATCGGGGAAACTTATACATCCAGGACATTGGTCTTTGCCCTTTACACATGCTGCCAGAATTGCTACCCTTCCAACGTTCCATCTCAGCTTTTGACCGTTTGCTGTTTTATCATTTGCTCATTTTGGAATGTCCACATATTAACTCAGAAATGGTGCGAGGTCCCCCCCTCCCTCATGCCATCTCTATTTCATTCGCCATTGGCTCTTCTGAGTTGGATGATTCCTATAAACATTGGACGGATTATTTTTTCTCTCTGACCGAAGATGAATGGGATTCCTGTCCACCGTTGTCTAATGTTAAAACGCATTGACCGGGGCAACTCCCAAACCGGACACACAGGCTCAGGGCTTCATTGTCCCCGACCCCAATATCAGTTCCAAAGGAGTGTCTAACAGCCTGTATTTCCATATGCATCCTGCACTCCCACTGCAGGCGACTAACTAACTGAAGCTGAATAGTTCAATGTGGTGTAAACTGGTACAGTACGCAAGGGGTGCTCCAAAAATTTAGCAGTGCAAAATTAGTACTTGCAGCATGAATGTTTTATTTTAAAATACATCTAGGTCTTTTGGCTAAGAGGAGCGGGGGGGGGGGGGGGGGGTGTGGAGTGCAGTACCTGCTCCTATCAGCTTGGATCCTGTAGATCGAACCCAAGACAGGAAATGGGGAGCCTGGCTTGTCAGCTTGGTTCTGGAATGTCTCTCTTGTAGGAACTTTGATTGGACCAATATGGTTTTTGATTGGATATAACTAAAAGAAAATCAAGAATGTACAAGGGTCAATTATATATCCCACCTCGAACACCGTCTACATGTTACATTCAGTAATTTCCAATGAACAGAAAACCGGCATTGCCGTTAACTTAGAGACAGTGTTTGACTGGAAAGGTGTTTGAAAAAGACTCTTAGGTGCAGAGCAAGTTAGAATAAACTGCTTCACGGCGTGTTTCCAGACTGCGCTTGCCAAAACCAGCACACTTAATAAAGATCCTAGGGCAGCAATGTGATTGTCCAATTCACACCCCAACTCTTTCTCTTCCCAGATTACCGGTCATGTCTGCATGAAAGTCGCACCGAAAGAACACGCGCAAATAAAGCAATCGCCCTTTTAAAGTCTTTCCGACCCCTGTGCAAAGACCAATGGAACCTATCCACGAAGCATGTTGCTTTAAACAGATATTCGGCTTCTAAGCACCTACCATAGCTGACAAAAGTTTTTTTGACCAGTCCGAAGTCACATTCGAGCCATCACTGATCTCAAAACATGACACAACTCTCTCTGCATCACTATCAGTCTTCCAAACAATTAATTTAAGTTTAAGTTTATCTATTACTGTCACAAGTAAGCTCACATTAACACTGCAGTAAGCTTAGTCCAATACCGAATACTCCAAAAAGGGTGGATCGGAAAGCAACACACTCCTGCTAGTGTTTGCAAAGATTTGAAAGATCCAGACTAATTTGCTAAGAAAAAAGAAACCACATCTTGCAGTTTTGTCTTCATATTGTGAGAGAGGGAGAGACAGAAAAACCGCCAAGGATGTTCCCAAGTTTATAAGTTCTGCAGGTAATACTGCACAGCAATAATGCCAATCTCAAGATTTCAGGGAAAAAAAACCTGACACAATCTGAATTTCACTGGTGATGTAATAGAAATGTGATCCCTGATCCGAGGAATCATGTGATGTGAAGAGAACGCCATGCCTACGCCTCAATTAAAACTGAAGATTGTCTGCAACATGTCAGGTGCTGCCGCTTTCACCCTGAGTCAGATAAAAGACACTAACACAAGAAAAGATCACTTTCATCTAAACCCACCTCGCCTAACTCCCTTTTATAAATTCTGCTCAGTTAAAAGATTTATAAATTTCAAGTTCAGGTAATTCAAGATGGCAAAAGAATCGGTGTAGACTCACACAAAAATAGAAATAAGAAAATGAATCTGAACACAAAATAAAGGTCTGAATATTTAGCCAAATTAGGATTTTTAAAATATTTAATAAACGCAATTGCAATGAATGATATTTTGTGTAAACTATTAATTTAAGCCGCCCTCTCTGCGGATTGATTTTGTTTTGCTCGCATACTTTCCACCCCTCACCCAGATTTTACTTTATGTTCTAATTTCAGCTTACCACAAACCACTGTCCTCAATTCCCGGAGCCAGTGTCTCCCGCACAACCAGGTAGGTAAAAATACATAAAAGAAACACCATCCACCTCTCCAAAAGAGGGCCAAACTTTTTTTTTAGCTCCGCGCTTTTGGATATAAGGCATCTAACTCTTTAATATTAAAGACCAGGCAGTGCATGCATAATCTGCAATCCACCAATCAGGCACAGCAAGTGGCAGGAAAGAATGCAGATGGATAGGTTGGGACGAATCAGACTTTAGGGTCCCTGCAACATCCTCCAGCTTCATCAGCAAGCTCTGCGGACCTAGGGGGGCGCAGGGGAGGGGGTTTGCCAAGGTTTGGTATCGAGTCGTCGCAATATTTTAAACGTCGAATTCTGCGATCATTGCATCTCTGCTGTCAGGTGCGGGATTCCTCCCATTTGCTGTTGCTAGGTGCCGAGCCCCGGCTAAACAGACTTGCCCATCTCTCTCTCTCACTATCCCTCCCTCTCGCTCTCCTCCCTTGCTCTCTCTCTCTCTGCTCTCTCCTCTCTCTATCATCAATCTCTCTCTCTTCTTTCTCTCCTCTCCTTCCCTATCTCTATCGCTTTTCTCTCCCTCTATCTCTTTCCTCTTTCTATCTCTCTTTATCTCTTTCATCTCTATCTCTCGAACCTCTATCTCTCCTCTCTCTATCTCTCCTCTCTCTATCCTCTCTGTCTATCCTCTCTATCCTCTCTTTCTATCCTCTCTCTCTATCTCTATATCTCCTCTCTCTTTCTATCTCCTCTCTATCTCTCTCCCCCTCTGTCTCTCTCCTCTCTACCCCCCTTGCTCTCTACCTCTCTCTCTTGCTCTCTATCGGTCTCCTCCATATCTCTTTCGCTCCCTCTATCTCTCTCCTCTACCCCCCTGCTCTCTCCCTCTCTCTTATCTTGCCCTCTATCGGTTTCCTCTATCTCTCTCTGTCTCTCCCGCCATCTCTCTCCCCTCTACCTCTCTCTCTCTTGCTCTCTATCGGTCGTCTCTACCTATCTCTCTCTTGAAAGACTCTGTGCTCTCAGCCCCTTTTGAGCAGCGAGTGTGTGTGTAAATTGTGAGTATGTGAGTGTGATGACACAATCCGAATAGAGTCTTCACTCACAATATTCACCCACCAGCGAATGGGTTCACCTTCAGTCTTATGGAAAAGCAAAAAATAATACAAGAATCCTCCCATTTGAAAGCAGCCAGTGTCAGGGCAGCAGCGAGGCTGGCTTTTCTGATCAATGTTAGCATGCACAGGTCTAAACTCAACGAGAAACGTTAAAGGCAAAAAGAGAGCTGTTAAGAAAGCGGCAGAATAAAGACAAATTGATCGCACCTCAATCCTTTGCATTTGTCATTTTAAGGTAGTGTAACTGAGGAAACGTCCGTGCTATCCGTTACTTTGCAGTGGGATTCAGGGATCATGTGGAACTCATCCCATATTCGCATTATCCAGGGAGAAATCCATGCGGACCCTGCCATTAAACAGTGACTGGGTACTGGGAATGATTACAGTGTGGAAGGGAAGTTCGGGGGGGGGGGGGGGGGGCTGGAAAGCACATTCACCCTCTGAGTGTCCTGTAAAATTGCAGCCCGGGTTTAACCACAACACATCTGAGGGCACTGGGTTCAACTCAAATGAATCAGATTCTGCAGGCTGCAATTGGCAGAGAAGGAAACAAATCAAGGCGGAGTGGTGTCAAAGTCCTCTGTAAGGTTATTCAGAGTTGACTGCAGTGTTGCTGCAACACAAAGTACTTGCTAAGTGCGAGATGTGGACAGTTTTAATTCAGAGAGTTGTGTTTTATACATTTCTCTCTCCCCCCTCCCCCCCCCCCCCTTTCCCCGGCCATGCTGAAAAGCAAATGAATCCAGGATTCGAGTCCCCTTGGCTGTGATGTCATCTGTACATAATGTACCTGCTGTCTCCCTAACCAGACTGCTCTGAGATTGCATTCCCCGCAAACCTCCTCTATCTCTCATCTCTATCTCTCTCCTCTCTCTCTTGCTATCTCCTCTCTCTCTCCCCCTCTGTCTCTCTACCTCCCCTCTACCTCTCTACCCACCCCCCCCCCCCTCCACCTCTCTTGCTCTCTATCGGTTTCCTCTATCTCTCTCTCTCTCCACCCCCCTGCCCCCCACCCCCGCTCTCCACCTCTCTCCTCTTTTGCTCTCTTTCGGTCTCTTCCCCCCCTCTCTCTCTTTCTTGCTCTATCGGTTTCCTCTTTCTCTCTCTCTCTACCTCTCTCCTCTCTCGCTCTCTATCGGTTCCCTCTATCTCTCTCTCTATCTTTCTCCTCTCTACCCTCCCCTCCCCCCCTCTTTACCTTTCTCCTCTCTTGCTCTCTATCGGTCTCCTCTATCTCTCTCTCTCCTCTAAAGATTCTATGCTCTCAGCCTCTTTTGGGCAGTGGGGTGTGTGTGTGTGTGATAACACAATCCGAATTGAGTGTTCACTCACAATATTCACCCAGCAGCGAATGGGTTGTCTCACTGCTCTGTCTCAGCATCAGGAGAAATGGACAGGTAGCTCTCCATTGTGTCTATAAGCCTTTCCATTTCTTGCATTTTACGAAAATCTACTTTAACTTATGGGGGAGGGAGCTTTATCAGATTGTTAACTTAAAAAGAACAATTTCATTTAATTAGCAACCCGTGAATTTTCACAGACGGGGTGAAATCCACCAGTAAGGCTTGACCGGCTATTTCATCCCCCCTCCCCTACCCCCCTCCCCAAAACTCGCATGAAAATGTGACTGAATTTTCTAAAACCTCTCCCCAGCTCCTCACAGTGTCTGTCCTCCGCCTAACGGGAGTGAAGCTGCTTTCTATGAGTGCGACCAGCTTCTGGAGAATGTTGCCTACGACCAGAATCCGATCTTCTACGAAAGCGCCGAGGTGTATGAAAGGTACCTGCCTGACCTCTTCACGGAGAACTCATTCACCTCGCACCCTCCTGCCTCGCACTGTCCCCCAGCCAGCTACCAGCCACTCAACCACTGCAATCACTCAACTATGGTAAGTTGACACATCTCAGCCTCTTTTGCCGTTTCCTAATACTGTATTGACCATCTGACAGTGTAGCCGGTGTAAGTCGCTCTCTCATAAAATCCTACAATGCAGAAGGAGGCCATTCGGCCCATCGAGTCTGCACTGACCACCATCCCACCCAGGTCCTATCCCCATAACCCATTGCATTTACCCTAGCTAGTCCCCCTGACACTAAGGGGCAATTTAGCATGGCCGATCCACCTGACCCACACATCTTTAGGCTGAGGGAGGAAACTGGAGCACCCGGAGCAACCCACGCAGACACGGGGAGAATGTGCAAACTCCACACATACAGTGACCCAAGCCAGAAATTGAACCCGGGTCCTTGGCGCTGTGAGGCAGCAATGCTAATCACTGTGCCACCGTGCCGCCTCTTTGTTGAGTTGGTCCTCTAATTTCCTTATCTAAACAAATATGCAGCAGAGAAATCTTCCTTTAGTTGCCTCAGTCCCTTCATCAATTAAGGAACTCCAGCCAACTCCATTCATATATGGCAGAGTCCTCTCAAACCTGAGATGTTAATCATATTATAGGTGTTGGTAAACTGTTGCAATGTGATCTGTTTCATTGATGACAAGAACACCTTGCTCCCCATAAGAAGACACTTGTTGAGGACATCATTGGGAATGCCATTAGGGCATCACAGGGGCACAGTGGTTAGCACTTGCTGCCAGCGCCAGGGACCGGGATCGTGTGGAGTTTGCATGTTCTCCCCGTGTGTGTGTGGGTTTCCTCCGGGTGCTCCAGTTTCCTCCCACGGTCCAAAGGTGCTAAATTGCTCCTTAGTGTCCCAAGATGTGTAAGTTAGATGGATTAGCCATGGTGAATGTGTGGGGTTACAGGACTAGGGCGGAGAGAGGGCCTGGGCAAGACATTGTGTCAGAGAGTGGTGGGCCGATTAGCCTCCACCTACACTGTAGGGAGTCTATGTGTAGGTTTATTGATTTGGCCGTGCTAAGCTGTCTCTTATTATGTCAAGATGTGCAGGTTAGATGGATTAGCCATGGTAAATGTGTGGGGCTCCAGAGATAGGATGGAGGAGAGGTGGAAAGCTCTATTGGAGATTTGGTGCACACTTGATGGGCTGGTTGGCCTTCTTCTGCACTGTCGTGACTCTATGATTCTGTGATTCTATGGATTCTATGATTCAACGAAAGAAGCAGTGTTCTGTCATCCATGTGGTAAATTGGTTGACACCAGCACTCATTCCAACATGTAACACTTTAGCTGTATTTGTGTAAATTGAAGAGCAGTAAAGCCATCCTGTTCTGAGCTTGATATGACCATCCCAAGTTAATAAAACTTCAATACTTTTATGGCAATGAAATAATGCGAACATTCATCTAAATCATACTTTGTAGACAAAGTCCGCAGGCATTGTGATGACATATAAGCTTTTCCTGAGACAGATGATTATACCTTTCCAACACAGGAACAATCAAAGTGATGCAAGTATAGACCTTTGGAAATAAATTGTTGGAAATCAGTTGTTGCATTATTTAAATAAAGTCAAAGAAGAATTTACGTTTGCAATTTTTGCATTCTCAGCTTGTCCCAAAGAATTTCCAGTCACATACTTTTGAAATGTAGACGTCACATTGTGCACAGCAAGGTCCCTGAAACAGCAGTGAGATGCATAACTAGTTACTTAATTTGGTTTTGTTGCGGAGGATGTATTTTGATCAGGATACCAGGAACTCTCTTGCTCTTTTCATTAAATAATGGCAAAGGATTGTTTACATCCACTGGGCTTTCAGTTGTTGGGAAAGATGATGCGTCAGCCAGGATTCTCTCAAAAGAATTCTAAGTTCCCAATGTGCGGGAAAATGGGAGTAAGTCCTGCCTTTTTTTTAGTGTGACTTCCAGAATGAATCTCTGACACTTTGTGCATCACAGAGTGCCCGAGTATGATTCGCTGCGGAAAGCAGGGAGTGGAACCTATTCCCGCCTGAGAGGCCAGCAGCATAGCTCTGAGTGGGCCACTGCACACGTACTGATCTGTCAGCGCTGATATTGGCATATGCGTAGAGGATCCCCCATTGCCGGCCTCCGATCGCTGGCCAGCCCCGCAACCCCCAACCGCTGGCCAGCCCTGCGAACCCCCCGTCTCTCGATCACTGGCCTCCCGGATCCCACTGGGCCAGCCCCGATGTCCGCGACCCTCACACCGGACAGTCCCAACCTCCCTCCCTCCCGATTCCGATGACCAGCTCAGGCCCTCCCAGACAGTCCAGTCCCTGCCACTGAAGTCCATTTCCACCCATCCCCACCCGGATGGCCAGCCCCCGACTGCCCTCTTCCTTCTGCCACCAATCCTCTTGCAGAGTGGCAGTGGGTCCCCCCACACCCCCACTGATCACCCACCAAGTGGCCCCTTGCTCTGCCCCTCTGGCCCCATCCCGTGGCAATGCCCAATTCCCAGTGGGCAGTACCAAAGAGCCCATTGTGTAGTGCCAAGGGATGAAGCTGGCACTGCCAGGCTGGCACTGCCAAAGGGGCAGCGCTCCCCCTTACCCCTGGAACTCTGAAGGGGGGCCTCAATGGCCACTCTTCCCCTCCAGTGGGGCTGTGCTGCCTGTTCCCCATTACTGGGGATCAGGAGTAAACCCCGCTGGAGTCAGCCATTCCTAGTGGCGTTGGCGGGGGGAAGGGGGGGAACGCTAGCGGGCCTGGAGAGTTCAGTCCCCGTCCCGCTAATGGAATGTGAATGCCGATTTCAATATTCGCCGATTTCCGGTGCAGAGCTGATGACGCTGAAAATCCTAGTGCCGGAGACGTGCGAGGACATGAGGGAAGCCCCAAAAACAGCCCCCCCCGATGCCCCCCGGCCCGCTGCCCTACTCGAGCAGTGTAGCGGGCTGGGAGAATCGCCTCCCCATCTTCAACAGTGGAATATGCCCTCAGTACTGCATTAGAATGTCAGCCTAGATTATCTGTTCAAGTCTTGGAATGGGATTTGAATCCACAATCATCTGATTCGGAGATGAGAGCACATTAAGGTTTATTTATTAGTCACAAGTAAGGTTTACATTAACACTGCAATGAAGTTACTGTGAAAATCCCCTAGTTGCCACACTCGGGCACCTGTTTGGGTACTGAGGGAGAATTTAGCATGGCCAATACACCTAACCAGCACGTCTTTCAGACTGTGGGAGGAAACAGAAGCACCCAGAGGAAACCCGACCAGAAACAGGGAGAACATGCAGACTCCGCACAGACAGTGACCCAAGCCGGGAATCGAACCCGGGTCCCTGGCGCTGTGAGGCAGCAATGCTAAATACTGTGGCACCGTGCCGTGCCACTAGAACGCCTGACATTCATTTCTTACAGCTAATTCCATTGTTTCTCCTCCAGATCTCCGGATTGCCTGCTTA
This sequence comes from Mustelus asterias, assembly GCF_964213995.1. Lineage (NCBI taxonomy): Eukaryota > Metazoa > Chordata > Chondrichthyes > Carcharhiniformes > Triakidae > Mustelus > Mustelus asterias. Next base: position 32,240,345 of record NC_135827.1, read on the forward strand.
CTCGTCCGTGGATTTTGGCTATTCTACTCAATGTGTTCCATCAACTCCAGAAGACATCAGCCCATCTTCACACTTGGATCCTAAGTCATTTTATTCAACCCCTGAAGAGTATTTTTCTCAGCAACACTACAGTTGCACATCGGCAATCTGCTCCATCTTTTCCTACATGCCAGATAGTATAGAAATGGGCCCCGCATTTGAAAATGGTTCATTTACAATGCCCGAGTATAATGACTATTCAGCCGGAATGTTCGCAGGAGATATTTGGAGAGGAAACCTAAATGAATGTTTCGACTATTGACATGATTATCAATAATGTTATTGGGAATCCCTTGTGTTTCTTAAACAGTTCTGTAGAGGTTGGCTGAAAATAATTTTGGTTGGATTTGAACAGGAGAAGTGCGACTGGACAGCACTGTAAAACCAAATAGGAAAGATGTCCAAACCCAACAGCTTTGAAATCACTGCCATTTGAATCTTTTCCATTAATTTCCTCTATCAAATGTTCTCTTTTCCCCTGAATGTATTGACGTCTTGCTGGGACATTGTACCATGGGCGCTGGTCGTTCTCAGGTATGATGCCCAGGTAACTATTATGAGGTACACACACTTGTATTGATGGGCTGCTCTATCACAAATGCGGCATGGTAGCACAGTGGTTAGCACTGCTGCTTCACACTCCAGGCACCTGGGTTCGATTCCCGGCTTGGGTCACTGTCCGTGTGGAGTTTGCACATTCTCCCCGTGTCTGCGTGGGTTTCCCCCGGGTGCTCCGGTTTCCTCCCACAGTCTAAAGATGTGCGGGTTAGGTCGATTGGCCATGCTAAAAAATTGCCCCTTAGTGTCCTGAGATGCGTAGGTTAGAGGGATTAGCGGGTAAATATGTGGGGGTAGAGCCTGGGTGGGATTGTGGTCGGTGCAGACTCGATGGGCCCAATGGCCTCTTTCTGCACTGTAGGGTTTCTATGTATCAGATGTTAATACCCACACATCAATTTCTAGGAATAATCACTGGCACATTGTCTTGAACATCTCAGATGATTACTCCCTTCTCTAGTCCAGGAGTAATAAGGTGAAATATAACATATTTTCTACTGCCCAATTTGAAGTCAGAATAGACTTGGATGGAACTTGGGGTCTTTCTTGTCTGTAGGTCTCAGCTACATCATAGATTCATAGAATCCTACAGTGCAGAAGGAGGCCATTCGGCCCATTGAGTCTGCACCAACCACTATCCCACCCAGGCCCCTATTCCCATCACCCCACAACTTCACCTGGCTCACTAGGATCAATTTAGCATGGCAATCCACCTAACCCGCACATCTTTGGAGTGTGGGAGGAAACCGGAGCACCCGGAGGAAACCCACGCAGGCACGGGGAGAATGTGCAAACTCCACACAGACAGTGACCCAAACCGGGAATCGAACTCGGGTCCTCGGTGCTGTGTGGCGGCAGTGCTAACCACTGTGCCACCGTGCCGCCTTGGATAACCATGCTGAATTATATGGACCAGACTTATCCCCGAATAATTAGACAGACGTTCTTTAGTTAAGACCGATACATCTTTCACTGTTCTGGGCAACTGGATATCTTCACTGAACTAATGGGAGATTTTAAAATTTGTATGGGAGCATACTGTTCATGTACTAATATCTGGTAGAATTTTTCCCTTTTATAGTTGGTAATAATACAATGCACTTCCAAAACAAACATGCAACCAGTTAGCATCGATGCCAATTTCTTCCCATGCCATCCTAACAAGCAATCTGAGAATCTATCACCTACATGGTGAAAATTTAATTTTTCCATTTCTTTTCATAAGATCACATCAAAAACATCAGGAGAAACCATTTGACCCATCTTCGTTCATTCACCTAAAATAGCCTACACTTTTCTCAGTAGAGCATCCAACCATCTATTAAATGACTCCAAGGCAGCACAGTGGCACAATGGTTAGCACTGCTGCCTCACAGCCCAGGGACCCGGGTTCAATTCTGGCCTGGGATTACTGACTGTGAGGAGTTTGCACATTCTTACCATGTCTGCATGAGTTTCCTCCAGGTGCTCCGGTTTCCTCCCCCAGTCCAAAAGACATGCAAGTTAGGTTGATTGGCAATGGTAAACTGACCCTAGTGTCAGGGGGATTTGCAGGGTAAATATGTGGGTGGGATTGTGGTCGGTTCAGACCTGATGGACCGAATGGTCTCTGTCTGCACTGTAGGGATTCTATGATTTACTGTGCTCAGAAATACAATTCACTTGCTTGCTTTTTGTGTGAAGAGCTTTCTGATATCAGTCCTAAATTTGCCCTTTACAGTTTGGGCCTTTTTTTGACTGATTGTCATTATTTACTTTTGAGCAGTGTTGACTAGCCAAAGATATGATTATGGCAACGCAGTTTCAGCCACTCACACTCATTGTCATAGAGTCCACCTTTAGACACAATACAGCTAAATGCACTTGACGTATATATTATGTTAACAAACGTCTGCCATCATTCGGTGTAAAACTTTGCAGTCTTCCTCTTTCACCAAAGTTTTGAAATCTTGCATGAATTTAACAGACATAATACACTTTAACAAAATTTCCAGTTTTTTGGCCAGCACTTGTGAGTGGTACCTTGACTTCATCAGGGTTATTGCTGGGAACCTTGACCCACATGATGAGACCTGCTCTCCATCAAGAGCGTGGTTGGGTGCTACTTGCCCTTTGTCAAGATGTCTCCTGTTGGAGCTATTCATTATTGATCAGATCCACTTCCATCCGTTGGCCCAAAGTAATTATCCTGAATGATCAAGGTGAGCACTGTGACAGCTCCCCTCTCCACTCCAAAGTCTGGCCTTTCCACTCATGATACACACCACTTGAATCGATAAACCGCAACTAATAAAGTAAAGCACACAAGTTGGTTAACAAAACACTTTGCACACTCTGATCTTTTTACTATTTTACCAACAAGTACACAAAAATGTTAAAATTCACAGCTGTGGAGAGTAATACTAAAATCACATACAGATCGAGGCATGTATTATTCACCTATGAGTTACTAATCAAAATGAAATTTGCCACATGTGGGGAGTGACTAATGGATTGGATAACATTGTCTTGGATTGTTGTTCTGCATTTGATTTTTTGGTACTATCTTATATAGCTCCGTAGGGCCCCCGATCATTCTTCTCCTTTTAAGATGGGAGAGACTAACATGTTGAGTCTCTTTTCATGCACTCAGTTCCCCAATGTTCAATACCTTGACTTACTTGAGTGCACATTGACAAATTACTCCGGATGTGTGTGCCACCCAGGCACCAAACTGAATCCCAAAATTCACTTTTCTTCGGAAAGTGCGAGTATGAAGAGGAGGAGCGCACAAACCTCTGTTTGTGCTTGAATACTTAATTTGCGTTGGCGCGGGAGCAAGAGTCCAAATGCTCTGCTTCAACTAGTTCCTCTAGCAGCTATTAAAATTCCTCCTGAAAGCCTAACGTTAATTTCAATAGAAACGTCACACTTTCATGTTAGCCAAGGCTGTTGCTTTGGAGTGAATGGATTGCTTAAGTTCATAGGAGGGAAAACATGCCTAAAACTCACATTCCTGAATGTTAAGGGAAGAGCTATTATTCAAATCAGTCCTGAATGTTGGTTAATATCTTACCACATGTCAGCTCTTTTGTTTTTCTATCTGCGCGGAGAATATATTTTTCAAATTGCACGCCTGGATTGTTTGATTTTTACCTGTTTCATTTGTTGTATCGTAGTGCCACTCTGGAGTTAAGCACTTGTGTTTATGTAGAACTGGCAAACCATGAAACGATCATTTATATATTTTGAAAGTAAGCCTTTTTTTTTACAAACGAGAAAAATAAAAATAAGATTGTAATAGTGTGCTCAGATACAATGATTAATCAAGCAAACATGTTTCTATCTGCTGGATTGTCAGTCAGTCCAACTTAGACCATAAGATCATACAGCAACCTATTTTTAAAATTGATTTATTGGCTGTGGACATCACTGGCTGGGCTAGCATTTAATGGCCTAACTGCTCTCCACTTTCAGAGGACATTTGAGAGTTTCTTGTATTCATTTGTGGGACGTGGGCATTTTTGGCTGGCCAGCATTTCTTGCACATCCCTAGTTGCCCTTGTTCAGAGGCAACCACATTGCTGTGGCTCTGGAGTCACATGTAGGCCACACCAGGTAAGGACAACAGATTTCCTTCCCTAAACGACCTTAGTTAGCCAGATGGGTTTTTCTGACAATGAATCATAGAATCCCTACAGTGCAGAAGGAGGCCATTCCGCCCATTGAGTCTGCACCGACAACAATCCCACCCAGGCTCCACCCCGAAACACCATACATCTAAGCCTGCTAACCCCTTTAACATACACATCCCAGGACGCTAAGGGGCAATTTCCCATGGCCAATCGACCTAACCTGCACATCTTTGGTCTGTGGGAGGAAACCCACGCAGGCACGAGGAGAATGTGTAAACTCCACACAGATAGTGACCCAAGGCCGGGATCAAACCCGGGTCCCTGGCTCTGTGAGACAGCAGTGCTAACCACCGTACCACCCAGGGAGTGCATGGTCATCAGTAGATTCATAATTTCAGATATTTATTTTTTATTGAATTCAAATTCCACCACCTACAATGGCGGGATTCGAACCCAGATCCCCAGAACATTAGCTGAGTTCCTGGATTAATAGTCTAGTGATAATACCACAAGGCCATCACCTCCCCACATTGGGCGGCACGGTAGCACAGTGGTTAGCACTGCTGCTTCACAGCTCCAGGGACTTGGGTGCGATTCCCGGCTTGGGTCACTGTCTGTGTGGAGTTTGCACATTCTCCTCGTGTCTGCGTGGGTTTCCTCCGGGTGCTCCGGTTTCCTCCCACAGTCCAAAGATGTGCGGGTTAGGTTGATTGGCCATGCTAAAATTGCCCTTAGTGTCCTGAGATGTGTAGATTAGAGGGATTAGTGGGTAAATATGTAGGGATATGGGGGTAGGGCCTGGGTGGGATTGTGGTCGGTGCAGACTCGATGGGCCGAAGGGCCTCTTTCTGTACTGTAGGGTTTCTATGATTTCTATGATTGTCAACCACATTGCTGTGGATCCAGAGTCACATGTAGGCCAGACCAGATAAGGGTAACAGAATTCCTTCCCTAAAGGGCATTAGTGAACCAGACGGGTTTTTAATGACAATTGTTCCACCACTAGACTTCTAATTCCAGATTTTTTCTTTTATTGATTTCAAATTTCACCATCCTAGATCTCCCCTTTGGTCTCCAGATTACTAGCCATCGACAAGACCGCGACACCACTGCTCACTACTCCTGTACTGTCTATTTGAAACAGCAATCAATCAAAATCCAATCCCCAGCTCTTTCCCCAATGTCTTGTATTTTTTTCCTTTCCAAGTATATATCCAATTACCCTTTTGACACTCACTATCGAGCATGTTTCTATCATTCTTTCAGGCAATGCAATCCTGATCACAACAACTCACTATGTAATAACATTTCTCCCTATCTCACCTCTGTTTTCTCTTTGCCAATTGTCTTAAATCTACGTTCTTGTGTTACCAACCCCAGCGCCAGTAGAAACAGTTTCTCATCTTTAACTCCATCAAAACCCTTCCTAATTTACAACAACACTGCTAAATTTCTCCTCAACCTTCTTTGCTCACAGGAAAACTATCACAGTTTCTCTCCACACAATAAAGTTACTTATCCTTTGCATCATTCTGGTAAATCTCCACAAGGTGTGATCATTAACAGTTTAGAAAGGGTCTATAATATGTGGGTCACATTCCATTAGTTCCTCCAGCCTTTTCCTTTCTTCAAGCTATTGTGGAATCTTCGCTTTCTCTTTCACTCATTACCTCATCAACATGTGCACATGTTACAAAAGTTATTAACTTGCTACACGCTGAAGACCTTACAACCTGCCTCTTGACCAATCAAAAACTGGCTCAGGCCTCAACAACAGTGATGTTAAAAATTAAAGTATTTATTAGTCACAAGTAAGGCTTACATTAACACTGCAATGAAGTTACTGTGAAATTCCCCTAGTTGCAACACTCCAGTGCCTGTTCGGGTCAATACATCTAACCAGCACGTCTTTCAGAATGTGCAGGGAAACTGGAGCACCCAGAGAAAACCCACACAGACATGGGGAGAATGTGCAAACTCCACACAGACAGTGACCCAAGCCGGGAATCAAACCCAGGTTCCCGGCGCTGTGAGGCAGCAGTGCTAACCACTGTGCTAACCACTGTGCTACCTGTCACCAGTCCCTTAGCTTAGCCCCAAGTGAACAAGAAGCGGAGAGCTGGGCATTGCGAGAAGCTGGATTTAATGCCCCATATCAAGGTTGTTTCAATTCAACATTCCAGCGGAAAATCAATAAGGGCCTCAAGTGCCAGATGAGACATTCATGGTGAAATAATAAGCTTGCTCTTTCCACCAGAAAATTTTTGGTAGCACTCTTGTTTTGAGTGATCAGACCTGGGTTCAAATCCCACTCCAGGATTTGTTACCCATGGATGGAGTGTTCGTGCAACTCAAAGCAGATGATTAATCAGCCTTCACAAGCCCTTATCATATGGCTCAATGGAGAGCACTCTGGTCTCTGAATTACAAGGTTTGTGGGTTCAAGTCCCACCCCAGAGCTTGGATACCAAAAATCAAGTCTAGTGCAGCCCTGACGGAATGCTGCATTGTCAGAGGTGTCACTGGCTGGATTAGGTGGTTCAACAGAATCCCCAAAAAGTGGTTGAGGCTGGGGGTAAATTAAACATTTCAAAATGGAGTTTGATAGATTTTTGTGGGACAAGGATATGAAATGCTACAGAAGGAAAAGGTTGCAAAAGTCTGAGATTACGTACCAACCGTGGAGTTACACGAAGGGGACTGGGTGGGATTGTTGTCGGTGCAGGCTCAATGGGCCGAATGGCCTCCTTCTGCACCGACTCAAGAACAGCTTCTTCCCTGCTGCCATCAGACTTTGAATGGACTTACCTTAAATTAAGTTGATCTTTCTCTACACCCTAGCTATGACTGTAACACTACATTCTGCACCCTCTCCTTTCCTTCTCTATGTACGGTATGCTTTGCCTGGATAGTGCACAAGAAACGATACTTTTCAGTGTATTTTAATACATTTGACAATAATAAATCAAATCAAATCAAATCAAATCAAAAGGAATGAAAGCAAGCAATCTTTCTGCATTGAGAAGATATTCGATCAGAAAATAATGATGGGGCCAAACATGATGGCAAGATTACACACAGTCTGGTTCTACCTGAGGGAGAGGCCCTGGAGAATTTTGAACAGGTGGTGAGAAGTTTATCACAGACGCTGAAAGCAATGGTTTACATCCTTCTCAATGTTAAAAGTTAAAGTATTTATTAGTCACAAGTAATAAATGAGAAAATCTAGGCTCATCCAGGAAAAGAGGTGGCGGAAATAGTCTGAATGGTCCGTGTGGAGTTTGCACATTCTTCCCGTGTCTGCGTGGGTTTCCTCTGGGTGCTCCGGTTTCCTCTCGGTCTAAAGATGTGCAAGTTAGGTTGATTGGCCATGCTAAATTAACCCTAGTGTCAGGAGCACTAGCAGGGTGAATTATGTGGGGTTACGGGAATAGGGCCTGGGTGGGATTGTGGTCGGTGCAGACTCGATGGGCCGAATGGCCTCCTTCTGCACCGTAGGGATTCTATGAATAAAACAGAGACGTTGCAGGAGTGGAGAAAGGTGGTAGTGTGATGTGGACTGAAGAAACTTGCTTTGAATATTTAACAGGAAGAGCAACATAAAATTGGGATGGAATGTTACCACTGTTCATGCCGATGGGATTTTCCCATCCTGCTGCAGTGAATGGAGATTTGACTGGGCGCCAATTTCTCTGACCTTGCTGCAGCGGGAGCGTGAACAGCCAGTAAGATTGTGCCTTGAATTAATTTTTTTTGGTGAGCAGGTATGAATCTCACTTAATCAGCCATTATCATTGTTTCTCCTGTTTCTGAGTCTAACTTAATCATACACAATCCCTAGCTGAGTTGGTGTCATAGAGTCATAGGCTGGGATTCTCCCATCCCACCCGCCACTGGAATTTTAGCAGGCAGGTTGTGGAGAATGTGAAACGTCAGTGACGGTCGGGCAGATGCGATGGACCGAGTGGTCTAATTCTGCTCCTATGTCTTATGGCCTTAGTAAGGACATGATTGAGCTGTACAGAATTATGAGAGTAAGAAGTTTAACGACACCAGGTTAAAGTCCAACTGGTTTATTTGGTAGCAAATGCCACTAGCTTTCGGAGCGCTGCCCCTTCGTCAGGTGGAGCTAGTGGCATTTGCTACCAAATAAACGGTCCATCGAATCTGCTCCGTCATTCAATCATGGCTGATATTTTTCTCATCCCCATTCTCCTGCCTTTTCCCCATAACCCCTGATCCCCTTATTAATCAGGATCCTATCTATTTCTGTCTTAAAGACACTCAATGAGTGTCCGCTGCTATCTGCGGCAAAGAGTTCCACAGATTCACCACTCTCTGGCTGAAGAAATTGCTCCTCATCTCTGTTTTAAAGGAGCCTGATTTTAGCCTGAGGTTGTGCCCTCTGGTTCTAGTTTTTCCTACTAGTGGAAACATCCTCTCCACGTCCACTCTATTCAGGCCTCGCAGTATCCTGCAAGTTTCAATAAGATCCCCCCTCAGCCATCTCTGCTCTTAGCAAAACAACCCCAGCCAAACCAGCCTGTCTTCATAGCTGAGACGCTCCAGCCCAGGGAACATCCTGCTGAATCTCCTCTGCACCCTTCCAAATGAAAGGTAAAGTTGTCAATGGAGCTGTTGTTAGACCTTTGTCAATGCAGCTGGGCTGTCAGGAGAAGCGCAATAGCATTTGGCTTGAACTTCACTTTGCTTTCCCTTCTTTCACATGGTAAATCTGAGAGTACAGGTCCCCAGATCCTTAAAAGTGGCAGCAGCACAGGTGGAAAAGGTGGTGAAGAAAGCATATGGAATGCTTGCCTTCATCGGACGGGGCATCGAGTATAAAAGTTGGCAAATTATGTTACAGTTGTATAAAACGTTGGTTCGGCCACATTTGGAATACTGTGCCCAATCCTGGTCACCACACTAGCAGAAGGATGTGGAGGCTTTGGAGGGAGTACAGAAAAGGTTTACCAGGATGTTGCCTGGTATGGAGGGTATTAGCTATGAGGAGAGTTTGGAGAAACTGGGATTGTTCTTCTTGGAAAGACGGAGGCTGAAGGGCGACCTGATAGAAGTTTATAAAATTATGAGCGTTATAGCTAAGGCGAACAGTTGGAAGCTTTTCCCCAGGGCAGAAATGACAATCACAAGGGGGCACAAGTTCAAGGTAAGGGGGGGAAAGGTTCAATAGAGATGTGCGGGGCAAGTTTTTTACACAGAGAGTGGTGGGGGCCTGGAATGCACTGCCAAGTGAGGTGGTTGAAGCAGTTACGTTAGTCACATTTAAGACTTATCTGGATAGACACATGCACAGATGGGGAGTAGAGGGATACAAGCGGTCGGTCTAGGTAGGACAACGTGATCAGCCCAGGCTTGGAGGGCCGAAGGGCCTATTCCTGCGCTGTACTGTTCTTTGTTCTTTGTAAAATGTTTCACATTCCCTCCCTATTAGAAGCTCAGTGCACAAATTTACTGATTCACAATTTGAAAAGTTCAGCATCTCCAGCTCCCTGCATAGAACAGGTCACCAAAATGGAGATGGAAATGGGGATTTTGCACTTGCTTTCTAAAACTTTACACAGTTGATCACACCATCCTCCTCCCACGCCTCTCCACTGGCATCCAGCACTCCCCTGGTTCCACTCTTATCGATCTAATTGCAGGCAGAGAATTGCCATCAGTGGCTCCCCTTCTCAATCTTACACTCACAGCTGCCCCTTGTTCTGCCCAAGTAACTGAACTGTTTCTTTACACGCTGTCCCCTCAGTCCTAACATCTGAAATAATGCCACTTTCCACACATACACTCGCGACACCTAGGGCCCTTGGTGTGTTTTGTGGTGGCAGAGGTGGCCCGCCATTGGCTGGCAGTGGGATCTTGTGGCCCCGCCACTGTCAATGGGGCTTCCCGTTGTTGTGCACCCAGCGGCGAGGTGGGGGTAGTGGCTGGGGGGGAGGTCGCCAATCGTGGGACTGGAGGATCCCACCAGCAGGAATGGCTGGAAAACACTGGGTCCTCTAGTTTTACCTCACCACCATATCTCCTAAACCCTAGTCTAAATTGTCAGGTTGCTGCATCTGATATTCAATACTGGTTCAGCGTAAAGTGCCTCCAATTAAATATTTGAATTAAGTATTAGAACATAGAACATAGAAAGTCACAGCACAAACAGGCCCTTCGGCCCACAAGTTGCGCCGATCACATCCCCACCTCTAGGCCTATCTATAGCCCTCAATCCCATTAAATCCCATGTACTCATCCAGAAGTCTCTTAAAAGACCCCAACGAGTTTGCCTCCACCACCACCGACGTCAGCCGATTCCACTCACCCACCACCCTCTGAGTGAAAAACTTACCCCTGACATCCCCCCTGTACCTACCCCCCAGCACCTTAAACCTGTGTCCTCTCGTAGCAACCATTTCAGCCCTTGGAAATAGCCTCTGAGAGTCCACCCTATCCAGACCCCTCAACATCTTGTAAACCTCTATCAGGTCACCTCTCATCCTTCGTCTCTCCAGGGAGAAGAGACCAAGCTCCCTCAACCTATCCTCATAAGGCATGCCCCCCAATCCAGGCAACATCCTTGTAAATCTCCTCTGCACCCTTTCAATGGCTTCAACATCTTTCCTGTAATGAGGTGACCAGAACTGCGCGCAGTACTCCAAGTGGGGTCTAACCAGGGTCCTATAAAGCTGCAGCATTATCTCCCGACTCCTAAACTCAATCCCTCGATTAATGAAGGCTAGTACGCCATACGCCTTCTTGACCGCATCCTCCACCTGCGAGGCCGATTTAAGAGTCCTATGGACCCGGACCCCAAGGTCCTTCTGATCCTCTACACTGCTAAGAATGGTACCCTTCATTTTATACTGCTGCTCCATCCCATTGGATCTGCCAAAATGGATCACTACACACTTATCCGGGTTGAAGTCCATCTGCCACTTCTCCGCCCAGTCTTGCATTCTATCTATGTCTCGCTGCAACTTCTGACATCCCTCCAAACTATCCACAACACCACCTACCTTGGTGTCGTCAGCAAACTTACCAACCCATCCCTCCACTTCCTCATCCAGGTCATTTATGAAAATGACAAACAGCAAGGGTCCCAGAACAGATCCCTGGGGCACTCCACTGGTCACTGACCTCCATGCAGAGAAAGACCCCTCCACAGCCACTCTCTGCCTTCTGCAGGCAAGCCAGTTCTGGATCCACAAGGCAACAGCCCCTTGGATCCCATGCCCTCTCACTTTCTCAAGAAGTCTTGCATGGGGGACCTTATCGAACGCTTTGCTGAAGTCCATATAGACCACATCCACCGCTCTTCCTTCGTCAATGTGCTTGGTCACATTTTCAAAGAACTCAACCAGGCTCGTAAGGCACGACCTGCCCCTGACAAAGCCGTGCTGACTACTTTTGATCATACTAAACTTCTCTAGATGATCATAAATCCTGTCTCTCAGGATCCTCTCCATCAACTTACCAACCACTGAGGTTAGACTCACCGGTCGGTAATTTCCCGGGCTGTCCCTGTTCCCTTTCTTGAATATAGGGACCACATCCGCAATCCTCCAATCCTCCGGAACCTCTCCCGTCTCCATCGACGATGCAAAGATCATCGCCAAAGGCTCCGCAATCTCCTCCCTCGCCTCCCACAGTAACCTGGGGTACATCCCATCCGGTCCCGGCGACTTACCAACCTTGATGCCATTCAATAGTTCCAACACATCCTCTTTCTTTATGTCCACATGCTCGATCCTTTCTGTCCTCCGCAATCCAGCAGTACAACCACCCAGATCCCTTTCCACCGTGAATACCGAGGTAAAGTATTCATTAAGCACCTCCGCCATTTCTAACGGTTCCGCACAAACTTTTCCCCCTTCACCTTTTAAGGGTCCTATGCCTTCACATCTCATCCTTTTACTCTTGACATATTTGTAGAAAGCCTTGGGATTCTCCTTAATCTTACCCGCCAAGGTCTTCTCATGACCCCTTCTCGCTCTCCTAATTTCCTTCTTAAGCTCCTTCCTACATCGCGTATACTCCTCTAAATCCTTAACACCTCCTAGCTCTCTGAACCTTCTGTACGCCTCTCTTTTCTTATTTACCAGGTTCATCACAACCTTCGTGCACCACGGTTCCCGTACCCTACCAACACCCCCCTGTCTCATCGGAACGTTGTCATGCAGAGCTCCAGACAAACATTCCTTGAAAATCCTCCACTTTCCTTCGGTACTTTTCCCCAAGAATGCCTCCTTCCAATTTACCCGTCTAATTTCCTCCCTGATGACACTGTATTTCCCTTTACTCCAGAGAAACACTTTCCTAGCCTGCCTGACCCTATCTCTTTCCAATGCTATCGTGAAGGAGATAGAATTATGATCGCTATCCCCAAGATGTTCACCCACCGAGAGATCCTCCACCTGTCCAGGTTCATTAGCCAGCACCAGATCAAGAACAGCCTCTCCTCTAGTAGGCTTATCCACATACTGTGTCAGGAAACTCTCCTGGACACACCTAACAAACTCCTCTCCATCCAAACCCCTAGCCCTAGACTTAAAGAATTAAATCATTGTCTTCAGTCTCACCAATAAACTTCATACCCTCACCACCAACTCTAACCCTCCTCTTAAATTTAAAGTTTGTTTATTAGCGTCATAAGTAGGCTTACATTAACACTGCAATGAAGTTACTGTGAAACTCCCCTAGTTGCCACACTCTGGTGCCTGTTCGCGTACACTGAGGGAGAATTTAGCATGGCCAATGCACCTAACCAGCACGTCTTTTGGGCTGTGGGAGGAAACCAGAGCATCTGGAGGAAACCCACGCAGACACTGGGAGGACGTGCAGACTCTGCATAGGCAGTCACCCAAGCCAGGAATCAAACCCTGGTCCCTGGCGCTGTGAGGTAGAAGTGCTAACCACTGTGCCACCGTGCCGCCCTTGACAACTGTCTGAGGCTGAATCAGACTGTTTGTAACCTCGATGTCATATTTGACCCTGATGTGAGCTTCCAACTACAATCGCAATTTCCTCTTCTCTAACACCACCTGACACAGCCCCTGCTTCAGCTCTTCCTCTCTGAAACCTCATCCATCCAGCCTTTGTTGCCACTGGAATTTACTATTTTAATGCACTCCTGAATGCTCCCTCATTCTACATATTGCCCATGTCCAAACTCACAGCAAATTCTTTTTGCCCATCATTCCTGTCCTTGCTGTGCGACACTGGTTCCTGGCTAAGCAACATTCTGATTTTCAAATTCTCACCCCTCTTTTCATGGGTGCATTCCCCTCTCTAACTCTGTAATGCCATCCAGCCATGCAACCCTTTGAGATACCTTCACCCTTGAGGAAAAATATTTCCATGCAGAGGATGGTTGTTGGAGTCTGGAGCGATCTTCCTGAGAGGGTAGTGGAGGCAGGTTTGATCGAAGTATTCACAAGGGAATTGGATTGCTATCTGAAAAGAAAGAATGTGCAAAATTATGGGGATAAGGGAGGTGGGAGGAAATGGGTAGAATGCTCTTTCAGAGAGTCGGCACAGACTCAATGGGCCAAATGGCCTCTTTCTGCACTGTAAAGATTCTGGGATTCCACTAATCCCAGCTTCTTGAGCACCTCCAGTGTTAATCAGTCCACACTGGTGGCTATGTCTTCAAGTGTCTGGGTCGTAAGATCTCAAATTCCCTCCCGAAACCTCCCCACATGGTGTCATATTTTGTTTTCTAATGCCTCAGTAAAACCCCTTGGTCGATTTATTTTGTTAAAGATGTTAGTTAAGTGTAAGTTTCTGTTGTTGTAAGACATACGCGTGCAAAAGGGAAAAGGCTTACACTGATTGGTGATGTCGATATTATCATAATAGAATAACAGAATTGTTACAGCACATTTGGTCTATTGTGTCTGCACCAGCTCTCCAAATAAGCAGTTTGCTTTGTGCCAATCTCCCCCTTCTCTCTGTAACCCTGCACATTCTTCCTTCCCAGTTAACAGTCTAATTCCCTTCTGAATCCTTAGATTGAAACTGCCTCCACCACACTCACTGCAGTGAACTCTAAACCCGTCCCACTCGCTGCGTAAAAAGTTTTTCCTCGTGCCACCATTGCTTCTTTTGCCAAGTACAATAAATCTGTGCTCTCTCATTCACAATCCTTCCATGAATGGGAAACATTTCACCCCATCTCCTCTGACCCGTTTCCTCTGGACCTCCTTTTCTCCAAGGAAAGCAATTGGAACTTCTCCAATATATTTTCATAACTGAAGCTATGGGCGGCACGGTGACGCAGTGGTTAGCACTGCTGCCTCACAGCGCCAGGGACCCTGGGTTCAATTCTAGCCTCAGGCAACTGTTTGTGTGGAGTTTGTACGTTCTCCCTGTGTCTGCGTGGGTTTCCTCCGGATGCTCTGGTTCCTTCTCACAGTCCAAGGATGTTCAGGTTAGGTGGATTGGCCATGCTAAATTGTCCCTTAGTGTTAGGGGGAGTGGCAGGGTAAGTACGTAGGATTATGGGGATAGAGCCTGGGTGGGATTGTGTTAGATGGACCAAATGGCCTCTTTCTGCACTGTAGGGGTCCTAAGATGATTCTAAGTTTTTCATCCTTGGACCTAGTCTTATGAATCTTTCCTGCTCTCTCTCCAATATTGAAAAATTATAACCTTTGAACAAACAAACAAAGAACAATACAGCACAGGAACAGGCCCTTCGGCCCTCCAAGCCCGCGCCGCTCCCCGGTCCAGGATTGAATCCTGAATCCAGGATCCCCGCCCAATTTTCCAGCCTATCTACATACCAATATCCTATCCACCGAGCTGTCCCTCACAGCTACGATGCTTTGTTCATTACAACCTATTAACTCACCCCCACCCCCCCATTCCAGACCATGTGATCTCCAGGGAGAGGCGAAAACCCAGAGTGAAAAACCCCAGGGCCAATATGGGGAAAAAAAAAATCTGGGAAATTCCTCTCTGACCCCCTGAGGCGATCGAAACGAGTCCAGGAGATCACAATGGCCCTGATCGGAAAATGCTTCCCAACCCTAGTCATTTCCACTTCCACGAACACCATCTGAATTCCCTGCCCCCGAGACAGGTTCCCAACTATCCGCAGTCTCGCTCTGTACTGGCACCAGCAAGATGATCATAGAATGAAGCCTTGAAACGAGAAACAAGGAACAATTAGCCCGCGCCGCTCCCTGGTCCAAACTAGACCACTCTTTTGTATCCCTCCATTCCCACTCCGTTCATATAGCTGTCTAGATAAGTCTTAAACGTTCCCAGTGTGTCCGCCTCCACCACCTTGCCCGGCAACACATTCCAGGCCCCCACGACCCTCTGTGTGAAATATGTCCTTCTGATATCTGTGTTAAACCTCCCCCCCTTCACCTTGAACCTATGACCCCTCGTGAACGTCACCACCGACCCGGGGAAAAGCTTCCCACCGTTCACCCTATCTATGCCTTTCATAATTTTATACACCTCTATTAAGTCTCCCCTCATCCTCCGTCTTTCCAAGGAGAACAACCCCAGTTTCCCCTTTGCCTCCACAAGTTCCACTCGCACTTGTATCTCATTTGGTCCTGGTGCCGAATCGTGTTTAATCACTATCTCTACCTAAATCCCTCCAGTGTCCGAATTACCTCCTCTTTTACCATGGCCTGGGTAGCATTTTCTTCCTTGCTATAGGGTATTATTCGATAAAATTGCACTGTATGGTAATGTGTAAACATCTAATACATTCCTTTTATTTTGTCTGATATTTAATGATAGTTAATACCTCAATTAAAGTAGCAAAAACATTTATACAAGTTAGTTACATGCTTGATTTCTACCCTGTATTAGCAAGTTTTAATAACATAGAATCCTAGAATCCTAGAATCCCTACAGTGCAGAAGGAGGCCATTCGGCCCATCGAGTTTGCACTGACTATCCGATGGAGCATCTTACCTAGGCCCAACCCGCCGCCCTATTTAATTTGTTTTGATTTGATTTATTATTGTCACATGATTAGTATACAGTGAAAAGTATTGTTTCCTGCTATCAGACAAAGCATACTGTTCATAGAGAAGGAAAGGAGAGAGTGCAGAATGTAGTGTTACAGTCATAGCCATGGTGTAGAGAAAGGTCAACTTAATGCGAGCTGAGTTCATTCAAAAGTCTGATGGCAGCAGGGAAGAAGCTGCCTTCACCCCTAACCCCATCCATTTACCTCACTATTCCTCTAACCTACGTATCCTGGGACACTAAGTTCAATTTGGCAGGGCCAATCCAACATGAAGCAGAACACTCAACATTACAGTCATGATTTTTCTTAAGCCCTTCCAAACATTGCAACATATCGGCAGCACGCCAGATTAGTGCTGTTCCTGGAGTCAGTGCATGGTGCCCCAACGTTTGGCCAAACTGATTATCATGATGTGGTGATGCCGGCGTTGGACTGGGGTAAACACAGTAAGAAGTTTAACAACACCAGGTTAAAGTCCAACAGGTTTATTTGGTAGCAAAAGCCACACAAGTTTTCGGAGCTCAGGTGAAGAAGGGGCTTAGAGCTCCGAAAGCTTGTGTGGCTTTTGCTACCAAATAAACCTGTTGGACTTTAACCTGGTGTTGTTAAACTTCAAACTGATTATCACATGGGAAACCTTTAATCAGCTTCAGTCATGAAAATGTTAAAAGTATCAGTTACTATGCAAAATGGCTGAGGTGTCTTGGGTCATGTGAGTGCAGCTGAAATTCTGCTCAGTAAGGTTGGAGCCACACTGTGGAACTTGCTGCCAAACATTCTGGAACGTTTGTGGCCAAGCTGGCACTGCCAGACAGGCATGTCAAAGGGAAAGTTTTATTGCTGCATTCCATGGAGAATATGTATTGCAACACAATGCCACATCGGAATGTGTGGAGGATTAATACACTCTGCTTTGATGATGAGGTTAATTTTAAGATTCATTCACAGGCCGTAAGAGTTGCTGGAAAGGCCAGCTTCTATTTTCCATCCCCCTAGTTGCCTAGTTGAGAAGGTGGTGGGGAGGTAGGTGCCTTCATGAAGCACCACAATCTAGGTACACCCACAATGCTGTTAGGGATGGAGTTCCAGGATTTTGAATTGGCAACACTGAAGGAATGTGGTGTGTGGCTTGGAGGAAAATTTGCAGTTCGTGGCGTTCTGCATTCTCGCTGGCAGCGGCAGCAGGGTGTGAACAGCTGGAGAATTCCAGCCCCCAGAGATACTCACCTTCAGAAAGGAGATGTCATGTGATGGACAGAGTTGATTTGACAGACACGATTTAGATTTCTTTAAAATAGATGACATGGCAACAGTACAAACCATTTGGAAAGCCATGATGAGATAGGCACATGGAGATGAATCAGTATTGTAGCTGATAGAATCATAGAATCCCTACAGTGCAGAAGGAGACCGTTTTGCCCATTGAATCTGATGCACGGACTACAATCCCACCCAGGCTCTATTCCCGTAACCCCACATATTTACTCTGCTAAGCCCCCTGACATTAGGGTCAATTCATCATGGCCAATCCACCTAACTTGCACATCTTTGGAGTGTGGGAGGAAACCGGAGCACCCGGGGGAAATCCACGCAGACACGGGGAGAATGTACAAACTCCGCACAGACAGTGACCCAAGGCTGGAATTGAACCCGGCTCCCCCAGAGCTGTGAGGCAGCAGTGCGAAACACTGTCCCACCATGCCGCCTGGAAATGTTGTTGGTACAAAAGTTCCAGTAGATTCAGTCTAGAAGAGACCAGGTACTCAATCTGGGCAGGGCCCCTTTTCTGTGTTGCTGCTCACAGATGGTGAAATGACAGACCGAGCTTTGCAGCACGGCAAGGCAATATGACTGGTTCTACCAGCTGGAGGTTCATGTTACGTGACTACCATCTCTTCACTGTGGCTTTGACGAAGGTGCGTTCCTAAAACGGTTAAATGTTCCAATCATTAAGAGTTGAAAGAACGTTTGCAGGGCCCTTTGTCCTAGCAGATGAATAGACTCCATTTGGTTGACCTGGGTTGGGGAATGCAGATGGCCTTTGTATAGTTCTATTTGAATTTGGTCTTTGCAGCCTGTTTAGTGTCTCTTCAGAGATGATGAGGGGTGTGTTTTTTTTAAACTACCAGACAGTTCCTATTGTTGAGGGCTTAAAGACAGAGACAGCTTCAATCATTTTGAAAGGTTTTGGTCCAGTTTGCACAATTTTAGGAACAGCCATGAGGATGTCTGTATCTATTTTCTAAAAGTATACAGCGTGCGGTCATAGCCCTCTCACAACATGCTGCTCATTGCGTTGCCTGTCTTTACACTTCATCTTGTCGGAGAGTTAGAGAAATCCAGAGCTGTGGCTCTCTAATTCATCCTCTGTCCCACAAACGGATGGAACTGTAGCAATAACGACTCAGGGATTGACCCTGCCTTCTGAGCATTCCCCAGTGTTGTGGCAACAACGATGAATCATTTTAGTGGTTGCCTCAACGGTGTGTAGTGTAAGTATGGAAATTAGGTCCAAATTTACAGTCACGCGAATACACAATGCAACTAAATGTTAAACACCGCACCTATCTCACCCTACTGCGCCTGTTTATCTCCTGCATTGACTTGGAGAGGCTTTCACCACCTTGCTGTTATTATTCTCTGCATGTTTTCTGTTGCTTTCTCCCAGAACCTGACAATCTCATTGACTAGACTAACCAGAATAAAAGAGTTAAATAAATGACCCTCAAACATGAACCAATTCGCTTCTGAAATAATGATTCTGGTCAAGTCATTGAAAATCTTTACGAGAAATTCTAAATTCTGAACTGTTTGTAAAGTGAGGAAAATCCAAATTTCTCTGACTTAGGGTCAGAATTTGGAACAAAAGAAGGATAATCTTTAGGGGTTGACACAGTTCAGCAATCACATTATTGTGCTGACACCTGTTATTTAGGGTGACGCCTAAGGGTGGCATGGTGGCACAGTGGTTAGCAGTCCTGCCTCACAGCGCCAGGGATCTGGGTTCAATTCCCGGCTTGGGTCACTGTCTGTGTGGAGTTTGCACATTCTCCCCGTGTCTGCATGGGTTTCCTTTGGGTGCTCCGGTTTCCTCCCACAGTCCGAAAGATGTGCCGGTTAGGTGGATTGGCCGTGCTAAATTGCCCCTTAGTGTCAGGGGGACTCGCTAGGGTAAACACATGGGGTTACAGGGATAGGACCTGGGTTGTACTTTGGTTGGTGCAGACTCGATGGGCCGAATGGCCTCCTTGTGCACTGTGGGGGTTCTATGATTTTCTATGATGGAGATTTAAACATTCAGATAATTAAAAAATATGGAACGAAAGATAAAAAAACAACAGTCCGCAAAATTCAACTTTTGGGTGGATGGTCGTGACAGTCATCAGATGAAACAAGTGATGCTGGAGTTGGGGGTCTGGTCCTGATGACCTCTGGCACATCCCAGGCTGATCTGCACGCTCAAAAATGTGATGGTGTGAGCATTCCTTGCAGGCAGTGGAAGAGAGCAGAGTGGTAGACCGTGACATTAGTCAGCGTATATGACTGATTTGGCACCCAACATGCGAGAGGATGTGAGTACAGGCAGAGTGATGCTATACCCCAACTGCACGGGGCGTTGGTGAGGCCACACCTGGAGTACTGTGTGCAGTTTTAGTGACCTTATTTGAGGAAGGATGTCCTTGCTATAGAGGGAGTGCAGTGAAGGTTTACCAGGCTGATTCCTGGGATGGCAGGTCTATCATATGAGGATACACTAAGTCGGTTAGGGTTCTATTCATTGGAGTTTAGAAGAGTGAGAGGGGATCTCATAGAATCATAGAATGCTACAATACAGAAGGAGGCCATTCAGCCCATCAAGTCTGCACCGACTACAATCCAGTCCAGGCCCTATCCGCATAATCCCATGCCTTTACTCTAGCTAGTCCCTCTGACACTAAGGGGCAATTTAGCATGGCCAATCCACCTAACCCACAGATCTCTGGACTGTGGGAGGAAACCGGAGCACCCAGAGGAAACCTATGCAGACACGGGGAGTATGTGCAAACTCCACATAGACAGTGACCCAGGCCGGGAATCGAACCCAGGTCCCTGGCGCTGTGAGGCAGCAGTGCTAACCACTGTGCCACTGTGCCACTCTCATAGAAATTTATAACATCCTAACAGGATTGGGCAGGGTAGATTCAGAAAGAATGTTCCTGATGGTGGGAGAGTGCAGAACTTGGGGTCAGAGTTTGAGGATAAGGGGTAAACAGCAGGGTAAGGTCTTCAAGTTTTTAGGTGTCCAGATCACCAACAATCTGTCCTGGTCCCACCATGCCCGATGCTATTATTAAGAAACCAACTCCTTTACTTTCTCAGGAGACTAAGGAAACTTGGCATGTCCGCTACGACTCTCATCAACTTTTACAGATGCACCATAGAAAGCATTCTTTCTGGTTGTATCACAGCTTGGTATGGGCTCCTGCTCTGCCCAAGACTGCAAGAAACTACAAAGGGTTGTGAACGAAGCCCAGTCCATCACGCAAACCAGCCTCCCATCCATTGGCACTGTCTACACTTCCCACTGCCTCAGAAAAGCAGCCAGCATAATCAAGGACCCCACGCACCCCGGACATTCTGTCTTCCACCTTCTTCCATCTGGAAAAAGATACAAAAATCTGAGGACACGTGCCAACCGACTCAAGAATAGCTTCTTCCCTGCCGCCATCAGACTTTTGAATGGACTTACCTTATTTTAAGTTGATCTTTCTCTACACCCCAGTTATGACTGTAACACTACATTCTCCTTCTCCCCTATGTACTCTATGAATGGTATGCTTTGTATAGTGTGCAAGAAACAATACTTTTCACTGTAACCCAATACATGTGACAATAATAAATCAAATCAAAAGAAATGAAAGCAGGCAATCTTTAGGCATTAAGAAGATATTCGGTGAGAAAATAATGATGGGGCTACACATGATGACTACTTCCTAATTTGGTCCATGTAATGTCCTAACTATGTTAGGGGTTGTGAGTTTTGAACAAAAAGAAAAAGGTGTGGTTTGCACATGTTGATTCTAACTAACAACAACAAGGTTTATTGAGGAGTTGTTGCCTGGACAGAGTAGAAAATGAAACTAAACAGCTTCCTGTGAAACACCCCAATGATAGCACCATCAAGTCATGTGACCGGCTCTTAAAGCAATCAGGCAACTATTTAAATATCATAGAATCATAGAATCTCTACAGTGCAGAAGAAGGCCATCCAGCCCATTAAGTCTGCACCAACTCAGCATTTTACCCATGCCCACACAACCCCCCCCCCCCCCCCCCCAATCCCCCACCCCAGCCATCTGGCGGATCCCTGTAACCCCTAATCCACCTTACCTACACAACTTGGGACACTAAGGGTTAATTTAGCATGGCCAATCCACCTTACCTACACAACTTGGGGCACTAAGGGTTAATTTAGCACGGCCAATCCACCTAACCTGCACAACTTTGGAGTGTGGGAGGAAACTGGAGCACCCGGAGGAAACCCACGCAGTCACGGGGAGAACATGCAAACTCCCGCAGACAGTGACCCAATGCTATAATTGAACCCGGATCCCTGGCGCTGTGAGGCAGCAGTGCTAACCACTGTGCCACCGTGCCGCCCTAATATATGTAACATTCTGAAAATTCTATCAGTCTCTTCATGGATAGTGAAAAGGTCTTTGTGAGTTATGTTCCATTACTGTCTTTTACCTCTTATAATCAGCTTGAATGTAGGTGGTCTTTGTGACAGAGAGGGTCTGGGGTCAAATGCTCAGCTTGGGGTTGACTTGGATACCAAGGTTTGTAAAAAGTCTGAGACAGTGGCAGAGGATGGGAGTGGATTTGATAGGAAGGGCGCTGAGTTCATGGCGGGGGTTAAAGGTGACAGTTTCAATCTTTCAGTTTTTCCTCAATAGGTGCATTTTTGAATGCACTTTTGTTAACTTCAAGAGGCAAACCTATATTTAGACATGAAGAACATGTTACAGTTACCTTGGGTAGTGAGGAACTGGAGTCTTTTTTTGCAGAATGACAGCTCAAGTCTTTTGTACAAATGAGTTACAGTAGTAAATCATGTGAAGAAGAAAATTGTTACTGCTATATCTAGTGGGTGGTCTTGTACTGCCAGATAGATTTCTATTTATTGACCACTTTTTAAAAAAGTGTTCACTATGGGAACATTGGAGGACCTATGGTACAAACTAATTTTTACCCATTTAAAATATTTTTTAAAAGTCTGGAACAAGCTGCCAGAGGTAGTAGTAGAGGCGGGTACAATTTTGTCTTTTAAAAAGTGTTTAGACAGTTACATGGGTAAGATGGGTATCGAGGGATATGGGCCAAATGCGTGCAACTGGGACTAGCTTAGGGGTTTTAAGAAAAAAGGCGGCATGGACAAATTGGGCTGAAGGGCCTGTTTCCATGCTGTAAACCTCTATGACTCTATTGTGCCTGAGATCTCGGGTGAGCTGCAACTTTTGTATAACTCAGAGCAGTCCGCTGACATTCGGGTTCAGTGCCATGCCTTTTATTATACTGGCATTTGAATGCTCTCCTCATACCTTGGTGTGCAGGACTGGACACTGTCCTCAATCTATAATCTACCCAGACAAGGAGGAATTAGATGGTGACACATCAGAGACCACTCTCCTTAATAGTTGGCTAAGTACGGCCCATTTCCTTGGTTGCAGTTATTACATATTCTGGAAGGCAATACTTTGGGGGAAACACAATGGGTGGAATTTTCCCATCCTGTCTGCCACGGGAATCGTAGAAGGTGGGAGCGGACCATGCAAATGGGAATTCCCATTGACAGTGGCGGGACCAGAGAATCCCGCCACTAGCAAACAACACACCATCTCCCACTGACGGGAAACACGGCTGGGAGCCTGGAGAACTTTGCCACAGATGTATAATTCTGGGATCGAGTATCAGCATCCAGTGTTCCCAGGTCAGGTATAGCCAGGGTTAACGGTAGAACAAAACTCCCTTTACTCTTCAATATGCAACTCTGTACTAATTTCAGAATTGCACCCGTTACAATGTCAATGTGACACACTAGCATTGAGCTTGGAGCTTATTTCTGGCAGTATATCTAAGCTGGTTTATAATATAATTTGAACAGTAGAACAGTAGAACAGTACAGCACAGCACAGGCCCTTCGGCCCTCAATGTTGTGCCGAGCTTTGTCCGAAACCAAGATCAAGCTATCCCACTCCCTATCATTCTGGTGTGCTCCATGTGCCTATCCAATAACCGCTTGAAATTTCCCAAAGTGTCTGACTCCACTATCACAGCAGGCAGTCCATGCCACACCCCAACCACTCTCTGAGTAAAGAACCTACCTCGGACATCCCTCCTATATCTCCCACCATGAACCTTATAGTTGTGCCCCCTAGTAACAGCTACATTCACCCGAGGAAATAGTCTCTGAACGTCCACTCTATCTATCCCCCTTATCATCTTATAAACCTCTATTAAATCACCTCTGAAGTCCAGGAAAAATACAGATCAATTAAAATGCAACAGTACGAGACAGTACACATAAAACTTTTTGTATGCTCTGATTTATTATGCACTGTTATCAATATGCATACACATAGGAAAGCCAGTTAAACCAGCAAAATGTGACATTGTGCATTCACAATAAAATGACATTCTAAAACAAAGAATAATGAAATTAATTTCCCCCAAAATATTACAGCTTTTTTTTCTGATAGAAATAATCTTAACAGCAATAAATACATAAAGCATCGCAGAAAGTCAGATCAAACAGTGCCACATTCGATTGATAATATCATGTTCAACATATTCATAAAAACAAAGGTAGCAAATGTTGTTGGAGCAATCCTAGGTAAAGGACAGAGTAAAGAGACATTCGCTACTGTAAAATATCCGTAAATGGCAAAAGCTATAGGGTTTTTGGTGAATCTTCTGATCGTAAAGGCAAAGGATTGTTGTGGCTGGATAATAATCACGGCCAGAATTTTCCGGTTGTGATACACGTGGGGCGAAATTCTCCAGGCTCCCAGCCGCGGGTTTTTTGCTGGCTTGCTGTTTCATCCCACTGCCATTGACTGCAGGAAGAACTAGAGAATCCCGCCGCCAGCAAACAACCGCCACCTCCCACCAGTAAATATGCGGCTGAGAGCCTGGAGAATCTCGCCCTCACCCCATGTATAATTCTGGGATCAAGTGTCAGCATCCAGTTTTCCCAGGTCAGGTATAGCCAGAGTTAAAGGCAAGGACAAAGCTCCCTTTACTCTGTAATATGCAACTCTGTACTAAGTTCAGAGTTGCACCCGTTACCATGTCAATGTGACACACGAGCCATCCTCATTGTCTGTCTGATGAAGGTTATCAGTTTAGATGGATGGTAATATTTGTTTGTTATTTGTAGTGAAATTGTGAACATGTGCTTAATATAACAGATAGTGAATGAGTGTAGAAAAATGTGCCCCTCAGAGAGAGTTACTTAGTGCCCAATTAGACCGAGGGTGGAATTCTCCCCAAAAATTTCTAAGTCTCATAATGGCAGGAGTGGTCAGTGCCGTGCCGGTCTCTCGGGTGCCCTCCGCACCACAATCCTTCCACACACAGTCACTTTTCTGGAAGAGTTGGGAGTTTCACACCAGCACTGGGGGTAGCGGGGCTTAACCCCGCTGGTGAACCCAGATTCTGAGCACTCGGGTGCCATTTCACAAGAATGCCCCAATCTTAGATTGCACAGGGAGACCCCCTCCCATACCCCACAGATATTGGGACGCCCGCCCCTCCCCCTCGGCAGCATGTTCCCCTCACCCCCTCCCCAACATGGGTCTCTGGCATCAGTGCCCTCCCAATGAGTCCCCCGACCCGACCCCCAACTTGCGCCCCCCCCACCCCAAACAAGACCACCTTCATGATCCATCCCTGTGTGAACCCCTTCTGCTGTCAGACCACATCTCTCTCCCCACTCAGGCCCCACCCCTTCAGCACTGCTCCAGGCACAGTGGCGGTGCCCAGTTGGCACTGCCGGACACTGCTGGTGTGCCAGTTGAGCCCTGCCGGGTGGACACTGCTCAATGGGCACTGCTTGACAATGCCCCTGACCACCCGAGGGCTTCAGTGGCCTTCGAGCCCCCCCCCCACTCCCACTCCACCTCTCCCGGTGTGACTATCACACCAGGTCTCTGTACGTGGAGGTCAATAGTAATTCTCACCATTATCATGCCATGCCTAAAGGCTGAGTGAATTCCATGTACTGGGCTTTGAATGGGCTATGAATAGTTAACTGTTACATTACATACGTTAATCTGACTCATGCCCTTTCTGGGCACGATGCGGTTTGTGTCATTAGGAAGGGGTGGGAGATTTGTGAACTATTTGGCACCGTGTGCAAGACGGATTTTTAGGAGTGCATGCTATTCTCTGGTACTGGCTACTGACGGCACGGTGAGGTCGGAGAAATTATCTCAGCACAAGAGTTTATCTCACCACATTGAGGATTACAGCAACATCTTCAAGTGCCAGTCAGACAATTATTTTCGAGTAGTTATATCTTATTTCGAGCAGTTGGCCCATTTTAAAATGTCCTTTCCGCGCTCTCTCTCAAATCTATTGTCAGGGGTACTTGTGAAATAAGGGATACTCAATCCAGTTGAAATTAAACACAAGTTAATCATACATAATCCACGAAACAAGGGAGGGAGATGAAAGAAATGCTGATTGAATGTAGGGGAATGTCTTTCAACTTCTGTACAGTGTTGCATTGTTATAAATGGGGCATTCGACTGTAATCCATTTGAATAAACCAAGTGGTATCACTGCATACAATTCAAAAGGTGATGTATCATTTACCATTATGCTATTGTATCGAATAATAAAGCACACCAATTGTGGCGATGCTTGGGTAACGTAAAGCGAAATGCAGACAAGTGAAACAGCTCAGCCACACTGATACAGATTACAAAAATACAAATAGATACATTAGATTGCATGGCAATCAACTGTTCATTTCATAGAAATGATAAAGAAACATCCTACTTCTATCTTATCCACACCATCAGAAAATCACAGATTTAGATGTCGATAAGGGTTGTTCCCTCAGAGCAATGAGTTATTGCCTTAAGAGAGACAACATGGCAATATTCTAAGCTGATGATAACATAGGCTAATATATAAATAACACAAATAATGTAGACAAACTGAAAACCTGAGTATAAGTAGAAAGCTGTAAAATAATCCTTTTCTTTTTGTAGGAAGCCTGCACTTCCAATTCAAAATGTTAATCGGTAGGATAAAGTCAACTTTGCAACTTTGCGGTTTGAACTCTCCTCCCTCAGAAATGTCCTTGAAGAAAAGTCAGTCCAGCCTCTCTTAACTCTCATCAATATTGTTGTTGGGAATGTAGCTAATGGTGGCCCTACTGGCGGACAAAATTCATATGACATTTCTCTGTCAATCATTTTAACAAAGCATGGCCATTTTGACCCATTTTAAATGGACCAGTTAAAGATCACACTTTGGAATGCCATACAAAATGCATGTAATATTTGTTCATTAAAAGCACTTTATGCGCAGTAACTGCTGTACCTGTAGCAAAGTATTTAGTTGTCTGGGTAACACATTTGTACACACGGAATTCGGAACACTCTGGCCATTGATGAAGGTTCTGTAAGCTGCTGCTGCTGAACGTGTGCTGACAAGGAATTGCAACACTTTTCTTGGTGAGCCCCTACCCAAACTTAATCATTCAACAATATTAATGGAGCATTGAACGACAATTCAGCAATCAGTGAAATTCCTTAGCCACGGCGTTTTAGGATTCCTGAAACTGAATCCAGCGTAGAATGGTGAGAACATAGGAGGCCATTCTGTCCATGGCAGCTCTCAGCAAGAGGAACCTAACTATTCCCACTGCCCATTCCTTCCTGGTGGTCCTGATTTTTCTGCTTTTTGGAAGGGAAGTGGACGTGCAAATGAGAGCTAGGATTGAAACAGTGTCCTCCCTGGATAGGCAGCGCAACCCAGATTCTAACCACTTGCTGCGTTAAAAAGCTTCTCCTCATGTCGCCTTTGATTCCTTTTCCCTTCGCTCCCAACAATGGGATGAATTCTCAATGACCAACACTGACTGGGCAGGTATACACTGGGCGTTAAATGTTGCTTTTCCTTTGGACATTTGGGTAAAATTTAATAATTGAACATAATCATTCGTTGCAGTGGTTCACTGAACTCTGCTATTCCCACCCTATCAACTGAATTAGAAGTATTTCATTGGCTCCAAAGAACTTTGTGACACCCTGAGATTGTAATGGGGCTATCTAAATGCAAATTCTATCTTTCTCTGGAATTATGAGTTTCATGACATCAGGGATAAACTTGCACTTATGTTTGAGGGTAAAGTTAAATTGTTCCAGTGCTTTGTTGGATGGGACACTGATGTGTTAAAGTACATTGGTCGCTAAATCTGAGAATTTCCACATCAGTGCATGTTAAAATATTCCTAATATAAGGTACATGTTCATTCCGCAGGAGTGAGGGTGGCGGGACTGAGCCAAGTCCAGGTTGGGGCTACATCCCTAAAGTGTAGCATTTCGAAGGTTTGACCCCGAGCCAGCTCTTCCTTTCTTCAGGAGATACCGGACCTATAAGAAGATGAAGCTGTCACAAAAAGCTCAAAATCACAGATGAAATTAAACTTTACAGTGTTTTAAAAAATAACAAGCAAATCAATATTCCAGTGCACCACTGCCATCAATGTAGGGAGGATAGGGGTGCCCGGTGGCACCGTGGTTAGCACTGCTGCCTCACAGCACCAGGGGCCCGGGTTCGATTCCGGCCTTGGGTCATTGTGCAGACTCCACACAGACATTCTCCTCGTGTGTGCTTGGGTTTCCGTCGGGTGCTCTGGTTTCCTCCCACAGCCCAAGGATATGTGGGTTAGGTTGACTGGCCATGCTAAATTTCCCTTAGTGCCAGGGGGATTAACAGGGTAAATATGTGCGGTTACGGGAATAGGGCCTGGGTGGGATTGTGGTCGGTGTAGGTTTGATAGGCCAAATGGCCTCCTTGTGTACTGTAGGGATTCTATTATTCTATGATAGCAAAAGGCTGTCTAGACCAGCCGTGTGATCCTGATCTGTGCTGTCATCAAGGAGGCCAGCCAGCTCCTTGCATTTTGTAAGGTGAATTTGCCTTTATTGGTTTAATGGATGCCTGCACATAGAATCATAGAATCCTATAGTGCAGAAGGAGGCCATTTGGCCCATCAAGTCTGCACCGACCACAATCCCACCCAGGCCCTATCCCCATAACCCCATGCATTTACCCTAGCTTTTCCCCCTGACACGAAGGGATAATTTAGCATGGGCAATCCACCTAACCTGCACATCTTTGGACTGTTGGAGAAACCGGAGTGCCTGGAGGAAACCCACACAGGCACGGGGAGAATGTGCAAACTCCATGCAGACAGTGACCCAAGCCAGTAATTGAATCCAGGTCCCTGATACTGTGAGGCAGCAGTGCTAACAACTGCGCCATCGTGCTAGCCTAGTGAGCAGCAGGATGGGCTGCTGGAAGTCTAGCAAGGCCACCGTATTTAAAACGTTTGCTGGGAAATGATGATGCATTTATGGGGTGGAAGAATAATTTTGATGCTGTGCCAGAGAGTGATTGCCGTTGTTTCCAGAATCCTGGAGGTGGACCTTCAGGAAATGTGCGGCTGTGGAAATGCTGGGCAACCGCATTCACTTGCCAAGAAAGATTTGGACCTGCTATGTGAGATGGCGGGGGAGGGCAATGCCCCTCTTTTGCTGTGGAAGGCTAACCCAGCGTCAAAACAGTTGTGCAGGCTGCCAGGACAGAGGCTGCAGAGATAAGGTGAATTCAATCTTGCCCTAACTATGGAGTTGGATGGGAGGGGGGTGTGGTTGGGGGGAGATAAATGAAGACGACAGTTTCTGCTTACTGGGAGCAATGGCACTCACGTTGGAACACCTCGGGGTGAAATTCAACATCACTGGGGATGCAGAAGGTCCAACAGTAGATTAATCATTGGTTTATAGACTCTGCCTTACTTGTCCTTTCATTGAGGGCCGTCTTGGGTGCGTAACACGTGACCAGTTTGCAATTGCTGAATTCCACTCGCGGTGTAACAGCTGGGGAACAGCACGCATGGCACAAGACATCACTCCCTCCGAGAGATTGCTTGCAAAGTTAAGGGAGCAACCTTTCCAAATATGCACTCTTACATTGCCAAAGTAATTTGTGACACACACACACAAAGTGGCACGGTGTGCTGACAATACACAGATATCAGAAGCAAATTCCTCACCAAGAATCAACAAGAATGGCTGGAATTCTCCAACCTCGTCCACGATTCTCCAGTCCCGCTGCCGCGAATAGAGATTTGTCTGAGCGCCAAATTCTCTGTCCTCGCTGGCAGTTATGGCGGGGGTGTGCGAGGTTGGAGAATTTGGTTTCCTCTGGCTCTCCTGCCAAAGCTGTAGTGGAATGCGCAGCTCGGTGCCTCATTACTTGCTGCACTGGAAAGCACTCACTCAAGGATCGAAGTGTTACGGTGGCACAGTGGTTAGCACTGCTGCCTCACAACACCAGAGGACCCGATTCGATTCTGCACGTTCTCCCTGTGTCTGCGTGTCCGGGTGCTCCGGTTTCCTCCCACAGTCCAAAGATGTGCGGGTTAGGTGGATTGGCCGTGCTAAATTGTCCTTTAGTGTCCGAAAGATTAGCAGGGTAAATACGTGGCATTATGGGGATAGGGCCTGGGTGGGATTGTTGTTGGTGCAGACTTGATGGGCCGAATCACCTTCTGCACTGGGGGGGATTCCATGGAAGGCTCCCATGGTACCATTTTGAAGTGGGGGGGGGGTTACCCTGGTACGGCACGGTTGGCACAGTGGTTAGCACTGCTGCCTCACAGCGCCAGGGACTCAGGTTCGATTCCCGAATTGGGTGCCTGTGTGGAGTTTTCACGTTCTCCCTGTGTCTGTGTGGGTTTCCTCCGGTTTCCTCCCACAGTCTGAAAGACGTGCAGGTTAGGTGCATTGGCCATGCTAAATTCTCCCTCAGTGTACGTGAACAGGAGTGTGGGGACCAGGGGATTTTCACAGTAACTTGCAGTATGAATGTAAGCCTACTCGTGACTAATAAATAGACTTAACTGAACTTAGGATGTGACGTAGAACAGCAGTGATCATTGCAAGGAATGGAAGAATATTCTTTAAAAGAAACCAACAAAGAGACCAATCACACTTGAGTTCTATCTCACCCGGTCTCCTTGTTCCCCCGGTTGCACCAGATGAATGGGTTGGTCGTTTTCCAGGTTCCGAATGCTGGGGTCTGCTCCATGATATAAAAGCAGTTTAATTATTCTCTCCTGATTCCTCTCATTTTGCAGACCAGCGGCCATGTGCAAAGCTGTGTTACCGTGAGCCTGGTGGAAAGTGGGAATTAAAACATTTGTTGAGATCCCAACGTTTGCACCTCCTTCTTCCTCACCACAATTTCCCTGCCTTTTTAAGCCATTTTGCCCTTTTCTTTACAACCTCCCGGTTGAAAACGGGGCCGGCACTGGGCGGCACAGTGGTTAGCACTGCTGCCTCACAGCGCCAGGGACCCGGGTTCGATTCCGGCCTCGGGCCACTGTGCATGTGCGGAGTCTACACGTTCTCCCCGCGTCTGCGTGGGTTTCCTCTGGGTGCTCCGGTTTCCTCCCACAGTCCAAAGATGTGCGGGATAGGTGGATTGGCCGTGCTAAATTGACCCTAGTGTCAGGGGGATTAGCAGAGTGGATGTGTGGGGTTACGGGAATAGGGCCTGGGTGAGATTGTGGTTGGTACAGACTTGATGGGCCGAATGGCCTTCTTCTGTGCTGTCGGGATTCTATGAGCACTTCTATGATCACGCTCCTTCCCCTCAAACAACAGGAACCATAAAATTAAGTATGACCCCTTAAAACAAGGTGGTTGATTGTAACTTCTGGTGATGGTACAAAGGAGAGAGAGATATCAGATTCGCAGCTTATTAGTACTGATCTCTCCAAAATTCCCCCCCCCATGCTAAAGAAAACTGAAGGACGGTGATTATTGGGCAACCAATCCCATTCCATCCCTTTTTATACTAGGCGATGGCCTAGTGGTATTATCGCTAGACTATTAATCCAGAAACTCAACTAATGTTCTGGAGACCCGGGTTTGAATCCCACCACAGCAGATGGTGGAATTTGAATTCAATAATAAAAAAAATAAGTGGAATTAAGAATCTACTGATGACCATGAAACCATTGTCGGAAAAACCCATCTGGTTCACTAATGTCCTTTAGGGAAGGAAATCTGCCGTCTTACCTGGTCTGGCCTACATATGACTCTAGAGCCACAACAATGTGGTTGACTCTCAACTGTTCTCTGGAATGGCCTTGCAAGCCACTCAGTTTCAAGGGCAACTAGGGATGGGCAATAAATACTGGCCAACCAGTGACGCCCATGTCCCACAAATGATTAAAAATAATTAAAAGGTAGCCTTAACCATGAGTTGTCTCAGCTTTAACTTCCAGATATTTAAAAACAGATGCCCCGTAATTACTCTGTTCAATATCAGTATAAACATGCTTAATGCACTCACATGAAATTACTTGTCCTGGTATTTTAATTGAGGTAATAACATGTTTGCAATAAATGGCAGATAAAGTCATGTCAGATTAAACATTCATATCATTCCTCACCTGCCATATACTCCAGGCTAGAGATAGATCTACCGATAAGCATTTGTAAATCAGAATCTTTTTAAGATTAAGAAATAAATCTTGTGCAATCACGCCCAGAATCATCAATAGGAACTATCCCGTTCATCTTTCTAGGGAGGTGTAGGTCCGATTTAGTGTGAGTACAGGGATGGTGGAGCAAGGGATTCACACTTGGTTTTAATCCCAGCTATGCTACTGTAGACAATGCCAAGTAGTAGATGGTTCTTTTCCAATAAGGGCAAAGTAAAATGGAAGTTGACTCGGAGGAAGTAATCAGGTTTCATGCCAGAGAAATGCATGGAAATATGATGGAGAAGACAACAAGGTGACTTTTTGTGTGTGTGGGTTTCTTATCTGCTCCAGGATTTATGCCAGTTTATAATAACCTGTAGTGACATGTTGGTCTATCATCTTAGCCAACAATGCTCCTACAAGAAAAAAAATGACTGGAACTGGTTATCATTCTCATCTCCAATGTTGTGCGGGTGGATTGGCTATGTTAAATTGCCCTGTAGCATCCAAAGGTGTGTATGTTCGGTGGATTAGCCATGGTAAAATTGTCCATTAGTGTCCAAAGATGTGTAGGTTGGGAGGATTAGTGGGTTCAATATTCGGGGTTATGGGTGTAGGGCAGAGGTGGGCCTCGATAAAGGTGCTCTGTCGAGGAGTCGGTGTATGCTGGATGGGCTGAATGGCCTTCTTCTCCACCGTACGGATTCTATGATTACTACTGATGTAATAACTCAATTTACACTTCCAGCCAATACTTTATATCTAACTTATCATCGACCTTGAGTATCTGGAATAGAAATTTCTCAGTAGCACCTTAATTCGGAGCACAGGTAGCAACTTGAAACTGCATGTGGCTTTCGATGTTAAAGTTTCGAGCTGTCTGTAATTCACACATGATACACACATGTTGTCAAACATGCAGTCGGGAAAGCTTTGCAATTTTTGACCTGACTGATACTGATGCCATAAAAATGCATTAATGAATCAGGAGGTAAAATCCAGAGCTCAGTGAGAGTTTGTTAAACAAAAAACTCTTTTAAATGTTCAATATAAAACACTCAAAAAATGACATTGTTTCCTGTTGCTGTTATGATTCTTCATATAATTTGACACCTGCTTAAGCCAACTTGAATTCTTCCAGTACTGCTATTTAGCCTGAGTGCTTTATTAAAGTTTATTTATCAGTCACAAGTAGGGTTACATTAACACTGCAATGCAGTTACTGTGAAAATCCCCTAGTCGCCACACTCCGGCATCTGTTTGGATACACTGAGGGAGAATTTTTGCATGGCCAATGCACCTAACCAGCATGTCTATGAACTGTGGGAGGAAACCGGAGTACCCGGAGGAAACCCACGCAGACACGGAGAGAATGTGCAGACTCCACACAGAAAGTGACCCAAGCCGGGAATCGAACCTAGGTCCCTGGCGCTGTGAGGTACGTAGCTGTCATAGAATCCCTGCAACGCAGAAGGAGGCCATTTGGCCCATCCAGCAAACACTGACACCAATCCCACCCCGTAACCCCATGTATTTAACCCGCAAATCCCCCTGACACTAAGGGGCAATTTAGCATGGCCAATCAACCTAACTCGCACATCTTTGGAGTGTGGGAGGAAACCAGAGCACCCGGATGAAACCAATGCAGACACGGGGAGAATGTGCAAACTCTGCACAGACAGTGGCCCAAGGCTGGAAATGAACCCGGGTCCCTGGCGCTGTGAGACAGCAGTACTACCGTGCCACCCCAATGAGCTGAAATATATTTGGGCACAGGAATCCATGGAACAAGAAAATTTGGACGTAGCGTAATTTCTGTCTTTAGCAGAGGGTATTTGCTGAGTGCCATTACACAGCAAGTTCCAGCCCCTGTATGAACAAAATTATGAATAAGCTACCTGAGGAACTAAGGAACTGTTGACCAGTTCCTCAGACTGCGGGCATTGCCCAGACAAGAATAAATCATATGGAATTGTGTAGAGGACCTAGACCTGCCCAAAACCTGACTTTAATCCCTGCATGATTCTTTCTGTTTATTAGATCAATGCTTCTTTTAAATCTCCAAGATCATCCATTCACTGTGGAGGTTATTGAAGATTTCTGAAATTTCCTTTAATATAATCGTAAGTAACTTTGGAGCACATGCCATTAAGTTAGTCCGATGGATCACAACTGTGGCTCAGTGTGTAAAACTTGTGCTACTGGAGATGGAAGTTTGTGGATTCAAATCCAGTTTGAGAGGCTTGAACACAAAGTCTAAGCCAGCAGTGCCCAGGGAGTACTGGACTGTAAAATGTTCTGTCTTTCAAATAAGGGCACAACTCCACCTGCCCTCTTGGATGGATGCAAAAAGATTCTATGGTATTACTTAGAAGAAGAGTTGGGGAGTTCTTCTTTGTGTCTGGCCTATATGAATCCTTCAACTTTTCTTCATTCATTCATGGGATATGGCATCGTTGGCTGGCCAGTTTTATTGCCCATTCCTATTGCTCATCTAACATCATTAAAAACAGAAAATGAGTCATAGCAACATAGAAACTAGAAGCAGGAGTAGGCCATTCGGCCCTTCAAGCCTGTTCCACCATTCAGTTTGATCATAGCTAATCAAATTCAATATCCTGATCCCACCTTCACCCCACATTCCTTGATCACTTCAGCCCCAAGAGCTATATCTAATTTCTTCTTGAAATCACACATTTTGGCCTCAACTACTTTCTGTGGTCCTGAATTCCCCACATTCTCCACTCTCTGGGTGAAGAAATTTCTCCTCGCCTCAGTCCTAAAAGGTTTTTTGATTTGATTTGATTTATTATTGTCATGTATTGGTATACAGTGAAAAGTATTGTTTCTTGCGTGCTATACAGACAAAGCATACCGTTCATAGAGAAGGAAAGGAGAGAAATCTGAAACAAAAACAGAAAATGCTGGAAAAACTCAGCAGGTCTGGCAGCATCTGTGGATAGAGAAACAGAGTTAACAGGTGGGATTTTTTGGCCTCACTCTCCTGAAATCAGAAAACCCCGCCTGAGGTCAACAGACCTTTCCATGGTCTGCCCCTCGCCCGCTCCAATTCCCATGATGGGCGGGACGGTAAAATTTGCCCTAACATTTCCAATCTTCTTCTGAACTCTGTTTCTCTCTCCACAGATGCTGCCAGGCCTGCTGAGTTTTTCCAGCATTTTCTGTTTCTGCTTCAAGAACACCTCTTTGGTTATAAATTGGTTTAGGATGTCCTGAGATCATGAAAGAGACGATATCAATGCAAAATCTTTTGTTCTTCCCTCAGATAAAATAAAATGTCTTGCTGATGGAGTTCAAAAGGAAACTGACACTACTTTGATTTCAAAATGGGCATAAACAAAAAGGTTTTGCACTGAACCTGATGCCTTTATCGGGGGTGGTGGATCTTCCATGCCAGGTTTCATGGCAGCAGGTTGAAAGCCGACCCCATTGCCCCTGGAGTAAAATGAACATGGGGCAGTTTCAACTCAGTCCCTAAGTCAATGCATTGCACAAAGCAGCCCTCCACTTGGCCCAGATAAGCAGTCCCACTTATAAAAATAGCTGGGAAGCCTAGATTCAGGCAAGAGAAAATAGGAACATAGGAAGAGGAGTAGGCCATTCAACCCCTCGAGCCCACTCAATACGATCATGGCTGATCTGTGGCCTAGCTCCATGTTCCTGCCCTAAGCCCTTGGTACCCGTGCTCAATACAAATGTGTCTATCTCAGACTTTAACCTAACAATTGAACCAGCTTCCAGCATCATTTGAGGAAGAGAATTCCAAACATAACCCTATTCCCATAAATCTCCCGTTGTGCTAAATTTTGGATTAGACGGTACCCAAGGTTACACATTCACTCATTAAGATCATCATTAAATTGGCGTTAATCAGATCAGACTTGTTCCATTTTAAGGATGCATTGACGAAGAGTACCATGTAATACTGCACATTAATGTCAACAACTCAAATGTTTTGATAGTAAACTGATGCATTCCAATCCATAATGAGCCTTTCTCCACAGATCCTGTTACTGGTTTCAAGTACACTGGATTTGTTCCAGTCAATAGATAGTTCTATTTGTACAGATCTGATTACCACTCCTTTAACATTCTAGATTAGTGCCAATCTTTAATGGAACCCGTCCCCACAGGCTGATCGTACACACCCTTCATCTCTCTGTTCTTTTTCTGGGACCCCGTGTTGCTGGAGTTTCATGTTTATACTTTCTTGCATATACATGTTCCAAAAATGAACCAGTTTATCCATAATCAGCCAACACGATACACAAACACGCTTCACACTGCCCCCATTCTGTTATTGAAACAACTGTATTTCCTGTGAGAACAAGCTTTCCATGGAACCAGCAAATAGGTGGAAGAATTACTCCGATGGGTAGCTATTGCAGATATGCAGGCATGGTGGCACAGTGGTTAACACTGCTGCCTCATAGCACAAGGGACCCTTTTTTACCCAATCTCTTATGAGTGATTGGTTTTGTACAATAAATAAGTCTATGGTATCATCATTATAGCAACATGACAGAAATAAGTAATAATTTAGTATGGTGGCACAGTGGTCAGCACTGCTGCCTCACAGCGCCAGGGACCCAGGTTTGATTCCCAGCTTGAGTCACTCTCTGTGTGGAGTCTGCACGTTCTCCCCGTGTCTGCGTGGGTTTCCTCTGGGTGCTCCGGTTTCCTCCCACAGTCCAAAGACATGCTGGTTAGGTGCATTGGCCGTGCTAAATTCTCCCTCAGTGTACTCAAACAGACACCGGAGTGTGGCAACTAGGGGATTTTCACAGTAACTTCATTGCAGTGTTAATGTAAGCCTACTTGTGACTAATAAATAAATAAACTTTAAACTAAACATTTATGAAGAATTTCTATGAGCAATATCCTACACTCTAAAAGAGGTTTGCAGCTTTTACCATGTTCCTCCACTGAGTGATTAGAGCAATCATTCCCTTTTTATTCTTTACCTTATTCATATTAAAAGGAAAAGAGAGTTATAAAAATAAATACTAATCGTACTAAGGTGGAAAGTATCAGAAATTCACAGGACAGTGAGTATTTGGAACATGGAGATATGCTTTTGGATGAAGAGTAAAGAGTGACATAAATTAATAAAGCTGTTAAAAATACCATATCCCTCAGTTTTAAGGTTTATTTATAAAGTTTATTTATTAGTGTCGCAAGTGGGCTTACATTAACACTGCAATGAAGTTATGGTGAAAATCCTCTCATTGCCACACTCCGGCGCCTATTCGGGTACACTGAAGGAGAATTTAGAATGGCCAATGCACCTAACTGGCATGTCTTTCGGATTATGGGAGGAAACCGGGTTGCAATTTAATGGCTTCCAAGGACTTCAACACCCACTAAATAATGCTTCACTCCTAAAATTATGCCAGTTAATGAAAGTATTCCCGAAACAGTATAATTAAATTGAGATATTAAACCGTTTCAGCATCCAGCCCATATATTATTGTGTCAATCTGAGCACAGTATAGATTTATCTATTTCAAATAGGCATGCTTAAACAAATATCACAAACCTTCATGTTGACAAATTCAGGTGACCTGGTGCCACTCAGCTTCAGAAAGTAATCCAACAGCAAGAGGTTTCCTCCCTGAACTGTGAGGTGTGCCACTGTTTTATTGCTTTTCACGTCCTGTTTACATAAAGCAAAACAGTTAAAATATGCATTTGCATTCCAAAACTGCCAGTGAGGCCTTTACCCAAATAGGACTTGCAATGTATCAGGAGCTCAGAACTTGCATCCAGGTGTACGCTTTACCTTTCATTTGGCCACTTTTGGGCTTGGTGAGTTTGCTGGCCCTCCATTATTTGTCTCTGATGAAAGGCAGATGGCAGGCCCCATGATGGCTACCGTCTGCCTTAGCCATGCCACTGGCAGGCAGCTCCCACGCCCTGGTAATACTCTGTCCCACTGGGTGTTGAGCTTGCCTCCTGTCCAATTAGGGCATTAACATTTCAAAAATGGCACAGTTGTGGTGCAGGAAGACAACCCAGAAATTATCCAGGC
The DNA here is from genome assembly GCF_964213995.1 of Mustelus asterias. Classification (NCBI taxonomy): domain Eukaryota; kingdom Metazoa; phylum Chordata; class Chondrichthyes; order Carcharhiniformes; family Triakidae; genus Mustelus; species Mustelus asterias. The sequence continues at coordinate 32,278,390 of NC_135827.1, forward strand.
ATCGCTTATAAAACCCATAGAGTCTACACACAGAGACAGGTCTTTCAGTACGGTGGCAAAGTGGTTAGCACTTCTGCCTCACAGCGCCAGGATCCTGGTTCGATCCCGGCTTGGGTCACTGTCTGTGCAGAGTCTGCATGTTGTCCCCGTGTCAGTGTGGGCTTCCTCCGGGTGCTCTGGTTTCCTCCCATAGTCCAAAAGACGTGCTGGTTAGGTTCATTGGCCATGCTAAATTCTTCCTTGGTATACCCGAACAGGTGCCGGAATTTGGCAGACTTGGGGATTTTCACAGTAACTTCATTGTGGTGTTAATGTAAGCCTACTTGTGACACTAAGAATAAATAAACATTTAAGGCAGAGATAGACTTTTTTTGGTCTCTCAGCAAACCAAGGGATATGAGGAGTGCGCAGGAAAGTGGCGTTGCAGCCCAAGATCAACGATGATCGTGCTCAGTGATAGGGCAGATTCAATGGGCCTTATAGTCATCTACTCCTCCTATCTCTTGAGCTCAGGAAGAAAATTCCTTTTGCTTCTGGCATTGGTGGAAATATATAGTAATAAAAGTGTTCGGGCAAAACATTCTTATATAAATAAGTAGTAATGGAATAACGCACCCGCTTATTTGAAGGAACTGCGGAGAAAGTTAATCAAACTGTACTTTGATTCGAGAAACAAGTTACCTGGCTGGTTATTAGGGCTCCCATTTCGATTAGTAGCCTGATGCAGGACTGCAGTTGTTCAGCTTTGTACTGTAGCTCATCCTGCCTCTGTGACACCAGGATATGATCATAGTATAGTTCCCGAAAGACAGAGTTATGAGAAATGACGGCACAATGCAGAGGAGTAAGTCCTGAAACACAAGGGAAATCAAAATATCACCCGGTGGCAGACAGGCTAGCAACAAATGGTTTTTGTTCTTTGCTTCTGAATAATTATTTATTACACAACTGATTTTGTGTCGGAGAAGTACTTTTGTAGGCTTTGATTAAGGCTTCCCTCAGGTTTTCTACATAAACATTGTATCATTAATAATTAGGCAGCCAAGTTTGAAACCTTGTCGAGTCAATGTTGACCTTGGGTCATTTCAGGTAAGGACACATTCGTTCACTGATTCTTGTTATCTTATGTTTCATAGGATTGTTTGAGGGATATTCGCACGGTTATTTCGAAGTAGGACAGCTGGTTGTTTGGCTAAGACACAGACCACGATTGTTGGAGGTTGTTTATGAGAACAAGGACAGTTAGGAAAAGGGTACGTTTCTAAGGAAAGCGTGATTATTGGAACATTCTTGGATCGGAACCAGACACGCTCAAGACAAGTCCCACACACCCAAGGAACTGAAATGTGACCTTACGTGCAAAATAATCTCGGATGTAACAGGCCTCACTGGACAATGAGCCCATTTACTATCGAGACATAAACGGGAAACATTATCTTACTTTGATAGCATTGACAACGTTCCGATGAGACAGGGGGGTGTTGGTAGGGTACGGGAACCGTGGTGCACGAAGGTTGTGATGAACCTGGTGAATAAGAAAAGAGAGGCGTACAGAAGGTTCAGAGAGCTAGGAGGTGTTAAGGATTTAGAGGAGTATACGGGATGTAGGAAGGAGCTTAAGAAGGAAATTAGGAGAGCGAGAAGGGGTCATGAGAAGGCCTTGGCGGGTAAGATTAAGGAGAATCCCAAGGCTTTCTACAAATATGTCAAGAGTAAAAGGATGAGATGTGAAGGCATAGGACCCTTAAAAGGTGAAGGGGGAAAAGTTTGTGCGGAACCGTTAGAAATGGCGGAGCTGCTTAATGAATACTTTACCTCGGTATTCACGGTGGAAAGGGATCTGGGTGGTTGTACTGCTGGTTTGCGGTGGACAGAAAGGATCGAGCATGTGGACATAAAGAAAGAGGATGTGTTGGAACTATTGAATGGCATCAAGGTTGGTAAGTCGCCGGGACCGGATGGGATGTACCCCAGGTTACTGTGGGAGGCGAGGGAGGAGATTGCGGAGCCTTTGGCGATGATCTTTGCATCGTCGATGGAGACGGGAGAGGTTCCGGAGGATTGGGGGATTGCAGATGTGGTCCCTATATTCAAGAAAGGGAACAGGGACAGCCCGGGAAATTACCGACCGGTGAGTCTAACCTCAGTGGTTGGTAAGTTGATGGAGAGGATCCTGAGAGACAGGATTTATGATCATCTAGAGAAGTTTAGTATGATCAAAAGTAGTCAGCACGGCTTTGTCAAGGGCAGGTCGTGCCTTACGAGCCTGGTTGAGTTCTTTGAAAATGTGACCAAACACATTGACGAAGGAAGAGCGGTGGATGTGGTCTATATGGACTTCAGCAAGGCGTTCGATAAGGTCCCCCATGCAAGACTTCTTGAGAAAGTGAGAGGGCATGGGATCCAAGGGGCTGTTGCCTTGTGGATCCAGAACTGGCTTGCCTGCAGAAGGCAGAGAGTGGCTGTGGAGGGGTCTTTCTCTGCATGGAGGTCAGTGACCAGTGGAATGCCCCAGGGATCTGTTCTGGGACGCTTGCTGTTTGTCATTTTCATAAATGACCTGGATGAGGAAGTGGAGGGATGGGTTGGTAAGTTTGCTGACGACACCAAGGTAGGTGGTGTTGTGGATAGTTTGGAGGGATGTCAGAAGTTGCAGCGAGACATAGATAGAATGCAAGACTGGGCGGAGAAGTGGCAGATGGACTTCAACCCGGATAAGTGTGTGGTGATCCATTTTGGCAGATCCAATGGGATGAAGCAGCAGTATAATATGAAGGGTACCATTCTTAGCAGTGTAGAGGATCAGAAGGACCTTGGGGTCCGGGTCCATAGGACTCTTAAATCGGCCTCGCAGGTGGAGGATGCGGTCAAGAAGGCGTACGGCGTACTGGCCTTCATTAATCGAGGGATTGAGTTTAGGAGTCGGGAGATAATGCTGCAGCTTTATAGGACCCTGGTTAGACCCCACTTGGAGTACTGCGTGCAGTTCTGGTCACCTCATTACAGGAAAGATGTTGAAGCCATTGAAAGGGTGCAGAGGAGATTTACAAGGATGTTGCCTGGATTGGGGGGCATGCCTTATGAGGATAGGTTGAGGGAGCTTGGTCTCTTCTCCCTGGAGAGACGAAGGATGAGAGGTGACCTGATAGAGGTTTACAAGATGTTGAGAGGTCTGGATAGGGTAGACTCTCAGAGGCTATTTCCAAGGGCTGAAATGGTTGCTACGAGAGGACACAGGTTTAAGGTGCTGGGGGGTAGGTACAGAGGAGATGTCAGGGGTAAGTTTTTCACTCAGAGGGTGGTGGGTGAGTGGAATCGGCTGACGTCGGTGGTGGTGGAGGCAAACTCGTTGGGGTCTTTTAAGAGACTTCTGGATGAGTACATGGGATTTAATGGGATTGAGGGCTATAGATAGGCCTAGAGGTGGGGATGTGATCGGCGCAACTTGTGGGCCGAAGGGCCTGTTTGTGCTGTGGCTTTCTATGTTCTATGTTCTAAATGACACTCTGATAGACCAGGCTAAAAACTATAAATCAAGTTTATGAGGGAGAAGCAAGATTAACAGAAGCAAAAACAAAGGAAATAACAGATCAGCTTGTTGCACTACCTGAATTAACAATAGCCTATTTTGAAGCAATAATATTTCAATACTCTAGCACCCCTTGACACTAACCTTTTTGATTTGGACTAGGTATCTGAGAGGGAACATATGAGGTGAGATGAAGTCCTACAGAGTTCTTATTATAATCGTGATTGAGTAAAAGCCTATCATATTTCTTTAGTTGCAAACCTGTTCTGGCTCTAGAACGGTCAGTCAAAAGAGAATCTAGAGATGGTATAGAGAAGCCTCTTAAGAACAATGTTGAAACATTTACCCACATTCTGGGCAAAGCATATTTGTGAGGTCTGATAGCAGGCCCACAACCCGGCCTCAACTGACCCTGCCTCCACCGCACTCTTAGGCAGTGCATTCCCGATTCTAATCACCACTTGTTACATGAGAAGATTTTCCTCAGGGTGCCATTGCTTCTTTTGCAAGTTACCTGGTATCTGTTCCCAGCAACGGAAACAGCTTTTCCCCATCAATCCTATCCGACATCTGATGATTTTGAAAACGTCTATCAAATCTCCCCTCGACCTTTTCTTCCCCAAGAAGAACAGTCCCAACATTTCCCATCTTCCTGCGTAACTGATATTCTTCATCGCTGGAATCATTCTCGAGAATTTTTTCTGCACAGTCGCTAGTGCCTTCACGGCCTTGACCTCTCCGGAACAGCCTCTCTCTCCAGCACTGCAGTGTTTTCCTTAATCAATACTGCCATGTCTTCTCCTTTTTCTTCCTTTCCTATCTTTCCTGAACACCTTGTAGAATCCATAGAATCCCTACAGTGCAGCAGGAGGCCATTCAGCCCATCGAATTTGCACTGACCACAATCCCACCCAGGCCCTATCCCCATAACCCCACATATTTACCCCGCTAATCCCCTGACATTCGGGTCAATTTACAGTGACCAATCAATCTAACCCACACATCTTTGGACTGTGGGAGGAAACCAGAGCAGCCGGAGGAAACCCACGCAGACACGGGGAGAACGTGCAAACTCCACACAGGCAGTCACCGAGGCTGGAATTGAACCCGGGTCCCTAGCACTGTGAGGCAGCAGTGCTAACCACTGTGCCACCGCGCTGCCCTTGTATTCAGGAATATTTAACTCCAGGGATATTTAACACCCAGTCTTTCCCTTCTTTAAGTCAGGTCTCTGTTTCCATCGCAACATCATATTTCCACATGATTAGCCATGTCTGCAATGCACCAATCTCATTGGCCACACTCCATGAATTCACATACATGCACTGTAAGGTTATTTTAGACTTTATCACTATGCTCATTGACATTCAAATTGCCTCAGGACCCTACTGAGTACCTTGAATTACATGGGCTAAGTTTTTCTATTCTTTCATGAGATGTGGGCGTGGCTGGCTTGGCCAGCATTTGTTGGCCATTCCTAATTGGCCCTGAGAAGCTGGTGGTGAGCCACCATCTTGAACCATAGTTCTTGCCAGGTGTAGGCACACCCAGAATGCTGCTGGGACGGGATTTCCAGAATTTTGAGTCAGCAACAGTGAAGGAATGGTGATTATGGTTCTCAGACAGGATGGTGTGCGTCTTGGAGGCGTAATTACTGATGGTGCTCTACCTTGAAGGACAAGGGTCTACTGCCCTTGTCCGTCAAGGTGGTAGAGGTTGGAAGATGCTGGTGAAGCTCCAACAATGTGGACCCAGATGCCAGTGGGAACAACATGTTAGCGGCGCACCACTATTTTCATCTCACTATACCTACCAATCTATTGCTGTTCACATAGGTAAGGGTGGGCCGGAGGTGAATGTGAATCACCCTCTGTGAATCATGAGTATGTGTCAGAATTTCACCGCCTCGCCCACCCGAGGCTTGTAAGCTCCCGCCCGAGGCCAGTGGAGAATGATGTTCTGCGAGCTCCGCCTGCCCCAATTCTGTGGCGTGTGTGCCAATAAAATTCCAGCCACGGAGTCTGCATCTCTGTAATTGGATGAACGAACTTGCATTTATATGGCGCTCTTCATGAATTTAGGACATGCCAAGGCACAGTGAAGTGTAGTCACCGTTGAAAGGTAGGAAACACAGCAACCTATTTATGCACAGCAAGCTCCCACAAACAACTATGTCCAGATTATCTTTTCCAAGTGATATTAGTTGAGGGATAAATATTGGCCAGGACACTGGGGAGAACTCCTACTCTTATTCAAAATAGTGCTGCAGGATCTTTTACTAAGAAGGCAGCTGGGTCATATTCGGTTCATGTCGTGTCCAAAAGATGGCACCTCAGTATTGTACGGTGGAGTCAGTATAGACTTGGATGCTCAAGTCCCAGTTGTGGAATTTGATCCCAGAACCTCATGACTCACAATCGAGAGTGTTACTCTAAACCACAGCTGATCCGTGAGATAGCGTCGATTTGATGATTAGATTTAGGCACAGTGGCACGGTGGCACAGTGGTTAGCACTGCTGCCTCACAGCACCAGGGACCCGGGTTTGATTCCCGGCTTGGGTCACTGTCTGTGCGGAGTCTGCATGTTCTCCCCTTGTTTGCGTGGGTTTCCTCCGGGTGCTCCAGTTTCCTCCCACAGTCTGAAGGGTGTGCTGGTTAGCCATTGGCCATGCTAAATTCTCCCTCAGTGTACCCAAACAGGCGCCGGAGTGTGGTGACTAGGGGATTTTCACAGTAACTTCATTGCAGTGTGAATGTAAGCCTACTGTGACTGACAATAAATAAAAGAGATTGTTAGGGTTGGGAAAATAGAACTAATGTTGCATTGAATCCAGGTTCTACCTGATCTGGAGGTACTTAATGTGAATATTGTGTGCCTGAAATGGAAACTTCTCCCATTCCCAACTCTGACTACTCCTGTGCTAATAGAATCCTACAGTGCAGAAGGAGGCCGTTCGGCCCATCGAATCTGCACCGACCACAGACCCTATCCCCATAACCCCATTCATTTACCCTAGCTAGTGCTCCTAAGGGGCAATTTGGCATGGCCAGTCCACTTAACCCACACGTCTTTGGACTGGAGGAGGAAACTGGAGCACCCGCAGGAAACCCACACAGACACGGGGAGAACATGCAGACTCCACACAGACAACCACCCGAGGCCTGAATTGAACCCGGGTCCCTGGTGCTGTGAGGCAGCAGTGCTAACCACTGGGCCACCGTGCCGCCCACGCTGTACTGCCAGAGGAGAGCTTCACTTGAATGAGGAGGGTGGTTCTCCGAATCGATGGTATAGAGTTGTAGCTCCACCTTTTATCCACAGTCTCTCTGGACATGTTCCAAGTGTCTGGAGACAAGTAAAGTCAACATCTCGGAGAGCACTCCCAACCGATCTTGTCTGGCTCTCGCTCTATGATCCGATGCCAGAAATCGATTTCCATTCCACCGCACTAACGAGCGCATTATAAGATAAAAGCGAGTGAGGTGTGAAACAACTGTCCGAGTCACAGAGTGGACTTGGCAAAAATGACTGTCCCCCACATGATTTGATTTTGTTTTGTTCTCGGTAACTAATCACCAACCTGGCAGTTATCGCTGAGTACATGGAAATGCTTATCGATATCAGTAGAATGTTACAAATTGCCTTCCCGTGTAACGCACAAGTTAGTTTAATCTATTACAAAGAAACTGATAGTGGAACAGTCTACAATTTACGTACTGTTCCTTGCATAAGGAAGTTAGTTTGAAGGAGTGACCTCAAACTGAAATCCAGAATTTAAAAAAAAAACCCTCTTGTGCTTTTGTTTTGTTAAAATTGCCGATTATTTTTACTTTAGCAACATCATAGATCATAGCATAGAATCCCTACAGTGCAGAAGGAGGCCATTCAGCCCACCAAATCTGCACCGTCCACAATCCCACCCATCCCTATCCCCATAGACCCACATATTTATCCTGCTAGCCCCCTGACACTAAAGGGCAATTTACCACGGCCAATCTACCTAACCAGCACGTCTTTTGGACTTTGGAAGGAAACCGGAGCACACGGAGGAAACCCACGCAGACACGAGGAGAATGTACACAGACAGTGACCCAAGCCGGGAATCGAACCCGAGTCCTTGGCGCTGTGAGGCAGCAGTGCTAACCCACTGTGCCGTCCATGTGCTGTTTCGAATGATCAGAACTAGGTTGTACAACTTGAGGTGAGCTCTGGGTTACTTTAACTTCAACTTGTAGATTTCTATCAGCGTTACCGGCAGAGCCAGGTGTGCTTTCATGTGATTCACAAACTAACTCAGGCCGCACCTTGTCAAAGAACTCTCAGTCCCTCTTATCCAACGACCCAGGTATACTATGATAATTAGAGCAGTCTTAAAGAGGAAATTTTACTTCATAGAAACCACAATGTTGGTAGATGTGAGGTCATCCATTTTGGTAGGAATAACAGCAAGATGGACTATTATTTAAAGGGTACAAAATTTCAGCATGCTGCTGTGCAGAGGGACCTGGGTGTCTTTGTGCAAGAATCACAACGAGTTGGTTTGCAGGTGCAGCAGGTAATTAAGAAGGCAAATGGAATTTTGTCCTTCATTGCTAGAGGGATGGAGTTTATAAACAGCGAGGTTATGTTGCAGCTGTATAAGGTGCTGGTGAGGCCACACCTGAAGTACTGTGTACAGTTTTGGTCTCCTTACTTGAGAAAGGATATACTGGCACTGGAGGGGGTGCAGAGGAGATTCACTAGGTTGATTCTGAAGTTAAGAGGGTTGGCTCATGAGGAGAGACTGAGTAGACTGGGGCTATACTCATTGGAATTCAGGAGAATGAGGGGAGATCTGATAGAAACACATAAGATTATGAAAGGAATAGATAAGCAGGGAAGTTGTTTCCACTGGCGGGTGAAACAAGAACTAGGGGGCATGGCCTCGAAATAATGAGGAGCAGATTTAGGACTGAGTTGAGGATGAACTTCTTCACCCAAAGGGTTATGAATCTGTGGAATTCCCTGCCCAGTGAAGCAGTTGAGGCTACCTCATTGAATGTTTTTAAGGCAAGGATAGATACATTTTTGAACAGTAAAGGAGTAAAGGAAGTGGAGCCGAGTCTACAAAAAGATCAGCCATGATCTTATTGAATGGCGGAACAGGTTTGAGGGGCCAGATGGTCTACTCCTGCTCCCAGTTCTTATGTTTTTACAACACTTAATTTATTCGGTTGTTATTTGAAGGGCTGTTTTTCAGGTTATAAGAAGCAATTTGTAACTGACCCATTACAGAATCAGGTGGCAGGATTTTATGTTGTGCTGGGATTCCTGTCCAGCCCCCAGCCCCCACCCCAGAGCGAAAGATTCGGTGGCGAACACCTCCCCCACTTTGGCGGGTTGTCCTACAGCCCCTTTTCTAACGCTCGGCAGGACGGAGATTGGCTCAGGGCGGAATTTGTGCCCCATCTGGGGAGAAGAGCTCGCCCCTGAGGAGCGCAGGTCGGTCAAATGGCCGACAGCTCCCTGGTCCCCAGCAGTGCCACTGGGAGATGTGGCCAAAGCCGGGATTGCATCCGGTTCCTGCTGGTGGTCATTGCTGGAGCTGGATGGGTGGTGGGAGCGCGGAGGGAGGTAAACTGGCAGGGATTTCAGTGGGGGCCAGACTAAGCTGTGAGTGGGGTGGGGGTGGGGGTGGGGGTGGGGGGTAGGGGTGGGTGGGTTGTAAGAGTAGTGGGTAGGGGGCCAAGATAAACAGACGATTGTTTATCCATCACAGAAGTTAATGATAAGCTACAGAAGTAACAGTATTGAAAATGAAATGCCACTAATGTTATTTATGAAAACTCATTCAGATATCCTGTTTGCCAGGTGAATAGGAATCTTGTATTCAGAGTGTTTAAAAATTGGAGAGTTCCTCAGACATTCTGACCAGCATTCTCTTTTCCACCGACAAAGATCGATTAAGCAGTGATTCGGTTTTCTGCTGAAGCAGAACAGCGGGAAGGTCAGGAATCCAATGTTTAAAATTTCCACTCAGATAAACCTGTGATCCATGTAAAATGTGTGATTAATGAACTGCTGTTTTCATGTCCACCTTGGTGCAATGGCAACATTCTTGTGTCTCACCTCTTTGTGAGAAATCCAAGCCTCAATTCAGAGTTCCAACATATTATTTCTGACATGTCTGAGAAGAAGAGGAGGATTAAGCCAAAGCAGGGATGCTTCCTCTGACAGTTCCATAGAACCCCTACGGTGCACAGAGAGGCCATCCAGCCCATTGAGTCTGCATCGACTCTCCGAAAGAGCATTCCACCCAGGACTCTGTAACAGCTGATTGAATAGCACCACTGAGATAGGCGAAAGCCTGACAAACACCTTGTTTTACCTGAAAGGTGTCTCGCAGTGGCACTGCATGATGGGAAAAATTGCAGAATGATGAACAGCCACCATATTCTGTTTGGCCACATTTCTACAGACTCTGGCACAACTACCCACAAATGACCACAATTAACTTTCTTTTAAATTCAGGGTCCAGGTCTGCAGTGGGTCAGAGTCGGAGCTTCTAGAGCTGTGACATCTGCTACAAGAATACCAGCCATGTAGCAAGAGGCTGGCACATTCGGTGATATTAATGGTTAGCTGTGGCCTGATGCATGGCACTTGCAGGCATTGCTGTAGTGTTGAACTATGGGGCTGGTGATATGGAATGTTACACGGGGACTCAGTCCTCATGTAGTCCCATCTTCACTTTCAAAGCCATTGGACAAGGGGGTCACCTGCTTCATTCCTCTGTCATTGGCCTTTATCTATGGGTTTGATTTTCCTACAGCTCTGCTTGCATCCTCTTTATTCTCTTTTCCTTCAGCCTCAGCCAAGGATTTCATAATTTTTAATCACCCTATATTGACATTCTCCTTTAATTGGTCCCATGCCAAATACATGCATTTTTCCATCCCCACCACTAGGGGGTAGATCTTGACGCTGTACAGCTTAAAGACAGTGATGGCCACTGGAATGCAAGTCACTGAAAATAAAAACTGTGGGAGATGTAAAACTGGCTCTGATTCACAATCACCTGCGGGACACTACCACAGAAAGTCAAGATTAACCTCCTTGTTCTCCCCATCTAGTGAATCTGCACCTGATGCTACACACTTGATGAGTTAAACTTCAAAGTTTGGGTATAAAAAAGATCCACTTCTCTTTCCGTCTGCCCAAAACCTGCCCAAATCCTTTGGGTGTGAAGCTGACCTTGGGGCGTTAATGCAGAATAGCTCAGAGTGGATTGGAAGCCTATTTTAGCATCAATGGAAAAGGACATTGGGTAGGCTGCAAACTAGCTATCGCCTGGCCTGTGCTAGCACCCGAGGAGAATCTCACTCTGATTGGGTCTAGGTCACACCAATATTGGAAAATCTGGGCTAGTGAATGGAAAAGACAAACAGATTATAACAATCAGACCACCATTGCAAAGATTATGTTCAAAAGATTTGCATGCAGCCCATTGTAAAACTGGACTATTCTATTGCCTTATAGGCAGGTGACAACTCTGACCTGGTTCACGTCTCACAGATCCACAACAAAGGTCACACAAAGGTAGCTCATTCACAATTGACTACAAATTACATACCTTCAAAATCCCTGGCTTCCAAGTTCACCAAGGCCCCAGCTGCTATGACCATCTGTAAACAACAGACAAGTTTTATTGAGAATCATATTTGATACATCAAAAGACATTTCTTTGTGAATTCTATTTGACTTGACTACTCCAATGCACTCCTGGCTGCTCTCCCACATTCTACCCCCTGTAAACCTGAGGTCGTCCAAAACACTGACGTTTGTGTCTTAACTTGTCTCGTCAGGACTATATCATCCCTGTTTGCGCTAACCTACATCAGCTCCCAGTCAAACTCTATTCCAATTTTGTAATATAATGAGGTCAGGAGCTGAGTGACCCTGGCGAAACCCAAACTGGGCGTCACTGAGCAGGTTATTGCTGAGCAGGTGCTGCTTGATAGCGCTGTTGATGACCCCTTCCATCACTTTACTGATGATCGAGAGAAGAACTGATTGGGCGGTAATTGGCCGGGTTGGATTTGTCCTGCATTTTGTGTACAGGACATACCTGGGCAATTTTCCACAGTGTTGTAACTGTACTGGAAGAACTTGACTAGGGGAGCAGCAAGTTCTGGAGCACACGTCTTCAGTACTATTGCCGGAATGTTATCAGGGCCCATTGTCTTTGCAGTATCCAGTGTCTCCAACCGTTTCTTGATATTACGTGGAGTGAATCGAGTTGGCTGGAGACTGGCATCTCAGATGCTGGGGACCACTGGAGGAGGCCAAAATGGATCATCCACTCGGCACTTCTGGCTGAAGATTGTTGCGAATACTTAAGCCTTATCTTTTGCACTGATGTGCTGGGCTCCTCCATCATTGAGGATGGGGATATTTGTGAAGCCTCCTCCTCCAGTGAGTTGTTTAATTGTCCACCACCATTCACAATAGGATGTGGAAGGACTGCAGAGCTTGGATCTGATCCGTTGGTTGTGGGATCGCTTAGCTCTGTCTATCACTTGCGGTTTTTGCCGTTTGGCATGCAGGTAGTCCTGTTTGGTAGCTTCACCAGGTTGACACCACATTTTTAGGTATGCCTGGTGCTGCTCCTGGCATGCCCTCCTGCACTCTCCATTGAACCAGGGTTGATCCCCTGGTTTGATGGTAATGGTTGAGTGGGGGATTTGCCGGGCCATGAGGTTGTAGATTGTGCTGGAGTACAATTCCGCTGCTGTTGATGGCCCACAGCGCCTCATGGATGCCCAGTCTTGAGTTGCTAGATTGGTTCGAAGTCTGTCCCATTAGCAGGGTGATAGTGCCACACAGCACAACTTCAACGTGAAGGCGGGACTTTGTCTCCACAAGGACTGTGCGGTGGTCACTCTTACCGATACTGTCATGGACAGATGCATCTGCAGCCGGCAGATTGGTAAGGATGAGGTCAAGTAAGTTATTTCCTCTTGTTGGTTCCTTCACCACCTGCTGCAGACCCAGTCTAGCAGTTATCTCCTCTAGGACCCGACCAGCTCGATCAGTAGTGCTGTTGCCGAGCCACTCTTGGTGGTGAACATTGAAATCCCCCACCCAGAGTACATTTTGCGCCCTTGCCACCCTCAGTGCTTCCTCCAAGTGTTCAACATGGAGGAATACTGATTCATCAGCCGAAGGAGGACAGTACGTGGTAACCAGTAAGAAGTTCCCTTGCCCATGTTTAACCTGAAGCCATGGGACTTCATGGGGTCCGGAGTTGATGTTGAGGACCCCCAGGGCAACTCCCTCCTGACTATACACCACTGTGCTGCCACCTCTGCTGGGTCTGTCCTGCCAGTGGGACAGGACATATCCAGGGATGGTAATGGTGGTGTCTGGGGTGTTATCTGTAAGGTATGATTCCGTGAGAATGACAATGTCAGGCTGTTGCTTGACTCGTCTGTGAGACAGCTCTCCCAATTTTGGTACTGGCCCCTAGATGTTAGTGAGGAGGACTTTTCAGGGTGGACAGGGCTGTTTGTTTTATCATTGTCCTTCCCGGTGCCTTGGTCGATGCCAGGTTGTTCGTCTTCATTTGCGTCTTTCATTTCTTTGTTGAGACTTTGTGGCGATTATTACGACTGAGTGGCTTGCGAGGCCATTTCAGAGGGCAGTTGAGAGTCAACCACATTGCTGTGGCTCTGGAGTCACATATCGGCCAGACAGGTCTGGTAACACTGTGAAGGCTAAACTGCTCATACCAACAGTGAAGGTTCTTTACTTAAACTGTGAGCCATCTAGTTTTGTTCGAGGTGTTTTGTCGCTGCTGTGGCAGGTTCTGCCTCCATATTAATATTTTGTCTCTTTTGCTGAGTTGGGAGAAAAAATCTCTCAAATCCCAAAAGGCGACAGAGAAAAATAAAAAAAAGGGAGAAACTGAAGAGAGAAAGAGACCGTGAGAAGATGAGGTGACATGACTGTCTATGTAAGACAGTTTGTCTCTTTGCTCTGATCTTGGATTCATTGTCCAAGTTGGGTTCCACGAGCACTGGTCACCTCCCATTACGTAATCCAAAGGACATTAGCCCTATGGGAAACTTGGCAGTGAGTGCAGGCGCGCAAGATGTTCAAACATGGGTGGCGACACAGCTGAGTCCAACATTGCCATCAGTTAATTTCTTCCAGAGGGGTTGTCGAATTGAAAATATGCTCAGGTCGCCAGCGACCTCCTTTTCCTTAGCCAAGAATGCTGGGACTAACCCATACAAAAGTAGTACATGTAACATTTCCCTTTACTTCCTCTCGTATGACTGCCCAGGCCTCTAACATTTCTTATGTGTGATATAGCAAATTACACGCATTCCACTAATCCATCTTTACAGTTCATGGCGTGGAAGTTAGTGAGATCCCAATGTAGATCATGTTGGCCACCTCTGTCCTGTCTTCAAGCAAGATCCCAAACTCGGTAGATCTCCATTTAAACTCTTTCCATTCTGACGTCACTGTCATTGGTCACATGGTAAGAAGTCTCACAACACCAGGTTAAAGTCCAACAGGTTTATTTGGTAGCACAAGCTTTCAGAGTGCCACTCCTTCTTCAGGTGAAGAAGGGGTGGCGCTCTGAAAGCTTGTGCTACCAAATAAACCTGTTGGACTCTAACCTGGTGTTGTGAGATTTCTTACTGTGATTATCCCAGTCCAATGCCTGCATCTCCACATCATTGGTCACGTGCACAGGGGAGGCAGTGGTGCTGTCATTGGATTAGTAAATGAGAGATCCAGGTGTAGGGACACAGGTTCGAATCCCACCACGGCAGATGGTGACATTTGAATTAAAAGCCTAATGCTGACCAGGGTTGTCAGACTGTCCCAAAAACCCACACTAATGCCCTTTAGGAAAGGAAATCTGCTGTCCTTATGTGGACATGTGACTCCAGGTCTGCAACAAAGTGACACTTAAATTCCCTCTGAAATGGCCTAACAAGTTACTCAATTGTATCAAATGTCTAAAAGGATTGGCCACTCGCACCGAAAAGGCCACTGGCAAACTCAGACATCCTAACTAACAATGGGGGCCAGTGCCAAAATTGGGAGAGGTGTCCTACAGATTAGCAACAGTCTGATATGGTCATATTAATGGGAGCCATATCTTACAGATAATGTCGCAGATACCACCCTCACCATCCCACAGGCTAAGGCGGTGGCTCAATGGTGTATAGCCGGGAGGGAGCTTCAAGATCAACTCCAGGCCCCATGAAGTATCATGGTATCAGGTTGAACATGGGCACCCGCCTTCAGCTGATGAATCATTACTCATCCATTTTACAACACCATTCGGAGGAAGCGCTGAGGGTATACCCTGGGTGGGAGACTTCAATGTCCATCATCAGTAGCACCTCTACAAACTAAGCTGGGTGAGTCCTAAAGGACATAACTGCTGGACTGGGTGGTGAGGGAAAACCGTACTCACCAAGCTGCCTGCCACAGATGAAGTGGCCACCACACAGTGCTGATGGACATGAAGTCCCGTCTTCACATTGAGGATCTATTCCATCATGCTGTGTGGCACTACCACTGTGACAAGTGGAATAGATTTTGAACAGGTCTAGCAACTCAAGACTGGGCAACCATAAGGTGCTCTGGGCCATCAGTTGCAGCAGAATTGTACTCAACCACAATCTGTACCCTCAAAACCTAGAATATCCCCCACTCTAGATCTCCTGAATTTTTCAAGCAATTTTCTGTTTTTGTTTCAGATTCCAGCATCCAGTATTTTGCTCTGATCGAAGTTAGGGTCACTTGAGATACCTGGGGGACAGCTGTTACCAATGGACGGCACGGTGGCTCAGTGGTTAGCCCTGCTGCCTCACAGCGCCAGGGACCCGGGTTCAATTCCTGGCTTGGGTCACTGTCTGTGTGGAGTTTGCACGTTTTCCCCCTGTCTGCGTGGGTTTCCTCCCACAGTCCAAAGATGTGTAGGTTAGGGGGATTAGCCATGGGAAATGCACAGGGGCTACAGGGATAGGGGCGGGGAGGGGAGGTTACTGAGTAAGATGCTCTGTCAGAGAGTCGGTGTAGACTCGATGCACCAAATGGCTTCCTTCTCCATTGTAGGGATTCTATGATAATGGACCTGTGCCCCACATTGATTCTGCACTTTCAGGAAAGGAAAATGCAACTTGAACAACAAAAAGCAAATGTCACGGCAAGAACATAAATACTACCAGCATGAAAGCCCCAAACTTTTATTCTAATATTTAACTTTGGATCATGTGACAGGATGTTGCCACATCAAACACTGGTGCGAACTTGCAGATATCTCCCTAGGAATGTAATGTACAAGCCTGTACAAAACTCCACCCCTAAGACAAACATTCTGCGAGACATCCTGCCCGCCTCAAACACACGGTGCCTATTCTTACAATCCCTGCTTATTGTGAATATCAAATGTTGGTTCAGGTATGAAAATTGGGAACATGGAATTCTGCACCCGTGTTTCTAACTTCTTGCGAAAATAGCCTGGCAAGGGATCACTGGAAAGAAACATAAGAATAAAAGAAAACAGTCCCCTCTGCACCCCCCCCCCCCCCTCCACCAGCCTTGTGCCCCTGGCTCAGTTGGTAGCACCCCCATCCTCAGAATGTTGTGGGTTCAAGTCCCACTCCTGAAGCTTGACCACATGGCTGAGTGCTACACGGTCAGAGGTGCCAGTTCAGTCCCCCTACCTGCCCTCTCAGCTTTCAAAAAAGAGCAGGAGATTTACCCCTGCTGCCCCTGCTAATAGTTATCCATGGGGCGGCACAGTGGTTAGCACTGCTGCCTCACAGCGCCAGGGACCTGGGTTCGATTCCTGGCTTGGGTCACTGTCTGTGCGGAGTCTGCATGTTCTCCCCGTGTCTGCGTGGGTTTCCTCCCACAGTCAGAAAGACCTGCTGATTAGGTGGATTGGCCATGCTAAATTCTCCCTCAGTGTACCAGAGCAGGCGCCAGAGTGTGGCGACTAGGGGATTTTCACAGTAACTTCATTGCAGTGTTAATGTAAGCCTGCTTGTGATGTGAACAAATAAACTTTAAACTCAACCAATGTCACAAGAAGCAGATTGTCTGGGCATTTTCCCCATTGCTGTTTGTGGGAGCTTGCTGTGCACAAATAATCTTCTTTCCCACATCACAACAGCCATTACATTTCATTGGCTGTAAAGTGTTTTGGGATGTCCTGGGGGAGTGGGAAGTCCGATATAAAAGCAAATTTTGTTCTTGTCCCTCTCTTCTTACCTGGGAAGCCCTGAGTCAGGGTGCTCCCGGGGCACTAGCACCCACTTGGTGCTCCACCCAGTCCGGGGTCCCACCTTCTGCATCAGGCTCCAGTGCAATTTGAAAGTTAAGGTGCATGGCACCCCTGCAAGTCCTGCCCCTGCACTTATACCATGTGGCCTTTTCAGGGATTGCTGGACACCACTCCAGAAAGGCCGGAAGAGAAGTGAGTGGTGGTGATGGGGGGACAGGGGCAGGAAGGAATCTGGTGCTTGGAGTAAATTCATCCCAACATATAGGGACATTGGAATTAGGAGTGGGAGTGGGCAATTCAGTCCTTTGAGCTCCAGCATTTAACATGATCATGGCTGATCTTATCTTGGTCTCAACTCCACTTTCCTGCCTGCTCCCCATTGCCCTTGAATCCCGCTTTCCATCAGAAACATATCTATCTCTTTCTTGATTCTGTTGGTTGATTCTGCCTCCACTGCACCCTGCGGGAGTGAGTTCCACAGACTCAGAACCCTCTCAGAGAAGTAGTTTCTCCACATCTGAGTTTTGAACCTACCTCCTCTCACTATATCTATCACCACTTGTTCTATACTGTCCCACAAGGAGAGGAATATCTGTCCTCCTTATCAATCCCCTTGAGCATTTTATATACCTCGATCAGACCGCCCCTCATTCAACTCCAGTGAGTACAAGCCCAAGCTACTCCTCACACGACAGTCCTTTCATCCCTGCAATCAATCTGGTGAACTACTGGCCAGCTCCTGGACTTCCTGCGGCCCTCCTCCCAATGCCCTGACTGGCTAGTTTCTATCCCTACAACGGTCCTCTGCCAGCTTGCCCTTTTGGCAACTCTGTATTTTCTTCCCATTTTGTGCCAATTGGCAAACTTTCAACCTGGGCCCATCTTGGCAGTGGCAGCTTGCCATCTTTATTGCCTGGCAGCCTGAAAAGAAAATGGTTCTGGTTTTGGGCGTCAGGTGCATGAACACACGGCTCACTTTCCCAGCATATCCCACAGTCTATCTGCTTTAAGACCAGGCCAGGCGCTTACCTTTCTGCACTAGATGATAGGGGCGGCACGGTGGCACAGTGGTTAGCACTGCTGCCTCACAGTGCCAGAGACCTGGGTTCGATTCCCGGCTTGGGTCACTGTCTGTGCGGAGTCTGCACGTTCTTCCCCATGTCTACGTGGGTTTCCTCCCACAGTCTGAAAGATGTGCTGGTTAGGTGGATTGGACGTGCTAAGTTCTCCCTCAGTGTGCCCGAACAGGCACCGGAGTGTGGCGATTCAGGGATTTTTACAGTAACTTCAGTGCAGTGTTAATATCAGCCTACTTGTGACCCTAATAAATAAACTCTGTTCAGGACAGCTAACGATCAGAACAATGAACCACTTTGTATAAAGATTAAAAACCTTTTCCGACCTCTGAAAAGAACCCCTGTTCTTTTCATCACCGGAGTCTGATTTTTGCCCTGGAGTTTTTAAATTTCTGGCAAACGTCGAGTAAACCAATTTAAAACCAATTTCTCCTAACCATTGAAACAATGGCAGGAGGCTCCAAAACATTGTTGGAAGCAGGAGTTTAAAAAAAACTATCGTTTGGCAGCCAATTCAGGAAGATCTGTTGCAATTGCAATTCCAGGTAGCCTCAGAGTATTTACAGTACGGATCCTTTCAATCAGTCATTATGCAAATATCCTCATAATCTGAGTTCTGTGAAGAATAGATTGATTCTAATCCTTTCTGTGCCAATGTGTTAGAATATATCATTAAAATATATGGCTGAGTTAGACAGACAGAGAAGTGGGACAGACTGGGTCACCTGGTTTTGCGTTTTATTGTTTAATCCTCCTCCGACTAACTTTGCCTCCATCCAATTTTTTACTTGTTGGAACGAATCACAGAATCATAGAACCTCCACAGTCAGGAGGCCATTCAGCCCATCAAACCTACACCGACATCAATCCCATCCAGGGCCTATCTCCACAACCCCACGTATTCACCCTGCAAATTCCCCCTGACACTAAGGGGCAATTTAGCACGGCCAATCCACCTAACCGGCACATCTTTGGAGTGTGGGAGGAAACCCACGCAGACGTGGGGAGAATTTGCAAACTCCGCACAGACAGTCACCCGAGGCCAGAATCGAGCCTGTGTCCCTGGCGCTGAGGCAGCAAAGAACAAAGAACAGTACAGGCACAGCAGTGCTAACCACTATGTCACCGTGCCGCCATTGAGGAGTTTCTAGGATGCATCTAGGAAATTTACTTCAGTGAACCTTCCATTCCACCAAGTTCTGGGTTCCCTCAAGTTTCTTATGGCTTCACTGGAACTTTGAGATATTTGGATGTATTATCCATAATTCCCAAGGTTCTGATCTGGATATTCTCAGAGGGTCAGCATCACTGACATTCCTATCGACATTTTGTGTATTCTCTTTGACTGAGAGGATACGTTTTGTTAGCCAATATCGACTTAAGTGAAAACATGACATGAGAGTCAGAACCTAGAAGCCTTGCTTCAGCACTGTAGTGTCATATGTACCATCACTGTCTTTACAGAGCCCCATAAATACTCTATTGCAGTGAGGTAACACTCCATCAACAAACTGGCTCAATTCACATAAAATACACAAAAAATACAAGAGGGATAATTCTTTAATGCTCTGTGTTTTATGCAAAATAGCAAGGATACTGATAGGTTTGAGCTAATTCCTCCGTGAACTTGGTGTGATTTGGCCTGCTCCAGTACTGTCAAATACTGAGAAATGTTGGTACCCTACGTTACAAGTGGCTACAATGAGAATCATACTTTATTTGCTGTAAAGATCTTGGGAACATGTTGACACAGTGTGGGGATGGAGGGCGTGGGGATGGAGATGGAGGGGGTGGGGATGGAGATGGAGGGGGAAGGGATGGACTTGGAGGGGCTGGGGATGGAGATGGAGGGGGTGGGGATGGAGATGGAGGGGGTGGGGATGGAGATGGAGGGGGTGGGAATGGAGATGGAGGGGGTGGGGAGATGGAGGGGGTTGGGAATGGAGGGGATAGGTGACAGAGAGGGTGGGGATTGAAGGTGTTTGTGAGCGGAGGGGGGTGGGACGAAAAGGGTTTGTAACAGAGAGTTCAGACTCAAAGCCCTGGTACAGACGCGATGGACCAACTTGTCTTTTCCTGTCCATCAGTTTTGCATATTCACAAACAGAGGAGCCAGCTGATCACATTACTGTCCATACACTGACACATCTGGCATAACATCAGCCCAGATTTCACCTGGGTGTATGTTTGATCCACACTGATGTTTCTCACTGACAGGTGGGGAAAACCTGGAACACACTGACGGTTGATGTTTATACTTGCAGATGCTACAGGACCTGCCATTCAAGCCGAGGAATTTCTGTTTCTAGTTCAGATTTCCAGTGATTGCAACTTTTCTTTTTAACACTATGTGTGCCTGTGTGTGATACACTGCTGTGTACGGGAAGCAGAAACTGCATGAATACATTTGGGATGGTTTCAAGTAGACACAATTTGTGTTCCTATTTAAATACATTATTTAAGTGCAATAAATGATGAAGATATTCGAGTAACTTTCATTATGAGCATAGAAGGAGTAACAGCCTTGCTTACCTGAATGATACTCAAGTGGCCGTACGTAGCAGCCAGATGTAAAAAGGTTTGTCCTTTGTCATCAACCGCATTCAGGTCAGCACCGAACATAATCAGGTCTCGTACAATCAAAGGCTGGTTTGCGACCACAGCAACCAACAGGGGTGTCTATGAATAACATAAAAATATCATTAGCTCTGCAGCCAGTGCTGAGATTAAAGGAACAGGAGCTGGGCATTCAACGCTTTAAATGCTCCATCATTCCATTCTTTTATATTTGTCCAGGGAATGTGGGCATCGCTGGCAAAGGTCAGCATTTGTTGCCCATTGCTCATTGCCATTGAGAACTGCATGGTTTGCTCGTTCATTTCAGAAGGCAGTTAAGACTTCAGAGCCACAGCAATGTGGTTGACTCTCAACCGCCCTCTGAAATGGCCTTGCAAGCCAAGGGCGACTAGGGGTGGGCAATAAATGCTTGCCAGCCAGCGATGCTCATGTCCCATGAATGAATAAAAAAGTCAACCACATTGCTGTGGATCTGGAGGCACATGTAGGACAGACCAGGTAAGGATGGTAGATGTCCTTCCCAAAAGGACATTAGTGAGCCAGATGGGTTTTTACAACAATGGTTATACTTACACATTTAATTTCAGATTTTTATTGAATTCAAATTTCACTATCTGCTGTGGTGGGATTCGACCCTAGGCCTTGAGAGCACTACCTTAGGTCGCTGGATTATTAGTGCAGTGCCAATATCACTATGCCACTGCCTCCCAAGGTGAAGACTGTTCTATATCTTAACTCTATCCACTTTGGTCTCTTATTCGTAATACCCTTACCATAAAAAAATCTCAGTTTGAAATATTTCATTGAATCCCCTACCAAGTTATTTTTGGGGTTGGGGAGAAGAATTTCTTTCTATCTAACCTATCAAATTAATTATCTTAAACACTTCAATTAGGACACCCAATAATCTTTTATACTGAAGGGAATAGTAGCCAAGCCGAGGAATCTGCCCTCATAACTTAACCTTGTTAGCCCTGGAAACAATCTGGAGTATCTGTGCTGCATCTCCTCCAAAGTCAATATATCCATTCTAAGGTGTCCAGAACTACAAAGAACAATACAGCACAGGAACAGGCCCTTCGGCCCTCCAAGCCCACGCTGGTAGAACTGTACGCAATCCAATTCTGGACATCTTAGGGGTGTCGAACCAAAACTTTATTGTGGCATAACTTCCACCCCTTTGTATTCCATCCCACTTCAGCTAAAATTCCATTATATCATAAGAAAAAGGAGTAGGCCATTTGGGCCATCAAGCCTGTTGATGAAGTCACGACTAATCTGATTGTTGCTTTAACTCCACTTTCCTCCCAGCCCCACCATAACCCTTAACTCATTTGTTGATCAAAAATCTATCTAACCCAACCCTGAATACATTCAAAAACCCAACATTCATTGCTCTTTACAGAGGAGAATTCCAAATATCAATGGCCCGATGGGAGAAAAAATCTCCTCCTCAACTCCATCTTTGCAACATTCCTGAAATTTGGTATCACTTTAACTTGCTTAGTTAGCCATAGATAGCGCATCCTCCTCATAGAATCCTTCTTTCTCACTAGTTCCAGACCCAAATTTCTCACCCTCAAACCGAATGTGTAATTTATTAATGTTATGATCACTCTTCCATAGAACATCCTTTACTATGATGTCATGAATTGATCCTATTTCATTACACGTAGCCTGTTCTCTGGTTGATTTCAGTAAATGTTGTTTCATGAAACTGACCTTCTAAATTTTTGTTCTATTTGTTCATTTGTTGATTTCTGTACATGGAATGCAAATCTCTCCACTGTCCCTAGCTTCACTGCATTTAGAACTGACCTATCTTCCTTAGGTCCAAAGGAGATGACTTTGCACTTCCAGTCTAATATTAAACTCCACAGTTCTACAGTTTTACCCACCTACTTAACCGATTAATGATCCATTGTAGTCTTCAATTCCAATCTACTTTATTTACTGTGCCACCTAACTTGGCATTTACAGTAAAATTAGATATACACCTCTCTATTCCTTCACCAAAGTCATAGATCAATGCAGTGAAACACCGTAAATGAAGAATGAAAATTTTAAGATGAAGGCATTGCTTAACTGGGAACCAATGTAGCCTCCCACAGGCAAGATGAGGGATGGCATTTGATGAGAGTTAGGGCATCAATTTTGGACAGCCTCAACTTTACAAGGGTGGGTTGGAGGATGAGAGTCTGGCCAGGCGTGAGCTGGAGGAATTAAATCTGGAAGTAATGTAGGCTTGGATTGTGGTTTAAGAAGCAGATGAGTTGAGGCAGGCAATGTTACAGAGATGAAGAAAGGCTGTCTGAATGATGGTACAGATATGTTCCTGGCAACTCATTTTGGTGTCAAATATAACATCAACATCTTTATTGTATACCGTCTGGAAGTCTATATAAATAACTCAGGCGTTCACTTATCTACCATGTTAGGGACCTCCTCAAATAGTTCAACTAAATTATTTAGATATACTTAACCTTTACAAATCCATCCTGGCTCTCTCTGGTCAGCTCATAGTTCTTTTTTATTCATAATTTTACTTTATTCTTAAAGTTACAAAGCCAATGTTCAGAGTGGACAGGGCAAGCCCTTAATCCATCTTGTTTCTTTCTCCAAAAACCATAGAACCCTTACAGTGCAGAAGGAGGCCATTCGGCCCATCAAGCCTGCACCGACAACTTTCCCACCCAGGCCCTATCCCTGTAACCCCACATATTTACCCTGTTAATCCCCTGAAACTAAGGGTCAATTTAGCATGGCCAATCAACCTAACCCGCACATCTTTGGTTAATTCAAATTCAAATTGATTTCAATTCATGGTTCCCACAAGAGAGACGAACAAGATCCAAGCTGACGAGGCAAGACATTGCACCCCATCTTGGGCTTGAATTTTTACTCCATCCTTAAAGTTACAAAGCCAATGCTCAGAGCAGACCGGGCAAACCCAAATCCATTCTTTGCTTGCTCCAAAAACCAAATCCAAAATCCAATTCATGGGCCCTTCGAAAGAGACAAGCAAGATCCAAGCTGGCAAGATGAAACATTGCACCCCATTTTAGGCTTGATCTTAGCCAAAAGGTTGAGCTCATATTTCTTGAATTGCTCAGTCATTCTGCCCCTAAAGAAAGGTTCTATTAATTCCTTCACAACAGATGTTAGATTAATAGATCCATAATTACCTTGTTTAATTCTCCCACTCTTCCTAATTGAGTGACATTGTCAGTTTTCCAATTAAATCCTAACTGATTAAGGCCCAATAAGAACAGCTGATTTATCAAGAGTATCCAATACTGTCGTGGTGTGACCGATACTGACTGTAGCCCTCACCATCAGTGCACACACATCGGGTGGAATCTTCTCAATCCCACTGCATATCAGATTGGAGCTCCAAACTGTTCTTGCCTTCCTCCAAACTTGTTGAAGGCAGGTGAACACTGGCAGCTGTGGCTAGGCACTTAAGCTATTTAATTGCCTAATTGGGAGGAGGGAGAGTGATGAGGGGATAGGGCTTGGGTGGGATAGGGCTTGGGTAGGATGGTTGCCGGTGCAGACTCGATGGGCCGAATGGCCTCCTCCTGAACTGTAGGGATTCTATGATTCTGTGAGGATTCCACCAGGATCTGGCAGCAGAACAGACAACTTGCTGAGGGCCTGGTCTGGCAGTTCCCCAGAACCCAGGAGGAAACAAACAGTTTGAGCCGGTAGTCTTATTTCCCAGTTTTCACTGTTTTTGGTTCTGGGAAGTGCCTTCCTGGCATCGTGGGGGGGAGAGGGCAATGGGTGGTTGGGGGGGTATCTGCACCACATCTCCAAGTCTGGGCTGTGGGAGTGAAAGGCTGGACTAGCGACTGAAATGAATCCTCCAGAAGGGGGTTTCCCTTCCAATCCGATGGGCCTACTGCTTCAGGCCTTTTTGTTTTAGGAGTTATATCCAGATTTTCCCAAATCCCTCTCGTTTGAAACACCTCACTCTCGATTTTCTGCTTGATTGGTGCAGACCTCTTGTGTTGGGGCTCGTGGCTATCCCCAGCAGCAAGCCCTCTGATTGGACCTGAAACCTCAGGAGTCCCGCCCATTATATTGAATTGGACAGTAGATGTGGAGGCAGCCAATTGCAGATTACTGCAGAGGGGGCACTGCAGACCAGTGTGTGGTCAGGACCTGGAAATGATCCCAAATCTTGAAAAGAGACAATCTGAAGATTCCACCGGTAATCTCCTGGGAGAGACACTTTTCACCAACACCCCACTTGTCCACCCCAACTCCCCCCAACCCAAGCCTGAAAATTCTCTTAAAGGGAAAAAGAATTCTGGACAAATCCCCTCTGAATCCCCAACATGATCAAAATGGCTTCCAGGAGGCTACAATAGGCAGTCCTCCATGCAAAGCCCTATGCTGTTCTACCTGTCATCAGCCCTTCTCAAAGAATCCTTACAGTGCAGAAGGAGGCCATTCAGCCCACATCAACAACAATCCCACCCAGGCCCTATCCTCACAATCCCATGTATTTGCCCTGCCAATACCCCAGACAATAAGGGGCAATTTTACACTGCCAATCAATCTAATCTGCATGTCTTTGGAGTTTGGGAGGAAACCGGAAGCACCCGAAGGAAACCCACGCAGACATAGGGAGAATGTGCAAACTCTGCACAGATAATGATCCGAGGCTGGAATCGAACCGTGGGGCGGCACGGTAGCACAGTGGTTAGCACTGCTGCTTCACAGCTCCAGGGACCCGGGTTCGATTCCCGGCTCGGGTCACTGTCTGTGTGGAGTTTGCACATTCTCCCCGTGTCTGCGTGGGTTTCCTCCGGGTGCTCCAGTTTCCTCCCACAGTCCAAAGATGTGCGGGTTAGGTTGATTGGCCGTGCTAAAAATTGTCCTGAGTGTCCTGAGATGCGTTTGTTAGAGGGATTAGTGGGTAAATATGTAGGGATATGGGGGTAGGGCCTGGGTGGGATTGTGGTCGGTGCAGACTCGAAGGGCCGAATGGCCTCTTTCTGTGCTGTAGGGTTTCTATCTATGAACCTAGGTTCCCGGAGCTGTGAGGCAGCAGTGCTAACCACTGTGACAATGTGCCAGCTTTTGAACATATTGTGCCTTCCAGCAACCTGCTCCAAAGATTGATGACTCTTTGTAAAACCAAAGCTATCTTTGGTTCAACTTTTACTCAAGTCCCCGTTTTTTTTTAACCTATCTAACGTAAGTAATCAGACACTGACTAATCCTGTCATTACTTTAAAGGCTGTCTTGAAAATTTCCTTTGCTTTTCAAGAGAGCAATAAGATACAGCTCTCCAAATGTGATGGTGAATGAGCCTTAGAATCATAGAATCCCTACATGTAGAAGGAGGCCATTTGGCCCATCGAGTCTGCACTGACAACAATCCCACCTTGGCCCTATCCCCATAACCCCACATACTGCTAATCCCTTTAACCTATGCATCCCAGGGCAATTTAGCATGGCCAATGGACTTTACCTACACATCTTTGGACTGTGGGAGGAAACCGGAGCACCCGGAGGAAACCCACGCAGACACGGGGAGAATGTGCAGACTTCGCACAGACAGTGACCCAAGCCGGGAATTGAACCCAGGTCCCTGGAGCTGTGAGGCAGCAGTGCTAACCACTGTGCCACCTTTAATTAGATGCACTCTAAATATTTTCAGGACTACGTGGAGGGAAAAGAAACCAGATGCAGTATTCCATTAGAGGTCAACTGAGTTTCAATAAGGGTAATAGTGTTTTTGTTTGATATTGGATGATCCCAGTAATTCATCCAAACACTCCAGATTTGTTTCTTTTGCCATAGTCTTGCCACATTATGGACCTTTGGAGAACCAAGCCCTTCATGCGAGTAGCGAAGATATAGAGTTAGATAATCGGAAAACAATTTGTACCATCGTGCAGGTGAAATTATTTCATGAGGATGTGTCTTAAGGCTTTAGGTACCTTTCCCCTATGTTCTTTAGTATCGAGCCTTCTGAGTTCACGCATCCGTTCAGCTGCTGCGTAGGCGTGCTCCCGCATACCCTTCGCTGCGTAGATGTGAAGAATTCTGAAACCAAATAAATCAGGCAATTGCTAATTACAATTATCACATTACTCTGTTTCTTCGAAGACACTTTAGTAGTTCGGTGACCAATCTTTTGTCAAGTGGGACAGCGTCGAGTCACAGTATTAGGTGATATAAGTGTCCTTCCAAATCAGTGTTGTGAGAGGGACTGAATGAAAGATGGGTGTATCACCATGGTGAAAATGGAAAATCAGAAGGATCTTTGTTCCCGGAACTGTCTTTATGTGCCTCACCTGAAGAAGGAGTGACACTCTGCAAGCTTGTGCTACCAAATAAACCTGTTGGACTTTAACCTGGTGTTGTGAGACTTCTTACTGTGCTTATCCCAGTCCAACGCCAGCACCTCCACATCATTTCAACTTCATGGTCAGGGCTACACTTTTAATTCCAGATTTTTTTATTGAATTCAAATTTCACCATCTGCCATAGTGGGATTTGAACCTGGATCCCAAACCGTGCTCTCTCTGGATTACTAGTCCAGTGACAATACCACTGTCTCCCTTTATTTTTAAAGTGAGCCCCCTAGTTCTAGATTCCCCTATGAGATAAAACATTCTCCCAGCATCCACCCTATAGGCTTCTTATATGTTTCACTTCCCATTCTTCGAATCTCCAATGAGTATGGACCCAACCTCCTCCACCTTTCCTCATAATACAATCTAGTGAACCTTCTCTGAACTGCTTCATTGCAAGTATAGCCGCCCTTAAGTAAGGTGACCAAAAAATGCGGAAGACATTTGTTCTGGACGACAGGACAAGGGGGGGATTTGAGAAACAAGGAAATCAAGAGAGAGATTTAGTGTCACACCATTTCTAAGGCACAGCTTCAAAGAATTATGATTTTGATAGGTGACACTCCCACTTGTCAATTTCAAATATTCACTTTGCCCCCTCCTCCCCAACCTATTGTCCTGCCTCTGTCATGGTTGATCCATGCCCAGGTCTCTCAGAATTTAGCTCTGAGACTCACGTGAACAGTTAGGGAAGTCCTCCCTCTGATTTTCCCAAACCTAAAGTGTAGAATCATGTTGGTTTTTTTACTCCCTTCAACAAAAAAACAATAACTTGCACTTATTTAGCACCTGCGAGGTGATAAAACATCTCAAGGTGCTTCACAGGAGTGTTAATGTGAAACTGAGTCATCACGCAAAGAGATAGTAAGGCGAGTTGGTCAAAGAGGTAAGAAATAAGGAGCGCCTAAAAGAGAGAAGAACAAAAGAAAAATACAGATTTCAGGGAGGGAATTCCAGAGCCTAAAAGTCACAGCCGAAGGTGTGGCAGCCAATGGCGGACCAATGAAACTTACAGCATGATCACAACTGTAATCGCAAAGCATGGGGATTGTAGACACAAGGTTTGTGGCAAACTTACTTAATTCCCCTTGTGCAGTTCCACTGATTGTACAATAACATCAACTGACTTGGAAGGGTTAGTGAGCAGTCAATAAGCAAGCTCAGAGTCAACATTAACTGGAATGCAATCGTGAACTCGAGATGTGTTGGTTCACTTGCAGCAGTCTGCCACCAGTAAATTAATCATAGAATTCCTACAGTGCAGAAGGAGGCCATTCGACCCATCATGTCTACACTGACGACAATCCCACCCAGGCCCTATCCCCATAACCCCATGGATTTATCCTAGCGAGCCCCCCCTGACACTAAGGGGCAATTTAGCACAGCCAATCCACCTAACCCGGCACATCTTTGGACTGTGGGAGGAAACCGGAGCACCCAGAGGAAACCCACGCAGACACGGGGAGAATGTGCAAACTCCACACAGACAGTGACTCCAAGGTGGGAATTGAACCCGGGTCCTTGGCGCTGTGAGGCAGCAGTGCTAACCACTGTGCCACCGTGCCTCCCATTAGGTTGAACTTTTGGTAATTTTGTTGAGAGAAATGCAGACATTAAATTAAAAGTCCATGGGATAGATTTTCACTTTCAGCTCCTTAGTAATATTGGATTACCCTCCTTTTATAGAACCCATCTGTTTTCTTTTATTCCTTTGATTTGAAAATGGGATATATAATTTAAAAGTAATTCCTAATTTAGTTTGAATATTTTCCTGTTTCATTTTATTTGCTGTATTAGTAGAAATTGAGTTCACAATAGAATCATAGAAACCCTAAGTGCAGAAAGAGCCATTTGGCCCATCGAGTCTGCACCGACCACAATCCCACCCAGGCCCTACCCCCATTTCCCTACATATTTAGCCACTAATCCCTCTAACCTACGCATCTCAGGATACTAAGGGGCAATTTTAGCTTGGCCAATCAACCTAACCCGCACATCTTTGGACTGTGGGAGGAAACCAGAGCACCCAGAGGAAATTCACACAGACACGAGGAGAATGTGCAAACTCCACACAGACAGTGACCCAAGCCGGGAATCGCACCCAGGTCCCTGGAGCTGTGAAGCAGCAGCAGTGCTAACCACTGTGCTACCGTGCCGCCCCAGTGGAGGAGTGGAAACAAATTGAGGTTGTTACAAGAGCAGAAAGGATAATCAATTCCGCTTATATTGCAGTGTTAATGTAAGCCTACTTGTGACACTAACAAATAAACTTAAACATGTGTCGTAATGGTCCTCATATATATTTTAGTGTGCCTCTCCCAATTTCTTCTCTTCCCTTTTCTAACATGCGTATTAATGTAGTGCAAAGATTTTCATACAAACATAAAGTTAATTTATTTATTAGTCACAAGTAAGGCTTACATTAACACTGCAATTAAGTTACTGGTGAAATTCCCCTAGTCACCACACTATGGCAACTTTTCGGGTCAATGTCCCTAACCAGCACATCTTTCAGACTGTGGGAGGAAACCGGTGCACCCGGAGGGAACCCACACAGACACGGGGAGAACGTGCAAACTCCACATAGACAGTGACCCAAGCCGGGAATCAAACCCAGGTCCCTGGTGCTGTGAATCAGCAGTGCTAACCACTGTGCTATTGAGTCGCTTGCAATCTCGACGTTTTCAAGCAAACCATCAGCAAATCTAGCACAACTGGGTTGAGAATCTCCAAGTTTTGTACTGATAATATTTCTCAGTAGATTGCCAGACAATAATTATTCTGTACAAGCATCGCCAAAATAGAGCTCAGAGTTTGTTGACTGTTAACAGCACCTGCGCCAACAGTTGCTGCCAGCATATTAAAACTGACAAGCATCAATCAATGTCCCCTCTTCCACCACCCGCATGTTTGCAGGTAAAAGATTATCAAAATGAAGCCATGCAAGGATTGGAAACTGAGTGAAACTCTCATGCTGGTTTTAAGATGCTTGAATTTCTCTTTTACACTGAATGAGTTATCCACACCTCGTGATTACAATCGTGCTCTGGCAACGTTACTGTGCCCTTATACAATCTCCTTTTGCATCAAACCCAGGCAGCTTTAACTGTGCATCCACTGCCAAAATGTACAATTTATCCCGGGTGTCAGGTTGCCGCCTTTCTACTGGCGTGGCTCCAAGTTATGGGGCGGCACGATGGCGCAATGGTTGGCACTGCTGTCTCACAGCGCCAGGGACCCGGGTTCAACTCCACACTGTCTGTGTGGAGTTTGCACGTTTTTCCCGTGTCTGCGTGGGTTTCCTCCGGGTGCTCCGGTTTCCTCCCACACTCCCAAAGATTGGCCGTGTT
This sequence comes from Mustelus asterias, assembly GCF_964213995.1. Lineage (NCBI taxonomy): Eukaryota > Metazoa > Chordata > Chondrichthyes > Carcharhiniformes > Triakidae > Mustelus > Mustelus asterias. The sequence goes on from NC_135827.1 coordinate 32,308,594, forward strand.
AAATTGCCCCTTAGTGTCCAAAGATGTGTAGGTTAGGTGGATTGGCCATGCTAAGATGCTCTTTTGGAGAGTGTCCAAAGATGTGTAGGTTAGGTGGATTGGCCATGCTAAGATGCTCTTTTGGAGAGCCAGTGCAGACTCGAAGGCCAAATGGCCTCCTTCTGCACTGTAGGGATTCTATGATTCTATGAAGCTAGATTCTCCAAATTTAAACTTAAATGCCTCAGTGCTTAACTACGGGACTAGGTTCTAACCTAGCATCGACATTTAACACTTTCTTTCAGCGCTATGATTTGAAGTGTGATGGATATTCTCACATTGACTCACCAGGGCATATTTTCAGCTTACTGCTCGGTTGTAGAATGGGCATTGCCAATTGGCCAGCCTTTTATTGGTTTTAATTATTTTGCCAGATATAAAGACCAAGAAAGCTCAATCTCACATCAGGCACAAGTAAGTAAGCAATGATGTCAAGGGAGAGTTCCATAAATACATGAATTAAATGCTGCGAATGATAAATTTTCCTCTGCCAAGATGATCTTTTGTTTTGTTCCACTGAGCTGATGGCAGTAATTATGCAGCTATCTGTGCAGTGTTCTTTAGTGGTTTACACACTTCCAATTATAAGCATCTGGCTGCCTGTCACCCTTTGACTTTGTGCCAACAGTTTCCAAGTAAATTAGAGGTCTGTTCTTTTGCAATGCTTGAGCTGGAGTTATTTTGCTACTAGCATGAATCTGAAGCAATTTCAAGCCACCTTCACGACTGGTCTCACCATTCTCATTTGAGAATGCAATTTGCTTTCATTTGTCATCTCCATCCCTCTCTTTTATCATCATTTCTGCGTAGGAAATGTGAGTTTGTAGTTCCGTTTTATTTTATATCTGAATTCATTGGGCCGGAATCTCCGACCCAGCCGGCGGCTGGGATTCTCCGGTGACTGCAGCAGTGAATGAAGATTTGGCTGAGCGCCAAATTCCCCCTTCCTCGTGGCGGATGGGTGTGAATAGCCAGATAATTCTGGCCATCATTACTCACTGAGGCATGTAGTATAGAAATTAATTATTTACTTTATTACTAATCATAATTAATAATAAATTAATACCTTACTTAATTAATTAATAATTAATAATTTACTGGTGCAGAAGATGAAGTCGCATGGGATCAGAGGTGAGCTAACAAGGTGGATACAAAACTTGCTTGGTCAAAGAAAACAGAAGGTAGCAGTGGAAGGGTGTGTTTCTGAATGGAGGGCTGTGACAAGTGGTGTTCCTCAGGGATCAGTGCTGGGATCTTTGCTGTTTGTAATATATATAAATGATTTGGAGGACAGTGTAACTGGATTGATTAGTAAGTTTGCGGATGACACAAAGGTTGGTGGATTTGCAGATAGCAATGAGGACCATCAGAGGATACAGCAGGATATAGATCAGTTGGAGACTTGGGCAGAGAGATGGCAGATGGAGTTTAATCCAGACAAATGTGAGGTAATACATTTTGGAAGGTCTAATACAGATAGGAAATATACAGTAAATGGCAGAACCCTTAAGAGTATTGATAGGCAAAGGGATCTGGGTGTACAGGTACACAGGTCACTGAAAGTGTCAATGCAGGTGGAGAAGGTAGTCAAGAAGGCATACGGCATGCTTGCATTCATCGGCCGGGGTATTGAGTTTAAAAATTGGCAAGTTATGTTGCAGCTTTATAGAACCTTAGTTAGGCCGCACTTAGAATATAGTGTCCAATTCTGGTCACCACACTACCAGAAGGATGTGGAGGCTTTGGAGAGGGTACAGAAAAGATTTACCAGGATGTTGCCTGGTATGGAGGGCATTAGCTATGAGAGGAGGTTGGAGAAACTTTGTTTGTTCTCACTGGAGCGACGGAGGTTGAGGGGAGACCTGATAGAATTCTACAAGATTATGAGAGGCATGGACAGAGTGGATAGTCAGAAGCTTTTTTCCAGGGTGGAAGAGTCAATTACTAGGGGGCATAAGTTTAGGGTGCGAGGGGCAAGGTTTAAAAGAGATGTACGAGGCAGATTTTTTACACAGAGAGTAGTGGGTGCCTGGAACTCGTTGCCGGGGGAGGTAGTGGAAGTGGATACGATAGTGAGTTTTAAGGGGCGTCTTGACAAGTACATGAATAGGATGGGAATAGAGGGATATGGTCCCCGGAAGGGTAGGGGGTTTTAGTTAAGTTGGGCAGCATGGTCGGTGCAGGCTTGGAGGGCCGAAGGGCCTGTTCCTGTGCTGTAATTTTCTTTGTTCTTTGTTCTTTGTACTTATTTACTTCCAAGTTAGTACTAACACGACCAACATTAAAGAGTAATAAAATGATTAAATAAATTTACATGCTGTCCTCAGGACTCCTCAATTCACTTCACTGACTGTATTTAAGGTTTCAGTTTGGTCCCTGTACAAGAAGAGATCCTTCTTGAGCCATTATCATACCATATTCTTTCTCATTCATTGATCTTCATGGATTGCCAGGCAAGCCTTTGTGCTTTACAAACAACAGGGTGTTGACATGACTGACACAAACAGCAAGTTCTTATCTCAGTCAAATCATCAAGGGGAAAGGAGGCAGTTGGAAAAAGTTGCCAGCGTATCTCACTTCTTGTTTTTTTCGATATTATGAGTGGCACAGTGGTTAGCACTGCTGCCTCACAGCGCCAGGGACCTGGGTTCATATCCGGCCTTGGGTCACTGTCTGTGTGGAGTCTGCACGTTCTCCCCGTGTCTGCATGGGTTCCCTCCGGGTGCTCCGGTTTCCTCCCACAGTCCAAAGATGTGTGGGTTAGGTTGATTGGCCATGCTAAATTTCCCCTCTGCGTCAGGGGAATAGCTAGGGTAAATGCATGGGGTTATGGGGATAGAGACTGGGTGGGATTGTGGTCGGTGCAGACTCGATGGGCCGAATCATCTCCTTCTGCACTGTAGGATTCTATGAAACTGACCCTTAGTGTCAGGGTGACGGGATAGGGTGGGATAGGGCCTGGGGGAATTGTTGCTGGTGCAGGCTCGATGGGCTGAATGGCCTTCTAAACAGTAGGGATTATATGATTCTATGATTAGTTTCAGCGACATTAAGCCACGGTCATGTCAGTGTCCTGTTCATTTACAAATGAACAAAGTTTTACCCCCTTTTACGAAGATATCACTCCCATCAATTTTGTTCAAAGTTGCTTGGGAATTATGTTCTAAGGGTTGATCTGCTTTCATTTTGTTCTGAAGCACCAGTCCAATGATTGTTGCGTACTGGGAACATTCGAAGAGGAGGAGGTCATTCAGTCCCTCAAACCTGTTCCACCATTCAATTGGATCATGGCTGATCTATACCTCAATGTAAGTTATCTGTCTTTGCCATATCTCTTTGTGTGCAGTTTTGGTGTCCTTATCTGAGAAAGGATGTTCTTGCAATAGAGGGGGTGCAGCGAAGGTTTACCAGGCTGATTCCTGGGATGGCAGGTCTGTCATTGAGGATTATATTCATTGGAGTTTAGAAGAATGAGAGGGGGTCTCATCGAAACTTATAAAATTCGAACAGGGAAGATTCAGAAAGAATTTTTCCGATAGTGGGGGAGTCCAGAACTAGGGGTCATAGTTGACAATAAGGGGTAAACCTTTTAGGACTGAGGTGAGGAGAAATGTCTTCACCCAGAGGGTGGTGAATGTGTGGAATTCACCACCACAGAACGTAGTTGAGGCCAAAATGTTGTGTGATTTCAAGAAGAAATTAGATATAGCTCTTGGGGATCAGGATATTGAATTTGATGATCAGCTATGATCAAAATGAATGGTAGAGCAGATTTGAAGGGCCGTATGGCCTACTCCTGCTTCTATCTTCTATGTTTCTCTTGGTACCCTTACCGAACAATAAGCTATCAAACTTTAATTAAAATAACTTGCATAATTCTAATAATAAGCAGAAAGCAGCTGCAGCAGAAGGGTTCTGAGGATAACTGCTACAGTTCCGGTCTCCGACATTACTGATATGGAAATGGGGAGAGTTTGCACATTGGTTCATTTTAATTCCACTCTTCACTGACCCAAAAATTCATGAGACTGAAGGACGGCTGTGTGCAAACGTGTATTTATTTTGCTCTTTCTTTACATATGAAGTGAGATAACACACCACTTATTGGCTTTTACAGGTGCTCCATTAGAACAAGACTAATCTTACGTAGAGCATAAATACAACTGTAAATATCTTAATAAGAATATATTTTTGATGATCAGAATTAAAGCCATATACTCTTTGTATTAGATTATTTTACCTATTCGGGCCAAAGTAGAAAGCTTCCATTGACCACCAAAATACTTTGCGTATTTTACACAGAATATACAGAACAGAAACAGACCTTTCAGCTCAGCTAGTCTGCATTGGTGTTTATGGAGCACTCGCGCTTCCTCAGACTCCTCATCGCTAATATTCTTCAAATCCTTTCTCCTTCATGCTTTCATAGAGCTTCCCCTTACTACTTCAATTGTGGTAACACGTTCCACGTTCTTCCCATTGTTTGGGTAAATAAATCTCTTTTGAATTCCTTGTTGGATTGGACAGTCTCTATAGGGATTAACACCCTGTCACAGGGGTTTAGGCACTTGGATTTGACGCTACCTGTATATTTTAGCTTCCCATATGCTGAAGGTGGCCAGAGCACCAACTCAAAGGAGGATTGAATGTGAAGTCAATTTGAAAATGCAAGTATTGTTGGGGAATGAATCAGGCCAAACCCTATTGTTGGTTGCCCACTGAGCGGTATTTTGAACAGTGACATTGGTGGCTTTTGATGGCAGTTCAGATATATGAAAGTGAAGCTTAGGCAAGCACATAACTATTAGATTGGAATGAGTTTTACAAAGGCCAAAGAAGACAGAGTTGTCTTTCTTTGGTGGCTCTGTCTGAACATGTGCCGTTATTTTACAAACACCATTTGATTCTTTGTAAAAGCTAACTTCTCAAAGTGGGAAGTTAGGTAGTACATCAAGTTCTTCACACTACGGACAATATTTGAACAACTGTCAAAACAGAGAATATGACTTTAATCATAAACAAATAAAATGTAATCGAAAGCAAACATGTCTCCAATGCTTTGAAGTCACATGTATGGTACAGACATGAAAAAGCCAATATAGTGGATCCTTCTTAAGGTCAATAACTATTTGCTAGCAACAAGGGTTATTATTATTAAGCAGGACACCACCTAACCCACCCCTGGACTGTTTGAAATGCAATATATTTTGTCAAAAATTAAATGCGAGCGCCATTAGAACTTCATGAAGGTGAGATACAATAAAACTATAGAGAGGAACATTGCACTTTGCTTGCCTTCTTTAATCCCATCACTTCAATGAGCCAATTGAATTCAGCATTCAAAGATAAAGACAATTTAGTTCCAATTCAAAGCCAACTGTACTAATTCAAACAAAACTTGAAACATGAAAAATGCTTCACTATTTTCATCGAATTACATTGGAGACACAGAACAGGACAATTGGCCAATATCTGAATTGATACTCTAAATGGGCCTCCGCCCACCTTTCTATCTCTAACCATTTCAGTATAACCCTGTACGCCTTTCTCCCTCAATTTTTATCCAACCTCCCTTTAAATACATCAAGATAATTCTATTTTTATGGTCAGAATTGCTATTACCTGCAGAAACATCATTGATTTGTATCTCAGCTAATTTGGCTATTCAATGCACATTTTTCACATCAGAAAACGTTACATTGTATGACTACTCTCCCACATGAAAGACAACTAACAAAAGGTTGGGTTGACAGATTATTACACAAGCAGTATAATTTGGCTAATAGCAGTATAATTTGGATAAATGTGGGGTTATCCACTTTGGAAGCAAACACAGGAAGGCAGATTTCTATCTGAATGGCCATAAATCAGGATAAGGGAATGTGCAACAAGACCTGGGTGTCCTCATACATCAGTCACTGAAGGTAAGCATGCAGGTGCAGCAGGCAATAAAAAAGGCAAATAGTACGCTGGCCTTCATAGCGGGAGGATCCGAGTACAGGAACAGGAATATAAGAACATAAGAACATAAGAAATAGGAGCAGGAGTAGGCCATCTAGCCCCTCGAGCCTGCTGCACCATTCAATAAGATCATGGCTGATCTGAAGTGGATCAGTTCCACTTACCCACCTGATCCCCATAACCCCTAATTCCCTTACCGATCAGGAATCCATCTATCCGTGATTTAAACATATTCAACGAGGTAGCCTCCACCACTTCAGTGGGCAGAGAATTCCAGAGATTCACCACCCTCGGAGAGAAGAAGTTCCTCCTCAACTCTGTCCTAAACTGACCCCCCTTTATTTTGAGGCTGTGCCCTCTAGTTCTAGCTTCCTTTCTAAGTGGAAAGAATCTCTCCACCTCTACCCTATCCAGCCCCTTCATTATCTTATAGGTCTCTATAAGATCCCCCCTCAGCCTTCTAAATTCCAACGAGTACAAACCCAATCTGCTCAGTCTCTCCTCATAATCAACACCCCTCATCTCTGGTATCAGCCTGGTGAACCTTCTCTGCACTCCCTCCAAGGCCAATGTCTTGCTGCAATTATACAGGGCCTTGGTGAGGCCACAGTTGGAATATTGTGTGCAGTTTTGGTCTCCTTCTCTGAAGAAGGATGCTCTTGCTCTAGAGGGAGTACAGCAAAGGTTTACCAGACTGATTTCTGAGATGGCAGGGCTGATGTATGAGGAGAGATTGAGTCGGTTAGGATTGTGTTCATTGGAGTTCAGAAGAATGAGGGGGGGATCTCATTGAAACCTATAAAATTCTAACAAGACTAGCCAGGGTAGATGCTAGAAGGATGTTCCAATGGTTGGGGTGTCCATAACCGGGAGTCACAGTCCGAGGATACGGGGTAGACCGTTTAGGACAGAAATGAGGAGGAGTTTCTTCACCCAGAGAGTGGTAAGTCTATGGAATTTGTTACCACAGAAAGTAGTTGAGGCCAAAACATTGAATGTTTTCAACAAGCAGTTAGATGGAGCTCTTGAAGCGAAGGGGATCAAAGGATATGGGGGTTAAGGCGGGATCAAGCTTTTGAGTTGGATGATCAGCCATGATCGTAATGAATGGCAGAGCAAGCTCAAAGGACCAAATGGCCTGCTCTCCTGCTCCAATTTTCTATGTTTCTATATTTATACTGAACAATGAAATATGAATTGGATAACACTCTATCCTAGGATCAGAAATGTTATGTCATGGTAATTATTGGATATATGGTATGCTGTCCACTTAATTTTGTTCTTTTGAATATTTCCAACATGTTGCTAAAGAACACACTATTAAACTTCATGTGGAACAATACTGGAGAGGGTTTGGTGGATGCACAGTATCCATTAACTAGGAAAGAGTGGCGACTATGGGCTACAGCAGGGACTTTTACTAGAACAACAAGCTTCTCATCAATCCCACTGGGGTAACAGGGTTTCTTTTGTCTTAAACATAAAGGTGTGGGAACATTAATCGCAAATACTTAAAACATGCAATTTGTTTGCCTAAGATTTCAAAGAAAGTTCAGATTCATTTAAATATGCCTGTTCAAGGAATTGAACAAGCAAACATGATCCAATCATGGGCTAATATTTGCACAGTTTAATTTCAGCTCACTCCAAGAGGAAACAATTCTTGTGGCAGAGGTTTGATGTATTCGTCTGGAATAAGTATTTTTTTTAAAGCAAGCTGATTTGAAGAAGTTAAGTAACCTTCGTGCGATGATCTGAAAAGGGCTTCACATTAGCTCCTGCGACAGAATTCCTGAGTTAAAATACTCCCACACATGTGTTACACATACACTGTCACAACTTGATCTTTTGGCTAACATCAAGCATCAGATTAAGTCTCCCCAAGATGGGATGCAAAGCCTTATAAAGAACAATGAACAATACAGCACAGGATCGGGCCCTTTGGCCCTCCAAGCCTGCGCCGATCACATTGTCCTATCTCGACCAACCGCTTATATCCCTCTATTCCCCATTTGTTCATGTGCCTATCAAGATAAGTCTTAACTGTGGCGAACGTAACTGCCCCAACCACCTCACTTGGCTGTGCACTCCAGGCCCCCACCACCCACTGTGTGAAAAACTTCCCCCCGCACATCTCCACTATCTTGTCAGCTTGGATCGTGTGTGTCTCTCTTGTGGGGACCATGAATTGGATTCAATTTGAATTTGAACTTGGTTTTTGGAGCAAGCAAGGAGATGGATTTGGGTTTGCCCAGACCACTTCGAGCATTGGCTTTGTAACTTGAAGAATGGAGTAAATCCTTTGAAAAATGTAGCTCAGGGAGTGGTTAGTCTACTGATATAAGCAGTAGCTTGAAAAATACATCAGCCAACCAAATAAGACCGATGGAAATGTAATTGCATCGTTGGGATTTTTTAAAGTTAATTATGTTGTCTAAAGTCAAATGCAACAAATCAGAGAACACATTTCAACTCCAGTGATAGTTCACTACACCACAGAATAGAAAGCTTCCTAATTCTGTCTCTTTGCAAACCATTTCTAACAGATATATGTGCACAACATATGGGGAGTAGTTTAAATAATTACACTGTTGACAGATCAGTGTCAAGCAGTGTTATCTATCAGCTATCCTTTAAGAAATGTTGCCCACTGCCTTAACTGAGCTATATCATTGAACTAATTAGTATGTGAACAATTAGAAGATTATAACCTAGGAATGTAGGTCCTACATATTGGCAACAAACACTAAGAGCTCTCTCTGGCTAGCCCCAAATTGATTTTAACATATAACCGCAAAGAGTTTGCATGTTCTCCCCGTGTTTGTGTGGGTTTCCTCCGGGTGCTCTGGTTTCCTCCCACACTCCAAAGATGTGTGGGTTAGGTTGATTGGCCAGGCTGAATTGCCAATAAGAAGTCTCACAACACCAGGTTAAAGTCCAACAGGTTTAGTTGGTAGCACAAGCCACAAGCTTTCGGAGCGCTGCTCCTTCATCAGGTGAGTGGGAGTTCTGTTCACAAACAGGGCATATAAAGACACAAACTCAATTTACAAAATAATGGTTGGAATGCGAGTCTTTGCAGGTAATCAAGTCTTAAAGGTACAGACTTTAAGACTTGATTACCTGTAAAGACTCACATTCCAACCATTATTTTGTAAATTGAGTTTGTGTCTTTATGTGCCCTGTTTGTGAACAGAACTCCCACTCACCTGATGAAGGAGCAGCGCTCCGAAAGCTTGTGGCTTGTGCTACCAAATAAACCTATTGGACTTTAACCTGGTGTTGTGAGACTTCTTACTGTGCTTACCCCAGTCCAACGCCGGCATCTCCACATCATGAATTGCCAATGTCAAGGGGGGTGGGTTAGCAGGGAAAATATGTGGGATTATAGGGATAGTGCCTGGGTGGGATTGTTGGCAGTGCAGGCTGAATGGGCCGAATGGCCTCCTTCTGCACTGGATTCCATAAAATAATAATCTGAAAATGATAAACACTGCACTCTTGTAAACAGGCTCTGCAAACCACAAGCATCTTTCACTGGCAATGCCATGGCTCTTTCGCACACAGTCAGCTCATTCCTATTCAATCTACACCTTTTATTTCCCCAGCTCTATTGTAAAGAAACGTACGTGTCATTGTCTTCGTCTTGCTGGAGAAGTTTCTCAATGGCCATGCCGGCAATGGTTCTCCTGGCATCCTCCAGCTCCACCAGCCCAGGCTCGGGAACAGAAATGGGCAAGGGCACAAACTGAGGCGGCAGAGACTGCAGTGAGTTTGCCTGACACGGCGTCACCGGGGCCGGCAGGGTGGAAAGTGTCTGGCTCCAGGAGAAGTAACTGAGCGCCGACGGCTGCTGCTGCTCTGCAAGGTCCAGCTGTGGAAGGCCAGCGGGAGCGACAGTCCTTGACTGCGGAGAAACCAAAGCCATGTTAACAACTGGGAGTGTCTTTTTGAACTACACTTAAGGTTGCTGATTAATACAAAAGCAGAAAATGCTGGAAAAACTCAGTACTTCTGACAGTGACTGTGGAGAGAGAATAGAGCTCATTTGATTTGATTTGATTTATTATTGTCACATGTATTAGTATACAGTGAAAAGTATTTTTCTTGCACGCTATACAGACAAAGCATACCGTACATAGAGAAGGAAAGGAGAGAGTGCAGAATGTAGTGTTGCAGTCATAGCTAGGGTGTAGAGAAAGATCAACTTAATGCAAGGTAGGTCCATTCAAAAGTCTGATGGCAGCAGGGAAGAAGCTGTTCTTGAGGTTGGTACGTGACCTCAGACTTTTGTATCTTTTTTGCAAAGGAAGAAGGTGGAAGAGAGAGTGTTCGGGGTGCATGAGACCCTTAATTATGCTTTCGAGTGGCTCTATTCTGTCTCCACAGATGCTGTCAGACCTGCTGGGTTTTGCCAGCATTTTGTGTCTTTGTTTCAGATTCCAGCATCCGCAGTAATTCGCTTTTATCTTGCTGATTAATACACTGATTATCCAGTGGCACAGTGGTTAGCACAGCTGCCTCACAGTGCCAGGGACCCGGGTTCAATTCCCAGCTTGGGTCACTGTCTGTGCAGAGTTTGCACGTTCTCCCCGTGTCTGTGTGGGTTTCCTCCGGGTGCTCTGGCTTCCTCCCACAGTCTGAAGGACGTGCTGGTTAGGTGCATTGGCCATGCTAAATTCTCCCTCAGTGAACCCAAACAGGCGCTGGAGTGTGGCGACTAGGGCATTTTCACAGTAACTTCATTGCAGTGTTAATGTGACACTAATAAACTTTATTTATTTATCTACTGCAGGCTAATGGCTCTAGTTCAATGGGATCACTGTTGCCTCCTAGTCAAAGAGTGCAAGTCCTACACTAGAACCATAAGCCAGCCTGACACACCGTCCACTACTGAGGGGCTGCTTCATTAGAAGAGATTTGCTGTCAAACTGAGTCCCCCACCTGTCCTCTCAGTTAAATAGAAATGATCCCATGGCTTTACTTCAAATAAAAGATAGGATTTTCCTTGGTATTCAGGCCATTAGTCATCCTTCAACCAACAATCACCACATTTTATATCTTTACTACTGTGGGATCTTCCTGTGCACAAGTCAGCTGCCGTGTTTAACATTTAGCATTAGTGGTCAGCACTGCTGTCTCACAGCACCAGGGACCTGGGTTTGATTTCTACCTTGGTGACGGAGTTTGCACGTTCTCCCCGTGTCTGCATGGGTTCCCTCCGGGTGCTCCGGTTTCCTCCCACAGTTCAAAGATGTGTAGGTTAGATGGATTGGCCATGCTAAATTGCCCCTTAACAGTCAGGGGGACTAGCAGGGTAAATACATGAGATTATGGGGATAGGGCCTGGGTGGGATTGTTGTCAGTGCAGGCTTGATGGGCCAAATGGCCCCCTTCTGCACTGTAGAGATTCTCTGATTACAACAATAACTACCTTACAACAGATTTCATTGGGTAAAGTGCTCTGGGACATGCTGAGGCCATGAAAGGCACCATATAAATGCACTTTTTTTTTCCCAGTGGCTTAAAAAATATTATGTTGCCTACCACCGAACATTCTGAAGAATTAATTTGTTTACATTTGTAAAATGGGTGCTTTTGAAACTGGGTTTTGGGTGCAGTTTTTGAGAGAGAGAGCTGACTGGCGGTGATTTAACCAGACGGTCAGGTTGGACGAGGAGTTCTTGAGCTGGAAGAGTGCTCACGACAGAGTTGTTGGCTTGAGCCAGTGACTATGACTCAAGTCCGTGTTGAGTCACATTTTTTTGACTTGGGCATGGGGAAAAGGATGACTTTGTTACAACTCTGACTCAGCAAGAAGCTTTGAATGTGCTCGGTGCAGAGTAACAGGCAAGGAAGATAAAAAGCAAAGGGGAAAATAAAGAAGAGGGTCGAGGGAATGAAAAGAATATGTAAACAGGTATTTATCAAATGGAACAGGGGAAAGCAAGATATTCAAAGTTGCAGTAATATCTGAATGTCGAAACTACACCTCATGGATCCCATGTGATTTGAGAAGTTGCTGGGGTGTAGAGGGAGATCAGTAGAATAGTTAGCCAGAGGCGAGAAATGGTTTTATTTCTTCTAACAGTTTTTGGGTGTCACAGTCAGAGCCATCCAAAGTTAGCGATTCAAATCAAATTTTCGGATTGTTCCCAGTGCGGGCAATTGCCTAGAAGAAGACCAAACCTCCCAGGCAATTGCCATGTAATCTTTACCTGGGAACCTCTGGAGGATTCCCTAGCACATCTTTAGGGGCACGCTTCAGATTCATTGCCCCAGAGCTCAGAGTTACAGCCCATTAGGTGGACTCTTGGGTTGTTTAGCAAGAAGAGTAGAAAACAAACCTCTGGAAATTCCTTTGCCACTGTCAGTGATAGTGGAGTCAGGCACTTTAGGAACATTTAAGTCTCTCTGCAGTGAATGGAGTTTAGGCTGAGTGCTAAATTCTCCGTTCTCGCTGGCAGTAGCAGCGGGGCGGATGAGGCCGGAGAATTCCAGCCAAGCTGTTGCTGATGTTGTCACCTAAGAGTCTAGACCAATGTTCACCTAAACTCAAGCTCAATGGGTTGTTGGATAGTGAACATAGGACCCGGGTACAATCCCGGTCTTGGGTTGTTGGATAGTGAACATAGGAACATAGGAATTAGGAGCAGAAGCAGGCAAATTCAGCCCTTCAAGCCTGCTCCGCCATTCAACCAGATCATGGCTGATCTCTCCCTGGTCTCAAATCCAGCTCTTCATCTGTTCCCCATATCCCCTTATCCTTTTTTCTATTAGAAGTATATCTCTCTCCTTCTTGAAACCATTCAATGATTCAGACTCCACCGTGCTATGGGGCAGCGAGTTCCACAAATTCACCACCCTCTGCGAGAAGTAGTTCCTCCTCATCTCAGTTTTAAATCTACTGCCTCTCAGCCTATACCTGTGACCTCTTGTTCTCGATTGCCCCATAAGAGGAAACATTTGGTCTATGTTTACTTTATCAATGCCTTTTAGTATTTTATATCCCTCGATCAGATCCCCTCTCACCCTTCTAAACTCCAGCGAGTATAAGCTCAAACTATCTAAGCTCTCCCCATACATCAACGCTTTCATCCCCGGAATCAATCTGGTGAATTTCCGTCTGAACTGCCTCCAATGCCATCACATCCTTCCTCAAATAAGGAGACCAAAACTGGACAAGGCCTAGTGAGCAGGTCTCAGAACCATGAGTGATTTCTCTCCTCCCTTGTTAAGAGCATTAGGTCAGTCATTATGGTTCTACAAGCAACCTCCCAAAAAGCTCAATAAATCTATCCCCTCCTGTGGTTGCCATTATTCAGTTCAGCGCAGACTGGGGCATCAAACCCTCAACTTTGAACTTTGAGCTTTGATGAGCCCTGGAAAGTGTGTCCTGAATCAGGGCTCTTTGTGCGAGAGTATGAAGATTCTGGAAATATTTGTACCTGACAATTCACCCCGAAGTTGCTCAGCAGTGGCTGTGGAGTATAAGACATCACTGAGGGAGGTCCCATCACCGCATAGCTGGAACAGACAGGCTGCATGCACATGTCTTGCATGTATGAGGAGTTCACTGCTTCATGGGAGGTGTAATCAGGACACGGTGGCCACTGTGGGATCGGGGGCAGGGTAGCAGAAGTCGACTGGGGCAGCCATGTAGTGTGGAAAGTTCCCTCTTCTGCGTGTTGCACTGATGGTGAAGGAATATCAGCCTCGGGGAACATAGGGTGACCTAAAGACAGTGAAAAAAATAACATCAATAATTGTGATAGCGTGTTTACGTTCAGAATCTAACTGCAGTGACATTAAACACTTTCATTGCAAATGTTGTAAGAATTCACACATAGAAACATAGGAACGAGAAGCAGGAGGAGGCCATTCGGCCCTTCGAGCCTGCTCCGCCATTCATTTTGATCATGGCTGACCATCAAATTCAATATCCTGATTCCCCCTTCCCCCCCATATCCCTTGATCCCTTTAGCCCCAAGAGCGATATCTAATTTCTTCTTGAAATCAGACAATGTTTTGCCCTCAACTACATTCTGTGGTCGTGAATTCCACACATTCACCACCCTCTGGATGAAGAAATTCCTCCTCACCTCAGTTCTAAAAGGTTTACCCCTTATCCTCAAACTGTGACCCCCTTAGTTCTGAACTCCCCCCACCATCGGAACATTCTTTCTGAATCTACCCTGTCTAACCCCGTTAGAATTTTATAAGTTTTTATGAGATCCCCACTCACTCTTCTAAACTCCAATGATTACAATCCGAACCGACTTAGTCTCTCCTCATATGACAGACACACCATCCTTATTATACCAGTATTGTGGCTTCTCCAACCCTCACATGAACCAAGTTATTTATAGTGCTCAGGAATTGTGGAATTAAAATCACTTTAAATACTTAAGCCTACATTTTACTGTTTATAATCACAATGTTTCTTTCTCCTCTTTAGCTCCATTTTCAAGTTGGGCTTTGTAAAGCGGATTTCCTGCTTGTGACAGAGAATGAACAAGTGGTGAGCACTGCTGCCTCACAGCGCCAGGGACCCGGGTACAATCCCGGCCTTGGGTGACTGTCCGTGTGGAGTTTGCACATTCTCCCCATGTCTGCATGGGTTTCATCCGGGTGCTCCGGTTTCCTCCCACACTCCAACGATATGTGGGTTAGGTGGATTGACCATGCTAAATTGCCCCTTAGTGTCAGGGGGATTAGCAGGGTAAATGCATGGGTGTGAGGCCTGGGTGGGATTGTTCTTGGTGCAGATTTGATGGGCCAAATGGTCTTCTTCGGCAGTGTAGGGATTCTATGATTCTAGTCGGAGGCAAATTTACTGGATCTGCCCGCCACAGGAATTGCATCGGACGAGGGGCGGACTGTGAAAAGGTCCGTTGACCTCAGGTGGGATTTTCTGATTTCGGGGCGAAAGTGACTGGAAAATCCCGCCCCGTGATTCTAAGTGCTTTACTGAAGAGAAAGAGTTTGCACAGGGTAACTTTACACTGGCCACAAGGATGAATATTCAGGGCAGTGATAGAAAACATAGAAAATAAGAGCAGGAGGAGGCCATTCGGCCCTTTGAGCCGGTTTAATATCATGGTTTACTATACTGAGTGCAAGACATAAAGTTCTCCTCAGTGGCTGAGCCAGTGAAGGTCTACTCTGTACATTATAAAGAGCATTTATTTTCCTCATTGATTCATAACACCAACCGAGTGAAATGGTTTACCTCCCATTTTATCCAGGGGAGAATATGAACATATGAATAAGGAAGGATAGGAAAATTGCTTTCTTCTCTATCGAGCCTATTCTAGGTCATGACTTGTCACACTGCGCACACTCCCAACTACACCCAAACCACAACAAGTATTGAAAGAGGAAAAAACAAAAAGAGATAAAAATCCAGCCCAGCTTGGAGCAGAGAAATTCTGGGAAATTCACTTGCTACCCCTTCCTCAGAGATCCAATCTATTCCAGGAGATCACTCTGACCCCGATAATTCTATCATATGTCTGGATTTCAAAAGATTCAAGAACCTATCCAACTCTGTCTTAAAGACACCCAATGACCTGGCCTTCACAGCATTCTGCGGCAAAGAGTTCCACAGATTCATCACTCTCTGGCTGAAGAAATTCCTCCTCATTTCTGTTTTAAAGAATCATCCTTTTAGCCTGAGGTTGTGCCCTCTGGTTCTAGTTTTTCCTACTAGTGGAAACATCCGCTCCACGCCCACTCTATCCAGGTCTCGCAGTATCCTTAAGTTTCAATAAGATCCCCCCTCATCCTTCTAAACTCCAACGAGTACAGACCCAGAGACCTCAACTGTTCCTCATACGACAAGCTCTTCATTCCAGGGATCATTCTTGTGAACCTCCTCTGGACCTTTCCAAGGCCAGCACATCCCTCCTTAGGTGTGGGGCCCAAAACTGCTCACAATACTCCAAATGGGGTCTGACCAGAACCTTATACAGCCTCAGAAGTACATCCCTGCTCTTGTATTCTTGCACTCTCAACATGAATGCTAACGTTGCATTTGCTTTCCTAACTGCTGACTGAACCTGCACGTTAACCTTAAGAGAATCTTGAACAATGACTCCCAAGTCCGTTTGTGTTTCTGATTTCCTAAGCATTTTCCCATTTATCCCCGGAACAGGTTATTAGCCTCTGTCACCAGGGGCTTATAGCTTGAGGGGCACCACTCCACATCAGGCATGGCTGACCAGGAGTCTCTCCCACTTTTACTGCCAACCATTGGCGTGTTTGGAAGGATTTTCCAGGTTGACACTTCAACCTCTTTGACCGCGTTATGAGCACATCTTCCTTGACTATCAATCCTGGGGTGGGACTCAAACCCAGAGCTTCTGCGCCACAAGACCTCTTGAAATAAAATCATACAATGCTCAAAATTCTTAGCAGCTTATGGTAGCATCTGTGGCACAAGGCCTGTTCTTTTAACGGGAGTTATCTCCGTTTTTCTCCACTACTGGTCCTCTGCACCCATTTTTACGAGAGAGAAATGACTGGGAGTGTCTCCCTTCACCTGATACCTGCTTCACCTGGAATGCGCTGGTTCAAATGCAAGCAAAAATATTCTATTTCCTGTCTGTCATTCTGGAAAGGCAATTGATCATGAAGAACAAGTGGCGGCATTATGTGGAACTACTTGGCACTTTATATATAGACACACATTAAATAAACAGGATGGCAGCTGGCACAAGAGATTTTGGTTAGCTGATAAAAGTAATGTCAATTATAAACAGAAAATCAAGTGGACACAGTAACAATTAACAAACGAATGACTGTGCGTGAGCAATCTAACCAGTAAAAAACATTTCCACACTACTGTTCAGTCTGCAATGTGCCAGTTCCTTGTCAAGGTTATAATGTTTGTGCAAGTTATGTACAGGGTATGGTAGATCTTACCTATTTGTGAATAACATGTCATTGAAAGGTGTGGCAAAACCATCTGCTGGACATTAAAAAAAATAGTTAGAAAAATTATTACATGTATTTTTATTTGTAGCTGTAAATACAAGTTATTTAGAATTGGTGAGGGTGTTTTGTACATTTTCCACCTGCAATGCATTCAAACTAATACGTGCATAAGCTAAATAGCATAATTCAAATTATCAGTTAGTTTCATTCATCTTAATATGCTTAAATCAGGATCAGCAGTAAAAGGTTGTTCTGTGGTTCTTTTGACAGTAGCTTCTGTAGTCACGACTTCTATCGCCAGAAGAACAAAAGCAGCAAATGCAAAGGAACACAACACCCTACAAGTTCAGCTCCAAGTCACTCAAATCTTTGAAATGCATTGGCTGTTCCTTCATTGTCAGTGGGTCAAAATGCTGGAACTTCCTCCCCAGCAGCACTGTGGGTGTACCTACACCACACGGACTGCAGCGGTTCAAGAAGGCTGCTAACCACCACCTTCTCGAGGGCAATTAGGGATGGGCAATAAATGCCGGCCTCGCCAGCAATGCACAAATTTAATTTAATTTTTAATATTCTGTGTGTAAAGTTCTGTAATGTTCTGTGAAATGAGTTTTTTTAAGGGAAAATAATTATCATGACTTTTAAAAAATTCGTTCATGGGGCAAGGGTGCCGCTGGCTGGCCCGCATTTATTGCCCATCCCCAGATTGTCCTTGGAGGATGGTTGAGAGTCAGCCACATTGCTGTGGCTCTGGAGTCACTTGCAGACCAGACCAGGTAAGGATGGCAGATTTCCTTCCCTAAAGGACATTAGTGAACCAGATGGGTTTTTCCAACAATCGACAATGGTTTCATGGTCATCAGTAGATTCTTAATTCCAGATTTTTTTTTACTGAATTCAAATTCCACCATCTGCCATTGTGGGATTCGAACCCGGGTCCCCAGAACATTGGCTGAGTTACTGATATTAATAGTTTAGCACGAATACCATTAGGCCATCACCTCCTCTTGTATTTTGGGAAATGTTAAACCAAACAGTGATCTTTGAACCACAAACTGAGCTACACCTGGTGAACTTTCTTTATTGACTGTAACTAAGATTGTAGAGTTGGTACACACCAGTACTAAAGTTGGTAATTCAAAATGACACAGTGGTTAGCACTACTGCCTCACAGTGCCGGGGACCCAGGTTCGATTCCCAGCTTGGGTCACTGTGCAGAGTCTGTGTGGGTCCCCTCGGGTGCTCTGGTGTCCTCCCACAGTCTGAAAGACATGCTGGTTAGGTGCATTGGTCATGCTAAATTCCCCCTCAGTGTACTCAACAGGTGCCACAGCGTGTTGACTAGGGGATTTTCACAGTAACTTCATAGCCGTGTTAACGTAAGCCGACTTGTGACTAATAAATAAACTTTAACTTTACTATTAAAATTCACTTGGCTCCAAATAAGACATCAAGATCAGGTTCCACATGTAAACTGACGACAGACAGCTCTGCCTCACCACCATTTCTCTTGACTCCTCTACTTTGTATTGCCATGGGGAATGCGGTGAAATTTCAATTCAATTAAACAAATTGGAGGAGAAATGCAAATGCTGGTGTTGACTCGATGGGCTGAATGGCCTCCTGCTGCATTGTAGGGATTCTGTGAAATTCATTGTTTTTGATCCCCACAAACTCAGTTCCCTTGTCACTGATTCTATCGCTGACCTTGGTCATTACCTCATTGAATCATAGAACCCCTGTGATGCAGAAGGAGTAAGAAGTTTAACAACACCAGGTTAAAGTCCAACAGGTTTATTTGGTAGCAAAAGCCACACAAGCTTTCGGAGCTCTTAGCCCCTTCTTCAGGTGAGTGGAGACAATACACATCTTTTTAGCCTGTCTTGATGCTCTCTCCACTCACATTGTTTCGTTTCTTAAAGACTTGATTAGTTGTAAGTATTTGCATTCCAACCATTATTCATGTAAATTGAGTCTGTGTCTTTATAAGCTCTGTTTGTGAACAGAATTCCCACTCACCTGAAGAAGGAGCTCCGAAAGCTTGTGTGGCTTTTGCTACCAAATAAACCTGTTGGACTTTAACCTGGTGTTGTTAAACTTCTTACTGTGTTTACCCCAGTCCAACGCCGGCATCTCCACATCATACAGAAGGAGGCCATTCGTCCCATTGGGTCTGCAACGACTCTCTGAAAGATCAGCTTACCCCAGGCAAGCCATTTAAAATGCCATTGGCTCCTGTTCGGGCCACGGTGATGGTAAATGCCGAGTTGTTCAAATCCCCAAAGTGAAACTTGGAACACCTACCCTTAACTGTGCTTGCAATTTGTATAGTATGAGGAAATGTTTTGAAATCTGGAAATGATGTCCCCAACTATTTGTGATGATTTTAACAACGTAAATGCTCATTAAGAAATGGAAAGGAAAATAGAAGTACACTTAGGTAAGATAAAGGCTTTATCCAATATCACTGCTTCAAACAACTCCAAACAATCTTAACTACCCTTAGAGCTAACTCTCTCCAATCTGTTCCAAAGCACCTTATCTATTTTAAGAGCTATAAAAGGCCAATAATTTTTACCATACAGTGCCTTCACATCTGTTGGATTTGCTTCTGAAGTTAAGCTGCAGTTTGCTTTTTAAATCTGGTTTCTTTCACACACTGGATTGGCCATGCTATATTTCCCCTTAGTGTCCCAAGATGTGTAGGCTAGGTGGATTGGCCATGCTAAATTTCCTCTTAGTGTCCCAAGATGTGTAGGCTAGGTGGATTGGCCATGCTAAATTTCCTCTTAGTGTCCCAAGATGTGTAGGCTAGGTGGATTGGCCATGTTAAATTTCCCCTTAGTGTCCCAAGATGTGTAGGTTAGGTGGATTAGGCATGGTACAGTGTGCAGGGTTACAGGGACGGAGGGGAGGGTTTGGGTGGGATAGTCTTCGGTGGGACGGCCTCTTTCTGCACTGTGGAGATTCAATGGTTCTAAAACGATATGTTTTTCACACTCTGGAGCTTATTGACCTCCTTCTGAAGGGTTGCAGTGAAGCCAAGTTTACTTTGCATTCTGGCAACCAGCTTCATGGGACGTTAAGCCATTGACAAATTACTTGGCGTAATTGCCTGTTGTGGTGGTAAAACAGTGGCAACTGTACAGCAAACAAAGAGTTGGGACAAGTATACATGGGATATCGACCTGTCCCACAATTAATGTAGCACATAATAAAGCAAAATAAACAAGCAGAGTTAATTAATTTGCATTTAGGTGTTGTCGAGCGAGGATAAAAGTTTTCTGCTTTGCATTTCAGCTGGCACGCCTTGTGGCTGGATAACCTGCAATGTTACAGTTTCAAACACTCTTCTCACGCATTTGACTATATTTGAGGTACCTCGCTTTGTGTCCTGGGCATACAAACAAAGAGGAGTTGCCACATATTTGAAGCTTTAGGGGCATTGGCACCAGTGCTATAGATATGAAGAAAGTAAGCTGTCGGATTTGTTACCATGGTACATCTATTACAGAATCATAGAATCCCTACAGTGCAGAAGGAGACCATTCAGCCCATCAAGACTGCGACAAACACAATCCCACCCAGGCCCTATTCCCGTAACCCCACATATTTACCCTGCTAATCCCCCTGACACTAGGGTCAATTTAGCATGGCCAATCCACCTAACCCGCACATCTTTGGACTGTGGGAGGAAACCGGGGCACCTGAACGAAACCCATGCAGACAATGTGCCAACTCCACACGGACAATTACCTGAGGCTGGAATTGAACCCAGGTCCCTGGCGCTGTGAGGCAGCAGTGCTAACCACTGTGCTACTGTGCCACTCTCTGGAGAACAGAGTTCCAGAGACTCATGGCTCTGGAAATTTGTTGGGTGTATTCAGGAGGAATTTTTCATTCAGTATGTGGATGGCCTGACTAGAGAGAGGGCAAAACTTGACCTCCTCTTGGGAAATAAGGAAGGGCAGGTGACAGAAGTGTCAGTGAGGGATCACTCTGGGACCAGTGACCATAATTCTATTGGTTTTAAGATAGCTATGGAGAATGATAGGTCTGGCCCAAAAGTTAAAATTCTAAATTGGGGCAAGGCCAATTTTGATGGTATCAGGCAGGAACTTTCAAAAGTTAATTGGGGGAGCCTGTGGGAAGGCAAAGGGACGTCTGGTAAGTGACACGCTTTCAAAAGTGTGTTAACCAGGGTTCAGGGTAAACACATTTCTCTTAGAGTGAAGGGCAAGGCTGGCGGAAGTAGGGAACCCTGGATGACTCGGGATATTGAGGCCCTGGTCAAGAAGAAGAAAGAGGCACATGACATGCATAGGCAGCTGGGATCAAGCGAATCCCTTGAAAAGTATAGGGGGTGTAGGAGTAGAGTTAAGAGAGAAATCAGGAGGGCAAAAAGGGGACACGACATTGTTTTGGCAGATAAGGCAAAGGAGAATCCAAAGAGCTTCTACAAATACATAAAGGGCAAAAGAATAACAAGGGAGAGAGTAGGGCCTCTTAAGGATCAACAGGGTCATCGATGTGCGGATCCACAAGGGTTGGGTGAGATCCTAAATGAATATTTCTCATCAGTATTTACTGTTGAGAAAAGCATGGATGTTAGGGAACTTGGGGAAATAAATAGTGATGTCTTGAGGAGTGTACATATTACAGAGAAGGAGGTCTTAAAGCGCATCGAGGTAGATAAATCCCCGGGACCTGATAAAGTGTATCCCAGGACATTGTGGGAGGCTGGGGAGGAAATTGCGGGTCCCCTAGTCGAGATATTTGAATCATCGATAGTCACGGGTGAGGTGCCTGAAGATTGGAGAGTGGCAAATGTTGTGCCTTTGTTTAAAAACAGCTGCAGGGAAAAGCCTGGGAACTACAGGCCAGTGAGCCTCACATCTGTGGTGGGTAAATTGTTGGAAGGTATTTTGTGAGACAGGATCTACAGGCATTTAGAGATGCAAGGACTGGTTAGGGACAGTCAGCATGGCTTTGTGAGTGGAAAATCATGTCTCACAAATTTGATTGAGTTTTTTGAAGGGGTAACCAAGAAGGTAGATGAGGGCAGTGCAGTTGATGTTGTCTACATGGACTTTAGCAAGGCCTTTGACAAGGTACCGCATGGTAGGTTGTTGCATAAAGTTAAATTTCACGGGATCCAGGGTGAGGTATCTAAATGGATACAAAATTGGCTTCTTGACAAAAGCCAGAGGGTGGTTGTAGAGAGTTGTTTTTCAAACTGGAGGCCTGTGACCAGCGGTGTGCATCAGGGATCAGTGCTGGGTCCACTGTTATTTGTCATTTATATTAATGATTTGGATGAGAATATAGGAGGCATGGTTAGTAAGTTTGCAGATGACACCAAGATTGGTGGCATAGTGGACAGTGAAGAAAGTTATCTCCAATTGCAACGGGATCTTGATCAATTGGGCCAGTGGGCTGACGAATGGCAGATGGCGTTTAATTTAGACAAATGTGAGGTGATGCATTTTGGTAGATTGAACCAGGGCAGAACTTACTCAGTTAATGGTAGGGCGTTGGGGAGAGTTACAGAACAAAGTGATCTAGGGGCAGATGTTCAAAAAAGGGCAGCAAGGACAAGTTGGGCCGAAGGGCCTGTTTCCATGCTGTAAACCTCTATGACTCTATGGCTAATCTCTCCTGCAAGGGGAAAAGATCCTTTCAGCATCCACCCTGTCAAGCCCCCTCAGAATCTGGTATGTTTCAATAAGATCACCTCTCAATCTTCTAAACTTCCATTGATAAAGGCACAGCCTGTCCAACCTTTCATCATAGGATAGCTCCCCCCGCAAGATATTTTCACCCAAGATACTTGTATGATACCGGAGATGAGGGGTTTGGATTATGAGGAGAGGCTGAGGAGATTGGGTTTGTACTCGTTGGAGTTTAGAAGGATGAGGGGGGATCTTATGGAGACTTATAAGATAATGCGGGGGCTGGATAGTGTGGAGGCGGAGAGATTCTTTCCACTTAGTAAGGAAGTTAAAACTAGAGGACACAGCCTCAAAATAAAGGGGGGTCGGTTTAAGACAGAGTTGAGGAGGAACTTCTTCTCCCAGAGGGTGGTGAATCTCTGGAATTCTCTGCCCACTGAGGTGGTGGAGGCTACCTCGCTGAATATGTTTAAAGCGCGGATGGATGGATTCCTGATCGGTAAGGGAATTAAGGGTTATGGGGATCAGGCGGGTAAGTGGTACTGATCCACGTCAGATCAGCCATGATCTTATTGAATGGCGGGGCAGGCTCGAGGGGCTAGATGGCCTACTCCTGCTCCTATTTCTTATGTTCTTATGTTCTAAATTAGTGTATAGTTGAGACCTCAGCACTGATTTCTGTGGCACTCCACTCATCACATGTTGCCACCTGAAAATGGCCCATTTATGCCAACTCTCTGTGCCCTGTTAGCTAACTAATCCTTCTCTACCCACGCTATTATGTTACCCCCCCCCCCCCCCACCCCCACACCATGAGCTCTTATTTCGCGCCGAAACTTCTGATTTGACACCTTGTCAAATGCCTTCTGGAGATCTAAGTACAATATATTCACAAGTTCCCATTTATGCACATTGCTTGTTACTCGCTCAGTACGTTATAGAGTCACAGAGTCATAGAGCAATACAGCATGGAAACAGTCCCTTCGGCCCAACCGGTCCTCAAACATGGGGCAGAAATCTCCCATTTCCCGTTCCACACGCCATGGGAATCACAGTGGGCAGGGCAGGAAATTCAACGGCCCATGTAAAGGTCTGTTGACCTTGGGCAGTAATTTCCAGTCTTTGGGGGCATGCTCGGCCGGAGAATCCTGCCCACGATTTCTCTTTCACTAAACCATGTGGTCTCTGCCTGGTTGCATTGAGATGTTTGAAGTGTCCCGTTATTGTTTTTGTTTTTTTGATTTTCTTTATTAGTCACAGGTCGGCTTACATTAACACTGCAACGAAGTTACTGTGAAGATCCGCCTAGTCACCGTACCTGTTCGGGTACGCTGAGGGAGAATTTAGCACCTAACCAGCACGCCTTTCGGGCTTTGGGAAGAAACTGGAGCACCCGGAGGAAACCCACGCAGGCACGGGGAGAAGGTGCAGACTCCGCACAGAGAGTGACCCATGCCGGGAATCGAACCCGGGTCCCTGGCGCCGTGAGACTTAAACTTTGATTCACAATTATGTTCTGCAATGTTATTTGTATCACCTTTTAAGACCCCAGGATGAAATCCAAAAGGACCTGTGGACTTGTTTTTAGCTCTAATAATTTTCTCTGAACCTTTTCCCTGGTTACTGTAAAAGTTCCTTGCTCCCTTTCACCTCCTGAACATTATGTTCTGCAATGTTACTTGTATCATCTTGTGAAGACAGTTGTGTTTTTTGAATGATAGATTCGGTCAATTCCTTCTAATCCCTTTACTCATGCAGTGTATTGATGTTAATCTGCATTTCACTGAGATGCTTCATCATTGTAAAATTAAAGTTTATATTGGTTGACATGTTCACATTAAATACCTGTGTATTTAACAAACTTTAACAAAACCTATTTGAGCATCTTATACTAAGCCAGCGTGACTTCAAAGAGGGCATTGATGGACTGGCTGGATGTCTAGACAGATAGTTGTACTGGCAGTGTGGAAAATGCCTGGCATTATTGAATCATAGAATCGCTTCTCGGCCTTTTGGCTAAGATCAAGTGTAGTATCGACATGCTTTACTTGGTTGAAGTCATTAGGTTACATTTTAGCTTCATTTGAAGCAATTTTTAAAAGCAGCATCTCGGCCTTTTGGCCAGGATGCAAATGCGATCAAGTTTCGGAGGAGGTGCAATGCCTACTCCAACCAGCTTGGATCATGTACCCAAAACAGGAGGTGAGAGTCCTGTCTTGTCAGCTTGGATCGGGAATGTCTCACTTGATGAGACTCTGATTGGACTGAATTGGATATATAAACAAAAAAAAAATTGTTACTGCACAGAGGGAGGCCATCCACCCATCAGGTCTGTGCTGGCTCTCTGAGGGGGAAGGGGAAGGGGGAGGAGGAAGGAAGGGAGAGGAAGAGGGGGAGGGGAAGGGAGAGGAAGAGGGGGCGGGGAAAGGGGGAGGAGGAAGGAAGGGAGAGGAAGAGGGGGAGGGGAAGGGAGAGGAAGAGGGGGCGGGGGAGGGGGAGGGGGTGGGGGAGGGGAGGGGGTGGGGGAGGGGGAGGGGGAGGGGGCGGGGGTGGGGGAGGGGGAGGGGGGCGGGGGAGGGGAGGGGGAGGGGAGGGGGAAGGGGAGGAGGAGGGGGAGGGGGAGGGAGGGGGAAGGGGGAGGGGAAGGGGGAGGAGGGGGAGGGAGGGGGAGGAGGAGGGGGGGGGAAGGGGAGGGGGAGAGGGGGGGAGGGAGGGAAGGGAGGGGAGGGAGGGGGAGGAGGGGGAGGGGGAGGGGGAGGGGGAGGGGGAGAAGGGGAGGGGAGGGAGGAACATTACCTTTAAATTGGAACTCCCATATGCATAGGTGATGTCAAGACCACTTCCTCACACAAAGAATGGTGGAAAAGTGGAACTCCAGCTCCAAAAGAGCTACTGAGGATGTGGGCCAATTGAAAGTGTTGAAGTTGAGATCGATAGTTCCATGCCCAATAATAACCATATCTAATGACAATCTAAAATGGCTCCGTAGGGTCAAGATACAAATCAGCCATGATCTAATTGAAGGGCGGAACAGGTTTGGGGGCTGAATGGCCTACTCATGTTCCAATGTAGTTTTAAAAGCCCAGGGCATAGAAATTATATGCCTTCACATGAGCAAACCTACTGGTTTGTTCCATATGCCACACCAAAGCTATGAATACAAATCAAAACCTCAAATTGCACCTTCCAGAATGTTTCTACCTGGTCCCCTTTCCATTTTTCCTTGAAGTTTTGTTTGTATTCCTCAGGAAAATAATGATAAAAATAAAACAAGTGTAATTGGTTTGTTTGCATTTGGTAAAAAGATTAAATGTGATATTTAAGCTGATGGTAAACATTCACATTGTAACTTAGCTGAGTTTATCCTAGGGTTCAGTATTCTAGGTTACAAAATGCAAATAATCTATAAAAACAAAGCCTGGAACTGGTGCTGTATACAGGCAATGTGGTTAGGATGGCTCAGTAAATGTTAATATCTATAGATCTTCCTTATAAAAGAATTCAACCGCCATGCAAACGTGAAATTCATGTTTAAACTACAAAATGATACCTTTATCTTAATTACTGTTCAGTCTTTCACTCTAACATAAGGGTAATATTTTCCTATTTTCCGAAAGAAAAAGACACGAAAGCTGGTATAAGCATTATAGACCGAATGGCCTCCTTCTGTTCTGTATTATTTTGGTCATGGAGACATTATGGCACAGGAGGAGGCCATTTGGCCAATTGAGTCTGTGCCATCTCTGTCAAGCAATCTGGTCAGTTCATTCCCCCACTCTATTCCCTCAGTCCTGCAAACTTATTTTTCCTCCTGACATCATTCATGGTCTCTGCTTCCGCCACCCTCTAAAGTCAGAGAGGTCGGGTCACTTAACATTCACTCCGCTAAAAGGCTCTTCCTCATATTCCCCCCATCTCTTGCCCAAAATCTTCAATTTGTGACACCCAGTATTGTACCATCAGCGAATGAGAACAACTTTTCTTTGTCCACCTCCTCTAAACCGGTCATAATCTTGAACACCCCTGATAATTTCCCCCTCAATCGCCTTTGCTCTAAGGAGAATGCCAACTTCTCCGAGCTAACATTGTAGCTAAAATCCCTCAACCCTGGGCCATCCCAGAGGATCTCCACTGCAACCCTTCAAGGGCCCTCACAACCTTCCTAAAATGTTCCTAAAGAACTGGCCTAACCAAAGCTTTAAGAAGGATCACCTTAACTTGCTTACTTTTCCACTCAATGGGTGGAATTTTCCCATTCCACGAACCACAGGAATCGTAGTGGGTGAGACAAGGACCATGCAAAGGTCCTTTGACTTCAGGTGGGATTTTCTGAACTTAGAGTCAGCGTCGTCGGAAAATTCTGCCCAATATCTCTATTCGTGAAGTCTGAGATACGGCACGGTAGCACAGTGGTTAGCACTGCTGCTTCACAGCTCCAGGTTCCCGGGTTCGATTCCCGGCTCGGGTCACTGTCTGTGTGGAGTTTGCACATTCTCGTCGTGTCTGCGTGGGTTTCCTCCGGGTGCTCCGGTTTCCTCCCACAGTCCAAAGATGTGCGGGTTAGGTTGATTGGCCAGGTTAAAAATTGCCCCTTAGACTCCTGAGATGCGTAGGTTAGAGGGATTAGCGAGTAAAATATGTGGGGGTAGGGCCTGGGTGGGATTGTGGTCGGTGCAGACTCGATGGGCGAATGGCCTCCTTCTGCACTGTAGGGATTCTATGATTCTAAATGATTTGTTGATTATTCTCACAATTTGTCCTCCCACCTTCAAGGGTCTGTGCATAAAGTCCCTGTGTACACTTTCCATCTGTGTTGTTAAGTTCTTATTGCCTCTCCTTATTCCTTCTGCCAAAGCGCAAAGGTAAAGTCGCCATAGTCCCAGGTGATCATAGGCTGCTGTCCTCATTGAGGGGGAGAGCTGACTGGTGGTGATTTAACCTGATGATCACGGTGGCACAGTGGTTAGCACTGTTACCTCACAGCGCCAGGGACCCGGGTTCGATTCCCAGCTTGGGTCACTGTCTGTGCGGAGTCTGCACGTTCTCCCCGTGTCTGCGTGGGTTTCCTCCGGGTGCTCCGGTTTCCTCCCACAGTCCGAAAGACCCGCTGGTTAGGTGCATTGGCCGTGCTAAATTCTCCCTCAGTGTATCCCGAACAGGCGCCAGAGTGTGGCAATCAGGGATTTTCACAGTAACTTCATTGCAGTGTTAATGTAAGCCTACTTGCGACTAATAAATGAACTTTAAAACTTTAAACACCTCAGTTGAAAGGCAAGGTGAGAAGGCGGGGCCTTCATGAATAGCCTCAGCCGGTACGGGAATTGAACCCATGCTGTTGACATCACTTTGCATCACAAACCAGCAGTCGAGTCAACTGGGGTGCTTCCCTCGCACCGCACTGTGCTAAATTCTGTCTCCTTATCTACCCATTCTGCTAACCTTTCTTTGACTTTTTGTAGTAGACTGGTATCATCCTACTCTTCGCCACACCTACAGGTCTTCGTTGGCAAATTTGGAAACCTTGGCTGGGATTCTCTGGCTGTTCACATTGGCGAGATCGTCCAGTCCTGCTGTCGGTGCGCCTCTGCCATGGGTTTCCCAGCGGTGTGGGGGTGGGATCAATGGGAAATCCCATTGACAGCAGTGGGGCCGGAAGATCCCATCACCGGCAAGCAGCACATCACCTCCCGCTGCCGAGAAACACGCAGCGGGGAGGCAGGAGAATCCCACCCATTATTTTGTGTCAGTCTTCACAGTAGAAGACACAAGTTACTGAGTAGAAATGGAGGATAAGCCAGGGGCTAATAAGAGTGCAGTACTTCAAGTAAGAAAAGGTTTTAGAGAAATTTAAGGGACCAAAATCCGCCAAACCCCAGGACCTGATGGACTATATCCTAGAAGTCAGAAAGAGATGGTGGCAGAGCTAATGGATGCACTGGTTATAATTTTCCAAAATTCCCTAGATTGCATAGCAGTCCCAGTGGATTGGAAGTTAGCAGATGTATTCAAGAAAGGTGGGGATAGGGGTGGTGGATGATGGGAGGAGGAGAGGAAACATTAAATTGCCGGTTAGTTAACGTGACATCAGTCATCCGGAAAATGAGTGAACCCATTATTAAGGAAATTTTAGCAATGCACTGAAAAATTCACAGTATTATCAGACAAAATCAGCATGGTTTTACGAAAAGAGAAATGATGCTTGACCAATGTATTCTAGTTTTTGAGGATATAGCTAGTGGGATGGATTTAAAGTTTATTTATTAGTGTCACAAGTAGGCTTACATTAACACTGCAATGAAGTTACGTGAAAATCCCCTGTTCGTCACACTCTGGCGCCTGTTCGGGTACACTGAGGGAGAATTTAGCACGGCCAATTCACCCTAACCAGCACGTCTTTCGGACTGTGAGAGGAAACCGGAGCACCCGGAAGAAACCCACGTACCCATCATGTCTGTGCTGGCTCTTGGGGGGGGGGGGGGGGGGGGGGGGGGGAGGGGGGGAGGGGGGGGAAAGAAAGGGGGAAACACACAGACACAAATATTTTTTTAAAGGTGCAAAACCTGTGTGTGTTGATGTTGAGAGGGGTTTGGGTTCAGTCCTACGGGAAAGCCTGCAGGCAGGCACAGTCTGGAACCGGGAAGGCAAATGGCATGATGCCTAGCCACCGCGCCCCTCCCCCGCTCCTCCAACCTCCCACCATCGCGGGGGGACTCGAGGATAACAACAACAACAATGGCAAGATCGCACCTAGAACACTTGTGTACAGTCCTGGCCTCCGAGTCCAAGGGAGAACATACAATGATTGTGTGAGGGAGCTGGCCACAAACATGTGCCAAGATTGCTTATAGCTAGTGACTATGGTACACAAAAGTTCCCCTGGGCAACTCTTTCTTGCCTAATCTTGAGACTTTGCTCAGTGTAGCTCGATGTTAGAAACCTCTCTTTACCCTGCACCTTCTCGGTGGGAAGTATCTCAGGAGAGTATGAAGCTCCATCTAGTGGCCTTGCTGGGGATTATTAAATCCACCTGCAATATTCAAATAATAGGTGAGGCTGGATTTTTGGAGGAAACGAAACAGCGTTTTACCTGGACCAAGATTACCATATCTGCCTGACTTTAGTTTTCTCTGAAACCTGCGATGTCATGAACCAATGCAAGGTCTGTGAGCTTACACAGATAGAGTTAAACAGTACAAAGAAAGTGCTGGAAAATCTCAACAGGTCTGATAGTATCTGCGGAGAGAGAATGGAGCCAGCGTTTCGAGTCTGGACGACCCTTCGTCAAAGCTCTGACGAAGGGTCATCTAGACTCAAAACGTTGTCTCTATTCTCTCCCTACAGATGCTGTCAGACCTGCTGAGATTTTCCAGCATTTTCTGTCCTTGTTTCAGATTCCAGCGCCAGCAGTATTGAGTTTTTATCTGAGTTAGACGGTTCAGGTGTTACTCTGAAGACTTGAGCTCAGAATTGAGGCTGACACTCTAGCGCAGCACTGAGGGAGTGCTGCACCTTCAAAGGTGTCACCTTTCAGGTGAGAAGCTAAACTGAGGCCCCATCTATCTCCTCACGTAGATATCCAATGTCCCACAATAACGCAACAAAGAGTAGACAAGTTCTCTGCTGTGTCCCGGTCAATATTTATTCCTCAACCATTATCAATAAAACTGATTAGAATCATAGAATCCCTACGGTACAGAAAGAGGCCATTAGGCCCATCAAGCCTGCACCAGCAACAATCCCACCCAGGTCCTATCCCTGTGACCCCACATATTTACCCTGTTAATTCCCTGACACTAAGGGGCAATTTAGCACATCTTTGGAGCATAGGAGGAAAACAGAGCACCCGGAGGAAACCCACGCAGACATGGGGAGAGCGTACAAACTCCACACAGACAGTCACCCAAGGCTGGATTTGAACCCAGGTCCTTGGCGCTGTGAGGCGGCAGTGCTAACCACTGTGCCACTGAGTGGTCCCATTTCTGCTGGTGGGACATTGCTGCATGCATACTGACTTTCTAATTTCCGACAGTATAACTGACAGTTATTATGTAACAATTGGACACTAATTATATTCAGGTCATGAGTATTAATTAGGGACTCACCTGTGCCCGTATATATGAAGGACCAGTGCGCTATATGCAATGTACGGTTCTTCTGAATGTAAAATGAGCAGGATTATCTGGCCGTACCTGCCCCAAGACTGGACAGGTCAACGGACCTTTGCATATCTGTGTCCCACCTGCTACGATTCACGTGGCGGGGGAAAATTCCACCCAATGAGTCTAAGCTCCAGGACGGGATTTTCCAGCCCACCCCACTGGCAGGATCTTCCAGTCCTGTCAAAATCAACAGGCATATGAATGGATCACCGCATTCGCTGTGGGAAAACCTGCCACGGCAGGGGCGGCAAGTCTCGACGCTGGCGTTTGATCTTTCAGCACCTTGGCTATCTGAGTCCTGATGTGGAGATGCCGGCGTTGGACTGGGGTGAACACAGTAAGAAGTTTAACAACACCAGGTTAAAGTCCAACAGGTTTATTTGGTAGCAAAGGCCACACAAGCTTTCAAGCTTGTGTGACTTTTGCTACCAAATAAACCTGTTGGACTTTAACCTGGTGTTGTTAAACTTCTTACTATCTGAGTCCTAACAGTGGCTTCACCCCCAAAGAGCTTCGTTGACTGTAAAGTGCTCTGGGGATGTTATAAGATCACGACAACTATAATTGCAAGTTGTTGCTTTTTTTTTCCCTTTTAAACATAATCAGTGGGTGCTGTGAGTTGCAAAGAGAATTGAGCGCTCAGCACATAACGTTTGCATTCCCTCAGCCGCACACAGTTTAGTTCATGGTGCATGAAATGCACTGAACTGCAGAAAGAGGGAACATACACGTGGGCTAGAATAAGCTTGGCCAGACAATACTCACACTGTGTCATCTGCAGTTGCTGCAATGGAGGCAACACAATACAAATGGGGACGGGAGGTAAGAGCGAGGGAGGGAGAGACATAGTGCTTGCAATTCCTGAGAATTGACACACCCCCACTGGCACGCTGCCAGATTGATGCCAAGCTAATGGCAAGACTGATTTCAATCTGTCATCGAATCGCTAACCCACCAGCAATAAACTCTGATACTCCGGATGTCCTAATTACTGATTCTTATTATTGTTTTCTCGGGCTTGTCTATGTGCCAAGCAAGGAAAACTAAGGTTCAGAGAAAGGGAACTGAAATGTCCAGACCAAAGCGCTTGTATAAAATACCGCACGCAATCACAGAATTGTTAGGGTGCAGAAGGAGGCCACTTGGCCTATCCTGTCTGCACCGGCTCCCTGAATGGACGGCTCGCCTAATTCCGTTCTCCCGCCTTCTCCCCATAACCTTGCACATTTTTTCTAGATTGCAATGTTTAAAAATGCTGTGCATTGCACTATTTTTCATAGAATCATAGAAGCCTACAGGGCAGAAGGAGGCCATTCGGCCCATGACAACAATCCCACTCAGGCCCTATCCCCGCTTAGTTACCCTGCTAATCCCTCTAACCTATCATATTTTATAGACCTCAATGAGATCACCCCTCAGCCTTCTACACTCCAGAGAAAAAGGTCCCAGTCTATCCAGCCTCTCCTTATAACTCAAACCATCAAGTCCCTGTAGCTGAGGGTTAATTTAGCATGTTCAACCAACCCAACCAGCACATCTTTGGACCGTGGGAGGAAACTGGAGCCCTCGGAGGAAACCCATGCAGACATGGGAAGAACATGCAAACTCCACACAGACAGTGACCCAAGACGAGAATCGAACCCGGGTCCCTGGAGCTGTGAGGCAGCAGTGCTAACCACTGTGCCACCTTGCCTTCCCAAACATGGAACCTCATATATGTTTTCACACATATTGGAGTTCCCTGGTCAGATGTATTTCTGGGATTACCTCATACACATCTAGATCTTGCTGCTGTTCACATTGGCAGGATCTCGGGGTGCTGCCAACGGTGCACTGTTGTGGGTGTTTTGGCGGCGAGGACGGTGTTCAACAGGAAACCCTGTTGACAATGGCGGGACTGTAAGATCCTCCCACCAGCGGGTGGCACTGCCTCCCGCCACGGCGGAACACACCACGGCGATGGAGAAAAATCCCATCCATAATTTCTCATTTCTAGGATGCTGCCGGGACTTGATGGTTTGAGTTATAAGGAGAGGCTGGATAGACTGGGACATTTTTCTCCAGAGCGTAGGAGGCTGAGGGGTGATCTTATAGAGGTCTACAAAATAATGAGGGGCACAGATCAGCTAGATAGTCAATATATTTTCCCAAAGGTAGGGGAGTCTAAAACTAGAGGGCATAGGTTTAAGGTGAGAGGGGAGAGATACAAAAGTGTCCAGAGGGGCAATTTTTTCACACAGAGGGTGGCGAATGTCTGGGACGAGCTGCCAGAGGTAGTAGTAGAGGCGGGTACAATTTTGACTTTTAAAAAGTGTTTAGACAATTACATGGATAAGATGGGTATGGAGGGATATGGGCCAAATGCAGGCAGTTGGGACTACCTTAGGGGTTTAAAAAAAAGGGCAGCATGGACAAGTTGGGCCGAAGGGCCTGTTTCCATGCTGTAAACCTTCATGACTCTAATTGCCTGAGACTCCATGTTCTCACCATTATCTACCCAGCCTGTCCCAGCAACCTTTTCATGGCAGTTGTAAGGCAAACCGACTTCATCTGATTGGATGATTCTTAATTATTAGTCAAAAAACTTCTCTTCCACTCCCCATTATTTATATAGTTAATAAACAAATGTGTTGAAAGAAAATGAAAAAGAAAACACGCTTATTTTAAACACGTTGGGAGATATTTTCCCATCCTGTCCACCATGCGAAACACATTGGGGGGGTGCCGGGGGGGGGGGGTGGGGGGGGGGGGGGAGGTGGGTGGTGAGGTGGCAGGGGGGGGAGGTGGGTGGTGGGGTGGCGGGGGGGGGCGAGGGGGGGAGGTGGGTGGTGGGGTGGCGGGGGGGGGGGGGGGGGGAGATACCATGCAAAGGCCCATTAACTACGGGTGGGATTTTCCGGTTTGGAAGTGATATCCCGTCCATTATATATTAATCCATTTTTCCTGGGGTATGCAGGAGATTAACTGCAACCCGGGTTATATGTGGCTCCAGACCATATTCCAGTTATTGTGTTCGAATGTTGCCGTATAAGGGTAAAGTAAAGTAAAGTTTATTTGTTAGTTATAAATAGACTTACATTCACACTGCAATGAAGTTACTGTGAAAATCCCTTCGTCGTCACACTCCGGCACCTGCTCGGGTACACTGAGGGAGAATTTATCACGACCGATGCACCTAACCAGCACGTCTTTCAGACTGCGGGAGGAAACCGGAGCGCCCGGAGGAAACCCACGCAGACACGGGGAAAACGTGCAGACTCCGCGCAGACAGTGACCCAAGCCAGGAATCTAACCCAGGTCCCTGGTGCTGTGAGGCAGTAGTGCTAACCCACTGTGCTACGGTGCCGCCCAGCGGTCCGGTATGTACAGGATTAATGTTGACCGAGTACAATACCGCACATGCAGTGATGTAAGAAGGCACCTGATCCACACCTAGGGTCAGTGTGGTGTTGGCCAGAGATGTGCCTAAACCTAGAGGTGGAGCTAACTCCTTGCCTGTCCCTTTACCGTATATAGTTACAGATAGTTAATAAAGACTTGCGGTTGACACAGAGAAGGCTACAAAGACTTCTTTAACCGACAGGTTCTGTAAGCAATGCCATTCCAACAAGGTGATATTTGATCTTGATTGCATATGGAGATGGAGGTGACCCAGTTAGTTAACAGAGAAATCAAAGGGACAGAGTTCTACAAGAACAGGAATACCCGACTAAATCCATGGCTTGTTAATGCAGTGAAGGTTGTGCGTTTGAGACATAAGTCAATGATACTACAACAATCCAGTTAGGATTTCCCAAGTTGTTTTCTAGATACAAGTCACATGCAAGTCAAGTTTCTAAAAGTCAAAAGTATATGACGAAACTTTAATCTACAATGTGACCGGAACGATGGACAAAAGAAGACAGAATATGTAAAACGCCTCAGGAGAGAGTAAAACAAAGCACTCTACATCCCAAAGCTGCAGCCTAAAATGATCTTGCCAGTGGTAACAAAACATGAATTTTCACGGTGTCTTTGAACTGTGTCCGTCTCCGCAACAGTGACTCTGAAAGTTCAACTGGAGGGAGAACCTTTTCCTTCTTTAATTAAAAAGTACAGCCCATAAATACATTGTGAAGATTTTTTACGTTACGACACTGACAACAATTCTAAATTTAGACTTAATTAATTTTGCAAAGTGCTTTGGGAGGTTGCGAAAAAGGCACCACATAAATGCAAAACTTTATATTTTCTGAAATTATTGTACTGATGACCTCCGGGCAACCTTGGTAAGCAGTCAGCAATCTTTGGCAATGCTGACACGAGTTTCTGTTATTTATTAGACATGTATCACTATTTCGTCATCATCACTGGGTCAAAATCCTGGAATTCCCCGTCTAACAGCACAGCGGGAATAGTTACACAACAGGGACGGGACTGGAGAGGTTCTAGAAGGCGGCGAATCACCACCTTCTCAAAGGGCAGTTAGGGATAGGCAATAAATGGTGGCCTTTTTTATTCATTCATGGGACAACGGCATTGCTGGCTGGCCAGCATTTATCGCCCATCCCTAGTTGCCTTTCGGAAGGTGATGGTGAGTGGCTTGACCGTTTCAGAGGGGCAGTTGAGAGTCAACCACATTGCTGTGGCTCTGGAGTCACATGTAGGCCAGACCAGGTCAGGACAGCAGATTTCCTTCCTTAAAGGACGCTGGTGAACCAGATGGGGTTTTTCCGACAATCGACAATAGTTTCACGGTCATGAATAGATTCTTAGTTCCAGATATTTCTTGTTGAATTCAAATTCCACCATCTGCCGTGGCAGGATTTGAACCCGGGTCCCCCAGAACATTAGTTGGGTTTCTGGATTAATTGTCTAGCGATAATGTCACGAGGCCTTCTCAATAATACACACATCCCATGAATAAATGAATTAAAAAATTAAAACTTTTCCCTGGATTCATTACAAATTCCAAACCACTTGATACTGAGGTGACTGAGAACATCGATACTCCAATATCTACATCCACAATATTCCATACACTGGATTTCCTGATTCCATTAGTGACAATGAGATCGATATGGGAATGATGTTAGGTAGTTAACTGCAGGAAGAGGATGAAGATGGCCTCACGGTGGCACAGTGGTTAGCACTGCTGCCTCACAGCGCCAGGGACCCGGGTTCGATTCCCGACTTGGGTCACTGTCTGTGTGGAGTTTGCACATTTTCCCTGGTTCTGCGTGGGTTTCTCCGGGTGCTCCAGTTTCCTCCCACAGTCCAAAGATGTGCATGGGTAGGTTGATTGGCCATGTTAGATTGCCCCTTAGTAAGAGGGGGATTATTAGCAAGGTAAATATGTGGAGGTACAGGGATCGGGCCTGGGTGAGATGTGCTGGTTAGGTGCATTGACCATGCAAAATTTTTCCTCAGTTTTTTAAAATTTATTAGTCACAATTAATGCTTACATTAACACTGCAATGAAGTTACTGTGAAATTCTCCGAGTCGCCACACTCCGGTGCCTGTTCAGGTCAATGCACCTTAACCAGCACATCTTTCAGACAGAGGGAAGAAACCGGAGCACCCGGAGGAATCCCACGCAGACATGGGGAGAATGTGCAAACTCCGCACAGACAGTGACCCTAGCCAGGAATCGAACCCGGGTTCCTGGCACTGTGAGGCAGCGGTGCTAACCACTGCGCCACCGTACTGCTCAGTGTACCCGAACAGGTGCCGAAGTGTGGCATCTCGGGGATTTTCACAGTAACTTCATTGCAATGTTAATGTAGGCCTACTTGTGACTAAGAAATATACTTTAACTTTAAGATGTGAAGTTATCCTGGGTCATTTCCATGTACCTCCTCGTGTATAACAAGTGGCACTGACGGACCCATATGACTGAGCTACTTGGCAGCTAAGGGAATAACATATACAAAGGTGTCAACTGACAACTGCTGAATATTAAACATTAGAAACACAAACTCGGAATGCAGGTTACAGAACCAATCCAATGAATAGCAATGATACTCACTGTGCTAGCTGTGGTTGTGTTAGTGTTGTCAATGTTCTTGCGTTTCCTTTTGAGGAGTTCCTTTACAGGATCTTTCACACGGACACCTAAATAAGGTCGCTGCTGTGATTGGTCAGGGGTGGCTGGAAAAGCAGAAGAAATAAGCCTTGAGTGAAAGGGTATCAAATGTAAAATAAATAACTAAATGCATGGTATCTAATGCATTTGCAACACATTTGCATGACCAGAAATCACTGAAAGAATAAAACTTCTAGCAACTAGTGTGAAAGTTCGAACAAGATAAGCAGAAGTGTAACCAGATTGTTACCACTGAATGCCCAAGGATTATATAATCACTAATATATCTTTCCTCCTTTTCAGGCAGATTCTCAGAATTGAGGATGACTTGCTCCCACTCTGATTTTTTTGATTTGATTTATTATTGTCATGGGATGGCACGGTGGCACAGCGGTTGCCACTGCTGCCTCACAGCGCCAGTGACCCGGGTTCGATTCCTGGCTTGGGTCACTGTCTGTGTGGAGTTTGCACATTCTCCCCGTGTCTGCGTGGGTTTCCTCCGGGTGCTCCGGTTTCCTCCCACAGTCCAAAGTTGTTCGGGTTAGGTGGATTGGCCAGGCTAAATTGCCCCTTAGTGTCAGGGGGACTAGCTAGGGTAAATATGTGGGGTTATAGGGATAGGGCCTGGGTGGGATTGTGGTCGGTGCAGACTCGATGGGCCAAATGGCCTCCTTCTGCACTGTCAGATTCTATGATTGTCACATGTATTGGGATACAGTGAAAAGTATTGTTTCTTGTATACTGTACAGATAAAAAGCATATCGTACATAGGGGAGAAGGAGAGAGTGCAGAATGTAGTGCTACTGTCATAGCTAGGGTGTAGAGAAAGATCAACTTAATTAATGGTAGGTCCATTCAAAGGTCTGATGGCAATAGGGAAGAGGTTGTTCATGAGTCGATTGGTACGTGATCTCAGAGTTTTGTATCTATTTCCTGGCGGAAGAAGGTGGAAGAGAGTCCCCGGAATTTTACCGTTCCGCCCATCACAGGAATGGGAGTGGACGAGGGGCGGACAATGGGAAGGTCCGTTGACTTCGAGCAGGATTTTACGGCTTCAGGACAAACGAGGCTGTAAAGTCCCGCCCAGTATGTCCGGGGTGTGTCCTTGATAATGCTGGCTACTTTTCTGAGGCAGCGGGAAGTGTAGACGGAGTCAATGGATGGGAGGCCTGTTTGCGTGATGGACTGGGCTACGTTCACGACCCTTTGTAGTTTCTTGCGGTCCTGGTCAGAGCAGGAACCATACCAAGCTGTGATACAACCAGAAAGAATGCTTTCTATGGTGGGTCTGTAAAAATTGGTGAGCGTCATAGCGGACACGCCGAATTTCCTTAACCTCTTGAGGAAGTAGGGATGGTTGATAAGCCCAATGCATGATCTGCAGACTCTGCCACATTCCAGAGGGGTGGTGTTTGAATAGTCGGGCATTTGGAGATGTTTGGTGTTTGTCGGTGTTTGGAGATTTGTGTGCACCATCCGACACCTTGACACCTTCTATCATGCAGCATGATGCTTTATCTTCCGACCTCAATGCAGCGTTGATACATCAGCTTAATGATTAGACAAATAGCTGAAGGCTGTTTTAATGAGAAGAAAATATTCTCATTCGTACATGATTGACTTCTGGGGCTAGATTCAGGGTGAGGAAGCCGACACCAGATCACTTCTGCATCCCAATCTCGTGCCAACCCTGCATCGCTCACGTGGCGCTCTCTTTAAATTTAGACAAGCTAATTGGGTTTGAGGGCCATCAGCCACACCCAAGCACACAAGCGGACAAATGATCTGGCTCAAGGTCCCCCAGTCCTGACACATGTCACCCATATAAATAAAATCTTTAACTTCCGCCCACATTGAATCCTGCTGCTATGCCATTATGTTTGGGGCTGAAGATTGAAAACTACCCTTTTGTTCTGTCCAGCCCTCAAGGAGTTTGACAGGCTGCTAACTGGAGGTGAGTGGGCTCTCATTTCTCTCTTCTCTCCCATCTGCCCTTCACTTTGAAAATTGAGGCACATCCCAAAGGATTGAGGATCCGGAATGTCTCCCAGTACGTCCATCACGCAAACCAGCCTCCCATCCATCGATTCTGTCTACACTTCCCGCTGCCTCGGCAAAGCGGCCAGCATAATCAAGGACCCCACGCACCCCGGACATTCTCTCTTCCACCTTCTTCCGTCAGGAAAAAGATACAAAAATCTGAGGTCACGTACCAACCGACTCAAGAACAGCTTCTTCCCTGCTGCCGTCAGACTTCTGAATGGACTTACCTTGTATTAAGTTGACCTTTCTCTACACCCTAGCTATGACTGTAACACTACATTCTGCACTCTCTCGTTTCCTTCTCTATGAACAGCATGCTTTGTCTGTATCGCGTGCAAGAAACAATACTTTTCACTGTATGTTAATACATGTGACAATAATAAATCAAACCAAAAATACAACCTTCAATTCGCACCCATAAAGATTTTTCC
Organism: Mustelus asterias; assembly: GCF_964213995.1. Lineage (NCBI taxonomy): Eukaryota > Metazoa > Chordata > Chondrichthyes > Carcharhiniformes > Triakidae > Mustelus > Mustelus asterias. The sequence goes on from NC_135827.1 coordinate 32,347,902, forward strand.
TTACTCATTCTTGGGACATAGGCATTGCTGGTTGCAATGCATTTGTTGTCCATCCCTAGTTGCCCTTAGAAGGCAGTTGAGAGTACTGTGACTCTGGAGGAACAGTCCATAGGTCAGACCAGATAAGGATGGCAGATTTCCTTCCCCAAAGGACATGAGTGAACCAGGTGGGTTTTTCCGACAATCGACAATGATTTCATGGTCATCAGTAGATTCTTAGTTCCAGATATTTTTTATTGAATTCAAATTCCACCATCTGCCACGGTGGGATTTGAACCCGGGTCCCCAGAACATTACTAGTTTTTGGTGTAATAGCCGAGTGATAATACCACTAGGCCATCACCTACCCTGTGCTTTTCGGCCTCTGGTTTCTGCAGTGATATATTTGGACAGGTTTTGTTCACTACCAGCCTGACTTTTTGGAGTTGAAATTTTTCAGGGTACAATCTTGGTAGTCGCGGCAGGATTATGCTCTTCAGACCTTTCAGTGCTTAATACTCCAGAGTTTTTTTTGGGAGGAGGGCAGTGGATGTCCTTGCCATTAGGGATGCATCTCAAAGGAGTGTCTATCCCATGGCAGAAATTCCAGAGACCAACAAATATCCATAGAATCATAGAACCCTTACAGTGCAAAAGGAGGCCATTTGGCCCATCGAGCCTGCACCGATGACAATCCCACCCAGGCCCTATCCCTTTAATCCCACATATTTACCCTGCTAATGCCTCTGACACTAAGGGGCAATCTAGCATGGCCAATCAACCTAACCACGCACATCTTTGAATTGTGGGAGGAAATCAGAGCACCCGGAGGAAACCCACGCAGACACGGGAAGAACGTGCAGACTCCAAGCAGGCAGTGACCCGAAGCCGCAATTGAACCCGGGTCCCTGGTGCTGTGAGGCAGCAGTGCTAACCACTGTGTCACCGTGCTGTATCCATGGAGATACACAGACCAGTGCTATTGAGACTCCCTTAGACATTTTTCTAAGGTCCTTGCCTTTATCTGAACCATTCCTCTTGATTCACGCCAGAGTTACGTCCGCAGTCCGATAAAGTAAATTTAAGCAACATGCCTTGCCTTACTTTTTTGGGAATTACCAAAATCTGACGTTAACTCCTTTGTGTTAATGGCCCTTCTCTCAATTAGAACACTGAATGGTGCACCCTCCAGACCGCATCATCACTGCTGTTGCTCACTTAACCCCACCAAGGATCACAGCTGGGAATGGCAAAGAGGTTTCTGTCAAAACAACCAGAACTCGATGGGCCAGAATTTACTGACAGAACATCAGCACATAATGCTTATTCCCTCAATGACCCAGATGCAAATCCTCCAGCAATTTGTGGCAATGAATACGGCAGCCTGTGAGTTATGAATTGAGACAAAAGTGGATGATTTACAGTTAGCCATGAAACGCACAAAAACCGCTGTTCAACCTCAAACTCCTCACGTGCTCTTTGAAATTGCTGCATTCCACACCAACCGTGTTCAAGGCAGAAAGATATGACCGGTGACTAAAGGTGTAAAGGACCCTTTTACTGCCATTCTTGCAACATCACTCAACTTTCCTGGTTCAGAAAGGGAGCAACCGAGACTGCCGAGTCTCACTCCGACAGGCAGTAAATTGCTGTTCAAGATTTGTTTAAATTTTCAATTATGAATGTTGTATCTTCCCTTGTGTCTCTTTTCTCTTTTGATCCAATCTTTCTGTTCCTCTTTTTATTCCTCTATCTTTATCTCAATTCATTCAGTTTCCTTCTCCTTCATTCTTCTGTTTCGTTCTCCATTCTTAAATCTCAATGGTTAAGGAGGGAGGCTGTTTGATCGATCGCTCGGCAAGGTTCCAAATGGTCCATAGCCCTTGTGTTACCAACACACGTTTTCAACAATTTGAGCTGATTGGTGACTTTATTGGTGATTGGTGACTGATTGGGGTGGCGCGGTGGCACAGTGGTTAGCACTGCTGCCTCACAGCGCCAGGGACCCGGGTTCAATTCCCGGCTTGGGTCACTGTCTATGTGTAGTCTGCATGTTCTCCCCGTGTCTGCTTGGGCTTTTTCCAGGTGCTCTGGTTTCCTCTCATAGTCCGAAAGACTTGCTAGTTAGTTGCATTGGCCACGCTAAATTCTCCCTCAGTGTACCCGAACAGGCGCTGGAGTGTGGCAACTAGGGACCAAAGGCGGAAATGCTGGAAAATCTCAGCAGGTCAGGCAGCTTCTGTAAGGAGAGAAAAGAGCTGACGTTTGTGATGACCCCTTTGACAAAGGGTCATCTGGACTCGAAACGTCAGCTCTTTTCTCTCCTTACAGATGCTGCCAGACCTGCTGAGATTCTCCAGCATTTCCTCCTTTGGTTTCAGGTTCCAGCATCCGCAGTAATTTGCTTTGATACTTGACGATTAGGGGATTTTCACAGTACCTTCATTGCAGTATTAATGGAAGCCTACTTGTGAAATTAATAAATAAAAGTAAATGTCTAACGAATGGTGCATCTGTGCGAGACCCCACTCCCTCAGATTTTGGGCCGTTATCTGGGGGTGTGAATTCCAATCATTCCAACTGGGATCCAAACATGCATCTTTCAAGATTGGAACCCCAAGTTCTTTTGCCGTCATTGTCAGATTCGCATCATTGTGATTGAACGCAATGGGTGCAGAGTGAGCCCAAGCAGACACGGGGGGAACGTGCAGACTACACATAAACAGTGACCCAAGCCGGGAATTGAGGCAGCAGTGCTAACCAGAGTGAGTGACAGACTGCAGCAGCTAACTCAGTTAGTTCGAAAGAATGAATTGGAATATCTGGTGGTAAATGGAAGGATTTGAAAGTGACCCAATGCTTGACACCAAACAATTATCATTTCACATCTACAGACACATTAATATTAACTCTAACTGTCACCATGATTTATTTTATGGGCAGTTAATCTTTGAACAACTTCCTTTGCTGGTGGATCTTATAAAAGCCAGCAAACCAGCATCTGCACCCTTTAACACCCTACAGCTGTGTTGTGTCATTAGCTAACCTGATCAAACAGGGATAAATTTGCATTCCGAAACTATCCTGAAGCATGCCCTGAGGATGCATTGGTTATGACAGTGATTGTGAAGCAGAATGAATATGCACTCAAGTCACTTGATTTCTTATACGTTGGGATTCTTTTACAGAACATTCCCATTAACCCTGGAACAGGCATGTTTTTGTGTTTAAAGTTAATGTGCAGACGAATATGCATGTTTCCTCATTTGGTATTCCAGAACTCAATATTACTGAACAAAAAAGTCATGCAACCAGGAAAAGGGGAGACTGCCATTCCCTGTTTCGTTCCTCATGGCAATGTCTTGACCAGAGTCAACTTGCCTCGTTTTAATTTGCCCAGCCCCCCAGTCCAACGCCGGCATCTCCACATCATGGCTACCACCGACACCGCAAACCGCCGGCTCAAAGTGGAGAGGATCTCCAAGAAGATGGCGCAGCCTCACCTGATGAAGGAGCAGTGCTCCGGAAGCCCGTGATACCAAATAAACCCGTTGGACTTTAACCTGGTATTGTGAGACTTCTTACTGTGGTTTTAATTTAAACAAAGCCTGACAGTTAACTGTTTCCAAGTGCATTCTCCATTGCAACGCTTCCAACAGAATCCCCTTGCCAACCAATGAGCACTCTCTTCTCAATTATTGTTCCCTTTAGATTTGGTATTATTATGCCTCTTTCCTGATGAGTGCAAGGTGAAAAGCTTCAACTGCATGTCTCTTTTCAGCAATATGAAAGAATGCCACTGCCATTGTGGGGTTCTTCAATGATGTCAGCAATCGAAGCAGTCTGACATGAACAAATTTCAAAGTTTTTCCAAATTTGTAATAGTATATAACAGCCACTATGGAATGGACTTATTGGAATGGAATGTTTGCTGATATTGCTGTGTGGAGGGAGGGGGACTTCCATTCGAGAAGCTGGAAGTATTCATCTTTGAGTAGAGAAAGTTAAAGGGAGGTTTAATAGAGGCGTGCAAAATTTAAGAGTGGTTTTGATGGAGTAGATAATGGGAATGTTCAGTAACCAAAGGACAAAGATTTAAGATAACCGGCAAATGAGCCAGACACGAGATGAGGAGAATATTAAAGTTCATTTATTAGTGTCACAAGTAGGCTTACATCCCCCCTCATTTCGATGAGGGGGGATCTTATTGAAAGTTACAGGATACTGCGAGGCCTGGATCGAGTGGACATGGAGAGGATGTTTCCACTAGTAGCAAAAACTAGAACCAGAGGGCACAACCTCAGGCTAAAGGGACAATCCTTTAAAACTGAGATGAGGAGGAATTTCTTCAGCCAGAGAGTGGTGAACCTATGGAACTCTTTGCCACAGAAGGCTGTGGAGGCCAGGTCATTGAGTGTCTTTAAGACAGAGATAGATAGGTTCTTGCTTAATAAGGGGGTCAGGGGTTATGGGGAAAAGGCAGGAGAATGGGGATGAGAAAAAAAATCAGCCATGATTGAATGGCAGAGCAGACTCGATGGGCCGAGTGGCCTAATTCTGCTCCTGTGTCTTACAGTCTAACACTGCTATGAAGTTACTGTGAAAATCCCCTAGTTGCCACACACTGGCGCCTGTTCGGGTACACTGAGGGAGAATTTAGCATGGCCAATGCACCTAACCAACATGTCCTTCAGACTGTGGGAAGAAACCGGAGCACCCGGATGATCTGGATGAGGGTATAGTTGGGTGGATTAGCAAATTTGCTGATGACACCAAAGTCGGTGGTGTGGTAGACAGTGAGGAAGGGTGTCGTAGTTTGCAGGAAGACTTAGACAGGTTGCAAAGTTGGGCCGAGAGGTGGCGGATGGAGTTTAATGCGGAGAAGTGTGAGGTAATTCACTTTGGTAGGAATAACAGTTGTGTTGAGTATAGGGCTAACGGGAGGACTTTGAATAGTGTGGAGGAGCAGAGGGATCTAGGTGTATGTGTGCATAGATCCCTGAAAGTTGGGAATCAAGTAGATAAGGTTGTTAAGAAGGCATATGGTGTCTTGGCGTTTATTGGTAGGGGGATTGAATTTAGGAGTCGTAGCGTTATGTTGCAACTGTACACAACTCTGGTGCGGCCGCACTTGGAGTACTGTGTGCAGTTCTGGTCCCCACATTACAGGAAGGATGTGGAGGCTTTGGAGAGGGTGCAGAGGAGGTTTACCAGGATGTTGCCTGGTATGGAGGGGAGATCCTATGAGGAGAGGCTGAGGGATTTGGGATTGTTTTCGCTGGAAAGGCGGCGGCTAAGAGGGGATCTTATTGAAACATATAAGATGATTAGAGGTTTAGATAGGGTGGATAGTGATAGCCTTTTTCCTCTGATGGAGAAATCCAGCACGAGGGGGCATGGCTTTAAATTGAGGGGGGGTAGTTATAGAACCGATGTCAGGGGTAGGTTCTTTACCCAGAGGGTGGTGAGGGATTGGAATGCCCTGCCAGCATCAGTAGTAAATGCGCCTAGTTTGGGGGCGTTTAAGAGATCCGTAGATAGGTTCATGGACGAAAAGAAATTGGTTTAGGTTGGAGGGTCACAGTTTTTTTTTTTAACTGGTCGGTGCAACATCGTGGGCCGAAGGGCCTGTTCTGCGCTGTAATGTTCTATGTTCTATGTTCTATGTTCACCCGGAGGAAACCCACGCAGACACGAGAAGAATGTGCAGACTCCGTACAGACAGTCACCCAAACCAGGAATTGAACCCAGTTCCCTGGCGCTGTGAGGCAGCAGTGCTAACCACTGTGCCACCGTGCCACCCATCTTTACACATTTGGAATGAATTGGCTGGAAAGGCAACGGAAGCTGATGGGATGTTGACTTTCAAAAGGGAATTGGAAAAGGAAGGAAACACTTCAGAAGATAGTAACAGGAGGAGGCCATTCGGCCCCTCCACCTTGTTCTGCCATTCAATGAGATCACGGCTTATATGTGGTCGAGCTCCGTATACCTCCCTTTGGCCCTTATCTCTGCTTAACAAAAGTTTATCTATCTCAGATTTAAAATCAGCAACTGATCTCGCATCGACTGTCGCTTGTAGAGAGTTTGCAGGACTGGGAGCAAAGAGAACTGGAACAAATTGCATAGCCCTTTCAGGGAGCTGGAATGGACATGATGGGCCGAATGGCTGTGGTGTATGATTTGGATTCTCCCTGCAATCAGGCAGGTTTGGGCTGCATTTGCTGCAGCTGCGAAAGGTCAGATCACGGCATTATCTGTAAACATCTAGAAGGAAGTCACACCCAGTCGTGGATGGCAAGTCCTTATCAAAACATTGCGCAGCAGAGATCAAGCAAAATAGAGGAATGTTATACCGTCAGAAAGCAGTTTGAGTAAAAGGTCAGCAACTTTACAAATGATTAAAGTCCCACATGTGCAATTGCTGAGGTTGCGAGCAGATACACACTTGTGCTTCTCAAGGATGTGCTTATCAAATGTTCGCTCAGCCATCCTTCACTCTTCAAACTCAACCAACTACAATCAATCCAAATCTCAACTCATCATCTTGTTACCTCCTCAACGCCCTGGATTTCCATTATCTTGCTCCTCACCAGACTTCACGGGGCAGCATGGCGGTTAGCACTGCTGCCTCACAGTACCAGGGTCCTGGGTTCAATTCTGGCCTTGGGTCACTGTCCGTGTGGAGTTTGCATGTTCTCCCTGCGTCTGCGTGGGTTTCCTCCGGCTGCTCCGGTTTCCTCCCACAGTCCAAAGATGTGCAGGTTAGGTGAATTGACCTTGCTAAATTGCCCATTAGTATCCCAAGATGTGTAGGTTAAATGGGTTGGCCATGGTAAAATGTGCAGGATTAGAGGGGATTAGAGGGCCGAATGGCCTTTTTCTGCACTGTAGGGATTTTATGATTCATCATTTACTTATCTATTTTTATTCATTCGTTGGACATGGGCGTCACTGGCTGGCCAGCTTTTATTGCCCATCCTTAGCAGCCCTTGTTCAGAGGGCAGTTGAGAGTCAACCACATTGCTGTGGCTCTGGAGTCATATGTGGGCCAGACCAGGTAAGATTTCCTTCCCTAAAGAACATTAGTGAACCAGACGGGTTTTTCCAACAATCGGCAATGGTTTCATGGTCATCTTAACTCCAGATTTTTTTTATTGAATTCAAATTCCACCATCTGCTGTGGCGGGATTCGAACCCGGGTCCCCAGAACATTAGCTGAATTTCGGGGATTAATAGTCTAGCAATAACACCACTAGGCCATCGCTTCCCCAATATGGACCGGTGTCCATATCAAGTTCATTATGCTCTCCACTATATAATATTCTTGGGTTACGCTACTCAGTGAATCTTATGCCACTCATGGTGATTTTTGCTTCTATGCCACTGATCTATTCCTCGTTCTCCAGCCATTCTCTCCTCCATCACTGGTGTCTGTGGATTTAACAATCTTACCCCGACCCTCTGGAGCTCCCTTGACTTCACCTCCTCCTTGCCTGCTTTGAAATGCCAATTTCAACAGCGTTCATTTCAATTGCTTTTCTGTTTTTGTGACCCCATTTACCAATTCTTCACCTTCCCACTCAGTGTCCTTTTACACTCATCTGATCTTTGAGATTGCAAACGCGACGTAGAGAGCAAGGTGTTGCCCGGTGACCAATGGCTCCATAAACTGTTCTTTCAAGGTTAAAAGTGTGTAACAGAATCTAACGCTGAAGACCAAAACATGGTATTTAAATGCCCCATAACTCGTATCTTTACGTCCCCGATAACCATATTGTTATAACATTTCAAATAAATTGGCCAACATGAGTCATTCACATTCACCTCCTAGTCACCAACTTTCTAACCTTCCCTAGCTTTACATTGAGTAGAATTAGCCCACAACACAAGCATCTGACTAAGTGAGAAACCACCAAACACATCGCTTCAAATGATTCACTGCTATTGCTCACCGATATTTCACTGAGGCAATCCCTGCGAACTCGCCGATCTTTATCATGATCTCGAGATCACAAACCTTCAACATTTAAAGCAGCCACACTTCGCAGCTTCTGATTTTAATATTATAACCTCTTATTTGGAGTGTATTCAGGCAGGAGCAAGACTTTAGCAGCATCAGGAAGATCAAAATCGTTAATGGATTCCATTTGAAAGAACTTGCGAATGATTACTCTGTATGTAACCATATGTGTGAAACCAGCCTCCCATCCATTGACTCTGTCTACACTTCCCGCTGCCTTGGCAAAGCAGCCAGCATAATTAAGGACCCCTCGCACCCCAGACATTCTCTCTTCCACCTTCTTCTGTTGGGAAAAAGATACAAAAGTCTGAGGTCACGTACCAACCGACTCAAGAACAGCTTCTTCCCTGCTGCCATCAGACTTTTGAATGGACCCTACCTCGCATTCAGTTGATCTTTCGCTACACCCTAGCTATGACTGTAACACTGCATTCTGCACTCTCTCCTTTCCTTCTCCATGAACGGTATGCTTTGTCTGTATAGCGCACAGAAACAATACTCTTCACTGTATGTTAATACATGTGACAATAGTAAATCAAATCAAAAAATCAAAATATGTAACTGGAGGTAGAGAATGATCTTTTTAGAAAGTGGGCAGGTTGGTTAGAAAGCACCTGAAGCTTCATTGAAGAATTGAATGTCTGTCCAGCGGTTTATTAACCCATTGGGATGACCTGTATGAAATATTTAATGCTATCTCTGCTTAAAGTGGGGCCGCCCACACTGTGGAAATGATTGGCTAAAGCCTCGCTGTTCTACAGCGCAGCAGGAAATTCACGGCCTCATGCAACCCAATTATAAAGGTTATCGATGAAAGGCCATCTGTAGCTATAGTTAATGAAAGGTCATTGACCCCAAACATTTACTCAGGGCTGTGAAGAGAACCGCAGAAGGCTTTCCAGGCAGGGTACTGGGAGTTATAGAATCTAGAATCATAGAATCTACAGTGCAAAACATAAGAACTACTAGCAGGAGTAGGCCATCTGGCCCCTCGAGCCTGCTCCGCCATTCAATAAGATGATGGCAGATCTTTTCATGGACTCAGCTCCACTGACCTGCCCGCTCACCATAACCCTTCATTCCTTTCACTGAAGGAGGCCATTTGGCCCATCGAGTCTGCACCGACAACAATCCCACCCAGGTCCCATCCCCCATCACCCCATTTATTTATCCTCCTAATCCCCCAGACACTAAGGGGCAATTCACCATGGCCAATCCACCTAACCCACGCAGACACAGGGAGAACGTGCAAACTCAACACAGATAGTCACCCGAGGCTGGAATTGAACCAAGTCCCTGGCGCTGTGAGGCGGCAGTGCTAACCACTGTGCCACCGTGCCGCCCCTACTACCCAAGTGTCTTTGAAAATCTTGACTGTGAGTTTCCTGGCCATCAGCCAACATGGTTGACAGGCTGCTTGCCCGTTGGTTACGACAACAGCTGGGGAGGGAAGGGGATGCCAGGTACATTGGAGATTGTGGTCGTGGCTGAGTAGGAGCTTGCGGAGTTGTGGGCCACGAGTAGGAGATACTAAAGGTGAGGGGGCTCGTAGATTGGGGGTGAGTTAGAGACTGAAGAAAGTTGGAAATTGGGTAGGAGAGTAGGGAAAAAATGTTATTTAGTCACCATAATCCGGAGCCTGTTCGGGTACGCTGAGGGAGAATTTAGCATGGTCAATGCACCTAAGCAGCACGTCTCTCAGACTGTGGGAGGAAACCGGAGCACCCAGAGGAAACCCGCACAGACACAAGGAGAACGTGCAGACTCCGCACAGACAGTGACCCGAGCTGGGAATTGAACCTGGATCCCTGATGTTGCGAGGCAGCAGAGCTAACCCCTGTACCACCGTGCCGAGTTCACAGATTAGGGGTGTGGGAGTCAGAGATCAAGGAGTTGCAGATCACGGAGGTCATAAGGGATGGAGATACCCGATTTAATCCTGCTTTTATCCATAAACTATGAGTTCCCACGTCCTTCTATCTCACCAGGAAGGTATGAAAAGTGAACATCTAACAGCGGAAGATGAAAAATTGAAGCTATACTCTTATTGCTTCTTCTTGGATAATGTATGTCAACCGGTTGACTTTTTATCATTTGTTCCCAGGATGAAGGTGCAGTCAGAATAACAACATTTATTATATATCCCTACCTGTCCTTCACAGATGCTGGCGGATCATCTTGTAGAATCATAGAATCCATACTGTGCAGAAGGAGGCCATTCAGCCCATCGAGTCTGCACCGACCACAATCCCACCCAGATCCTATCCTCATAACCCCACCTATATACGCTAGCTAGTCCCCTTGACACTATGGGGCATTTTAGCATCGCCAATCAACCTAACCCACACATCTTCTTGAACTATTGAGGAGGAACTTCTTCACACAAAGGGTTGTGAATCTGTGGAATTCCCTGTCTAGTGAAGCAGTTGAGGCTACCTCACTGAATGTTTTTAAGGCAAGGATAGATAGATTTTTGAACAGTAAAGGAATTAAGGGTTATGGTGAGCGGGCGGGTAAGTGGAACTGAGTCCATGAAAAGTTCAGCCATGATCTTATTGAATGGCGGAGCAGGCTCGAGGGGCCAGATGGCCTACTCCTGCTCTTAGTTCTTATGTTCTTACAGTAATCCTTTTGATGATGGTTTCCCACATTGTCATTAGATAGAGAAAGATATCGGAGGGGAATTTTCCTGCCATTCATGCCGGTGGGGTTTTCAGGTCCCGCTGCAGTGAACAGAGATTTGGCTGGGCGCCAAATTCTTCATCCTCGCTTGTAGCAAGGACGGGGCGTGAATGGCTGGAAAACTCTCGCCATCATCGGTGAGAGGTTTTAAATAAATATAGCTACCATCAAGCCCTACTACCCTTCCGAATACCCTTCTGCTAATTTCAGTAGGCTGCAGCTTATATGTTCCACTTGCTGACGTTCAAAAAACTGAATAAAGTGGAAAAAATTGAAATTATACACTTGGGAATATGCTACTTATATTGAGTGACTTTCACTTACTTCAGTAGCAGAAAATCACTTCAGTTTACAATGGCTTTTTACTTGAACAATTCCAAGGGGCTCATGATAAAAGACTGGCTTAAATTGAGGAGGTACAGTGGCACAGTGGTTAGCACTGATGCCTCACAGCGCCCAGAGTCCCGGGTTCAATTCTGGCCTCGGGTCACTGTCTGTGTGGAGTTTGCACGTTGTCTGCGTGGGTTTCCTCCGGGTGCTCTGCTTTCCTCGCACAATCCATAGATGTGCGGGTTAGGTTGATTGGCCATGCTAAATTGCCTCTTATTGTCTGGGGATTAGCAGGGTTAATATGTGGGGATATGGCCTGTGTGGGATTGTTGTCAGTGCAGGCTCAACGGGCTGAATGGCCTCCTTCTGCACAGGAATTAGGAGCAGAAGTAGAGTCCTTTGACCCTGCTCCACCATTCAATCAGATCTGCCTGATCTCTCCTAGGTCTCAAATCCACCTCCCTACCTGCTCCCCATATCCCTTTAACCCATTTTCTTATCAGAAGTATATCTACTCTCCTTTAAACTATTTAATGATTCAGACTCCACCGTGCTATGGGGCAGCGAGTTCCACAAATTCACCACCCTCTGCGAGAAGTAGTTCCTCCTCATCTCAGTTTTAAATCGGCCGCTCTCAACCTATACCTGTGACCTCTTGTTCGAGATTGCCCCACAAGGGGAAACATTTGGTCTATGTTTACTTTATCAATCCCTTTTAGTATTTTATATACCTCGATCAGATCCCCTCTCATCCTTCCAAACTCCAGCGAGTATAAGTCCAAACAGTTCAATCTCTTCTCATACGTCAACCCTTTCATCCCCGGAATCAATCTGGTGAACCCCCTCTGAACTGCCTCCAATGCCACCGCCTCCTTCCTCAAATAAGGAGACCAGAACTGTACACAATACTCCAGATGTGGTCTCACCAACACCCTGTATGGATTCTACCATTTTATGAGGCACACGAGGAGGAACATTGACTGGTGGCAACCATGACGACTTGTTGCTGCTAATTCTCATGCGGGTTCGCCGAGCAACAATGAACCACAAAATTCAGAACAAGAATGAATTCCAACATTTTCACGGGTTTCATTTACTCTGCACTGTGAATTTATGACGTTCGCTGTGTAACATGTGAATGGAAACATTGCTATTTTCCATAACCTGCTTCCTATAAACTTATGTCAACAAAGTGAAACTAATGTTGCCTAAATTACATGATGTTCACATGATTCAACAGCCTGAGTTCTCAGTGGGTCCACTTTTACAATTCTCACTACAGCGGAACCTTGTATTTCCTTTCTCTGACAAATTTCCACATCAAGTCATAACTTTTAGGTGACTACAGTGGTCTACTGGTGAATTGTAAATGTGAAATGATACTTTCGGTCCTCTCAAACTGTTTTACATTTTTTGGGACATGGGCATCCCTAGTTGGCCAGCATTTATTGCCCATCCCTTCATAAGTTCATAAGTTCATAAGATATAGGGGCAGAATTAGGCCATTCGGCCCATCGAGTCTGCTCTGCCATTCGATCATGGCTGATATGCTCCTCATCCCCATTTTCCTGCCTTCTCCCCATAACCCTTCAACCCATTACCAATTAAAAATCTGTCTAACTCCTCCTTAAATTTACTCACTGTCCCAGCATCCACCGCACTCTGGGGTAGCGAATTCCACAGATTCACAACCCTTTGGGAGAAGTAGTTTCCCCTCAACTCTGTTTTAAATTTGCTACCCCTTATCCTAAGACGATGACCTCTCGTCCTAGAATGCCCCACAAGAGGAAGCATCCACTCCATGTCTATTTTATCCATACCTTTTATCATCTTATATACCTCAATTTGATCTCCCCTCATTCTTCCGAATTCCAGAGAGTATCAGCCTAAACTGTTCAATCTCTCTTCATACGACAAACCCCTCATCTCTGGAATCAATCTAGTGAACCTCCTCTGAACTGCCTTCAATGCCACTACATCTTTCCTCAAATACAGGGACCAAAACTGTGCACAACACTCCAGCTGCGGCCTCACCAATGCCTTGTATAGTTGCAACAATACATTTTTACCTTTATATTCTATTTCTTTAGCTATAAATGCCAACATTCCATTCGCTTTCTTTATTATCTGCTGCACCTGCATGCTAGTTTTCTGTGACTCATGAACGAGGACACCCAGATCCCTCTGCACCGGAGCACCCAGAAATCTCTCCCCATTTAGATAATAAGTTGCCTTCCCATTTTTGCGACCAAAATGTGTGACCTCACACTTATCCACGTTAAACTCCATCTGCCACATTTTGGTCCACTCTTGTTGCCCTTGTTCAGAGGGCAGTTGAGAATCAGCCACACTGTTGTGGCTCTGGAGTCACATGTCGGCCAGACCAGGTAAGGACAGCAGATTTCCTTCCCTAAAGGACATGAGTGAATCAGATGGGTTTTTCCAACAATCGACAATGGTTTCATGATCATCAGTAGATTATTAATTCCAAATTTTTTTTATTGAATTCTAAGATGTGCGGGTTAAGGTTGATTGGCCATGCTAAACTGACCCTAGTGTCAGGGGGATTGGCAGGATGGTTACGGGAATGGGGCCTGGGTGGGATTGTGTTCAGTGCAGACTCGATGGGCCGAATGGCCTCCTTCTGCACTGTAGGGATTCTATGATTCTATAATTCCACCATCTGCTGTGGCGGCATTCGAACCCCAGTCCCCAGAACATTAGCTGAGTTTCTGGATTAATAGTCGAATGATAATACCATGAGGTCATTTCCTCCCCAAATCCTGGTTTATAGGATCTCAAACACCTCAGACAAGATGGCTGTCAGATTTAATGAGATTTGCAACAAAAATGAGCTTCTCAAACCTGGAATAACTGAAGATGTGAGAACAGAAAAGAGATAAAATTTAATAATGAGTGGGAACATATTCAACCCGCAAAAATGAATAATCAGTTTGTCATCATCGCCCGACTTCATTGATACCCCAAACCCCATCCATGCATATCACAATTTTCTGTTAGATTTCCCCCCCAATACCCCTATACAATAACCCTTTATAAAATAACATTGTGAAACAATACTCTCAGCTTTTGATCTTAGCAAATCTGGTTTTAGTTCCCCAATGCATATTTGTCTACCTATGCATCTAGATATAGAGAATGTATTTTTATCTGAAAACCAAAGCTTCTAAAAGTGGTGGGCACTGTATTACATTGAAAGGAAGGCAAGGTTTCAGTGTTCAGAGGTGACAATAAAGGTCACGCTTGTGTGCAGGAGAGACATGATTTTCCCTTAGCTGTGACACACAGAATGAAAACTGCAAGATTGCTCTTATTCTGTAATTAATACACCAGAGTACTCCAGAGTATGATAATGCTTTTGGGATCTGGTCAGGAATCCCACCATGGCAGAAATTTGAATTCTGGAATTAGAAATCTAATGATGACCATAAAACTGCTGTTAATTGTCGTAAAAGCCCATCTGGTTCATTAATGTCCTTTCCGGAAGGAAATCTGCCATCCTTACCTGGCCTGGCCTACTCCAGCTGATGTGGAGATGCACATTAATTTACACATTATTTTGTAAATTCAGTTTGTGTCTTTATATGCCCTGTTTGTGAACAGAACTCCCACTCACCTGATGAAGGCGCAGCGCTCCGAAAGCTAGTGGCTTGTGCTACCAAATAAACCAGATGACTTTAACCTGGTGTTGTGAGACTTCTTACTGTGTCCACTCCAGATGTGGAGATGCCGGCGTTGGACTGGGGTGAACACAGTAACAGTTTTAACAACACCAGGTTAAAGTCCAACAGGTTTATTTGGTAGCAAATACCATTAGCTTTCGGAGCGCTGCTCCTTCATCAGATGGAGTGGAAATGTGCTCTCAAACAGGGCACAGAGACACAAAATCAAGTTACAGAATACTGATTAGAATGCGAATCCCTCCAGCCAACCAGATCTCAAAGATACAGACAATGTGGGTGGAGGGAGCATTAAGCACAGGTTAAAAAGATGTGTATTGTCTCCAGACAGGATAGCCTGCAAGTCCAGGAGGCAAGCTGTGGGGGTTACTGATAATGCACAGCAATGTTGTTGCCTCATAAGTGCCCGCTGGGCAGCACGGTGGCACAGTGATTAGCACTGCTGCCGCACAGCGCCAGGGACCAAGGTTCAATGCCAGCCTTGGGTCACTGTCTGTGTGGAGTTTGCATGTTCTTCCCGTGTCTGCTTGGGTTTCCTCTGGGTATTCCAGTTTCCTCCCACAGTCCAAAGATGTGCAGGTTAGGTTGATTGGCCATGCTAAATTTCCCCCTAGTGTCAGGGGGACTAGCCAGGTAAATGCATGGTGTTACAGGGATATGGCCTGGGTGGGATTGTTGTTGGAGGGGCTCGATGGGCCGAATGGCCTCCTTCTGCACTGCAGAAATTTGGCATGTCAGCTATGACTCTCACCAACGTTTACAGATGCACCATAGAAAACATTCTTTCTGGTTGTATCACAGCTTGGTATGGCTCCTGCTCTGCCCAAGACCACAAGAAACTACAAAAGGTCGTGAAAGTAGCCGAATCCATCACGCAAACCAGCCTCCCATCCATTGACTCTGTCTACACTTCCCGCTGCCTCGGCAAAGCAGCCAGCATAATTAAGGACCCCACGCACCCTGGACATTCTCTCTTCCACCTTCTTCCATCGGGAAAAAGATACAAAAGTCTGAGGTCACGTACCAACTGACTCAAGAACAGCTTCTTCCCTGCTGCCATCAGACTTTTGAATGGACCTACCTCGCATTAAGCTGATCTTTCTCTCCACCCTCGCTATGACTGCAACACTATATTCTGCACTCTCTCCTTTCCTTCTCTATGAATGGTATGCTTTGTCTGTATAGCGCACAAGAAACAATACTTTTCACTGTATACTAATACATGTGACAATAATAAATCAAATCAAATCAAAAGGGATTCTATGATTCTACGAAATGGCCAAACAAGCCACTCAGTTCAAGGGTCATCAGGGATGGGCTATAAATGACGGGCCAGCCAGCAACACCCACACCCCATTCCACGAATGAATTTAAAGAAGTAGGAATTGCTTCTCTAACATAATTTCCTTCCAACAAGTTCAAAATCTTAAATGTAAAAATCAAGCAGACAGCGCAGAACCAAGATACCTTTTCACACGGTCACACATCCTTAACTGAGACGGTGGTCATTGTGTGATCTGGATTTTGGATGAAGCGCATGAAGCACTTTTAACTATCAATCCTGTCTGATAAAAGTAATTATTATTCAGCGTTAGCTCGCAGTAAGTACAAATATAGTGACAAGAAAGTTCGAAGAAAGGGTACTTTGGTAAGAACTTAGAACGAGGAACAGGACTAGGATATCAAAGAACAAAGAACAAAGAACAGTACAGCACAGGAAACAGGCCCTTCGGCCCTCCAAGCCTGTGCCGCTCCTTGGTCCAACTAGACCAATCGTTTGTATCCTTCCATTCCCAGGCTGCTCATGTGACTATCCAGGTAAGTCTTAAACGGTGTCAACGTGTCTGCCTCCACCACGCTACTTGGCAGCGCATTCCAGGCCCCCACCACCCTCTGTGTAAAAAACATCCCTCTCATATCTGAGTTATACTTCGCCCCTCTCACCCTTGAGCCTGTGACCCCTCGTGATCGTCACTTCTGATCTGGGAAAAAGCTTTCCACCGTTCACCCTATCTATCCCCTTCATAATCTTGTACACTTCTATTAGATCTCCCCTCATTCTCCATCTTTCCAGGGAGAACAAGCCCAGTTTACCCAATCTCTCCTCATAGCTAAGACCCTCCATACCAGGCAACATCCTGGTAAACCTTCTCTGCACTCTCTCTAACGCCTCCACGTCCTTCTGGTAGTGCGGCGACCAGAACTGGACGCAGTACTCCAAACATGGCCTAACCAGCGTTCTATACAGCTGCATCATCAGACTCCAGCTTTTATACTCTATACCCCGTCCTATAAAGGCAAGCATACCATATGCCTTTGTCCAGTTGTCCCTCAACTTATTTGATTTAGTTTAATTTGTTTTTCATTTATTTAGAATAGAGCAGGATATTCCACCCTTCAAGGTTGATTTGCCATTCAGTATGGTTACAGTGATCCCCTCCCTCAGTTCAACCTACCCACATGATCTTTGTATCACTTAACTCCCTTAACAGCCAAGAATGTATTGATCACTATCTTAAAAATATTCAATAACTAAGAATTCACAGCTCTGTGGGGTAGAGAATTCCGAAGATCCAGAACCATTGGAGTGAAGGAATCTCATCTCACCTCTGCTCTAAATGCACTTCATATTCAAATTCCTGATTTCCCTTAAACTAGTGTTCCACAGCGCCCGGGACCCAGGTTCGACTCCGGCCTAGGGTGACAGCGGAGTTTGCACTTTTCTCCCCGTGTCTGTGTGTGTTTCCTCCGGGTGCTCCAATTTCCATCCACAGTCCAAAGATGTGCAGGTCAGGTGGATTGGCCTTGCTAAGTTGCCCTTTAGTGTCCCAAGGTGCGCAGGTTAAGTGGATTAGCCATGGTAAATGCAAACAGTTATGGGGATAAAGCCAGAGGCGATGGCCTTGGTAAGATGTTCTTTTGGAGAGTCAGTGCAGACTCTGTGGGTCGAATGGCCTCCATAGAATCCCCACAGTGCAGAAGGAGGCCATTTGGCCCATCGAGTCTGCACCGACGACAATCCCACCCTATACCCGTAACCCCACACAATAACCCTGCTAATCCCCCTGACACTAGGGTCAATTTAGCATAGCCAATCAACCGAACACACATCCTTGGAGGAAACCGGAGCACCCGGAGGAAAACCATGCAGACACGGGGAGAATGTACAAACTCCACACAGACAGTGAGCCAAGGCCGGAATTGAACCTGGGTCCCTGGGGCTGTGAGGCAGCAGTGCTAACCACTGTTCCACCATGCCACCTCCTTCTCCACTGCTGGGATTCTGTGGATTATATGGATTCTCTGAGTCTGAGGCTGTGATCCTTAGTTCTAGACTCTGTAGCCAAGAGAGACATCCTTCCAGCATCGACACTACATCAAGACCTTTAAAAATTTTACATGTTTCACTTACGTCACCGTCCATTTTTGTCCTCTTTCAGTTATCGATGCCTCATTTCTAAACTCAACAACTTGGAACTGTTGCTATTGGTACCATCATGAAATTCAAACCGCACTAAAATATCACTTCCTGTTAACAGAGGGAAGGACAATCTGCCCCAAGACTACTCTAGGACTGATGTAAAAGGAAGTATTTCATGTTGCTTCAATAGTTGGTCGTTCACAGTCTATGTTGGAACCTAACTTTCTTCAATGCTCTCATCCTTTGTTCAGTTGGAAGTTTCAAAGTGTTTCCAAATTTGTAATAGTTATTAAGTAATCAAAGACGTGCAAAGATAGCAGTTACTATCACTGGATTATAAAGTGTTAGTAATGGAAAAAATAATTACTGCTAAGACCACAGTCTCAGTAGAAGAGATCAGCTACTTAGAACCAAAATCCAATTACTGCCCATCTCTCAATCATCAGCAAATTGATGGAAGGGGTCGTCGACAGTGTCATCAAGTGGCACTTACTTAGAAACAATCAGCTATTGATGTTCAATTTGCGTTTTTCTCGGACCACTCAGCTCCTGACCTCATTATAGTTCAAACATGGACAAAAGGACTGAATTCAAGAGGAGAGGGGGAAGTCACTGTCCTTGACATCAAGACAGAATTTGACCAAACGTGTCACCAACTGGTTGGAATCATACGAAGGATATTTGGCCTGTTCGCTACGACTCTCACCAACTTTTACAGGTGCACCATAGAAAACATTCTTTCTGGTTGTATCACAGCTTGGTATGGCTCCTGCGCTGCCCAAGAGCGCAAGAAACTACAAAAGGTCTTGAACGAGCCTCCCATCTATTGACTTTGTCTACACTCCCTGCTGCCTCGGCAAAGCAGCCACCATAATCAAGGACCCCACGCACCCCAGACATACTCTCTTCCACCTTCTTCCATCGGGTAAAAGGTCTGAGGTCACGTACCAACCGACTCAAGAACAGCTTCTTCCCTTCTGCCATCAGACTTTTGAACGGACCTACTTTGCATTAAGTTGATCTTTCTCTACACCCTAGCTATGACTGTAACACTACATTCTGCACTCTCTCCTTTCCTTCTCTATGAAAGGTATGCCTTGACTGTATAGCACGCAAGAAACAATGCTTTTCACTGTATACTACTACATGTAAGAAGTTTAACAACACCAGGTTAAAGTCCAACAGGTTTATTTGGTAGCAAAAGCCACACAAGCTTTCAGAGCTCCAAGCCCCTTCTTCAGGTGAGTGGGAATTCTGTTCACAAACAGGGCATATAAAGACACAGACTCAATTTACATGAATAATGGTTGGAATGCGAATACTTACAGCTAATCAAGTCTTTAAGATACAAAGAACGTGAGTGGAGAGAGCATCAAGACAGGCTAAAAGTGGCAGTAATAAATCTAATCAGATCAAATCAACATTAAATCTGGCACAAAGGAAGATGATGTGCTGGTTGGAGATCAAACATCTCAAGTCCCAGGATATCACTTCTGAAGTTCTTCAGGCTAGTGTCCTAGGCCCAACAACCTTCAGCTGCTTTATCAGTGACCTGCTCTCCATCATAAGGTTAGAAGTGGGGATTTTCATTGATAATTGTATGATGTTCAGCACAATTTGCGACTCCTCAGATATTGAAGCATTTTGTCCAAATGCAACAAGATCTGGACAACATTCAGGATTGGACTGATAACTGGCAAGTAACATTCATGCTACACAAGTGGCAGTGGCCATCTCCAACAATAGAGAGAATTCACCATCTCCCCATGACATTCAATGGCTTTACCGTCACTGAATTCCCCACTATCAACATTATGGGGGTTACCATTGACCAGAAACTGACTAGCCAGACACTGTGGCTACGAGAGCAGGTCAGAGTCTGGGAATTATGTGGTGAGTGACTCACCACCTGACTCCCCAAAGCCAGTCCACTGTCTATAAGGCACAAGTCAGAAGTATGATTGAGTACAATTTATTTGCCTGGATGAGTGCAACTTCATCAACACGGGGCGGCACGGTAGCACAGTGGTTAGCACTGCTGCTTCACAGCTCCAGGGTCCCAGGTTCGATTCCCGGCTCGGGTCACTGTCTGTGTGGAGTTTGCACATTCTCCCCGTGTCTGCGTGGGTTTCCTCCGGGTGCTCCGGTTTCCTCCCACACTCCAAAGATGTGCGGGTTAGGTTGATTGGCCAGGTTAAAAAAAATATTGCCCCTTAGAGTCCTGAGATGCGTAGGTTAGTGTGATTAGCGGGTAGATATGTGGGGGTAGGGCCTGGGTGGGATTGTGGTCGGTGCAGACTCGATGGGCCGAATGGCCTCCTTCTGCGCTGCAGGGTTTCCATGATTTCCATGACTTAAGAAGCTTGACACTATCCAGGACAAAGTAGCCTGCTAGATTGCCAGCCCACCCCTCACCTCCAACGTCCACTCCCTCCAATTCTATTGCACAGTGGCAGCAGTGTGTATCATTTACAAGATGCACTGCAGCAACTCACCAAGGCTACTTCGACTGTACATTTCAAATCTGTGAATTCTACCACCTAACAGGACAAGGGTAACAGATACATGGAAACACCATCACTTGGAGGTTCCCCTCCAAGTAACACACCGTCTAAACTTGGAAATATATCACCGTTTCTTCACTGTCACTGGGTCAAAGTCCTGAACCTTCTTCCCCAACAGCACTGTGGGTGTACCTACACCGCAGAGACTGCAGCAGATCACCACTGCTTCCTTAAGGGCAATTAGGGATGGACAATAAAAGCGCTGGCCTATGCAGTGATGTCCCACATCCTGCAAAGTAATAAAAAATAAAGTTTTGTGTATCCTGCTGAACCATTGTGTTGTTATGCCAATAATTAGAATGGAAACCCTGTGTGTAAAAAATTGCTTGTAATGGTGTAGCAGGTTGGGGCAGCACAGTGGCGCAGTGGTTAGCTCTGCTGCCTCACAGCGCCAGGCACTGGGTTCAATTCCCGGCTTGGGTCACTGTCTGTGCAGAGTTTGCACATTCTCCCAGTGTCTGCATGGGTTTCCTCCGGGTGCTCCGGTTTCCTCCCACAGTCCAAAGATGTGCGGGTTAGGTGGATTGGCCGTGCCAAATTGCCCCTTAGTATCAGGGAGGCTAGCTAGGGTAAATGCAAGGGGTTATAGAGATAGGGCCTGGGTGGGATTACGGTCGGTGCAGACTCAATGGGCTGAATGGCCTCTTTCTGCACTGTAGGAGTCTCTGATCTATGATTAAACCAAGTTTCCAAAGTTTCTCGCTCAACTCTGTCACCATCTTTTACATGAGAAATAATTCACTAATTGAGCATGGGTAACTTATTTGTACAGTTTATAATAACTCTTCCGTTATGTGATAACAACTACTGCAGTTTTTGTACAAATCATTGATTTGGATACTGCCTACTGCATCGGGTCTTCATTGTAAAAGAACATACACAATGTCCTTCCCTCATGAATGCCTGAAGCAATGCCAGAGCCATGCTTAACATTACGACACAGTGAGGAATTCATATACTCTCAGGTCTGGCACTGTTTAATTGTCTATCTGCAGCCAGAAACATAAGGATGTTCATCATGTCCTAACCAGATGATTACTTCCAGCAACAAAGCGCTGCAATTAACAGCTTGATTTCTTAAAATATTGAAGCTATGAGACCCTACAGACGGAAGCCGTGTTATAGCCTCGGCACTGGGACAGACTCTCAGGTTGGTGAATGTGGGAGGCAGGATTAATGGAGAAAATGTTGGCCGTCTGGGAGTGTAGCCCCCTTTTGGAGCCAGCTCTCCACAGTTAAGTTGCAAGACCAGTTCTAACACAGGACAGAAGCTTTGCCAAAGGGTCATCTGGACTTGAAACATCAGCTCTTTTCTCTCCTTACAGACGCTGCCAGGCCTGCTGAGATTTTTCCAGCATTTTCTCTTTTGGTTTCAGATTCCAGCATCCGCAGTAACTTGATTTTTTATCTAACACAGGGCGCTCTTTTATTGACAGTTTAATCTCCTCTTCTTTCTTCTCCCTTTCCTGGCACTGTGGATGTACAGCTCTCCAGGTATCAGTCACTCAGAGCCTCTGCCATGTGCTCAGGTGTGGGTGGCACGGTGGCACAGTGGTCAGCACTGCTGCCTCACAGCGCCAGGGATCCGGGTTCGATTCCCAGCTTGGGTCACTGTCTGTGTGGAGTTTGCATATTCTCCCTGTGTCTGCGTGGGTTTCCTCCGGGTGCTCCGGTTTCCTCCCACAGTCCGAAAGATGAGCTGGTTAGGTGCATGGGCCGTGCTAAATTCTCCTGTTTCTACCTAGAGTAATGTTCACTAAAGCTGATGTTGAAGGTCCTAAAATATTAGTGGGAGAGTGGCACTGCCAATCACTTTCTGGACCCATGTAAATAGACGAGTACTGTTTTAATCACATTAAAGTTTTTAATTCTCCATTTCATAACATAATATTTTTGGATCTTTAACATCAGCGTTAGTGAACATTACTCTAGATAGAAACAGGAGAATTTAGCATGGCCAATGCACCTAACCAGCATGTCTTTCGGACTGTGAGAGGAAAGCGGAGCACCCGGAGGAAACCCACGCAGACACGGGGAGAACATGCAGAGTTGGGCCGAGAGGTGGCGGATGGAGTTTAATGCGGAGAAGTGTGAGGTAATTCACTTTGGTAGGAATAACAGATGTGTTGAGTATAGGGCTAACGGGAGGACTTTGAATAGTGTGGAGGAGCAGAGGGATCTAGGTGTATGTGTGCATAGATCCCTGAAAGTTGGGAATCAAGTAGATAAGGTTGTTAAGAAGGCATATGGTGTCTTGGCGTTTATTGGTAGGGGGATTGAATTTAGGAGTCGTAGCGTTATGTTGCAACTGTACACAACTCTGGTGCGGCCGCACTTGGAGTACTGTGTGCAGTTCTGGTCCCCACATTACAGGAAGGATGTGGAGGCTTTGGAGAGGGTGCAGAGGAGGTTTACCAGGATGTTGCCTGGTATGGAGGGGAGATCCTATGAGGAGAGGCTGAGGGATTTGGGATTGTTTTCGCTGGAAAGGCGGCGGCTAAGAGGGGATCTTATTGAAACATATAAGATGATTAGAGGTTTAGATAGGGTGGATAGTGATAGCCTTTTTCCTCTGATGGAGAAATCCAGCACGAGGGGGCATGGCTTTAAATTGAGGGGGGGTAGTTATAGAACCGATGTCAGGGGTAGGTTCTTTACCCAGAGGGTGGTGAGGGATTGGAATGCCCTGCCAGCATCAGTTGTAAATGCGCCTAGTTTGGGGGCGTTTAAGAGATCCGTAGATAGGTTCATGGACGAAAAGAAATTGGTTTAGGTTGGAGGGTCACAGTTTTTTTTTTTAACTGGTCGGTGCAACATCGTGGGCCGAAGGGCCTGTTCTGCGCTGTAATGTTCTATGTTCTATGTTCTATGACTCTGCACAGACCGTTCCAAACGGGTGCCAGAGTGTAGCAACTAGGGAATTTTCACAGTAACTTCATTGCAGTGTTAATGTAAGCCTACTTGTGACACTAATAAATAAACTTTAAAGTTCACCCTCGGGGAAGGGGTTTTGGGACATAATAGCTGAGCTCGATGCTCTGTTCTCCTGACATTTTGCACACACTTGATAAAATTAAACACTGAAAATCTGAAACCAAATCAGAAATGGTGGAGACATTCAACAGGTCAGGCGCAAGTCAGTTGGCGTTTTAAGAGCACAACTTTCCTCTGAGCTGAAAGGTGTTCCAGGTGAACTGCAGGAACAGAACAGAAGGGGGGAAAACGCACACAGTGATTGCAAACACATGCACAGAAAACAATCCTTGATGCGTTAAGGTGGAAAAGTGGGAAGTGATTAAATGGTGAACATTGAGAGAAATAGATGAGATATGTGAGAAGCTAGTTTAGTTTATTTATTGGTATCACAAGTAGGCTCACATTAACACTGCAATGAAGTTACTGTGAAAACTCCCTAGTCGCCACACTCTGGCGCCTGTTCAGGTACACTGAGGGAGAATTTAGCACGGCCAATGCACCCTAACCAGCACGTCTTTCGGACTGTGGGAGAAAACCGGAGCACTCGGAGGAAACCCATGCAGACATGGGGAGAACGTGCAAACACCACACAGCCAGTCACCCAAGCCGGGAATCGAACCTGGGTCCCTGGCACTGTGAGGCAGCAGTGCTAACCACCGTGCCACCGTGCCGCCCCTGAGGATTGGCAAACGATGGTGATAATTCACACCGTGGCAACAGATGTCTGAATCTTGGAACCCGGAAGTCAATGATACACTTTCAGAGAGCATCCATAAGAGGAAGTTACGAACAAGGTTAATCACAAACAGCAATAGAGGCTTGTAGAGTTTAGTTGCAGAGCCTTTAGTGTTGATGGATGCATGGATGGACAGCGAGTGACACACCTGCTCCCCTCCATTGCAAAAGGTGGAAGTTGACTGAGAATAAGGTACAGGTGCAGTGCCTCTTTGAAAAGCTTCTTTGTCTGGGCTTGTTAACTACACCTGTACGCTCCTTTATAATAGCTGGCGACAGAATTATATGGTAAATCAATTATTGCATTATAGGAATCTAATTTTTGGTATATTTTGAAAGCCCCCTTCAGTGAATGAGAATCTCTTTATATCTATTTTTCTGTGTAATGTTCACATTTCCAATTTTAACTCTTGCTCATAACAAAACCAGAAATGGGTTCTAAGAAAGATAAGTACACCCCTTCCCGTAAACCTGGCCAGTGTACCTATGACTATAACTAAATTCTTATTTTAGACTGAACAGCAACCAAAACCTGAAAAATATTAAAAATACTAACCATCAATATCTCAGTTCCCTTCAGTTGACCCCACACATCCTCTCTCTTACCAAAATAATCCCAGTACATCAGAATTTCTGCTCTGATGACGCCGGTAAATGTTCACTCTTAAATTGACGATAATTCATTCCATAACTGTGTCCATTCCAGAACATTCAGCAACAACCATCCTTGCAGAATGTAAGCAAGCAAACTCCCCATATGTGCCCAGTAGAATGAGGTCATGTCATGTTAAGGATTTTCCAAAAGTATTTCTCATCTGAATGAATTCTCAATCCTTTTTCATAGAAACACAAAAAAGGACAGCACAGAAGGAGGCCTTTCAACCCATCTATCTGTGCCAGCTCTTTCGAAGAGCGTTCCGATTAATCCAGTTGCTTCTTTTCTTTCCTCATATCCCTGCAATTATTTTCTCCTCAAGTATTTCATTCCCTTTTGAACCCCATAATTGAGTTTGTTTCCCCCATCCTATACAACCATAGAACCCCCAAGATGCAAAAAGAGGCCATTCGACCCATTCTGCACCATCTCTCTGAAACAACATCCCACACGGGCCTTCCCCCTCCACTCTACCCCATAACCCCACACAGAAATTTGAGAGAGGTATTCAAAATCACAGGGATCTGGACAGGGTGGATAGAAAGAAACTGCCTCTATCGACAGAAGGATTGAGAACCAGAAGATGCCAAATTTAATGTAAAGGACGAGATAGCCAAAGGGAACACGGCTAATCTGCCTAACCTACACATCTTTGAACACGAAGGGGCAATTTACCCTGGCCAATCCACCCAACCTGCACATCTTTGGACTATCAGGTAGTGCATTCCGCATCCTCACCATTCACTGAATCTTAGAATCATAGGATCTTAGAATGGTTTCAATATAGAAAGAGGCTATTTGGCCCATTGTGACCATGCCAGCTCTGTGCAGGAACAACTCAGCTAGTTCCGCTTGCCCACTGTTACCCTGTAACCCTGCAATTTCCTTTCTCTTCAGATAATTGTCACATTCCCTTTTAGAAAAAAAAGCAACTGAATCTGCCTCCACCAACATTTTCAGCAATGCATTCCAGATCCTAACCTCACTCTGCATGAGAAAACATTTCCTCATGTTTCCTTTGGCTATCTTGTCCTTTACATTAAATTTGGCATCTTCTGTTTTCAATCCTTCTGTCGACAGCAGCAGTTTCTTTCGATCTATCCTGTCCAGATCCCTGTGATTTTGAACACCTCTCTCAAATCTCTTCTCAACCTCCCCTTATCTAAAGAGAACAACCCCAGCGTCACGGTGGCACAGTGGTTAGCACTGCTGCCTCACAGCGCCAGAGTCCCAGGTTCAATTCTGGCCTCGGGTCACTGTCTGTGTGGAGTTTGCACATTCTCCCCATGTCTGCGTGGGTTTCCTCCCACAGTACAAAGATGTGCGGGTTAGGTTGATTGGCCATGCTAAATTGACCCTAGTGTCAGGGGATTAGCAGGGTAAATGCTTGGGTTTGCGGGAGTGGGGCCTGGGTGGGATTGTGGTCGGTCCAGACTCGATGGGCCAAATAGCCTCCTTCTGTACTGTGGGGATTCTATGATTCTCTAATCCATCCATGTGAAGGACGTCCCTCGTCTAATATGCATATTAAAAAGAGTGAGTCCCTTGCATTATTGGAACATATCCTTTCCTTTGACTGTTTCATGATTGTCAGTAACATTGGTATGGTTGATTGTAGAAGTGAGGTAGCAATTGGGAAGAGGGTGAGCTGTGGTTAACAGAGATGCATAGTTTGAATGTAGTGTGATAACTTCAGTCAGGCAAATGAGGTTGGCCTGCTAGAGTATGAACTCCCTCCTAAAAGATGTCCCCGATTGAGTCCTAATTGATGGCCCAATCAGGGAGCCTCATGTTCCATATTTAAAGCAGGTGTGTCGGTCTCTCTGTCTGCTGAAGCAGGGACCACACAGTTGTATAGTATGTCTTGTAAATAAAGGAACTTTTGGTGACTGGACCATCGCCTCTGTGGAGTTATTACAGTAGGGGTCAAGAGAAGCACTCCTGCACTTCCCTTGTCAGGGAAATAGGAATTTAGGTAGACTATATGGTCTCTCGAACCTACTGCACCATTCAATAAGAACATGCCACAGCTTGTACCTCAACTCCACTTTCATTCTTTACTTCCATAGTCTCATAATTCTCTTAATATCCAAAAATCCATCAGTCTCAGGTTTGAATGGATTTAATGAGCACTCACACCTCTCCGGGATAGAGATTTCAAAGATTCACATTCTCTGAGTGAAGAGTTTTCTTCTTTTGATTCTTTTCCTGTGGCTATAACTCCTAGTTCTAGGCTTTCCAGCCTGGGGAAACCCTAATGTCAAGCTCTCCAAGGATTCTAAATGTTTCCATGATGTCACCTCTCATTCTTCTCAACTCCAGACAGTATAGTCCTCATACAACAACCCGCTTATCCAGGAATTAATCTGGTTTTACATTCCGCTAAGTATTTAAAACATCTTTCTCTTTGATGGTAACCCAAAGCTGTCCCTTTAAGGACCATTGGATAGGTTACTTATAGACTTGACTTTCTTAAATGCAGCCTCAGCAACGTAGTTGAAGTCAGAACAATTTGATAATCATAGAAATCATAGAAAGCCTACAGTGCAGAAAGAGGCCATTCGGCCCATCGAGTCTGCACCGACCACAATCCCACCCAGGCCCTACCCCCATATCCCTACACATTTACCCGCTAATCCCTCTAACCTACGCGTCTCAGGACACTAAGGGGCAATTTTAGCATGGCCAATCAACCTAACCCGCACATCTTTGGACACATAATGGAGGCATCATGTAGACTAAGCCCCTTATTTGAAAATGCAAAGTGTTAAGACCCAGGCCAGAAAGTCCAAAATGTTTTGTGAAGTTAGCCTAGACCTTAAGTTTTACATTTGATTTTGGCATTAGGGTGAGCATAAAGTGTTTCACTCCAGGTATGATTCAAGTGACCCACTAGGGAGCTTTTATCTAACAATGTTTATCTAGAAACACAGTTAAAGTATATAACAAAAAGAATTAGCATAGCTTTTACCAATTACAAGACTCAAACATAACACCGTGTACTCCTGACACTGGCTACAGACATCACAGTGCCAACAAATTCCAGGAACTGCTGGAAACATCCTGCAGAGAAACATGATTAAAATACATTTCTTAAAGGCACAGTATCATCACAAAAGGATATAATGCCTTTTCAGGCACAGGTTCTGGACACTACTATTGATACATTGCTTGCCTTAATGCAGTCTTTGGCGTCCATCTTATGCCTGCAAAATAGGTGCAACTTCATTGAATTTCTAGATGATAACCTCTCACGTGAAAAATAATACGCAGGGGTATGTTATTCTGATTAAATGTTTGCATTCACCTCTACCGAAATACGGTTGACTCCAAAGTTCTCCTTAGTGGATGGTGCGCAAGGTAAGATTGGCAGCTAAACATGATTAGACCAATAGGTGGATGGATATGGTGCTGGAAATTAAAACGATATTATCACATGAACTCTTAATATATTCATGCCAATTTCCACTATCCACTATTTTAAGCAAAGCATTAACTAATCAGCAATAAGTAAGTTAATGCTTTGATAAAACAGGGGCAAGAGTAATGTGTTGTAAATGTATTTCCACGCAATACATTTAAGCTAACATGTAACTGTGTTAACGATAAATAGATAACCAAGTATGCGTATCATTTAATCAAGGGTTCAGAAGATTCAGAGAGATAATTACTCAGGAGTGACTGGAACTTTATATAATCTCTGCTGATGCGAAGAGATAACAACAGTTACCTGGAAACGTCTACAAGGTTGTCATCCAAAGCGTTTTGATTAAGTCAATATTCAAACAAAATTGTTACTTGCCTGTCACTTGAACCACACATACACGTCTGCCTTCATATTGGTCCCTGACATTTTGTTAGTTAATGTCAAGACTGCTTTCATTTATGTACAGGTCGAATGTCCTTTATCTGTACATCCGAAAACCAATTGCAGCTAATTTGTATGTTGAAGCATGGTAGCACAGTGGTTAGCGCTGCTGCCTCACAGCGCCAGGGACCAGGGTTTGATTCCCGGCTGGGGTCACTGTCTGTGCAGATTCTGCACATTCTCCCATGTCTGCGTGGGTTTCCTCCGAGTGCTCCGGCTTCATCCCACAGTCCGAAAGACGTGATGGTTAGGTGCATTGGCCATGCTAAATTCTCCCTCGGTTTATCTGAACAGGCGCCGGAGTGTGGGGACTAGGGGATTTTCACAGTAACCTCATTGTAGTGTTGATGTAAGCCTACTTGTGATAATAATAAATAAATTTTAAATTTTAATATTACTGGTGGCACGGTGGCACACTTGTTAGCACTGCTGCCTTACAGCACCAGGGGCCGGGGTTCGATTCCCGACTTGGGTCACTGTCTGTGCGGAGTCTGCAAGTTCTCCCTGTGTCTGCATGGGATTACTCTGGGTGCTCCGGTTTCCTTCCACATGTGCAGGTTAGGTGGATTAACCATACTAAATTGCCCCTTAGTGTTCCAAGATGTGTAGGTTAGGGGGATTAATGGGGTAAATACGTGGGGTTACGGGGATAGGGCAGGGGAGGTGTGGGCCTGGTTAAGATGCTCTGCCGGGGAGTTGGTGCACAACTGATGGGCCAAATGGCCTCCTTCTGCACTGCAGGAATTCTATGGATTCTATTCTATGGATTATATTGCTGATGTAATAAGTGTTAACAAGAGAAAGGGTGTGTGACAGTTGGCAAATGGAGAAGCAACAGGATTGGTAGTCTGTAGCTAGCCTAGGTCCTAGGCTATTGTAATGTAAGCAGGCCAGGGACACCCATATTTATGGTAGATAGGAAAATCTAAAATATCTGAACAGCAAAATGCAATCAGCCCCAAGGGTTTCAGATATTCAACCTGTCACGGGTTTAATTGGGTTTAGGTTCAATGTTGGGGCTGTCGGTAGCTGTCAGTGGAGGTGCCACCTGTGGCTGTTAAGGATTCTCATTGTGAAGAGTCAACACTTATCGAGAAACAATCTACAGCTGACTGCTGTGCCCACCATATAATATGCAAATTTAACCCGAAACATAAGCCAAAACATAGGATGGTGTCGATGCACATGGCTGGCATTGTTCACAAGCAGGGCGTGTAGTCTTGCAAAAGTGTTTTTTTTCCCCCTTAGGTAATAAAACATTCACTACATGCGCATGAGAAAAAGCTTGTTATGACGCAGCTTTGATGTGATCTGAGTTATTTATTTTTGATGCAGTTTGAGGAAAACCCAAGTTCGGCGCAAACACCTCCGAGCAGATGAACTAAGTGCTTATTCCCCAATGAGAACACAGTATCATGGCCATCAAACTGCAGCGATATCTAATGCAAATTATTCCGCAAAAGTATTTATTCTTTATCTGGTATGAAGGGAGCTTCATTTACAAGCATTTATTACAGGCATCATTTCAGTAACATCTGAAAAATGCTTGGATCCATTATTAAGCAGGTGGTCACAGCACGGTTATAAAGTCCTACGACAACCAGGCAGAGTCAGTATGGCAGGCTGTCATACTTGACAAATTTACTCGAGTTTTTTGAGACTGTAACAAAGTAGGAGAGATAAAGGGGAACCAGTAGATGTGGTAAACTTGGCTTTCCAAAAGGCATTTGCAACATCAAAGGTCACTGCTCAAGAGAAGTGATCATGGGATTGGGGGTAATGTATGAGCATGGATAGAGGGTTGGCTAATTAACAGGACCCAGGTTATATGGGTTAAATAGCTAGTTATGGGCTCTGACCTGTGGCTTTCCCACGTCCTTGCTATATAGCTGGAAATAAAACAGCTGTTTGAGAGAACTCTGTGACTTGGTCTGCTTACTTGAAGGGTAAAGTTGTGGCCGATTAAACGGTTAAACATCAAAGCCCACAGCAGAGGGACAGACTGAATTGTAGCCACATTTGCTTTAGCACCAATATGAAAAGGCTCAAGTGTATCAGACAACATGTGGTCTCTTTTCAGGGACATCCTGGTATGGATAAAACGTGGAAGAAAGGCCGGTAACCCAGCAAAGCTTCCCTAACAATGGCCTACTTCATTGGACATGTGGATGGTCAACTTTGCCAGGTCAAGGAGTAGTTCCACATGGACGTTCCTCCAATGTTGAGATTTAGAGGAGATTGAAGAGGATTTAGTTTCACCCACAAGGTGGTGGAGAACTGGAACTCACCATCTGAAAGGGTGGTAGAGGAAGAAACCCCTCATAACATTTAAGAAATACTTGAATATGGATGTGAAGTGTTGGAACCTACAAGACCACAGGCCAAGGGCTGGGGTTAGATTGAATGGCTATCTGTCAGCTGGTGTAGACCTGATGGGTTAAATGGGCTCATTCCCTGCTGGAGATTTCTATGATTCTATTTTCCTGCTCCCCTCCATACTGGATAGCCAAAGATCAGGGGTGGGATTTTCCGGCCGCGCTCGCCCCAAGACCTGAAATCCCACCCGAGGTTAACGGACCATAACATGGTCCCGTGTCCTGCCCGCTACAATTCCCGTGGTGGGCGGGATGGGAAAATCCTGCCCCAGGAGTATAGGATTGAAGAGCAGCCGGAAATAGAGGGACGGTCTCTTTCAACTAATGGGATAGGTGGCCGCAATCCCTTACGCTTTGTATAAAGCCCAGGCTCATCCAGGTCACAAAAGCTACAAGCAGTGAATCATTGGAAGAAGATATTTCGATGAGGCTTCTCCAGGCAACACTCTCCATATCAGATCCCCAATGGAACAGGGAACTCCTGCGAAGACAGCCTACCACCTGGTCCACCAGGATGACAGGCGGGAGCACTCTGGATGGGAGAGTTGAGTGTGTAACAGTTTAAACAGCAAAATCAAAGTTTAAAAACATTAATTGACGGAATGTGGGTGTCACCATCTCTGTTGCTCATCGTTAATCACCCTTGAGGAAGTCACACTCAGTGGTTTCCTTGAATCAGTGATTAACGGTTTTGTACAGCTGAGGGGCTCGCTAGGCCGTGTCAGAGGGCAGGTACGAATCAGCCACATTGTGTAGATCTGTAGTCACTTATAGCCCAGACCAGGAAAGGACGGCAGATTTCCTTCCCTAAAGAATTGGTAAACCAGCATTTTTTTCCCCTTAAATGACAATCATGGTTACCATTAACTGAAACTGTTTATTTATTAGTGTCACAAGTAGGCTCACATTAACACTGAAATGAAGTTACTGTGAAAATCCCCCAGTCGCCACACTCTGGTGCCTGTTCGGGCACACTGAGGAAGAATTTAGCACGGCCAATGTACCTAACCAGCACATCTTTCGGACTGTGGGAGGAAACCGGAGCACCCGGAGGAAACCCACGCAGACATGGGGAAAACATGCAAACTCCACACAGACAGTGACCCAAGCCGGGAATCGAAACCAGGTCCCGGCGCTGTGAGGCAGCAGTGCTAACCACTGTGCCACCGTGCAACATTGACATTTTAATCCAAGATTTATCTAATTAAATGAAGTTAGGTTGTTCCACTGCCATGGTGGGATTTGAATTCATATCTCCAGATTATTAAGATTGCTGCTCCACTAACATAACCGTTATGATACTGTGCGCCTAGTGAAATAACACAATGGGGATTCAAAAGACTCCTGTCCTTTCTCTTGCTGACTTTGTCAGTATCAGGGCATCGATGGGCTGAAGGGCCACTGTACGATTCTAAGATTCTATGAGTGACCCTTTTAAGCAAGTGAATATCAGATATTTAAAAGATCCCGCTGCTTCTGCGAGTCAGCTTCTCAGTTTTCAGTAGATTGGGATGTATCATTGTTCAGAATATATTTTTCCAATTTCACTGCAATATATCTAAATCAACCACATTTATCAGAAACAATGAGAGTCTTACCTGATTACATGAAATCAAGCAAAAGAGGGATGTTTCACTGAAGATGGAGAAGAGGCAGAGGTTCTATTTTTGTTGGCACACCTGTTTGGTGTCACAGAGTATAATTGCTCTGTTAACTACATCTCCACATCATCTCCACATCATAACTACAGCAATCTCTTTCTTGCTACAGGGCAAATCAGACCGCATAAGTGGCTCCTGGGCTTTCACCCTCCACTTTCTTTGCATTTTTGTCACACTTGATGTGAAAATTTGCCGCTGCAGAACGAGGGGAACAAGTATGAAATTAACAGCTTTCAAGCAAACCAGGGATGAGATTTGTGTTTCCCCCACAGGCCAGTGAGCTACAAGGAACTTAACAAACACAAAAGGACTGTGTACAAAGAACAAAGAACAGGCCCTTCGGCCCTCAAGCCTGCGCCAATCTGTGCTCAATTCTGGTCGCCTCACTATAGGAAGGATGTGGAAAAGATTGAAAGGGTGCAGAGGAGATTTACAAGGATGTTGCCTGGATTGAGTGGCATGCCTTATGAGGATAGGCTGAGGGAGCTCGGTCTTTTCTCCTTGGAGAGACGTAGGATGAGAGGAGACCTAATAGAGGTACATAAGATGTTGAGAGGCAGAGATCGGGTGGACTCTCAGAGGCTTTTTCCCAGGGTGGAAATGTCTGCTACGAGAGGACACAGGTTTAAGGTGCTGGGGGGTAGGTACTGGGGAGATGTTAGGGGTAAGTTTTTCACACAGAGGGTGGTGGGTGAGTGGAATCGGCTGTCGTCAGTGGTGGTGGAGATGAACTCAATAGGGTCTTTTAAGAGACTCCTGGGTGAGTACATGGAGCTTAATAGGATGGAGGGTTATAGGTAGGTCTAGAAGAGAGGGACGTGTTCGGCACAACTTGTGGGCCGAAGGGCCTGTTTGTGCTGTAGTTTTTCTAGGTTCTATGTTCTATGTTCTAATCACGTTGTCCTATCTAGGCCAACCGCCTGTATCCATCTACTCCCCATCTGTCCATGTGTCCATCCAGATAAGTCTAAAATGTCGCAAACGTGTCTGCCTCAACCCCCTCACTTGGCAGTGCATTCCAGGCCCCCACCACCCTCTGTGGAAACAACTTCCCTGAACACCTCTACTGAACCTTTCCCCCCTTATCTTGAACTTGTGCCCCCTAGTGATTATCATTTCTGTGATTTTGATTTGATTCATTATTGTCACATGTATTAACATACAGTGAAAAGTGCTGTTTCTTGCGCGCTATACAGACAAAGCATACCGTTCATAGAGAAGGAAGCAAGAGAATGCAGAATGTAGTGTTACAGTCATAGCTAGGGTGTAGAGAAAGATCAGCTTAATGCAAGGTAAGTCCATTCAAAAATCTGACAGCAACAGGGAAGAAGCTGTTCTTGAGTCGGTTGCCTTGGGAAAAAGCTTCCAACTGTTCACCCTATCTAAACCGTTCATAATTTTATAGACTTCTATCAGGTCGCCCCTCAGCCTTCATCTTTCGAGGGAGCACAATCCCAGTTTATTCAATCTCTCCTCATAGCTAATACCCTCCATGCCAGGCAACATCCTGGTTAACCTTTTCTGTACTCCCTCCAAAGCCTCCACATTGTAGATAATATTTTTTTAAAAGAATAAAACAATGTCTTGTTGGGATTGGGAAGGAAGGTTATAAAGATAACATCTAGATTGAGCAGATGGAATATAATATTGAACATAAAGCAGGGAGACAGTGTTAGGTAATTGAGGTATTCGGCAGTGCTTCTGATTTAGGTCATTTACCTTGAAAGTGAGAAAGGTATTGCAGACAATGATTCACCTAATCACTCTGTTCAGTCGACTGAGAACACAAACATACTTGCAACATACTTGTGGGCGGCACGGTAGCACAGTGGTTAGCACTACTGCTTCACAGCTCCAGGGACCTGGGTTCGATTCCCGGCTTGGGTCACTGTCTGTGTGGAATTTGCACATTCTCTTCGTGTCTGCGTGGGTTTCCTCCAGGAGCTCCGGTTTCCTCCCACAATCCAAAGATGTGCGGGTTAGGTTGATTGGCTATGCTAAAATTGCCCCTTAGTGTCCTAGGATGCATAGATTAGAGGGATTAGTGGGTAAAATATATGGGGGTAGGGCCTGGGTGGGATTGTGGTCGGTGCCGACTCGATGGGCCGAATGGCCTCTTTCTGTACTGTAGGGTTTCTATGATTTCTATGAAAGATTTTTCCTTCTATCTTGTAAGTGTTCTAACCACTGGCTAAAAGGGTCGTTGTTTAATGTGCCCATAATTTTTTACTGGCAAGGACTAAAGATAGGATTTATTTAGGAATTTTGTCTGCTTTCCTTTGGAGCTGAAGTTTGCAGTCACTAAGAGCTCAAGTTTTCTCTTTGTTTTGTGAATAAACGATTAATTTATCTGAATTGGAGACTGTCACAAACCGGTAGCTGAAGAGAAAACGACTGACCCATGATGGTGCACCTGTAACTGACATTCTCCACGCTCCCCAAGAGGTTTTAAATTACAAAGTGCAACTCCCTCATGATCATTAGCAGCGAATATAACAAAGTTGTACTTTCCCAGACTGCAATGTCCTATTCACATTGAATGGACAATAACAGACTGGGAGTTTGCAATTTTCTGATACGCATTCCAGATTCTCACCAGAAAGGAATTTATTGGAATTGCTTTTACCACTGGCTGGCCACATTCTTCTGGAAGTATTATCACATGACCGCCCCGCCTCCAAACAATCTCTTCCTCACACCTCCCCCCACCCATCTCCAATACCTTCAATAAAATAAATCAATGGAAATGAAAAGAAAATACCTTTTTAAAACATTCATAGAATTCCTACAGTGCAGAAGGAGGCCATTCAGCCCATCAAGCCTGCACGACAACAATCCCACCCAGGCCTTATCCCCGTAAGCCCACATATTTACCCTGCTAGTCCCCTGGCATGAAGGGACAATTTTAGCATGGCCAATCCACCTAACGTGTACATTGTTGGGCTGTGGGAGGAAACTGGAGCACCCGGAGGAAATCCACGCAGACATGGGGAGAATGTGCAAACTCCACACAGACAGTGACCCGAGGCCGGAATTGAACCCTGGTCACTGGACCTGTGAGGCAGCAGTGCTAACCACTGTGCCACCGTACCACCCACTATCATTCCTATGATATATTTCCTGGATTGCTTAAAGCAGCATTCTGGAAATTCACCTTGAATTCTGGAAGGCGCTTGGAAAATCCTGGAGGGTTGACATCCCTGGATTTATCCAGAGTGATTAGGTGAATCATTGTCTGCAATACCTTTCTCACTTTCAAGGTAAATGACCTAAATCAGAAGCACTGGGGAGCATGCAAAGCATTTCTGAAATAGTGGAGTGAGGATTCAGGCAAGCTGGTTCACTGGATGCAACTTTATGGATCTGACTGTCTATTTAAAAATCTTAGATCCACGCAGAGATGACACCAGTTTATGTGTGTGTAATGGGTTTTTGTCACAGTGCCTTAAAATGTCTGCTCCATGGTTCAGGTCTGGCTACCAGCTCTTTATTCAATTTGTTTACTTTTATCTGGGTCCAGGCTTAACCAATCAGGCACTGCGAACATCAATAGTAAACATAGACTCATAATCAAACACAGTACAACTGTGGTGGCGCAGTGGTTAGCACTGCTGCCTCACAGCACCAGGGACCTGGATTCAATTCCGGCCTCGGGTCACTGTCTGTGTGGAGTTTGCACATTCTCCCCGTGTCTGCGTGGGTTTCCTCCGGGTGCTCCGGTTTCTTCCCACAGTCCAAAGATCTGCGGGTTAGGTTGATTGGCCGTGCTAAGTTGACCCTAGTGTCAGGGGGATTAGCAGGGTAAATGAGGGCTGCGGGAATAGGGCCTGGGTGGGATTGTGGTTGTGTCGACTCGATAGGCCGAATGGCCTCCTTCTGTACTGTAGGAATTGTATGGAACTGAACACCATGCTGACCAATCATTTAGAAAGTTTTGATAGATTGATCATAAGCAGAATGACAAATCTTCACACCAGGAGTGTGACAACACTTCAGTGACTGGTCAATTTTGGTTTAACATTTGTGAAGATTGAGAAGAAGTCCAGAAGAGGTTTCTCAACGTATACAGGGTGAAGGCACACCAAAGGCAGGACAAATCCAACCCGGCTAATTACTGCCCCATTAGACCCTCTTGATCATGAGTAATGCGTTAGAAGGGATCATCAACAATGCTATCAAGCAGCGCTTGCTCATCAATAACCTGTTCACTGACACTCAGGCCAGAATTGTCCAACCTCGCCCGTGGCTGGGATTCACCCCACTGCTGTGAATGGAGACTTGGCTCAGTGCCAAATTCTCTGTTCTCGCTGACAGCAGTGGCGGGGTGAACAAGATCGGAGAATTCCAGCCTCAGTCTGGGTTCCCGCCAAGGTCATTCAGCTCCAGACTTCAGGTGAGATTCTCTGGCCTCCCCTGGGCATTTTCTTGGTGGTGGGAGGTGGCCATTCGCTGGTGCTGGGGTCCTCTGGTCCCTCTGCTGTCAATGGGAATTCCCCACTGAAGCCACCCCATGCTGCTGGGAAACCCGTGGCAAGGGGTGTGCCGCTGGTGAGACCAGAGAATCCCACTGACATGAACGGCCAGAGAATTCAGCCCTCATCAGAACCTCGGTTTAAACATGGAAAAAGAGTTAAATTCCAGAGAAGAACTGAGAGCAACTGCCCTTAACATCAAGGTAGCATTTGACCAAGTGGTGGCATCAAAAAGCTCTCACAAAACTGGAGTCAATGGGAATTGGGGGTAAACCGTTCTCTGGTTACTGTCATACCTGGCACAAAGGAAGGTTGTTGTGATTGTTTGAGGTCAATCATCTTAGCTCCAGAACATCACTGCAGGGGTTCCTCAGGATAGTGCCCTAGACCTAAACATCTTCAGCTGCTTCATCAATAACCTTCCTTCCATCATAAGCTCAGAAGTGGGAAGGTTCACTGATGATTGCACAATGTTCAACACCATTGGCGACTCCTCACACAATGAAACAGTCCATGTCCAAATGTAGCAAGACCTGGACAACATTATACTCCAGCTGGCAAGTGTCAAGTAACAGTTGTGCCACACAGGTGCCAGGCAATAACCATCACCCCTTGACATTCAATGGTATTACCATTGCTGGATCCCGCATTATCAGCATCCTGATGGTTACCATTGCCCAGAACTTGAACTGGATTAGCTATATTAATACTATGGAAACAAGAGCAAGTCAGAGGCTAGGAACCCTACAGTGAGTAACTCACCTCCTAACTCCCCAAAGCCTGTCCATCATCTATAAGGCACAAATTGGGAGTATGGTGGGATACTCTCCACTTTCCTGGATGAGTGCAGTTCCGACACTCAGGAAGCTAGATATCAGGGATTTATTGAAAACAGTTCTGCATCGTATTTATGGAAAGTTCCTTAGACCACAGGCACTCACGAGGAAACAGATCAATAACATTTTTCTATGGCTTATACCGCTTCCCACATTCACTCCCTCCACCACCAGCGAACAGTGGCAGCAGTAAGTACCATCTACAAGATGCACTCCTGCAACTCACCAAGCCTCCTTAGACAGCACCTTCCAAACCCACGACCACTACCATCTAGAAGGACAAGGGCGGCAGATACCTGGGAACATCACCACCTGGAGGTTCCCCTCCAAGTCACTCACCATCCTGACTTGGAAACATGATACCATTCCTTCACTGTTGCTGGGTGAAAATCCCCTAACAGCCCCAGTGATTGGAGTGGTTCAAGATGGTCGCTCACCACCATCTTTTCAAGGGCAATTAAGGGTGGCCAATAAATGCTGGTGTAGTCAATGATGCCTACATCCCATAAATGAATAAAAGAAATACAGAATGCCTTTTTGCATTGCTTCAAATACAAAAGCTGATTTGAAACATAAGGATGTACCAACAATGGTTTTCAGCAGCAATATTGTTCCATGCTCAGAGCAGTGTAAGGAATGGACTAACGTTTGTTTCTATGGCAATCTGACTGTAGGTAGCAAGCAACAGTAGAGGAAAGCTTTTAAAAGAGAGATATAGTCTTGACACTACATCAAATGGGAACTTCCAACACCGGCAACTCAATGTTATCAGGAGAACCCTGGCCAGAAGCACAGCTACCTTCAACCCGATTATGAACTCAGCAGCATCAAGAACCAAACTTGGAGAATGATGGGTACAATTCAGCTACTTGTAGCATATACTGAGTTAAAAAAAAATTATTTATTAGTGTCACAAGTAGGCTTACATTAACACTGCAATGAAGTTACTGTGAAAATCCCCTAGTCGCCACACTCCGGCGTCTGTTTGGGCACACTTGAAGGAGAATTTAGCACGGCCAATGCACCTAACCAGCACGTCTTTTGGACCGTGGGAGGAAACTGGAGCACCCGGAGGAAACCCACGCAGACACGGGGAGAACGTGCAAACGCCACACAGATATTGATCCAAGCTGGGGAATCGAACCCCGGTCCCTGGTGCTGTGAGGCAGCCGTGATAATCACTTTATCACTTGATAATCAGTTATCAAGAGAGAAGTAACAACAGGGTTCTAAAGACATTTTTGACTTCTATTCTTTTCAGGCAATCTCCAAGTAATGCAATCTATGGTATTTGTAGATATGCCTGAACTGTAGATGGTGCTATACAGGATGAATATATCTTATTTGGTTGCCTGAAGCCGATTTTGTTGTGACAAGATAGAATTAGTGAGAAGTCTATTCATCTATAGAGCTATTGTCACAGGGAGGACCAATTGTGTATCTGGGAACGTAGTACAATATAACATTTGTATTTACATATTGTTGTATTTACTCATTGACAAGACTGACAGTGCTAACCACTGTGTCACCCTGCCACCTGTGATGCCTCACAGCACCAAGGACATGGGTTCGATTCCCAGCTTGGGTCACTGCCTGTGCAGAGTCTGCATGTTCTCCCCGTGTCCGCGTGGGTTTCCTCCGGGTGCTCCGGTTTCCTCCCACAGTCCAAAGATGTGCAGGTTAGGTGGATTGGCCATGCTAAATTGCTCCTTAGTGTCAGGGGGGCTAGCAGCATAAATATGTGGGGTTAGGGGAATAGGGCCTGGGTGGGATTGTTGTCGGTGCAGACTCAAAGGGCCGAATGGCCTCCTTCTGCACTGTAGGGATTCTATGAATCTAATAAAGATCGAGATGCATGGTCTGTCAATTTTAAGATGATTCTAAGACCTGTGCATGTGCCAGGATTTTCGATGATGTTCGACTGCCTGAGGTGGATCTTGACGGTTTGGGACACGGCGTGTGCGACTGCTAAATGCTGTTTAATTCGGAAAAGTGCAGTGTTAGGCATGTGGGGAGCAGAGTGAATGCTGAACATACATTCACCCTTCAGGGAAAGTACTAAACATGGTGGAAAAAGTAAGACCTGGGTGTTCTGTGCATAGATCTCGGGCGGCACGATGGCACAGAGATTAGCACTGCTGCCTCACAGCGCCAGGGACCCGGGTTCGATTCCCGGCTTGGGTCACTGTCTGTGTGGAGTTTGCACATTCTCCCCATGTCTGTGTGGGTTTCCTCCGGGTGCTCCGGTTTCTTCCCACGCTCCAAAGATGTGTGGGTAAGGTTGATTGGTCATGCTAAATTGTCTCTTGGTGTCAGGGGGACTAGCAGGGTGAATGCGTGGGGTTACGGGGATAGGGCCTGGGTGGGATGGTTGTCGGTGCATGCTCGATGGGCCGAATGGACTTCTGCATTGTAGGGATTCTATGATTCAATGCCATAAAGTGATAGCTGGAGAGCTGGGATGTTGAGGTCCATTTATAGGAAAGTTGACAATAAGGCAACATGCACCATTTCATCCTTTTAAAAGACCTTGGTCAAGTCTCAGTTGGAATAAGGTGTCCAGTTTTGGTCTCCTCATGTGATGAGAAATACCATACCGTTTGGAAGGGTGCTGAGAAGGACCATCAGACTTATCTCCAGTTAAAAACAACTTAGCAAAATAGACTAAATGCACAGGGAATTTACACCTTAGAGAAGTGAAGACTTAAGGGTGA
Source organism: Mustelus asterias (assembly GCF_964213995.1). Classification (NCBI taxonomy): domain Eukaryota; kingdom Metazoa; phylum Chordata; class Chondrichthyes; order Carcharhiniformes; family Triakidae; genus Mustelus; species Mustelus asterias. Next base: position 32,388,894 of record NC_135827.1, read on the forward strand.
TCTGATTGAAGTTTTTATAAGATGATGAAAAGAATAAGTTGTATCCTGGTTGACAGTTTGATCAGATTAGGGAATGGCACGGTGGCACAGTGGTTAGCACTGCTGTCTCACAGGGACCTGGGTTCAATTCCCGGCTTGGGTAACTGTCTGTATGGAGCTTGCACATTCTCCCCGTGTCTGCGTGGGTTTCCTCCGGGTGCTCCGGTTTCCTCCAGATGTGCAGGTTAGGTGGATTGGCCATGCTAAATTGACCCTTAGTGTCCCAAGGTGTGTAGTTTAGGTGGATTAGACATGTTAAATGCATAGGTTACAGGGATAGAGCAGAGGGGAAGGTCTGGATGGGGTGCTCCTTCGGAGAGTTGGTGCAGAGCTGATGGGGGCTGAATGGCCTCTTTCTGCACTGTAGGGATTCTGTTAGGAAGGACTGGAGGTCACAAGGTTAAGCTGTATAAGATCAGATCTGGGTCAGATGTCAGGAGGGGCGGATCCTTTCCAAGAGAATGGTGGTTACCTGGGAGAGGCTGCCAGTTTGTGTGGTGGAGGTCCATTGGTGGAATTCGATCAGGTGATGGCTGCATCTGCTTCTTGCTGGGGCTTCCTTCACCTCTTACTAAAAAGAACTATGTCATAGAATTATCAAGGCCAGAATGATCTGCTGACCAAACGCATTCACAATGGGAGTTGTGGCAGAGGTGGGCGGAGTCTCAGAGAGGAATTTCCCAGATTCTTTCCCTTGGTTAGTCTGGGCTTTTATCTGGTTTTGCCCAGCCTTCTCCCGGGAGATTACGTGGTCTTTGGTGGAGTGGGGAGGGGGAGAGGTGCAGAAGGACAGGTTGAGTAGAACAGAATATAATTTCCAGTTGGTCATTGTCCCTACGTTCATGGTTGTGATGGTCAGTTTGTTCATTCAAGAAACGGAAACTTCCTCCTCCACAGTCCAAAGATGTGCGGGTTGGGTGGATTGGCCATGCTAAATTGCCCCTTAGTGTCAGGGGACTAGCTATGGTGAATGCATGGTGTTAGGGAGATAGGGCCTGGGTGGGATTGTGGTCGGTGCAGGCTCGGTGGGCCGAATGGCCTCCTTCTGCACTGCAGGATTCTATGATTCTAGAAATGAAAGTAGTCTGCATCCCAGAAAAAGGGATGAGAAAAAATATTTTGTCAATATTGCTGATTCTGAAATGGAAGATACATCATGAAGACCAAGGGAAGGTGATTTCTCTCTGCAAATGGGATAGATTAGAATCATAGAATCCTACAGTGCAGAAGGAGGCCATTCGGCCCATCAAGTCTGCGCCAACAGCAATCCCACCCAGCCTCTATCCCTGTATCTCCACACATTTATCCTGCTAATCCCCCTGACACTAAGAGTCAATTTAGCATGGCCAATCCACCTGACCCACAAATCTTTGGACTGTGGGAGGAAACCGGAGCACCCGGAGGAAACCCACGCAGACACGGAGAGAATGTGCAAACTCCACACAGGCAGTCATCCAAGCCAGGAATCAAACCCAAGTCCCTGGTGCTTTGAGGCAGCAGTGCTAACCACTGTGCCACCGTGCCATCCCATGGATTCATAGATGTTTAAAGCACAGACAGAGGCCTTTCGGCCCATTGCATCCATGCTGGTCAACAAAAATCTGACTACATTAATTCCATTTTCCAGCATTTGATCCCCAGCCTTGGATGTTACCTCTTAAATGTTACGAGAGTTTCTGACAGTGCACTTCCTTTCAGCCAGTGAGTCCCAAACTCCCACCAACCTCTGAGTGAGAAGGCTGCTCCACAACTCCTTTTCTAGCCTCCTACCTCTTCCTTTAACTCTATGGGTTGTAATGACAACAGCACAGTTTGTGAATGAGCTGTGATCAGTGGCTGAAGCACGTCGACATTCTAGATTCCATTTAGGCCACACATAAAAAGCAAATTAGGTCAAGATAACTTGACAAAAAAAGAAACTGAAGCATAGCACACTCATACACACACTGATCTGGACCACATCCTTTGCCCCACCAATGGCAAGTATACCTTCAGCCGTCCATGATGTGGAGTTGCCGGCATTGGACTGGGGTGGGCACAGTAAGAAGTCTCACAACACCAGGTTAAAGTCCAACAGGTTTATTTGGAATCATGAGCTTTTGGAGCGCTGCTCCTTCATCAGCCACTCACCTGATGAAGGAGCAGCACTCCGAAAGCTCGTGATCCCAAATAAATCTGTTGGACTTTGACCTGGTGTTGTGAGACCTCTTATTTTAGGTCTTTTGTTCTGGAATTCCCTCCCCAGACCTGTCTTTCGTCTCTTAAGACACCGCTTAAAACCTCCTTTCTTACCCAAGCATTTGGAATGCTTCCTTTGGGTCAATGTAATATTTTGTTTGATTAGGTTCCTATGAAGCACTTTCGGACGTCTTAACCCACACTGAAGATGCTACATGTAGATGAAAGTTGTTGATGGTAGATGATAGATTTCTTGCGTAGGTTAGGAACAGGAAGAGAAAGGTCAGCGTTGTCACGTAGGGCATACACTATAGCTTGGTCACTTCATTAACTAATTGATGTTAAGGTCAATTATAAGGCTTTAAATGATTGGAGAGGTGAGGGACAAGGATTCAGTTCTGGATCCGATTTCAACAGGTTTAGATCAAAGAATAAAGAACAAAGAAAATTACAGCACAGGAACAGGCCCTTCAGCCCTCCAAGCCTGCACCGACCATGCTGCCCGACTGAACTAAAACCCCCTACTCTTCCGGGGACCATATCCCTCTATCCCCATCTTATTCATGTATTAGTCAAGACACCCCTTAAAACTCACTATCGTATCTGCTTCCACTACCTCCTCCGGCAGCGAGTTCCAGGCACCCACCACACTGTGTAAAAAACTTGCCTCTCGCATCTTAAACCTATGCTCCCTAGTAATTCATTCTTCCACCCTAGGAAAAAGCTTCTATCGACTCTGTCCATGCCCCTCATAATCTTGTAGACTTCTATCAGGTCACCCCTCAACCTCCGTCGTTCTAGTGAGAACAAACCAAGTTTCTCCAACCTCGCCTCATAGCTAAATTTAAGTTAAATGCAAATAAGATTACTTAAATCATTCACTCTGGACAAAATGGGGCTCAAGAATGTTAACGTGATTTTATATTTATAATCCAGTTTCTGACAGTTGTGATTGCAACTATATCATAACTGACAAATGCATGGAAGTTTATCCATTGTAGCCCAAGTTTGAAATATAATGAACAAAGTTTAAATAGTAAAACATTTGCTTCTTAAAACTTTCTTCTATAAAGAGAGGACTACCTAACCTTTTATGACCCCAGTATGGTTTCCTGGCTCAAAGTGATTAAGGTTGCTATCAGATTTGTATACAATGTGGTCTACAGTTGGTGAAAAGCATCAAGAATTTACTAAGTTACGAGTATTACTTTCCCTCATAAATTGCATTGTGTAATCACTTTTATTTTTGGTTCTATGATACTCTTTTCTTGTTTTTTTTTGTTTATTATCTAACTCTGGTGAATTTCACTGTGTACAATTTTTTGGTCTCCTTACTTGAGAAAGGATTTACTGGCACTGGAGAGAGTGCAGAGGAGATTCACTAGGTTGATTCCGGAGTTGAGAGGGTTGGCTTATTGGGAGAGACTGAGTAGACTGGGACTTTATTCACTGGAATTTGGAAGAATGCGGGGAGATCTTATCAAAAAATATAAGATTATGAAGGGAATAGATAAGATAGAAGCAGAGAGGCTGTTTCCACTGGCAGGTGAAACTAGAACTAGGGGGCATGGCCTCAAAATAAGGGGCAGCAGATTTAGGACTGAGTTGAGGAGGAACTTCTTCACCCAAAGGGTTGTGAATCTGTGGAATTCCCTGAACAGTGAAACAGTTGAGGCTATCTCATTGAATGTTTTTAATGCAAGGATAGCTACATTTTTGAACAGTAAAGGAATTAAGGGTTATGGTGAGTGGGTGGGTAAGTGGAGCTGAGTCCACGGAAAGATCAGCCATGATTTTATTGAATGGCAGAGCAGGCTCGAGGGGCCGGATGGCCTACTCCTGCTCCTAGTTCTTATGTTCTTATAATCTATCTGAGATAAGGTAAGCCATTCTTGTTAGGCCCTGTTGCAAATTCTGCTTCATGGCCCCATTTCCAAATCCCTATGTTGGCCATTCGCTTGGATTGAATGACTGAAAGATTGAAATCTGATGCGGAACTAAATCTCTGTCCCTCGCACTCCAGTCATTTAAAGCCTTTAACATCAACCAGTTATTGAAGTGACCAAGCCATATCGTAGGCCTTACGCGACAACACTGACCTTTCTTTTCCTGCTTGTAACCTATGCAGGGAACCTATCACCTAACAACACCAATATGCACCCACATAGGGGGCGGCACGATGGAACAGTGGTGAGCACTGCTGCCTCACAGCACCAGGGACCCGGGTTCAATTCCAGCCTTGGGTCACTGCCTGCGTGGAGTTTGCACATTCTCCCTGTGTCTGTGTGGGTTTCCTCCGGGTGCTGCTGTTTCCTCCCACAGTCCAATGATGTGCGGGTTAGGTTGACTGGCCATGATAAATTAATCCTAGTGTTAGGGGTACTAGCAAGGTAAATATGTGGGGTTACGGGAATATGGCCTGGATGGGATTGTTGTCGGTGCAGACTCAATGGGCTGAATGGCCTCCTTCTGCACTGTAGGGATTCTATGATAGCTTTGGGAACCTTGACATTCTATTCGACCCTGGTTTGTGTTTCCAATTTCATATCCACTCAATTATCAAAATTGACGACTTCCACTTTCATAATATTGCCCATCTCTGTTGAATCACACCTCATCTGTTACTCAAACTCTTATCCATTCCTTCTCTTATTCAGCAGAACCAACTATTCTAATGCTCTCCTGGCCTCCCGTCTTCCACTCGTATGATACCCCAGTTGGTAAAACTCATCCGAAACTCTGCTGCCTGTATTCTAACTTGTGCCAAGGTCCATTCGCCAATCATTCCTTTGCTTCCTGATGTACATTGGTGCCTCGGTCATTCAACCCTCAAATTGAGAACTTCCAGTCCTGACTCTCTCATTTATACCTGTGTAATCTTATCCAGCTCTTACGATGGCACAGTGGTTAGCACTGCTGCCTCACAGCGCCAGGGACCCAGGTTCAATTCCGGCCTTGGATCACTGCCTGTGTGGAGTTTACATGTTCTCCTGTGTCTGCATTGGTTTCCTCCAGGTGCTCTGGTTTCCTCCCACACTCCAAAGATGCACAGGGTAGGTGGATTGGCCATGCTAAATTGCCCCTTAGTGTCCCAAGATGTGTGGGTTAGGGGGATTGGCTATGCTAAATTGCCCATTAGTGTCCCAGGATGTGTCGGTTAGGGGGATTATCGGGGTAAATATGTGGGTTAACAGGGAAAGGGCCTGCACGGGATGCTCTGTTGGAGACTCGATGGGCCGAATAGCCTCCTCCTGCACTGTAGGGATGCTATGATTCAAAGGTCCATGCTATAGTGGCTGTTCATACAGTTCCACTTCTTTCAAGACACCATTGGTGTCTGTGGCTTCACTAATCTCTGGAGTTTCCTCTCAAAACTTTGTCCGCTCCTTTTAACACATTTAAAACCGACTTATTTGATTAAGCTTTTGATCAATCGTCCTGATATAGCTGTCTTCAAATTTGGTGCTAGATTTTGTTTGATTGAACACACGGAAATTTTTACTTATCTAAAGGGCTGTGTGAGTGCAAATTCCTATCGGTGTAATACACCCATCACACACTCTGATGACACAATGAATGGTCACAACTGATGCTTACCATATCGAACCCATTTTCAAGCCAGTTAATCTGTAAAAATTAAGTGTTGACTGAGCACATTCACTGTTTACTTTACACCAGGCTAGCAACAGCACTTTGCTAGCAAAGTTTATAGGAAATGAGTGCAGAAGATTCGGAGAAACATTGAAACCACCAACCAAATATGGTACAGGATCCCCTTGTCAAGTAGGAAATGGGAGGAGTCAATACTTGAAGCAGCGTTGTGGTGCACCCTGAGATCACTATCAAAGGTGCCGACTCACGGAAGAAAAGGTGTGTGCACAATTTAGCAGTCGGAATGATCCATTCCACCACCCTCAAGTCACGGTCGGAATTATCCACTTTTACGAAGCAATCAATACTCATGTGATTCATGGGGCTCAATGGAAAATAATGGTCAGTCACCTCCACTGGCAAGTGCCACATTATCGACTAAAGGACAAGCAGGTAGCAAAAGTGATGAAAGTAACTGTTTCCAACCTCAACTGATATTACTGTGTGTGTGTGTATGCTTTTTTTTTGTGAGTCATTTGCTCTGATCACGTTTGCTCTTTCTAGGTGCTTTGTGCTTTTGTGTGTAGGCACGAATCAGTGACAGTGAGCATTCCAATACATTCAGTTATACCAAATGATATTCGAACCTCTTTCTAATGCTCTTGGCCCATCGAGTGGCATTTCTGTATCTCACAGTGGTTAACATATGGGTAAAAGTAGTGGTATGTCGCTCTCTGAACTGTACCTTGGGCGAGAGTTTTATTTTCCCCTGACTGCACTGAGCAAGTGCAAAAAGAAAGACAGGCTCTTTTTGTTGTCTCTACTCATTTTTAGGGCATTGCTGGCAAGGTCAGCTTTTACGGCCTATCCCTAATTTACTGGGGAAGGCGGCGGTGATCTGGCTTCTCGGATCACTGCGCTGCAGCCTACCAACTGAATAGCTTGCCAGATCACTTCCAGAGGGGAAAGGCAAAATATTGCAGATGCTGGAATTCGAAACAAAAACAGAAAATGCTGGAGAAACTCAGCAGGTCTGACAGCATCTGTGGAGAGAGAATAGTCATGATGTGGAGGTGCCAGCGTCGGACTGGGGTAAACACAGTAAGAAGTCTAACAGCACCAGGTTAAAGTCCAACAGGTTTATCTGGTAGCAAAAGCCACTAGCTTTCGGAACAGGCTGTCCCTTCGTCAGGTGGGTCTGACGAAGGGACTGCCTGTTCCGAAAGCTTGTGTGGCCTTTGCTACCAAACAAACCTGTTGGACTTTAACCTGGTGTTGTTAGACTTCTTACTGAGAGAGAATAGAGCCAAGGTTTTGAGTCATAGAATCCCTACAATGCAGAAGGAGGCCATTTGGCCCATCGGGTCTGCACCGACAACAAACCCACCTATGCCTTATCCCTTATATATTTACCCCGCTAATCCCTCTAACCTACACATCCTGGGTCACTAAGGGGCTATTTAGCATGGCCATTGCACCTAACCCGCACACCTTTGGACTGTGGGAGGAAACCGGAGCACCCGAAGGAAACCCACACAGACACAGGGAGAACGTGCAAACTCCACACAGGCAGTGACCCAAGCTGGGAATCGAACCTGGAGCTGTGAGGCAGCAGCACTAACCACCGTGCCACCCTCTGTCTGACAAAGGATCATCCAGACTCAAAACCTTGGCTCTATTCTCTCTCCACAGATGCTGTCAGACCTGCTGAGTTTCTCCTGCATTTTCTGTTTTTGTTTCAGATTCCAGCATCTGCAGTATTTTGCCTTTATCTTAGATGAAATGAATCATTTTATTTTATACTCATAGCATTTTGGAAATTGCAATGGTGAGGGGTATAGCTCTGTAAGCTTACAAATGTCCTTTCACTTCCAGGGAGTCAATTTGCTGGAGTTTGCAGCACAGAGCTGGTCATGTAGGGACACAGTGGTTGTTCCACCTGAGGTTAATAAGAACATAAGAACTAGGAGCAGGAGTAGACCATCCGGCCCCTCGAGCCTGCTCTGCCATTCAATAAGATCATGGCTGATCTTTTCATGGACTCAGCTCCACTTACCCGCCCGCTCACCATAACCCTTAATTCCTTTACTGTTCAAAAATGTAGCTATCCTTGCCTTAAAAACATTCAATGAGGTAGCCTCAACTGCTTCACTGGGCAGGGAATTCCACAGATTCACAACTCTTTGTGTGAAGAAGTTCCTCCTCAACTCAGTCCTAAATCTGCTCCCCCTTATTTTGAGGCCGTGCTCCCTGGTTCTAGTCTCACCTACCAGTGGAAACAACTTTCCTGCTTCCATCTTATCAATTCCCTTCATGATCTTGTGGGTTTCTATAAGATCTCCCCTTATTCTTCTGAATTCCAATGAGTATAGCCCCAGTCTACTCAGTCTCTCCTCATAAGCCAACCCTCTCAACTCTAGAATCAGCCTAGTGAATCTCCTCTTCAACTACAATGAGTTTCTGTTGAAGAGCTTGCCATCAACAATATCATCATTGTCACCTTTACCAACATGCTGAAGGTTCCCCTCAAAGTTGCCTCTCCCCTGGTAGCACGCAATCACACGGCACACAACAAACTACAGTGCCACTCATTGTGGGGTGTGTTTCAGGGTGTTACCAGTCCTGTTCAGGAGAGAAGAACCTCTGCTCAAGGAGTCTAATAGTTCTAAGAATTGAGCAATGGTTGCAGTGTAGTTTGTTCAGTGCGTGTGGAGCCCTGAGGACAGTCATAAGTAAAGTGTGCAGGCACTAACTAGCCCTTGCTCCCAAGCAAGACAGATTCTTCCTTGCTACTCAGGGCGAAAGAATGGGAGTTTGGACTTTGCTCCGGTTTCCTCCCACGCTCCAAAGATGTGCGTGTTAGGTGGATTGGCCATGCTAAATTGTCCCTTAGTGTCAGGGGGATTAGCAGGGTAAATACTTGTGGTTACGGAAATAGGGCCTGGGTGGGGATTGTTGTTGGTGCAGGTTCAATGGGCTGTAGGGATTCTATGATTACAGCAGAAAACATATGATTCATAAAAGGCAATGGTGTTTGTGAGAAGGAGTTGATGTAGTGACATGAATTCAGTCAATGAAGCTTTAATTGGATTCGGGGGAGATGACAGACTTGCAGTCTTGTGGCCCCCACAATCTTGTCTGATTTCAAGAAGAAATTAGACATAGCTCTTGGGGCTAAAGGGATCAAGGGATATGGGGGAAGGAGGGGGATCAGGATATTGAATTTAATGATCAGCCATGATCATAATGGATGGCAGTGGAGCAGGCTCAAAGGGCTGAATGGCCTACTCCAGCTTCTAGTTTCCATGTTTTTTACCCTATTCTGTCCATAAGAATAAATGCAACAAAATTGCTTTTGATCACATAGCATCAGTTACCTGTTTACTACAAGCAGTAAATGCTGATGTTTCCTGTGACAGCCTGGAAGGAACCAAAGGCAAGAAAAAGCCAGCAACTTTCATTGTCAGGGGGAAATGCTATGGTAGCTTTAGGATGCAGGTTTAGCTGGAGAAGATGACATGACATTGTAATAACTCCTCCAGAGAATGAAAGCCTTGTTACGCACCACTTCTCTGAGAAATGCGGATATATTGCGTGGGTCTATGAACTCTGGGAGGGTAAAGGATCCGATAAGATCTATACTCTGCTGCTCTCCCTGCAGCTGCAGGTTTCCTCCTTCCTTCTGATCCTCCTCCTCTTCCTCCTCCTCCTCTTCCTCCTCCACCACCACTTATATTTCCTCTCACCAAAGTTTAATTTCCATAAAGGAAGCTGGTGATGAGAAATGTGCATTGCCAATCAGTAATTGAGAATGCAAGGGTAAGTGTAAGTTACTGATACTTGGGGGGGGGGGGGGGGGCGATACAATGTCTTCAGTAAGGTGCTGTCTGGGGTTTAAACAATGTTAAAGGTGGTGCACTTCTAACTTTTGCCCATGGTTTGTGCAGGTTGTCAATAACAACACAGACGGCAATCAAAATGCTCTCCTGCCGGCATTCCACTTTCTGAACTATGAGCCCATCCAAAACTCTGCTGCCTGTATCTTGGGTGAGATTCTCCAGCCTCTCAGCCGCGTGTTTCCTGCTGGCGGGAGGTGGCGTGTTGTTTGCTAGTGGCAGGATTCTCTGGTCCTCCCGCTGTCAATGGGAATTCCCATTGACATCACCCCACGCCCGCGAGCCCTTAACTCACACCAAGGTCCATTAACTCTGCCCTTACTGATTGGTTCCCAGGCTGGCAACATCTCAATTTTTAAAATTCACATCCTTTCTTTTCAAATGCTTTTGTGGCCTCATTTCTCCCTCTCTCCATGGCCTCCTCCAGCCCTACAATCCTCCGGGATCTCTGCGCTCCATCAATTCTGGCCTCCCGTGCACCCACGATTTCTAATCACTCCCACATTGGCAGCCGTGCCTTCAGTGCCTTGGTTCAAGAACAGGATTTGCCTCCCTAAGCGTCTCAGCCTCTGAATCTCAAAGACGCTTCTTAAAACCTACATCTTTCCCAGGCTTTGAGTCACTTTTCCCCCTACGTGGTTCAGTGTCAATTATTATTTGATAATTCTTCTGTGAAGCATCCTGGGGTGTGTTATGATGAAGATGTTGTATAAATGCAAGTTATTGTAGTTGACTGAATCCTAAAACCGGGATAGAGGAATCCCAAGCATGTGCAGAGGTTGCTCGTTGCTGGGAAGAATGCAGCAAATAGTTGAACTGGGTAGCACCCGTTTGGCACAGTGGCACAGTGGTTAGCAGCGTTGCTGCACAGCGCCAGGGTCCCGGGTTCGATTCCCGGCTTGGGTGACTATCTGTGTGGAATTTGTACGTTCTTCCCGTGTCTGCTTGGGTTTCCTCCCACAGTCCAAAGGTGTGTGGGTTAGGTAGATTGGCCATGCTAAATTGTTCCTTAATGTCCCAAGATACATAGGTTAAATAGATTAGTCATGGTTACGGGGATCGGGCAGAGGGGAGGGCCTGAGTGGGATGGTCTTTTGGAGAGTGGGTACAGGCTCGATGGGCCAGTTGGCCTCTTTCAGCAGTGTAGGGATTCTATGGTTCTATGGGTAATTCATGTTTGTTGCCTCTCAATATAATGTATAACATGGTGGCATATTGGTTAACACTGCTACCTCACAGCACCAGGGACCCGGGTTCGATTCCTGGCTTCGGTCACTATCTGTGTGGAGTTTGTACGTTCTCCTTGTGTCTGCGTGGGTTTCCTCCCACAGTCCAAAAGACGTGCTGGTTAGGTGCATTGGCCATGCTAAATTGTCCTTCAGTGTACCCGAACAGGCGCCGGAGTGTGGCGACTAGGGGATTTTTACAGTAACTTCATTGCAGCGTTAATGTAAGTCCACTCATAACAATAATAAATTAACTTAAACTTAACAAAGTCCTCAGGCGGACTTACATTCTATCAGATTTAATTCTGCTATAAAGTCTAAGGATAGAGTTCTCCAAGCTTGCCTGAGCTAGGATTCTCCAGTCCCGCTGCAGTGAGTGGGGATTTGGCTGAGTGCCAAATTCTCCGTTCTTGTTAGCAGTGGTGGCGGGGTGCACGAGACTGGTGAAACCCAACCGAAATCTCTAAATCTGCAGTGCAAATCAGATCCCAAGTTCAGAACTACTTCCCAAGTTTAGCAGAGTGTGTCTGCCTGCTCCCTAGGGTCCCATTCAGTTGTGTTCATAAGTTCATAAGATATAGGAGCAGAATTAGGCCATTTGGTCCATCGAGTCCACTCCACCATTCGATTATGGCTGATACGCTCCTCATCCCAATCTTTCTGCCTTCTCCCCATAACCTTTCAACCCATTACCAATTAAAAATCTGTCTAACTCCTCCTCAAATTTACTCACTCTCTCCCAGCATCCATCGCACTTTGGGGTAGCGAATTCCACAGATTCACAACCCTTTGGGAGAAGTAGTTTCTCCTCAACTTTGTTTTAAATTTGCTGCCCCTTATCCTAAGACTATGACCTCTCGTCCTAGAATGCCCCACAAGAGGAAGCATCCGCTCCACATCTACTTTCTCCATACCTTTTATCATTTTGTATACCTCAATTTGATCTCCACTCATTCTTCCAAATTCCAGAGAGTATAGGCCTAAACTGTTCAATCTCTCCTCATACGACAAACCCCATATCTCTGGAATCAGTCGCCATACTCCTGCGCCTGTTTGCATACATAGAAATCATAGAAACCCTACAGTGCAGAAGGAGGCCATTTGGCCCATCGAGTCTGCACCGACCACAATCCCACCCAGGCCCTACCCCCACATATTTACCCGCTAATCCCTCTAACCTACGCATCCCAGGATTCTAAGGGGCAATTTTTAACCTGGCCAATCAACCTAACCCGCACATCTTTGGACTGTGGGAGGAAACCGGAGCACCCGGAGGAAACCCACGCAGACACGAGGAGAATGTGCAAACTCCACACAGACAGTGACCCGAGCCGGGAATCGAACCTGGGACCCTGGAGCTGTGAAGCAGCAATGCTAACCACTGTGCTACCGTGCCGCCCATACACTGAAGTACAATTTACCATGGCCATTGCATCTAACCAGCATGTCTTTTGGACTGAGGGCCGGCATGGTAGCACAGTCGTTAGCACTGCTGCTTCACAGCGCCAGGCACCCGGGTTCGATTCTTGGCTTGGGTCACTGTGTGGAGTTTGCACGTTCTCCCCGTGTCTGCGTGGGCTTCTCCGGGTGCTCTGGTTTCCTCCCACAGTCTGAAAGACGTGCTGGTTAGGTGTATTGACCCGAACAGGCGCCGGACTGTGGCGACTGGGGGAATTCCACAGTAACTTCATTGCAGTGTTAATGTAAGCCTTACTTGTGACTAATAAATAAGCTTTAAACAATCTAGTGAACCGCTTCTGAACTGCCTCCAATGCCACAACATCTTTCCTCAAATAAGGGGACCAAAACTGTGCACAATACTCCAGCTGCGGCCTCACCGATGCCTTGTATAGTTGCAACAATACTTCCTCACCTACATATTCTGTTCCTTTAGCTAGTGTCATGTGCAACACTGATATGAGATTCAAGCTCATTTGCATCGTAGCTCAATGCAATAGTTAAACTGTGGTGCACCCTGAGAGACTGCATTACACTGCGCTGTTGCAATGGGGGCGGCACGGTAGCACAGTGGTTAGCGCTGCCGCTTCACAGCTCTCGGGGCCTGGGTTCGATTCCCGGCTTGGGTCACTGTCTGTGTGGAGTTTGCACATTCTCCTCGTGTCTGCGTGGGTTTCCTCCGGGTGCTCCGGTTTCCTCCCACAGTCCAAAGATGTGCGGGTTAGGTTGATTGGCCAGGTTAAAAATTGCCCCTTAGAGTCCTGGGATGCGTAGGTTAGAGGGATTAGCGGGTAAATATGTGGGGGTAGGGCCTGGGTGGGATTGTGGTCGGTGCAAACTCAATGGGCCGAATAGCCTCTTTCTGCACTGTAGGGTTTCTATGATTCTATGATTTCTATGATTCTATGATCTTGAACAAGTCAACCCTCCTGTTTCCCAATCAAACAATCGTACACTGTGACTTGCTATTTTGTTAAGGGGCCCCAGAACATGTGGAAAAGCACAAGAGTGTGCAGAACTATTTTGAAAATAAATCAGCGATGCGTCTTGCAACAGGGGGAGGACGCTAATGCACGGTAGCACAGTGGTTAGCAGTGCTGCTTCACAGCGCCAGGGATCCGGGTTCGATTCCCGGCTTGGGTCATCACTGTCTGTGTGGAGTCTGCACGTTCTCCCTGTGCCTGCGCGGGTTTCCTCCGGGTGCTCCGGTTTCCTCTCACACTCTGAAAGATGTGCTGGTTTGGGTGCATTGACTCAAAGAGGCGCCGGAGTGTGGCGACTGGGGGAATTTCACAGTCGCTTCATTGCATTGTAAGCCTTACTTGTGACTAATAAATTAGCTTCAACTTAACTTTAAATGCCAGATTCAAAAGGTGAATACAAGTGAACTTCTAAATCTGCAGGTGACACCTTCTTCCAAACAGACACAGAACAGCAATTTCTTTGTTGAGTTTGTCAGAAAATGAAACCCAGAATTCAGAAATACTGGCAGATATGAAACCTCATTGTTTTCATCAGTGTATTGAGTTTTTAAAGCCACTTCCCTCAAAAGTACCCCGCCCCCACTCCAATATATTAGAATGAGCGCTTTATTTGGACGAAAAGAGGAAGGGCAGAGAGATGAGTAAACAGAATGTAGCGTCAGAAATGCAGGTGTCTAAGCTGATCTCCCAGGGGTGAAGGTTATGTTCAGTATCAGGCATGTTTAACCGTAATCTTGACCACTGGAATGTGCAAAGAAACCCCAGACTCAAATTGCATACTTTTACATTTTAGCAGTTTCGCAAGTCAGAGTTCTATATCTGGCCAAAATGATTTAAACAACATCACAGGGCTGTTCTAAATAATATGCACATATTTCTTGCTGCAATATAACACGAATTATAGAATCCTACGGTGCAGAAGGAGGCCATTCGGCCCATCGAGTCTGCACTGACCACAGTCCACACGGGTGGCATAGTGGTTAGCACTGATGCCTCACAGCGCCAGGGGCCCGGGTTTGATTCCCACCTTGGGTCACTGTCGGTGTGGAATTTGCACATTCTACCAGTGTCTGTGTGGGTTCCCTCCGGGTGCTCCGGTTTCCTCCCACAGTCCAAAGATGTGCGGGTTAGGTGGATTGGCCAGGCTAAATTGCCCCTTCGTGTCAGGGAGGACCAGCTAGGAGAAGTGCATGGGGTTATGGGGATAGGGCCTGAGTGGGATTGTGGTCGGTGCAGACTCGATGGGCCAAATGGCCTCCTTCTGAACTGTGGGATTCTATGATTCTATCCCACCCTGGCCCTATCCCCATAACCCCACACATTTGCCCTACTTAGTCCCCCTGACACTAAGGGGCAATTTAGCATGGCCAAACCACCTAACCCGCACATCTTTGGACTGTGGGAGGAAGCCGGAGCACCCGGAGGAAACCCACGCTGACACGAGGAGAATTCAAACTCTGCCCAGATAGTGACCCAAGCCGGGAATCGAACCCAAGTCCCTGGTGCTATGAGGCAGCAGTGCTAACCACTGTGCCATCGTGCCTCTCCCATACTCTCCATTGATTTTGTTTTCCACATGGAGTTTTCTCTGTTTTTAAGACGTATAGGGTGGAATTTCCCTGTCCCACTCACCATGGGAATCGTAGCGGGTGGGACACGGACCGTTGACCCTGGACGGGAATTTCCGGAATTGGGGCGAGGGCGGCCGGAAAATCCCACCCATAGTGTTTTTCTTGGAGAAGGCAAGGTTGAGATGAGACTTGACAGATGTATTCAAGATCATGAGGGACATGAACAGGCTGAATAGCGCTAAGCTGTTCCATCTCAAGAGGACATCAGGAACTAGAGGGCACATATTCAAAATAATGGGTGAAAGATGCGCTGAAATTTTTTTTCACCCAGAGGGCAGTTGGAATCTGGTCGGAACTTCCTGAGAGGGTGATGCGCTATCAATAAGGCGAAAGACTACCGATATGCCAATATAAGTGTAGGCTTTTATTCACAACAGAATCAGGAGCAGATCCCAACATATAACCAACCTGGACTGAACAAGGGGGAGGAGACAGCCACCTTTATACTAGGTGCCGAAGGGAGGAACCAAACTGGAAGGGGATATGTCCAGGTATGACAAGCACACACAACGGTGGTCCATATAGGACAAAGGCACAACTGAGGTCCACCACAGAGGGTGATGGAGGCAAACTTGATCGAGGCATTCAAAAGGGAATTGGATGTCAATCTGAAAATAAATGATGTGCAATGTAACGGGGAGAGGGCAGGGGAATGGGATTAGATAGAAGGCTCTTTCAGAGAGCCAGTGCACAATTGATGGGCTGAATGGCTTCCTTCTGCACTGTAAAGTTTCTGTGATGGATGGATGGATAATGAAAGATACTTTTTGAATGTACATTAAATTAAAACCTGGGAGTCCAAAAAACATTTATTTCTTGTTTTCAGTTTTCGATGTGAAAGCAGAATCTCTTTAAAAAAAAAACCCTGGCCCCTGAATTACTAATCTCAGTGCACTGCGATTCCCATAAACCCATTTTCCATTTGTGACTACGAGTCCCTCATGGCTTTGCGTCTCTCTGTCACCTCAGATATGCTTCTCTGTAATTTTTTGGTTTCGACCACTGGTCATTGTTACTGACTTTGAGGTTTCAATGCCAGTTCGATACGGACTCCATTCTCTCTCCCCCTGAGTGGAAACCTAGCTGATAAAAATCCTCCTGTGCAGTGCCAAGCAAATGTCAAAGCGAACTGGATACGTAGCTGTAAAGGCAAGTGTTGTAGGGCTGTAGGGGAAAGAACAGTCTTGTAAAACTAGAAAAGTAGCGCTTTCTGTGAGCCAGCACAAGTACGATGGGTCGCTTGGCCGTCTTCTGTTTTGTATCAGCCTATGATTCAATCTGATATCGCATAATGAGCCAATATCAAAGCATAAGCAAAACTTTTTTCCCCAGCTATTCCCGGAGCATTCAGTGTGTGTGAAGAAATACAATGTCATTTCTAGGTCGTATACCACCCTGTAAACACTGCCATAATTGCACAGGAGAAAGGTTGTGGAGTGAAATAATCCAGGTTGATTAAGATGTCCTGGTGCACTGAAAATAACAGTAAGAAGTCTCACAACACCAGGTTAAAGTCCAACAAGTTTATTTGGTAGCATGAGCTTTCGGAGGAGCGGCACTCTGAAAGCTTGTGCTACCAAATAAACCTGTTGGACTTTAACCTGGTGTTGTGAGACTTCTTACTGTGCTTACTCCAGTCCAACGCAGGCATCTCCACATCAGCACTGTAAATAACCCAGACTTCAAATTTACAACAACGACGAACTGATCAGAATGGAGCCCTGATTTTTTTTGATGAAGTATTTTTGGCAGCGTTATTCTCTTAGGTAGGGTTGGAAGGTTAAATATTAAAGTTTATTTATTTATTCGTCACAAGTAAGGCTTACATTAATGCTGCAATGAAGTTACTGTGAAATTCCCCTAGTCGCCACACTCCGGGGCCTGCTCGGGTCAATGCAACTAACCAGACTGTGGGGGGAAACCGGAGCACCCGGAGGAAATCCACGCAGACACGGGGAGAACGTGCAAACTCCGCACAGACAGTGACCCAATGCCAGGAATCGAACCCAGGTCCCTGGCACTGTGAAGCAGCTGTGCTAACCACTGTGCCACCGGTGATCTTCTACATTAGCCGTTTCTGAAATATAGCTAACAGATGTACCAACCTTTACAAACTGCCATAAAACACCTTTCTTAAATTCCAACAACAGTTCAGAGCCAGGTAGATGGTGGAGCTGCAGATTTGCTGAGGGTTGTAGGTGAGGGGGAGAAGGACCACAAATGATCTCTAGTTGGTATTATGCTGTGGACTCAGAACTGATGAAGTATAAAAGTCCATTGTACTTCCCTGAATGTTGTAGCACCATAACCTTCCAAAGGAAGGATCAAAATCTCCACTCAAAATCATTTAGAGATATTTGCATCTCCCTATTATTCACACATTAATTGCATTCAAGAAGTTAGTACTAAGATAAAAGCAAAATGCTGGAATCTGAAACAAAAACAGGAAATGCTGGAAAATCCCAGCAGGTCTGACAGCATCTGTGGAAACTTGAAACATTGGTTCTATTCTCTCCCCACAGATGCTGTCAGACCTGCTGGGATTTTCCAGCATTTCCTGTTTCTGTTGCAAAAAGTTAGTATATTTTATCCATTTTTTTAATATATGGATTATTTCTTTGATTTTTCACAGGATAGAAAAGAGAATTTATCTCACCATCACATGACCAGTTCAATAAAAGAATACAGCAATGGATTTTCACTCTCCCATTAAACTTACTTGAGAAAGGATATACTGGCACTGGAGGGGGGACAGAGGAGATCCACTAGGTTGATTCCGGAGTTGAGAGGGTTGGCTTATGAGGAGAGACTGAGTAGACTGGGGCTATACTAATTCGGAAGCATGAGGGGAGGTCTTATAGAAACATATAAGATTATGAAGGGAATAGATAAGATAGAAGCAGGGAAGTTGTTTCCACTGGCAGGTGAGACGAGAACTAGGGGGCATGGCCTCAAAATAAGGGGTAGCACATTTAGGACTGAGTTGAAGAGGAACTTCTTCACACAAAGGGTTGTGAATCTGTGGAATTCCCTGCCCAGTGAAGCAATTGAGGCTACCTCATTGAATGTTTTTAAGGCAAGGATTTTTGAACAGTAAAGGAATGAAGGGTTATGGTGAGTGGGCGTGTAAGTGGAACTGAGTCCACGAAAAGATCAGCCATGATCTGATTGAATGGCGGAGCAGGCTCGAGGGGCCAGATGGCCTACTCCTGCTCCTAGTTCTTATGTTCTAAATGTCAATATAAATTCAAGTACCAAAAGAGCTTAGTCGTTAATCAGAGATATACATTGGAGTTTGGCAGCGTTACATATGGAGTTTGCACATTCTCCTCGTGTCTGCGTGGGTTTCCTCCGGGTGCTCCGGTTTCCTCCCACAGTCCAAAGATGTGCGAGTTAGGTTGATTGGCCATGCTAAAAGTTGCCCTTAGTGTCCTGAGATGCGTAGGTTAGAGGGATTAGCTGGTAAATATGTAGGGATATGGTGGTAGGGCCTGGGTGGATTGTGGTCGGTGCAGACTCGTTGGGCCGAATGGCCTCTTTCTGTACTGTAGGGTTTCTATTCTATGATAGAACATGGAGACTTTACTCCTAGTAATTAACTAGAAATGATTGAAGTCATAGAATCCTACAGTGCAGAAGGAGGCTATTCAGCCCATCGATTCTGCACTGACTCTTTGACAAAGCATCTTACCTAGGCCCTATCCACATAACCCCATGTATTTACCCTAATAATGCCCCCTAACTTACACATCTTGGAACACTAAGGGACAATTTAGAATGGCCAATCCATCTAACCTGCACATCTTTTGACAGTAGGTGGAAACCGGAGCACCTGGTGGAAACCCACGCAGACAAAGAGAGAAAACCCCACACAGACACTCACCCAAGGTTGGAATTGAAGCCGGTTCCCTGCTGCGAGGTAGCAGTGCTAACCACTGTGCCACCGCGCCTCCATGCCGCCCTTCAATTTCTCACACATGAATTTTTCTATGAGTGTCGTGTTTATATCAGATCTGTTTGAACGATGAGGCCATTGAGTTGTAACATCGCAGAAATGAATGACTGAAGAAGCCACAAAAAATAATCCAATCACCTTAACTATCACGAAAAGAGCGACATGGAAATGATTTCAGTTTAGCTACCTGGTCTTGAGCAGCTAATGGTTATAAGTAAATTATGTATGCAGTGCTTTCATGGTTTATAATGTCACCTGAACTTTATGGATGATATTGGAATAGTGTAGATGAGATGGGCTTTAGATTGGTTTCACTGGTCGGCGCAACATCGAGGGCCGAAGGGCCTGTACTGCGCTGTAATGTTCTATGTTCTATGAACTAAGATCACCTGAACTGCCTTTGTGATCACTCTACTCTGTCCTTTTGTTCTTAGAATAAAGTTTCGTGCTCAAATTTTCAGTATTTGCTATATAGAAGTTCTTTTGGGACTGGCCCTTCCTGTCATGAGGCAAAGCTGGGATGATCTTCCCCGACTCCACTGCTTTCGCTGTGGTCCGATCACTGTTCATGAAATGTCAATGTAAACATTCACCAAACTTCCAACAAAGCTATGTCAGCAGAGCCCAAAGGAAATCCTTGGCAATGGACTCACTGTTCTTGTTGTACATGTTCTACATACTATCATACATGATAACAAGTGCGTCCTTCAGTGAACTCCTGTGCTGAACATTCATGGGCAGTTTTGGGCTCTTAAAAGATGCATTTTCTTTCAGGTATGAATTAGTTTCTTTGATTTCTCACAGGACAGAAGTGACTATGAGAACTTATCACCACTCTTACAATCGCTTGACCAGATCCATGAAGAGTACAGTAATGGATTTTCTCTTTCACACTAAGTGCCAATAAAAATTCAACTAACTTGGTCCTCGCTATCTTCCCTCACAAAAAAAAACTATATATTTTGAGAAGGAGGGAGAGAGCGACAATCTTTGATTCAAATTTTGGACTAAAATTTTCAAATTTATTAGTCGAAAATGAGCACTGAGATTTTCTAATCATACTTGTCGGCCCATTACCAATGAAAGGCATTGCCAAGAGTGGAACTACTCATTGCCATTACATGACATTGTCGAGGTAAAATGATTAAGACCCAATGGATTGGAATTGGCAAACTTTTGAAATATCCTGAGTATATAAGAACAGGCCTATGTTGATATTGGTTCTACTATAGACACAGCAACCGGAATTCTCTGGCCGTTCATGCCGGCAGGATTCTCTGGTCCTGCTAGCGTCCCAGTCCCGCCTGCTGGTTTCCTGCCAGTGTGGGGTGGCGTCAATGGGAATTCCCATTGACGGTGGCAGGACCAGCCATGAGCAAACAACGCGCCACCCCCTGCCGGCAGATTCACGTCATGTCATACGGTGAAGTATGCAGTGGACTCGAACCCACAGCTTCTCAAAGAAAGCTGGTCTTGGCTAAAGCATCTGGAGGATTTGAGATACTTTTCCAGCAAGAGGAAAAGGAAGTTGAAGAGAGAATCAACTTGTCTCCCTTTGGAGCTCTGAGGAACAAATTCAAGAAATGGGGAAGGGATAACTAAAGAAACATGGGAAGGAATTAATTCAAGACCGAGTGGGATAGGTTTTTGATTGATAAGGGTGTCAAAAGGTAAAGGGACAGGAATGTGGAATTAAAGGTCATGATCATATCAACCATGAAGTTATTGAATAGCGGAGCAGGCTCAAGTGGTCCTGACCTATTCTTGCTCCTATTATCTTCTTAATTGGAATGGGCATGTTCTTTCATATACAACTAGTTTTGCCATTGGTAAGAATCAAATGAGCACATTTGAAAAAAAATAGTATTGTGGCTTTATCAAATTTGAAAAATATAATGAAAGCTAGGCTTGTTCCTTTGAATTCGAACAAGAGGAATATTTTAGCTGTAGATAGGAGCAGCTTCTGAACTTTAAACTTCATATCGTGAACCTCCCATTCAGCACCACAGAAATCAAATGGAATGGACTTGGAAAGGAATGTGCCCAATGTCACCCAGTGAAAACCTGTCTCAATTGATGCCTGTTTTGCTATCTGAATCTTTTTTCCAATGCGCCCATTCTGTCTTTGGAAAATGACTTTAAGGCAGATTGGAAATAGAGAAGAATGGAAAGCCACAGCACAAAAAGTGCTAATGTCATTTGATCACCAGGTTCAAGACTGGAGCCGACATTAATCAGACCTCGGTAACCAAGAGGAAAGAAATAATATTAACACCACACAGTGGAACCCTATTAACTAGTAAATATACACCTTGTTCACTCAACGAATATCACTTTATTAAAAAGTGGTAGATCTTCCACTAGTCAATCTATGTATAAACTGATATTTCCATTTCCTTAATACTGCATCTTTCAGTCTCTATGGTTTTTGGTTACCTGTAGAAATCAGTTGAAGATATGCATCTTCTCAAGGTGGCAAATTCTTTGCTTATTTGACCTGTCAGCTCTTGAATGTACAAGCCAATTTGGTTTAATATAGGGCAATTCATTTACATTAAGGAAGTTATTCAACAATTTCAGTTTATTTTAGATGGTGCGTGGAATAAAGTGGTGGAAACGTTTAGAACTTCTTAATCAGTAGATTCAAACTTCAGTTGAAGAAATGTGACAATGGGACAGATTCCTTCTTTCACCAATTTCTGCTTGAAGTGAAAATGGATCTACCAGGGAGAGCCATAGAATCCCGACCGTGCAGACGGAGGCCATTCGGCCCATCGAGTCTGCACCGACCACAATCCCACCCAGGCCCTATTCCTGCAACCCCACATATTTACCCTGCTAATCCCCCTGACAGTAAGGGACAATTTAACATGGCCAATCAACCTAACCCGCACATCTTTGGAGTGTGGGAGGAAACCGGAGCACCCGGAGGAAACCCACGCAGACACGGGGAGAATGTGCAAACGCTACACGGACAGTGATCCAAGGCTGGAATTGAACCCGGCTCCCTGGCGCTGTGAGGCAGCAGTGCTAACCCACTGTGCCACTGTGCCGCCTCAGTGAACACCGGTTACTTTTGCACACACATTGGAAATCGTTGAGAGACTCAGCGAACGCCCTCTCAAAATAAGACACCCACTCAGAAAGTAAAGGTTTCCTCAAATTCAAACCCACTTTTTCTTGATACTTTTAACTAAGAATATCATTTTCTGCTGCTGAATAATCAATCCTGAATTCGACAATTACATTCCTCACTCTCGTTTTGCCGACCTTTTCCACAGCTAACTCCCAGCTTAGCAGAAATTCAAATCTTGCTCGAGCCTTAATAAACTGATGTATGAAGTAGTAACTAAAATTCTGCTTCTGTTAAGCGTGAACCTTAAAGGATGGGCATTTGTGACAGATATTTTTCCTGATAATGAATTGTCTCCCTACCTGTGGTACGCCTTTTTATACACGGTATGTAACAATAAAGTATTTGCAATGTCAAGAAAGATAAACATAAGGGCATGGAAGTAATATTCCGCCACTCAAAGCAATTGACTATTGAAACCTGGAAAATAATACTGTGCGATGTTAATCGGTAGAAATTTACCACACCCATATAAAATTGCTTTGTCTGTTATTTTAACAGAGCTATTAACTATTATTTTAACAGAGCTATTAACCCTGTTAAAATAGAGAGATTAATGACTTTGCTATCCCACGCAAATGCAATGAGTGTCCATAAACTAATATTGCACAATATCATTTCCAGCGTTACTAGTGAGGTGGCACGGTGGCACAATGGTTTAGCACAGCTGCCTCAAAGCTCCAGGGACCTGGATTCGATTCCCAGCTTGGGTCACTATCTGTGTGGAGTTTGCACATTCTCCCTGTGTCTGCGTGGGTTTCCTCCGGGTGCTCCGTTTCCTCCCACAATCTGAAAGATGTGCTGGTTAGGTTGATTGGCCATGTTAAATTGCCCCTTAGTGTCCCGGGAAGTCTTGGTTAGAGGGATTAGTGGGGCAAATGTGTGGGGTTGTGAGGATAGGGCCTGGGGTGGGATTGTTGTCAGTGCAGATTTGATGGGCCGTACGGCCTCCTCCTGCACTGCAGGGTCTCTATGATTGACTTCATTGGCTGCTGTGCCTGGTGAGTTTTTAAACTGTTAGAACAGGCGCATAAACAATATTTATCGATAATAAAAATCACAAATAATGGAAGTGCACTAGAAGGTCTTCCAGAATCTGGATGAAAGGAAGTTATTGTTTTGTGTGGAAATCCACATCGCAATTGGAGTCCTATGAAGGAGTATTCCTTCCTGACCTTTCCAGATTGATCCCATCCAGAACTTAAGCTGCTCAATAACTCACTCGGTAGTTCTAGATTTGGCAAATGTTTCTTCTAATCTCACTAATTTCTAATAGACATTCATCTGTCTTCTACAGGTATGTTGCAGGCGGGCTAATCCTGTTGGATCGCACTCATATTAAAGGGAACCTTAAATAATTTTCACCAAGTACTCCAGTAAAGAGTTGTCACCTATTCTGTAGAATTCTTTAAACCTCAATTTGTACCATTAGACCGCTGTCTTAAAGAGTGTGCTTAATTCTATTTTGGGAGGTAATTTTATAAAGCTTTTAACATTAGGTTCCAGTTTGAAAAGGCTATTGTTCCAGCGACTGATGAAATTTAAATAAAAAGAAACAGCATTATAAAGTGCTTGTATAAACAAATGTAAGTAATTATTTAACATATATAGACAAACATTGAGACACAAATGT
The DNA here is from genome assembly GCF_964213995.1 of Mustelus asterias. Taxonomy (NCBI): domain Eukaryota; kingdom Metazoa; phylum Chordata; class Chondrichthyes; order Carcharhiniformes; family Triakidae; genus Mustelus; species Mustelus asterias. The sequence continues at coordinate 32,412,617 of NC_135827.1, forward strand.
CAATTAGATACTTATTTCCTTATTCTAGTTGGTATATGTCTTATTTCCAGCTCTTAAGAAGTGGACCTGTTATAAAATATTAATGTACGAAATATTCATATGAATAAAGTTCGATTAATAAATTGTCCTACGTTTCGAAGGAAGTGAAACTGTACTTACATTTTTGCCAGTGCATTTTCTGTGACATATTGTAATCTCTCTCGCGTCTCTCTGATGCAGACATAATTGACATCGCTAGGTTCTTACAAAGTGCTTCAGTGGAACATGTGTACAAGCTGGCGAAATGCAACATTGCAGAGAATTAAGACTTAAAGTCCCGCTCTGCAGCTGATGTCATCATGTTATGTCCAATCTCTCCTCTTGTGGCTGCGTTTTTTTTAAATTTTCCTCAGCGCGGCGCAACCACAGAAAGAAGCCGCTGATTCGCACTTGTCATTCGCAGTGGGCTCTGGAAGATATTATGCAGAGAGATGAACGTTTAGCCGATGGGTTTAATGACTACCCCATGCTTTAGGCAAAAAGGCAGTGTTTCAAAAGTCTTTTATTTTCACAAATTCAGCAGGCGAACGTAGGCCTACTCGCGTGCGTTGAGTACGTACTAAAAGGAAACACCTGTGAAGTCTTTTTGAATTAGTACATCCTGTTCTTAAGACATTTTCCTGCCCTTGACTTGGAATAAAAGGGACGCCATACATTGCAATATAATGGATCTCATCCTCGATTCCGATGCACTGTCACAGTTTGTCGACCAACAGATATCGCAAACGTGGGGCTGAAAGATCTTTTAGCCTGCCCTGTCTTTAAAAAATGTTGACTGATCTAGTTTAACTGTTCAGTTTGAATGTCATCAAATAAACTTATTCTCATCAGGAACGAGACTTGGGTTGTGCTGAAGGCTGGCACGTTTCATATTACGCACATATAAACCACCTCTCACTCAAGCTTTGTAAATGGCTCACTTTCAAATCTGATATTATAAAATTATCGATATATTTTCCTCTGCTCGCTCCTTTTAATGAACCTGTGCCCCCTTGTAATTGGCACTTCCACCCTGGGAAAAAGCCTCTGACTATCCATCCTGTCTGTGCCTCTCATAGACCTCTATCGGGTCTCCCCTCAGCCTCCGTCTTTCTGTGAAAACAATCCTAGCTTATTCAACCTCTCATAGTCAACACCCTCGAGACCAGGCAACATCCTGGTGAACCTCCCTTGCACTCTCTCCAAAACTTCCAGGTAAATAAATGGCATCCTCTCGCTTTACACCCTTGCATTTAAAATTAATAAATGGAGGAAAATATAACTCAATGATTCCTATTACAGTCATTGCTTTATTATATCCCATTCAACAGCACCTTAAGTGATATTTTATATCAAGTGGTACAAAATAAGTTGATTTTTTAGCAATCATTTATCAGAATTTTAAAATACAACTTCCAACCCTGGTGTTTAATTGGAACATCCTCATTGGAATTTCCTTGTGGATTCTCCTGACTGGCTTGTCAGAAATTCTGTTCACCCGTGTGTCCAGAATTCTGCTCAATATTAATGGCTGCTGACTGTAACAATGCCCAAGGAAATTTCTGGCGTCTGACTTTAAGCGTTGCTGGGAAAACAGCAACTGCATATAGTTCCCCAGGTCATAAATATCCACTGATATGTCTGTGATGGGCATCGATTGCGTACAGTTCTGGTCACCACATTACCAGAAGGACGTGGAAGCTTTGGAGAGAGTGCAAAGAAGGTTCACCGAGATGTTGCCTGGTCTCGAGGGTGTTGGCTATGGGGAGAAGTTGAATAAACTAGGATTGTTTTCACTGGAAAGACAGAGGCTGAGGGGAGACCTGATAGAGGGCTACAAAGTGATGAGAGGCACAGACAGGGTGGATAGTCAGAGGCTTTTTCCCAGGGTGAAAGTGTGAATTCTTAGGAATGAGTTAACAGACCTTCCAATTAAGTCTTAATTTGATCTCAATTATTCAATAGAAGTCACTGATATATAAAGGGGCAACAGGTGGCACTGGGTGTTGGTGGAGAATTGTGTGTGGAGTTGGATCAAAGAAATAAAGGTAGTTAATGAAAAAACAGAACTTGTGTCTCCTTTATTCTCCAGCAACTGAGAGGCTCAAACATCAATTACAAGGTTCAAGGCGAGAGGGGGAAAGTTTAAGGGAAATGTGCGGAGGAGGTTTTCATGCAGAGAGTGGTGGGTGCCTGGAATGTGCTGTCAGAGGAGGTGGTGGAAGCAGGTGCTTTTGAAAGATTGAAGAGGCATCTGGATGGGTACATGAAGAGGGAGGGAATGGAGGGATACAGACTGAGTAAGAGCAGAAGGTTCTTTTTTATCTTAGTGAGGGTGTCATGATCGGCACAGGCTTGGAGTGCTGAAGGGCCTGTTCCTGTGCTGGACTTTTCTTTGTTCTTTATTGAATCCAAAGGCCATTTTTTCACCATACTGAGGGTAATTTTGAGTTTCAGCTAGAGTGTAAACCACCTGTTAACTTATTCTCATTTAGGTTTCTGAGGTTCATGGAAATAAATATCAGGAGAGTTGATAAAGCCAATATCATGCATTGTATACTATCTCCCAATGTTACTTGGGGTTGTGAGGTGCGCTTTGCATCTAATGTGAAAACTGGCTAAATATCTGCTTGGGAATGGGCATAAATATCACTAGACTAAGAGTGCCTGAGGAAATCTCATATCCCAAAGGTCATGTTGTTGAAACCAGGGGACCAAGAACCTATCAGAGATGGAACAGCAGAAATGTAATAGTTTCAAATTCTGGTTGGTTATTGTGGGGGATCAAGGAGTTAAAATCATAGAATCCCTACAGTGCAGAAGAGGCCATTTGGTCCATTGAATCTGCACTGACTCTCTAAGTAACTTATCCAAGTCTTTCTGCTTCCCCCCCATCCCACCTCACCATCCCCCTCACCCCCCTCCCCCCCCCACCCCCTCATCCCCCCCCCCACCCCCTCATCCCCCCCCCACCCCATCATCCCCCCCCCACCCCCTCATCCCCCCCCACCCCCTCATCCCCCCCCCACCCCCTCATCCCCCCCCCCACCCCCTCATCCCCCCCCACCCCCTCATCCCCCCCCCACCCCCTCATCCCCCCCCCACCCCCTCATCCCCCCCCCACCCCCTCATCCCCCCCCCACCCCCTCATCCCCCCCCCCACCCCCTCATCCCCCCCCCACCCTCTCATCCCCCCCCCACCCTCTCATCCCCCCCCCACCCCCTCATCCCCCCCCCACCCCCTCATCCCCCCCCAACCCCTCATCCCCCCCCACCCCCTCATCCCCCCCCCCACCCCCTCATCCCCCCCACCCCCTCATCCCCCCCCACCCCCTCATCCCCCCCCCACCCCCTCATCCCCCCCACCCCCTCATCCCCCCCCACCCCCTCATCCCCCCCCACCCCCTCATCCCCCCCCCACCCCCTCATCCCCCCCCCACCCCCTCATCCCCCCCCCCACCCCCTCATCCCCCCCCCACCCCCTCATCCCCCCCCCACCCCCTCATCCCCCCCCCCACCCCCTCATCCCCCCCCACCCCCTCATCCCCCCCACCCCCTCATCCCCCCCCCACCCCCTCATCCCCCCCCCCACCCCCTCATCCCCCCCCCACCCCCTCATCCCCCCCCCACCCCTCATCCCCCCCCCACCCCCTCATCCCCCCCCCACCCCCTCATCCCCCCTCCCCACCCCCTCATCCCCCCCCGCCACCCCCTCATCCCCCGCCCACCCCCTCATCCCCCCCCCACCCCCTCATCCCCCCCCACCCCCTCATCCCCCCCCCCCACCCCCTCATCCCCCCCCACCCCCTCATCCCCCCCCACCCCCTCCCACCCCCTCATCCCCCCCCCACCCCCTCCCACCCCCTCATCACCCCCCCCAAACACCTGATGATGAAGACCCCCCCAACCCCTCATCTCCCCCCCACCCCCTCATCTCCCCCCCCCCACCCCCTCATCTCCCCCCCCCACCCCCTCATCTCCCCCCCCACCCCCTCATCTCCCCCACCCACCCCCTATCTCCCCCCCCACCCCCTCATCTCCCCCCCCACCCCCTCATCTCCCCCCCCACCCCCTCATCTCCCCCCCACCCCCTCATCTCCCCCCCACCCCCTCATCTCCCCCCCACCCCCTCATCTCCCCCCCACCCCCTCATCTCCCCCCCACCCCCTCATCTCCCCCCACCCCTCATCTCCCCCCCACCCCCTCATCTCCCCCCACCCCCTCATCTCCGCCCCCACCCCCTCATCTCCCCCCCACCCCCTCATCTCCCCCCCCCACCCCTTCATCTCCCCCCCCACCCCTTCATCTCCCCCCCCACCCCCTCATCTCCCCCCCCCACCCCCTCATCTCCCCCCCCACCCCCTCAGATCCCCAACCCACCCCTCATCTCCCCCCCCACCCCCTCATCTCCCCCCCCACCCCCTCATCTCCCCCCCCACCCCCTCATCTCCCCCCCCACCCCCTCATCTCCCCCCCCACCCCCTCATCTCCCCCCCCCCACCCCCTCATCTCCCCCCCCCACCCCCTCACCTCCCCCCCCACCCCCTCACCTCCCCCCCCCACCCCCTCATCTCCCCCCCCCACCCCCTCATCTCCCCCCCCCACCCCCTCATCTCCCCCCCCCCACCCCCTCATCTCCCCCCCCACCCCCTCATCTCTCCCCCCCACCCACCCCCTCATCTCCCCCCCCACCCCCTCAGCTCCCCCCCCCCCCACCCCCTCATCTCCCCCCCCACCCCCTCATCTCCCCACCCCCTCATCTCCCCCCCACCCCCTCATCTCCCCACCCCCTCATCTCCCCCCCCCACCCCCTCATCTCCCCCCCCCACCCCCTCATCTCCCCCCCCCCCACCCCCTCATCTCCCCCCCCACCCCCTCATCTCCACCCCCACCCCTTCATCTCCCCCCCCACCCCCTCATCTCACCCCCCACCCCCTCATCTCCCCCCCCACCCCCTCATCTCCCCCCCCACACCCTCATCTCCCCCCCCACCCCCTCATCTCCCCCCCCACCCCCTCATCTCCCCCCCCACCCCCTCATCTCCCCCCCCACCCCCTCATCTCCCCCCCACCCCCTCATCTCCCCCCCCCACCCCCTCATCTCCCCCCCCCACCCCCTCATCTCCCCCCCCACCCCCTCATCTCCCCCCCCACCCCCTCATCTCCCCCCCCACCCCCTCATCTCCCCTCCCACCCCCTCATCTCCCCCCACCCCCTCTTCTCCCCCCCCCCACCCCCTCATCTCCCCCCCCACCCCCTCATCTCCCCCCCCACACCCTCATCTCCCCCCCCACACCCTCATCTCCCCCCCACCCCCTCATCTCCCCCCGCCCACCCCCTCATCTCCCCCCCCCACCCCCTCATCTCCACCCCCACCCCCTCATCTCCCCCCCCACCCCCTCATCTCCCCCCCCACCCCCTCATCTCCCCCCCACCCCCTCAGCTCCCCCCCCACCCCCTCATCTCCCCCCCCACCCCCTCATCTCCCCCCCCACCCCCTCATCTCCCCCCCCACCCCCTCATCTCCCCCCCCACCCCCTCATCTCCCCCCCCACCCCCTCATCTCCCCCCACCCCCTCATCTCCCCCCACCCCCTCATCTCCCCCCCACCCCCTCATCTCCCCCCCACCCCTCATCTCCCCCCCACCCCCTCATCTCCCCCCCACCCACTCATCTCCCCCCACCCCCTCATCACCCCCCCAGCCCCTCATCTCCCCCCCCCAGCCCCTCATCTCCCCCCCACCCCCTCATCTCCCCCCCCACCCCCTCATCTCCCCCCCCACCCCCTCATCTCCCCCCCCACCCCCTCATCTCCCCCCCCACCCCCTCATCTCCCCCCACCCCCTCATCTCCCCCCCCCACCCCCTCATCTCCCCCCTCCACCCCCTCATCTCCCCCCCCCACCCCCTCATCTCCCTCCCCCACCCCCTCATCTCCCCCCCCACCCCCTCATCTCCCCCCCCACCCCCTCATCTCCCCCCCCCCACCCCCTCATCTCCCCCCCACCCCCTCATCTCCCCCCCCCCCACCCCCTCATCTCCCCCCCCACCCCCTCATCTCCCCCCCCCACCCCCTCAACTCCCCCCCCACCCCCTCAACTCCCCCCCCACACCCTCAACTCCCCCCCCATCCCCTCAACTCTCCCCCACCCCCTCAACTCCCCCCCCACCCCCTCAACTCCCCCCCACCCCCTCAACTCCCCCCCCACCCCCTCATCTCCCCCCCACCCCCTCATCCCTCCCCCCACCCCCTCATCCCTCCCCCCACCCCCCATCCCTCCCCCCACCCCCTCATCCCTCCCCCCACCCCCTCATCCCCCCCCACCCTCTCATCTCCCCCCCCACCCCCTCATCTCCCCCCCACCCCCTCATCTCCCCCCCCACCCCCTCATCTCCCCCCCCACCCCCTCATCTCCCCCCTCACCCCCTCATCTCCCCCCCCACCCCCTCATCTCCCCCCCCACCCCCTCATCTCCCCCCCCACCCCCTCATCTCCCCCCCCACCCCCTCATCTCCCCCCCACCCCCTCATCTCCCCCCACCCCCTCATCTCCCCCCCACCCCCTCATCTCCCCCCCCACCCCCTCATCTCCCCCTCATCTCCCCCCCCACCCCCTCATCTCCCCCCCACCCCCTCATCTCCCCCCCACCCCCTCATCTCCCCTCCACCCCCTCATCTCCCCCCCCACCCCCTCATCTCCCCCCCCACCCCCTCATCTCCCCCCCACCCCCTCATCTCCCCCCCCACCCCCTCATCTCCCCCCCACCCCCTCATCTCCCCCCCACCCCCTCATCTCCCCCCCCCACCCCCTCATCTCCCCCCCACCCCCTCATCTCCCCCCCCATCCCCCCCATCCCCCCCCCACATCCCCCTCCCACCCCCCCCCACATCGCCCTCCCACCCCCCCCCACATCGCCCTCCCACCCCCCCCACATCCCCCTCCCACCCCCCCCCCCACATCCCCCTCCCACCCCCCCCCACATCCCCCTCCCATCCCCCCCCCCCCACATCCCCCCCCCCCACCCCCAAGGTGAGGTGCCAGGCACCTCTGGGACTCGGCAAAAATCCACAGGGTCGTTGGCCAGCTGGGCGGAACTCGGGGTGACGATCCAGCAGCGTGGGAAAGTGGGGCATCTCGATCCCCAAGGCTGAGGACAAAAGCCTGATTTTTCTGAAAATTCATCAGAATCAAAGTCAGTTTAGATGAAGCGACATTACCAATCTGCTGATTGGTGGTTTGTGGGCAACCTTTCCAAATTTGGAAACCATTCTAAAGATATTTTTAACAATACCTGTCACAGATGCTTCCAGTAAACGTTCTTTTTCTGCACTTGAAGAGTTAAAAGTTATTTGTGAAGTATGATGAGTCAGGAACACTTGACAAGTTCAGCAACATTGACAACCGAAAGTGCATCTACAAGATTTTACCTACGATCTGTAATTGATGATTTTGTGGAGAAAATGTGCAGAAATAAAGCTGTTTAAATCGCCGTGCCAACAAGGAAGGAAGCAAGAAAATGTTAAAAATCTGCCTCTCTTCCATATTCTCTTGTTTAAATTTTGTTTTTCAATGTAGACCATTGCTGGTCGGATATAATGGCTGTAGCTGGTCACATGTTGGTCGTTCTAACTCCCATCGCACTCAAGACCGGCCTTCAGGAAGTCTCTTCAGGACAAAGAACAGAATCCTGATGGACAAAGCTACTGATGTTGGACTTGGACTCACTGGGCAGTCCACTCACGTGAATTTACAGCAATAAGTGCTTTGATTGTGTGAGGGGAAGTTAACTTTGAAGCTGAATTAAGCTCTGAAATATACTGAATGGCAGCATGTACATCTTGTTGATTGGACTACTTGCTCCTGCACTGGATTGACTCATTCTGTCCTGCACTGGGCTGGGCTGCTGATTTTTCCAACTCGTTGCTCAGTAAATTCAAGACTCACATCGCAATAATGACCATCTTTACTGTCATTCTCAGAACAGCTAGGCTTGGATTTCATAGAATCCCCACAGTGCAGAAGGAGGCCATTCAGCCCATCGAGTCTGCACCAACAACAATCCCACCAAGGCCCTATCCCCGTAACCCCACATATTTTTCCCCATTAATCCCCCTGACACTAAGGGGCAATTTAGCATGGCCAATCAACCTAAGCAGCACATCTTTGGACTGTGGGAGGAAACCGGAGCACCCGGAGGAAACATACGCAGACACGGGGGGAATGGGCAAACTCCATACAGGCAGTGACCTAAGTCGGGAATTGAACCCGGGTCCCTGGCGTTGTGAGGCAGCAGTGCTAACCACTGTGCCACCATGCCACCCATTTCAATTCAGCAATTATATAGGCATGTTTTTACAAGTTATAAAGCAGTTAAGCAGTGGTCAGTTTGTGTATTTCGTGACTTGTGCCTTTGCATTCTGTGGGCGAGGTCGGGGTGTGTGATGTCACTGGAGGGGCAGGCATGACGTTATGGGAGGGGGGCACCCAGAAATGAAGGTAAGTGCAGAACCCCATAAAGTGTAAATCCACCTCTGTTCCCCGCCTGAGATTGGTTAACTCAGCACAGTCCAAAGGTTGGAGCAGGAACCTTGCTGATGCGCATGGTCTAGCTTGGGGGGGAAGCAGAGAGAAATGTTTATTGCAGTACTTTTCCCTCAAGCAAGTCAATTATTTTGAGAGTTTACCAAAAGAGAAAATGCTGGAAAATCTCAGCAGGTCTGGCAGCATCTGTCAGGAGAGAAAAGAGCTGACGTTTCGAGTCCGGATGACCCTTGTGAAAGCTTTGTCAAGCTTTGAGAGTTTAGCTCAGTTGGTTGGACGACACGCCAGTGAGTCTAAATGCCAAGGGTTCAAGTCCTACTCTGGAACTTAAACACAGGGAGTGCTGCTTTGACTGGAGGTACCATCAAACTGAAATCTTGTCTGCTTATGGAGGTGGATGAAAGTGGTTCCACCGGCGAATTTATCCCCCGGTGAACACCAGCAAACCACATTGCTGTGTGAAAATAAATTGCTGCATTCGACAGTGAACATTAGCAATGAAATACCTTGGGACATTTTAGGAAGTGAAAGGCAATATATCAATGCAGGCTAGTGGTGGCAAAGAGGTCAGCACTTCTGCTTCACAGTGCTTGAGATCCAAGTTCGGTTTTGCCCTTGGTGTGGAGTTTGCAACTCCCACCTCTCGGCGATGGCCTCGTGGTATTATTGCTAGACTATTAATCCAGAAACTCAGCTAATGTTCTGGGGACCCGGGTTCGAATCCCACCATGGCAGCTGGTGGAATTTGAATTGAATTTTAAAAAATCTGGAATTAAGAATCTACTGATGACCATGAAACCATTGTCGGGAAAACCCATCTGGCTCAGTAATGTCCCATTGCTTTATCTATATTGACTGCTCTTAGTTTCTCGTATTTGTTTTGAGTGCTCGAGGATCTGGCTGTTTGTGTCCTGGTTTTCACTCAACCAGCTTGATGGAACAGTGAAGTGTTCCATCACTATGGAGGATTTAATATTGTCATCTTAAATTTTGACTGGGATATCCAGAAATCTCTGCAACGTAAGCTCTGGGCAAAGGTTTGATTTTTAAAATGAAAGTCAGTTTTTATAGTTCATAGAATCCTTACAGTGCAGAAGGAGGCCATTTGGCCCATCGAGACTCTCCGACAAAGCATCTTACCCAGTTCTTTTATTAATGTCCAGAAAGCACTCATTTATGAAGATTATGAACATTTCAAATGGGGTTTCTTAAGCAGAGCAATTGCGGGCGGCACGGTGGCACAATGGTTAGCACTGCTGCCTCACAGTGCCAGGGACCCGGGTTCAATTCCCGGCTTGGGTTACTGTCCGTGCAGACTCTGTACCTTTTCCCCGTGTCTGCGTGGGTTTCCTTTGGGTGCTCCGGTTTCCTTCTATAGCCCGAAAGATGTGCTGGTTAGGTGCATTGGCCATGCAAAATTCCCCCTCAGTGTACCCGAACAGGCGCCGGAGTGTGGCAACTAGGGGGATTTTCACAGTAACTTCATTGCAGTGTTAATGTAAGTCTACTTGTGACACTTTAAAAAAATCTAAGGACTCAACGAATAATTCCGTGCTCTGCTCTTTATCTGGGTTGGTCCGATTTTAAGACTTGGTTGGAGGTGGCTGCCTTACCCACAGCGCTCGCTATGTGTTACGCTGATGCTCCTGTGGCATAAAGGAATGGTTTGCACCATGGTTGTCAACTCACCTGATGTGGCTCAGGGGCCCAACCCTGTAATTTTAGTGCAGCAGAAGGCAGTGGGCTGAGAAGATGTACGGGTCCTGCTCTCGACCAGTTGTGCTTTTCATAGAATCATAGAATCCCTACAGTGCAGAAGAAGGCCATTCAGCCCATCGAGCCTGCACTGACAACAATCCCACCCAGGCCCTATCCCCATGACCCCACATATTTACCCTGCTATTCCACCTGACACTAAGGAGCAATTTAGCACGGCCAATCCACCTAATCTGCTCATCTTTGGACTGTGGGAGGAAACTGGAGCACCTGGAGGAAACCTACCCAGACACGGGGAGAACGTGCAAACTCCACACAGACAGTGAGTTGATTTTTAAAATGGAAGTCAGCTTTTATAGTTCGTAGAATCCCGGCAATGCAGAAGGAGGCCATTTGGCCCATCGAGACTCTTCGACAGAACACTTTATTCAGTTATTTTATTTATGTCCAGAAAACATTCATTTATGAAAGTTAAGAACATTTCAAATGGGGTTGCTTAAGCAATTGTGGGTAGCATGGTGGCACAGTGGTTAGCACTGCTGCCTCACAGCGCCAGGGACCCGGGCTCGAGAGAACATGCAAACTCCACACAGACAGTGACCCAAGGCCGGAATTGAACCCGGGTCCCTGGCGCTGTGAGGCAGTAGTGCTAACCACTGTGCCACCGTGCCGCCCATTTCTACTCGCCTCTTTCGATACCCTTTCAAACAGTCAGCCTCCAGATGTCACGGCTGTCCGTGACTGTCGCTCAGTTGTCAGAGTTAATATCCCCCATCTTCTTATCTTGCCTGTCGTGTTCTTACAGCAGAGATATGGACACCCGGAAAATCATGGCCAATTCACTGTATGGGAGGGGTCTTTGAGTATACAGCCCTGTACCAGTGTGGCTGAATCAGAACACACTATTGGCTTATATTGATGAGGGACCTAAAAATAGAACTGTGTATGTTTGTGTTATAAGATACTGTGAAAAGGTCATGATATACCTGCTGGGAGAAAGCTGTGTACATGGAACTTTCTACAGATATACCCCAGTTTGTTGAATACTCCACTAAGGGTTATGATTTGAATGCACAACACTTTTTAACATGCTACCTTTTGGAAGCAGCGTGTGTGTTCGCCTCTGGCTCCTAATTTCCAGGCCAGAACTTCTCCCCAGTCTCTGCTGTTGATTCCTGTGTGTTTAGGCCTCCATTGGTGGCCCTATCTCCAGCTGCCTATAGGCCCCAACATTTGGAAACCCATACCCGAACCTTTCCCCCTCCACCTCTCCTGCTTCAAGGTCCTTAAAATCGCTGAATGAAAATTGCCTGATGGCCTAGTGGTGTTATCGCTAGACTATCAATCCAGAAGCTCAGCTAATGTTCTGGGACTGGGTTCAAATCCCGCCACAACAGATGGTGGAATTTGAATTCAATAAAAATATCTGGAATTAAGGATCTACTGTTGGCCATAAAACCATTGTCGATTGTCGGAAAAACCCATTTGGTTCACTAATGTCCTTTAGGAAAAGAAATCTGCCATCCTTACCTGGCCTGGCCTACATGTGACTCCAGAGCCACAGCAACGTGGTTGACTCTCAACTGCCCTCGGGCAACTAGGGATGGGCAATAAATGCTGGCCAGCCAATGATGCCTTTGTCCCATTAATGACTAAAAAAAAGATTGCTTTGGAACTTTTTATTACATTATCTTTTAGCGGATACTGGGGCGGCACGGTGGCACAACCCCACATTCCCGCCTACCCCCAATAACCCCTTGTTAATCAAGAATCTATCTAGCTCTTCTTCCACTGCCTTTTGAGGAAGAGAGTTCCAGAGACTCACCACCCTCTGTGAGAAAAAATTCTTCTAATTTCTGTCTTGAATGACATACCCCTTATATTATGAAAAGTGACCCCTAGTTCTAGATATTCTGACAAGAGGAAACATCCTCTCCACATCCATCCTGTCAATAACCGTCAAGATCCTAAAGGTTTCAAGCGGTATGCTGGTACAATGGTTAGCACTGCTGCCGCACAGCACCAGAGACCTGGGTTTGATTCCCAGCTTGGGTGACTGTCTGTGCGGGGCCTGCACGTTCTCCCCATGTCTGCGTGGGTTTCCTCTGGTTGCTCCGCTTTCCTCCCACAATCCAAATATGTGCAGGTTAGGTTGATTGGCCATGCTAAATTGCCCCTTTGTGCCCCGGGATGCGTAGGTTAGAGGGATTAGCGGGGTAAATATGTGGGGTTACGGGGATGGGGCCTGGGTGGAATTGTTGTCGGTGCAGTCTCGATGGGCTGAATGGCCCCCTTCTGCACTGTAGGGATTCTATGATCAAGTCGCCTCTTACTCTTCCAACTCCAGTGGATACAAACCTAACCTCGCCAACCTTTCCTCATAGGACAGCACACCCATTCCTCATATTAGTCGAGTAAACCTTCCCTGAACTGTTCCCAATACATTAACATCTTTCCTTAAATAAGGAGACCGATACTCCAGATGTGGTCTCACCAATGCCCTGTACAACTGAATCATAAGCTCCCTCCTTTGTAATCAGTTGCCCTCACAATAACTGATGACATTCTTAGCTTTCCTAATTACTTGCTTTCCTTGAGTGAAGATAAGAAGTAGCACTGGGTACGAGACAAGGGCAATCTCTTTTGCTCCTTGATTCCAACTCGTTTGCTGATGGAGCATGCATGGACGTTTGAAGTGATTTGTAGGGTTCTACAAGGTCTCGGGGAATTTTTATTATTCACAGGATATGGAAGAAAAAAGAAGAAAAACTTTTTTATCTGAGATACTTTCAGCGATAGGGCGGCACAGTGGTCAGCACTGCTGCCTCACAGCGCCAGTGACTCGGGTTCAATTCCTGGCTTGGGTCACTGTCTGTGCGGAGTTTGCACATTCTCCCCGTGTCTGCATGGGTTTCCTCCGGGTGCTCCGGTTTCCTCCCACAGTCCAAAGACATGCTGGTTGGGTGCATTGGCCGTGCTAAATTCTCCCTCGGTGTACCCGAACAGGCGCTGGAGTGTGGCGACTAGGGGATATTCACAGTAACTTCATTGCAGTGTTAATGTAAGCCTACTTGTGACTAATAAATAAACTTTGAACAATATGCCTTTCAGCAATATCTCAGAGTACCTTGAAGACAAAAACATACTTGAAAGCTAGACAAACAATCTTGAGCAGAACAAGGTCGGACAAACAAAAATGAGACGTGTGGGCAGTTAACCAAGGCCAACCAAAGCAGGTTGAGGGAAGAATGTTGGTCAAGACAAAAGAGAACACCCTCCTCTTCTTCGGATAGCTCTCTACATTGGCAGCGCGGTGGCACAGTGATTAGCACTGCTGCCTCACAGCACCAGGGATCTGAGTTCGATTCCTGGCTTGGGTCACTGTCTGTGCAGTGTCTGCATATTCTCCCCGTGTCTGCGTGGGTTTCCTCCGGGTGCTCCGGTTTCCTCCCACAGTCCGAACGACGTGCTGGTTAGGGTGCATTGGCCGTGCTAAATTCTCCCTCAGTGTCCCTGAACAGGCGCCGGAGTGTGACGACCAGGGGATTTTCACAGTAACTTCATTGCAGTGTTAATGTAAGCCTACTTGTGACACTAATAAATAAACTTTAAACTTTCTTTAACATATAGTTTACTCCAGCAGTTTGGGGATTAGTTTAATGTATTCTTTGAAGAATGTGTTGATTGAATGCTGCCCGCCCCCTCAAAACTGCTTTCGAGTGTCAGCCTTTATTATCATAGAATACCTACAGTGCAGAAGGAGACCATTCAGCCCATCAAGTTTGTACCGACCACAGTCCCACCCAGGCCCTATCCCCATAACTCCATGCGTTTACCTTAGCTAATCCCCCTGATACTAAGGGGCAATTTAGCATGGCCAATCCACCTAATCTGCACATCTTTGGACTGTGGGAGAAAACTGGAGCACTCGGATGAAACCCACGCAGAAAGTGACCCGAGTCGGGATTCGAACCCGGGTCCCTGACACTGTGAGGCAGCAATGCTAACCATTGTGCCACCATGCCGCCCTGCTCAAAGTCATGCAGTGATGCTAAAAACTAGATGGCACAAATAAATGTTTTTTATCTCATCGCCTAATGTAGTAATTTGGCTCCACCAGTTATTAATGAATGAACAGCATTTATTAACAGTAACAACGACACACAGACCAATGAGGATTCAATGCTTACAGTCATGCCTCCAGGATCTAACTGCTGGGAGAAGCCCAGGCAAGTTGGAGTGAAGCCCCAACACAGTTCCTGGTTCGCCATCCCGGGTCATGTGACCCTTCCAGGAGATTGCCCTTTAAGGGGACCAGGCACCACAGAATTGTTAGCTAACTTAAAGCCCATGGGATTAAAGGTCCAGTGGCAGTGGTTTTTAAAAAAAAATTATTTATTGGTGTCACAAGTGGAATTGCATTAACACTGCAATGAAGTTACTGTGAAAATTCTCTCCGGTGCCTGTTAGGGTACACTGAGGGAGAATTTAGCATAGCCAAAGCACCTAACCAGCACGTCTTTCGGACTGAGAGAGGAAACTGGAGCACCCGGAGGAAACCCACGCAGACATGGGGAGAACGTGCAGACTCCGCACAGACAGTGACTCAAGCCGGGAATCGAACCCAGATCCCTGCCGCTGTGAGACAGCAGAGCTAACCATTGTGCCACCGTGCTGTCAATACATAATTAGTTCAGGGAAAGAAAGCAGGCAGTAGTGAATAATGTTTGTTCTTCAGACTGGAAGGAAGTATACAATGGTTGCCCAAGGGTTAGTGTTGGGACCACTGCTGTTTTGCTTTATATTAGTGACCTAAACTTGGAAATACATGAGATAAGTTGTCCTTGAGAGGGTGGTGGTGAGCTGCCTTCTTGAACTGCTGCAGTCCATGTCAGGTAGGTACAGCCACAGTGCTGTTAGGGAGCATGTTCCAGGATTTTGACCCAGCGACAGTGAAGGAACGGCTGATATATTTCCAAGTCAAGATGGTAAGTGACTTAGAGGGGAATCTCCAGCTGCTGGTGTTCCCAGGTATCTGCTGCCCTTGTCCTTCCAGATGGGGCGGTTGCAGGGTTTGGAAAGTGCTGCTGAAGGAGCCGTGATGAGTTGCTGCAGTGTCTTGTAGATGGTGCTCACGGCTCCACGATCACAAGAGGAATGGAGAAATGAACAAAATCAAGAACGTTAAACCTTTATAAAACACTGGTTAGGCCTCAGCTGGGAGATATGTTCAACTCTGCACCACATTTTTACAATTTAGCAGGAAATTCTAGGCATTAGGGAGGGTGTAGAAGAGATTTACTAGAATGGTGAGGGAGTTTAGTTGCGTGAAGTGATGGGAGAAGCCAGGACTGTTCTCCTTAGAGCAGAGAATGTGAGTGACAGATTTGATAGAGGTACTCAGAGTCATAAACAGTTTTAATGGAGTAAGTAATGTGACATTGTTTCCACAGGCAGAACGGTTGGTAACTAGAGGTCACGTACTTCAGGTAATTGGAAAAAAAATAGAGACGTCTTGAAGAAGCATTTTTCTTTTGAAAACTGAGTTTTTGTCATTTGAATGTGCTGCCTGAAAGGGTGGAGGAATTGGGTTCAATCGTAACTTTCAAAAGGGAATTAGATAGACACTTGTAGTTTCTTGCAGTCTTGGGCAGAGCAGGAGCCATACCAACTGTGATATAACCAGAAAGCATGTTTTCTATCTGTAAATGTTGGTGAGAGTCATAGCGGATATACCAAATTTCCTTAGTCTCCTGAAAAAGTAGAGGTGTTGGTGGTCTTTCTTAACTAGTGTTGGCATGGGGGTCCAGGTCAGGTTGTTGATAATTTGGACACCTAAAACCTTGAAGCTCTCGACCATTTCTACTTCGTCCCCACTGTTGTAGACAGGGGCATGTTCTCCAATACGCTTCCTGAAGTCGATGACTATCTCCTTCATTTTGTTGACGTTGAAGTGGTATAATGTACAAGGGAGTGGCAATAGTCGGACAGCTCTGCCAAAGAGCTGGCAGAAGCATGATAGGCCGAATGGCCTTTCTTTGTGTTATTCATTCCGCAGTGAGAATGTAAAAAAAAGATCCTGATTAGAATGGGCGGGATTTTCCAGCCACGCTTGCCCAAAACCGGAAAATCGCAGCAGAGGTCAACGGATCTTTGCATGGTCCACCCCCCACCCCGCCCCCCCCCCACACCCCCCCCACCCCCCCACCCCCCGCCCGCTACGATTCCCGTGGCAGTCAGGATGGGAAAGTCCCCCCAGCAAGTCTATTAAGAGGCAATCAGTAAGGATAGGCAACAACTCCTCCTCCATGATGATCCTTAACAACTTTGCCCCACAAGACTGTGTCCTTAGCCCCCTACTATACTCCTTATACACCTATGACTGTGGGCAAATTCCCCTCCAATTCAATTTTCATGTTTGCTGATGACACCACAGCAGTGGGTCAGATCTCAAACAATGATGAGACAGAGTACAGGAATGAGATAGACAATCTGGTGAACTGGTGCATCAACAATAATCTCTCCCTCAATATCAGCAAAATGAAGGAGATAGTCACTGACTTCAGGAAGTGGAGTGGAGAACATGCCCCTGTCGACATCAATGGGGACGAAGTAGAAATGGTCGAGAGCTTCAAGTTTTTAGGTGTCCTGATTACCAACAACCTGTCCAGGGCCCCCCATGCCAATCCTAGTTAAGAAAGACCACCAACACCTCTACTTTCTCAGAAGACGAAGGAAATTTGGCATGTCAGCTATGACTCTCACCAATGTTTACAGATGCACCATAGAAAGTATTCTTTCTGGTTGTATCACAGCTTGGTATGGCTCCTGCTCTGCCCAAGACTGCAAGAAACTACAAAGGGTCGTGAATGAAGCCCAGTCCATCACGCAACCAACTTCCCATCCATTGACTCTGTCTACACTTCCTGCTGCCTTGAAAAAGCAGCCAGCATTATCAAGGACCCCACACACAACGGACATTCTCTCTTCCACCTTCTTCCATCGGGAAAAGAAACAAAAGTCTGAGGTCACGTATCAACCGACTCAAGAACAGCTTCTTCCCTGCTGCCGTCAGACTTTTGAATGGACCTACCTCGCATTAAGTTGATCTTTCTCTACACCCTAGCTATGACTGTAACACTACATTCTGCACTCTCTTGTTTCCTTCTCTATGAACGGAATGCTTTGTCTGTATAGTGAGCAGGAAACAATACGTTTCACTGCATATTAATACATGCGATAATAATAAATCAAATCATTGAGTTTTAAAACTAAATGCAACAGTGATTCAGGCAGCAAGTTGTGGGGCTGGGACCAAAGAAACTGTTAACAGTTAACTGTAAGTTATCAGTGCATAAAGATTACCAGCAGGACCTGACAGGTCTCTAAGGGCACTTACTGTTCGTGGGTTTTGAGTTCCTTCACTTTTCAAACTGAAGAGTTCCTTTTTTGGCATTAAACAGAGCGGTCTATATTATGTACTTTTTCATATTTCACATCAAGGCTGGAACATCAAATCATATCAGGTGCCAGGTGTAACAAGGATCCGCTTGACATTTTCTAGCATCCAGTCACCTTACACAGACCCCAGGAAAAAGGGACAAATTAAAGTAAAGTTTATTTATTAGTCACAAGTAGGCTTACATTAACACTGCAACAAAGTTATTGTGAAAATCCCCCAGTCGCCACACTCTGGCGCCTGTTCGGGTACACTGAGGGAGAATTTAGCATGGCCAATGCGCCTAACCAGCACGCCTTTCGTACTGTGGGTGGAAACCGGAGCCCCCAGAGGAAAGCCACGCAGGCACGGGGAGAACGTGCAGACTCCGCACAGACTGTGACACAAGCCGGGAATTGAACCCAGGTCCCTGGCGCTGTGAGGCAGCAGTGTCAGCCACTGTGCCGGCGTGCCAATCGAACACCGTGACAAAGAACTCGGTCCGTTCAACTTCAGCGACCCAATGGATACTTCAGTGCAGTACTGGGGAATTGCTGCACTGTCAGAGGTGCCGTCTTTCAGAAGAAAGCTTCGGCTGACCTTAGATTTTTTTAGAAATTCATTCATGGGACATGGGTGTCACTGGCTGGCCAACATTTATTGCCCATCCCTAGTTGCCCTTGGAGGGCAGTTGAGAGTCAACCACATTGGCTCTGGAGTCACATGTAGACCAGACGAGGTAAGCACGGCAGATTTCCTTCCCCAAAGGACATTAGTGAACCAGATGAGTTTTCTGACAATCAACAATGGTTTCATGGTCATCAGTAGATTCTTAATACCAGATATTTTTTAATCAAATTCAAATTCCACCATCTGCCGTGGCGGGATTCGAACCCGGGTCCCCAGAACATTAGTTGAGTTTCTGGATTAATAATCTAGCGATAATACCACTAGGCCACCGCCTTCCCTAATTAATAGGTTAATAGATTCGTAGATGTTTACAGCACAGAATGAGGCCATTCGGCCCATCATGTCCACATTGATCAACAAAGATCTGACTACACAAATCCCATTTTCCAGCGCTTGGCCCATAGTTCTGGAGGTTTTGGCAGCCTTTTAGTTGGTCAGTGAAGATTCTATTTGAAGAAGAGCAGGAAAGTTCATTCAAGTATCCAAGACAATAATTATCCTTCAACAAACATCACTAAAGCAGAATGTCCAGTTATTATCAAATTGCTGCTTGTGGGAGCTTGCTGTGCGAAAAATGGCTAACACATTTCCCACATTGTAACAGTGAATACACGTGAAAAGAGCTTTATTGATCATAAAGTGTTTTTCAGGATGTCCTGAAGTCATGAAAGGTGTTCTAAAATAGAAGTCTTTTTCTTCCAGGGAAACTTATGGTATTTGTGGATCTTTATTGTAAAGTCTGATTTGGACAAGGGCAGATTTCACCCATTATTCACTAAATCAATTATTAATTAACGTTGTATCGCAGTGTTCAAGTGAATATCTGATTAACTCCTTATGTTATCTAGTGATGAGCTCAGTCTTCAACTGACTGATAAAAGAGTATTTGAGGATCAGGATCTCAAACCTGAAACTAAGGTCATGGTTTACTGGGCAGCAGTGAACGCTGTGCTTCTTTGTGCTTCGGGAACTTGGGTGACCTATGGCAGCCACCTCAAAGCACTGGAGAAGTACCACCAGCAGTGTCTTTGCAAGATCCTTCAAATCTAATGGCAAGAAAGGTTGTGCAATATAGCCGTGTCCTCTCCAAAATCAACTTGCCCAACATTGAGCACTGATCACTGAAAACCAGTTCCACTGGATGGAACATGTTACTCATTCGTCTGACACCAGACTCCTGATGCAACTGCTCTATGGGGGAACACGGTTGCAGCAGGAGGCTCACAGGAGGACAGTGGAAACACTTTAGAGATCACAGAATCAGAAGCACAGATCACAGAATTACAGAATACTACAGTGCAGAAGAGGCACTTAGGCCCATCGAGTCTGAACCGATGCATGAAATGCCCTGACTTGCCCACCTAATCCCACTTGCCAACACTTGGCCCATAATCTTGAATGCCATGATGTGCCAAGTACTCATCCAGGTACTTTTTAAAGGATGTGAAGCATCCCGCCTCCACCACGGCAGCGCATTCCAGACCGTCACCACCCTCTGAGTAAAAAGGTTTTTCCTCAAATCGCCCCTAAACCTTTCACCCCTCACTTTTAACTTGTGTCCCCTTGTAACTGACCCTTCAACTAAGGGGAACAGCTGCTCCCTATCCACCCTGTCCACCCTCAGAACACCCATGTAGGGATCACCTCCCACCCATTGACTCTGCCTACACTTCCCGCTGCCTCAGAAAAGTAGTCAGTGTAATCAAGCACCCCACACACCCCGGGCATTCTCTCTTCCATCATCTTCCGTCGGGAAAAAGATACACAAGTCTGAGGTCACGCACCGACCGACTCAAGAACAGATTCTTCCCTGCTGCCATCAGACTTTTGAATGGACCTACCTCGCATTAAGTTGATCTTTTTCTACACCCTAGCTATGACTGTAACACTACATTTTGCACTCTCTCCTTTCCTTCTCTATGAACGGTATGCATTGTCTGTATAGCACGCAAGAAACAATATTTTTCACTGTATGATAATACATGTGACAATAATAAATCAAATCAAAAAACACTGGGAAATCTCGGCAGGTCTGACAGCATCTGTGGGGAGAGAATAGAGTTCAACATTTTGAGTCTAGATGATCTTTCATCAGAGCCAAAGTGTCCTCTGATGAAGGGTCAGCTAGACTTGAAACGTTAGCTCTATTCTCTCTCCACAGATGCTGTCAGACCTGCTGAGATTTGCCAGCGTTTTCTGTTTTTGTTTCAGATTTCAGCATCCGCAGTATTTTGCTTTTGTCAATACCAACTGACTCATGGGAGACTCTAGCTTGTGACAAAGCCAAATGAAGAAGGTTCATCCAGGAATGCACCAAACCCACAGAGAGACTTCTTCGGGAAATGTGCAGAGGCCAAGTCGTAGTATTGGAGGGAGTGCACAAATCTCCAAACAATCCACCCATCAAAGACCGCCTACCCTGCCCGTGGCAGGGTCTGCAGACCTCACATTGGACCTATCAGCTTCATTAGAACCCATCGAACTGGAGTTGAAGCAAGTCATCCTTGACCATGAAGGACTGCCTAAGAAGGACTGCCTGAGCCACATGCCTTTCCCATCCACTTTATCAAAGTAACAGTAATATTCAGGTGACCAATCACACAAGCAATTGAATCGGACTTTGTCCAGGTTCATACAAAGATCACAAATGGTAAAGATCACCTTTATCAGGGTCCAGCAGGAAGATCGTTGGGGCAGAAGGTATTTGGACCTTGTTTTTGGGCAGGAGAATTGGACTTCCAAACCTGTGACCTCGGCCCCCTAGAAGGACAAGGGAAGTGGGAACATCACCACTTGCAAGTTCCCCTCCGAGCCACTCACCATCCTGACTTGGAACTATATTGCCGTTCATTTGCTGTCACTGGGTTAGAATTCTCTCCCTAACAGCAGTGCAGGTGTACCTACACGACAGGGATGGCAGCGGTTCAAGAACGCAGCTCACCACCGCCTCCTCAAGGGCAATTGGGGATGGGTAATTCAAATGTTGGCCTGGTCAGCAACACGCATGTGCCATGAAATAATTTTTTAAAATGGCAACGACCATTACTACTGTCGTACTTCTTGCCTGTAACCCTGTTAGTTCCTCATCCGTACGTACTTGCCCAACTTTCCATTGAAATTATTCATGGTTTCAACCTCTGCCACCCTCTCACCCTCTAGAATATTCCATATCTCGACAAAGGTCTGTGTGAAAAATATTCTCATTGTCTCTCTGCTAGATGGTTTGATCAGATGACAGCAGGAAATTCTAGCCTGTGTGAACAAGCTCCTCCTGCGCCTCAGTTGTTGCTACTCTCAGGATTCAGCTATTGAGAGAGTTCGGAGAAACTGCCATTTGTAGCTCCAGATTTTCCCTTTGGAACAAAGAGAACCTTAATGTATATTTCCTGATTGGCAGTAGAAATGTACAAATGCTTTTTATTGCAATCCATCCCTCTGCATGTTATTTTAGACAAGTGCTAAGCCAGTCAGACCCTCCCTCTTGGCACCTCTCCGTAACTTTGTGCTGTTTATCGACAGCTGAACTTCTGGGAAACTTGCAACCTATGTTGTACCACCCCATGCTGGCATTTTATTTTCTTTCATCCTGTTAAACAAAGAATCATAGAATCCCTACGGTATAGAAGGAGGCCATTCGGCCCATCGAGCCTGCACCAACCATAATCCCACTCCGGCTC
Organism: Mustelus asterias; assembly: GCF_964213995.1. Taxonomy (NCBI): domain Eukaryota; kingdom Metazoa; phylum Chordata; class Chondrichthyes; order Carcharhiniformes; family Triakidae; genus Mustelus; species Mustelus asterias. Next base: position 32,434,696 of record NC_135827.1, read on the forward strand.
TATCCACGTAACCCCTCATATTTACCCTGCTAATCCCCTGACACTAGGATCAATTTAGCATGGCCAATCAACCTAACCCAGACATCTTTGGACTGTGGGAGGAAACCGGAGCACCTGGAAGAAACCCACGCAGACAAGGTAGAGAATGGGCAAACTCCACACAGACAGTGACCCGAGGCTGGAATTGAACCCGGGTTCCTGGCGCTGTGAGGCATTAGTGCTAACCACTGTGCTACCGTGAAATAAAGATTGTTTAGAGTTATTGAATTTAAACTTTAAAAATACCTGGTTACAATGTCTTGCCATTGGGGCGGGACGATGGCACAGTGGTTTGCACTGCTGCCTCACAGTGCCAGGGACCTGGGTTCGATTCCCGGCTTGGGCACTGTCTGTGGAGTTTGCACGTTCTCCCTGTGTCTGCGTGGGTTTCCTCCGGCTGCTCCGGTTTCCTCCCACAGTCCAACGATGTGCGGGTTAGGTGGACTGACCATGCTAAATTGTCCCTTATTTCCCAAGATGTGTAGGTTAGGGGAATTAGTGGGGTTATGGGGATAGGGCCTGAGTAGGATGCTCTGTTGGAGAGTCGGTGCAGACTTGAAAGGCCGAATAGCTTCCTTCTGCACAATAGGGATTCTATGATTCTATGTTTGTACAGATATTTAGGAGTTCCAGGGCAGTTGTTACATAGGCAAGTGTCCCTGCTCCAGTAATGACTCAAGAACAGCTTCTTCCCTGCTGCCATCAGACTTTTGAATGGCCTTATCACATATTATGCTGATCTACCTCTTCACCCTATCGGTAACTGTCACACCATATTCTGCATCCTCACCTTTCCTTCCGCCCTGTGCGCTCTATGAACGGTATGTTTTGAATGTATAGCACGCAAGAAACAATACTGAATCCCAATACATATCCCAATAATAATAAATCAATCAATCAATCAATGAATTAGTCTGTATTTTTTTTGATAATGCTGGTGGATAAAGGAATCTTTACCAAGATACCGGGAAAATCACTTGTTGGTTGAATAATGTTATACTATCCTTAACATTCACTTGAACAGGCGGACAAGACAAGAAAATGCTATTTGGACAATCAAGCCCATTCTTTCGAAAGGAAGGGACAAAAATTAAGATATACTGACAGACCAACACAGTGGTACAATGGAAGCTCCAATGTATTGGTCTGTGTGGTAAATGATCTCAATCCAATGGTACAGTTCTTCATGTGTTAAATTCTCAATTTCAGCTATTCCACATTGTAAAGGTGCAGAATTTAAACCATGCAAACGGAGAGGAAAGTTTAAACTCGGGGTCATGCCAAATTTTTATTTTGATTTGTACATGGGTGTGGGGTCACTGGCTGGGCCAGCATTTATTGCCCATCCCTTCAACTGACTGTTCCGCTCGGCCATTTCAGAGGGTACTTAAGACTCAATCACATTGCTGTGGCTCTGGAGACTCATGTAGACCAGACCAGGTAAGGACGGCAGACTTCCTCCCCGAAAGGGCATTAGTGAAGCAGATGAGGTTTTTTGACAATGAGTTCATGGTCACCTTTTTAATTCCAGATTTTTATTGAATTCAAATTTCACCATCTGCCATGGTGGGATTTGAACCTGAGTCCACAGAGCATTACCTTGGGCCTCTGGATTACCAGTCCAGTGACAACACCACCGAGCCACTGCTTCCCCTTGTACAATGGTGGGGACCTTAAAACAGACATTCTGCCATTTCCTTGCCCTGGTTTTTTTGCATGCTGTGAGAAGACTTGAGAAACTTAAAGGGTGGCTGGAAGAAGGAGAGAGATAGTGACAGTGATTATGGTAATAAGTAGGCATATATAATGGTGTGAAACTTGCAATGGGCAGGTGAGGCTTGCAATCCAAGTTGACTTAGATGCAGTTGAGACTAAACCTGGAGGGTCAAAGGCAAGAATGTTAGATTTCAAAATAATTTTGCTAAGTTCTTCCCTTTCGTTCATACCTTAATTAACAAATTAAAAGAAGATCCATCCTAATCTAAAGACAAAATATGGTGGATGTTGGAATCTGAAACAAAAACAGAAAATGCTGGAAAATCTCAGCAGGTCTGACAGCATCCTCGGAGAGAGAATTTGGAGAGAGCCAGCGTTTTGAGTTTGGATGACCTTCGGAAACATTGGCTCTATTCTCTCTCCACATATGCTGTCAGACCTGCTGAGATTTTCCAGCATTTTCTGTTTTTGATCCATCCTAATCGTTGTCTAAATGGAATCAAACCCATTTTAAAATAAAACTTTAAAATAAAATCAGATGGGTGTCGCTCTTTTGGGTCAATTTTGAAGTCATTCATGTCGAGAATTGCGTGGTGATTGATAGTGAGTGTCCTGTAATACTGGCGATCATCCAGCGTAGCATTAATGCTGCAGTCATAACCATTTCAGCCCTTTAACTATGAAGGGTCACAAACCTCCTTGTCACCCATGACATTTTGTACACCGCAATGTGGGAGTGGGAACAATGTACTCATATCAACCACAGTGTTTATGAACAGCACGTATCTAATAAACAAAAGAAAAAGATTCTGGTTAAAAACCTTCTGTGCTTACAGCATAAATATCTCTCACTTTCTACGCCTTTTAGCTTTGACAAAGGGTCATCTGGACTCGAAACGTCAGCTCTTTTCTCTCCTTACTGATGCTGCCAGACCTGCTGAGATTTTGCAGCATTTTCTCTTTTGGTAATAGATTCTGGTGCCTGTTCTGTTATTACAACATCAACGTTTGACTGTAGGACTGGATTATGTCAGGCGTAGGCACATCAACTTGACCCGCATTGCGTGTCTGCGGTGCTATACAAGCCTGAGACAACTTTATTTCTGCTAAGTTTTTAATCTGGGTCAATGGATAGGTTCCTGAGTTTCTGTAGACAGAGGCCATTTTTTTTTGCAAGTGTCAATTTTTTTCTTGTTATTGTCAGAAGTCTAGAAAAGGTTGTGAATGTAGCCCAATCCAAAACGCAAACCAACCTCCAATCCATTGACTCTGTCTACACTTCCCGCTGCCTCAGCGGGAAGGTAGCACAGTGATTAGCACTGCTGCTTCACAGCTCCAGGGACCTGGGTTCGATTCCCGGCTTGGGTCACTGTCTGTGTGGAGTTTACACATTCTCTTCGTGTCTGCGTGGGTTTCCTCCGGGTGCTCCGGTTTCCCCCCACAGTCCAAAGATGTGCGGGTTAGGTTGATTGGCCATGCTAAAATTGCCCTTAGTGTCCTGGGATGCGTAGGTTAGAGGGATTAGTGGGTAAATATGTAGGGATATGGGGGTAGGGTCTGGGTGGGATTGTGGTCGGTGCAGACTCGATGGGCCGAAAGGCCTTTCTTTGTGCTGTAGGGTTTCTAAGATTCTAAGATTCTAAGCAAAGCAGCCAGCATAATTAAGGACCCCACTCATCCCAGACATTCTCTCTTCCACCTTTTTCCGTCGGAAAAAAGATACAAAAGTCTGAGGTCACGTACCAACCGACACAAGAACAGCTTCTTCCCTGCTGCTGTCAGGCTTTTGAATGGACTTACCTTGCATTAAGTTGATTTTTACACCCTAGCTATGACTGTGACACTACATTCTGCACTCTCTCATTTCCTTCTCTAAGAATGGTATGCTTTGTCTGTATAGCGTGCAAGAAACATTACTTTTCACTGTATACTAATACATGTGACAATAATAAATCAAATCAAAAGTATTTAAATTTAAACCTGGGTTTCTCAGGTCAAAACCACAATCGCTACGTTTAACAGCTGAAGAGCATTTTCTCATAAGGTCTGGTTAAGAGGTACAGCGTGCAAGTTTGGACATCAATCATGGATTGAGTCCATATTTTGAGTGAAAACAAACTGAATGTGAGTTTTGAATGAGCATAAAAAAACAACAAAAGGTTGCCTCCTTTATTTCTTCTCCAATGTTCTCCCTTTGCCTGAAGGTGATGATTCATCGTGGGATTTAGCTTCAATAGGTGGCAACCTACCTAAATCGGTGTAAGTACACCATTCAATCCTGTCCTCACCCAGAGTCCTGAGTGAGTATTTCCAGTCAAAGTCACTAGTCCGCCCCTCACCCTGTACGATTCCCGTGTTGGGCAGAACGGGAAAATTCGTCCGTAGATATTGACTAGGGATAGCAGAGAGTGTGGGTGCGATGAGTGGTGTGGTTGTGAGGATTTAAGGACAGTCACAGGTTGCATGGTCGGTTGGATGAATGGTTGTCACTTCCTGCGGTAGTGAGTTCCATATTCTCACCAATCCTGGGTAAAGAAGGTTTTTCGGAATTCCCTGCTGGATTTCTCAGTGACTATCTTTTAATAATGGCCTCTCGTTTTGCTCTTACTTACAAGAGGAAAAAAACGTCACTGAATCACAGAATTATTACGGAGCAGAAGGAGGCCATTTGGCCCATCGTGTTTGCACCAGCTTTTGGAATGAGCAACTCACCGAATGCCATTCCACCTCCCCCCCGCCCACCGCCGCCCCCCCCCCCCCACCCCTCCGCCGCCCCACCCTCTCCGTGTAACCCTGCCTATTCTTCCTTTTCAGGTGACAGTCTAAAGGAGATACGTACCACGAAGTATCCATTGGAAAATATAGGCCTGTAAAAACTCAGCTGGTCATCTTGCTAACTACAAAACTAATATCTTTCTCAGTCACTCAAGCTCCGAGATAACTACTAAATTCTCCTTCAATTGGTTTCTGCTTCCTTGGGAAGTCAAGTTCCCATGCTCAACCTCATTTGATTCAAGTAGTTAAATCTGTCATGTGGAGAGACAAGCAAAGCTGGGATTGTTCTCTTTTGAACACAAAAGATTCAGGGGAGGTTTAATAGAGGAGCTTAAAAGCACCTAGCGTTTTGATAGAGTAAAGAGGGAAAAATGATTCTTTACCTGTAGAAGTGTCAGCAACTAGCCAACACAAATTTAACGTCACTGGCAAAAGGGGTGAGATGAAGAGAATTTTTTTAAAAAGCAGTGAGTTAGCAAGATCTGTACTGCACTTCCTCACAGCGCCAGGGACCTGGGTTCGATTCCGCCCTCGGGTCACTGTCTGTGTGGAGTTTGCACATTCTCCCCATGTCTACGTGGGTTTCCTCCGAGTGCTCTGGTTTCCTCCCACACTCCAAAGATGTGCAGGTTAGGTGGATTAGCCCTGGTAAATGTGCGGGGTTGCAAGGAAAGACTCATAGAACATAGAACATAGAACAGTACAGCACAGAACAGGCCCTTCGGCCCACGATGTTGTGCCGAGCTTTATCTGAAACCAAGATCAAGCTATCCCACTCCCTATCATCCTGGTGTGCTCCATGTGCCTATCCAATAACCGCTTAAATGTTTCTAAAGTGTCTGACTCCACTATCACTGCAGGCAGTCCATTCCACACCCCAACCACTCTCTGCGTAAAGAACCTACCTCTGATATCCGTCCTGTATCTCCCACCACGAATCCTATAGTTATGCCCCCTTGTAATAGCTCCATCCACCCGAGGAAATAGTCTTTGAACGTTCACTCTATCTATCCCCTTCATCATTTTATACACCTCTATTAAGTCTCCCCTCAGCCTCCTCCGCTCCAGAGAGAACAGCCCTAGCTCCCTCAACCTTTCCTCATATGACCTACCCTCCAAACCAGGCAGCATCCTGGTAAATCTCCTCTGCACTCCTTCCAGCGCTTCCACATCCTTCCTATAGTGAGGTGACCAGAACTGCACACAATATTCCAAATGTGGTCTCACCAAGGTCCTGTACAGTTGCAGCATAACCCCACGGCTCTTAAACTCCAACCCCCTGTTAATAAAAGCTAACACACTATAGGCCTTCTTCACAGCTCTATCCACTTGACTGGCAACCTTTAGAGATCTGTGGATATGGACCCCAAGATCTCTCTGTTCCTCCACAGTCTTCAGAACCCTACCTTTGACCCTGTAATCCACATTTAAATTTGTCCTACCAAAATGAATCACCTCACATTTATCAGGGTTAAACTCCATTTGCCATTTTTCAGCCCAGCTTTGCATCCTATCTATGTCTCTTTGCAGCCTACAACAGCCCTCCACCTCATCCACTACTCCACCAATCTTGGTGTCATCAGCAAATTTACTGATCCACCCTTCAGCCCCCTCCTCTAAGTCATTAATAAAAATCACAAAGAGCAGAGGACCAAGCACTGAACCCTGCGGCACACCGCTAGCAACCTGCCTCCAATCCGAAAATTTTCCATCGACCACCACCCTCTGTCTTCGGTCAGACAGCCAGTTACCTATCCAATCGGCCAACTTTCCCTCTATCCCACACCTCCTCACTTTCATCATAAGCCGACCATGGGGGACCTTATCAAACGCCTTACTAAAATCCATGTATATGACATCAACTGCCCTACCTTCATCAACACACTTAGTTACCTCCTCAAAAAATTCTATCAAATTTGTGAGGCACGACTTGCCCTTCACGAATCCGTGCTGACTATCTCGGATTAATCCGCATCTTTCTAAATGGTCGTAAATCCCATCCCTAAGGACCCTTTCCATCAATTTACCAACCACCGAAGTAAGACTAACCGGTCTATAATTACCAGGGTCATTTCTATTCCCTTTCTTAAACAGAGGAACAACATTCGCCATTCTTCAGTCCTCTGGCACCATCCCCGTGGACAGCGAGGACCCAAAGATCAACGCCAAAGGCTCTGCAATCTCATCCCTTGCCTCCCAAAGAATCCTAGGATACATTTCATCAGGCCCAGGGGACTTATCGACCTTCAGTTTATTCAAAACTGCCAAGACATCCTCCCTCCGAACATCTATTTCCTCCAGCCTATTAGCCTGTAACACCTTCTCTTCCTCAAAAACATGGCCCCTCTCCTTGGTGAACACTGAAGAAAAGTATTCATTCATCACCTCGCCTATCTCTACTGACTCCATACACAAGTTCCCACTACTGTCCTTGACCGGCCCTAACCTCACCCTGGTCATTCTTTTATTCCTCATATAAGAGTAAAAAGCCTTGGGGTTTTCCTTGATCCGACCCGCCAAGGACTTCTCATGTCCCCTCCTAGCTCTCCTAAGCCCCTTTTTCAGCTCATTCCTTGCTAACTTGTAACCCTCAATCGAGCCATCTGAACCTTGTTTCCTCATCCCTACATAAGCTTCCCTCTTCCTTTTCACAAGACATTCCACCTCTTTTGTGAACCATGGTTCCCTCACTCGGCCATTTCCTCCCTGCCTGACAGGAACATACCTATCAAGGACATCCAGTATTTGTTCCTTGAAAAAATTCCACTTTTCATTAGTTCCTTTCTCTGACAGTTTCTGTTCCCAACTTATGCCCCCTAATTCTTGCCTAATCGCATCATAATTACCCCTCCCCCAATGGTAAACCTTGCCCTGCCGTACGGCCCTATCCCTCTCCATTGCAATCACAAAAGACACCGAATTGTGGTCACTATCTCCAAATTGCTCTCCCACAACCAAATCTAACACTTGGCCCGGTTCATTTCCCAGTACCAAATCCAATGTGGCCTCACCTCTAGTCGGCCCATCCACATATTGTGTCAGGAAACCCTCCCGCACACACTGCACAAAAACTGCCCCATCCAAACTATTTGACCTACAAAGGTTCCAATCAATATTTGGAAAGTTAAAGTCCCCCATGACAACTACCCTGTGACCCCCACACATATCCATAATCTGCTTAGCAATTTCTTCCTCCACATCTCTATTACTATTTGGGGGCCCTATAGTAAACTCGATGGGCCAAATGACCTCTTTCCGCACCGTAGGGATTCTATGGGTCTATGGCGGTGGAGATCAATTATCACTTTTAGAAGGGAAATTGATAAATAATTGAAGGGGAGAAAATTACAACACAATAGGGAAGGGGTAGAGGAGTGGAACTTGCCGAAAAGTTATTTCAAAGGACCAGCACAGGTACAATGAACCAAATGGCCTCCGTCTCTGCTGCTAGATTCTAGAATTCCGGTTTATACAATCTGTAACTTCCCTCCCCTTAGCTGGCCTTTCAACTATAGGCAAAGTCAGTCTTGACGTTCTGCCAGTAACAAGCATCCACCATTTTGCAAGTACAAATGTTTTTCACTTTGATGCCAGCTCGTGGCAACGAAGGTCGATTGCGACCGGTGGGGGTGGAATCTTTTCTACCTAGCAACAGCATCGAGGAGAGTAAGCTTTTCATCCCTGTCCCCCCCCCCCCCCCCAGTGGAAGGCAAGTGGCCTGAGGAAAGAGCTAATATACTTTTCTCGCCACATTTTAGTGAACAATAAAGAAATGTACAAAAGAAAACGAGACACTGACACAATTTTGAAAAAAAAACATCAAAGTTACACATTTCAATCCACTGTGGTCTACCACTTCTGCTACGCATCACTAAATTCAAAAAAATAAGCACTTTTTTAAGCTACTTTCGTGATAATATCAGAACAGATGGGTTCTATGCATTTATTTGTGTATTTCCACATTTTAAGAAATAATGGTGAAAAATAAGTGGTTGTGTGTTGCTGCTCTGCGGGTGGCAGGGGAAAGAGCGATCATCTGTCATCACCCGCGGCAACGAGAGATCTTTTCTTTTCATGTGAAAATAGCACACGGCTCCTTTGTAGCACAAACACCGGTTGTCAAGGAGTACAGTTTATTTGGGTGCAATGAGGGGCAGAGTCAAGTGATGACTCAGAGGGTTTAACAGATTCGAAACCAGAGCAAGCACAATTTCAACGCTGCAGTGTGAGGTGTCTCTAACTGTTATGAAACACAAATGCATTCCCCCACCTTGCTGGAACGGATGTATCTGTGCCCACTTTGTGACCTCTGCTCAGGAACTCCCACCTCTTCCTCACTGAAACTCGCTGCCTGAAAGGGCGGCACCACAGTGGGTGAGCACTGCCGCCTCACGGCGCCCAGGGACCCTGGGTTCAAATTCTGGCCTCGGGTCACTGTCTGCGTGGAGTTTGCACGTTCTCCCCGCGTCTGCGTGGGTTTTCCTCCGGGTGCTCCGGTTTCCTTCCACAGTCCAAAGATGTGTGGGGTAGGTTGATTGGCCATGCTAAATTCACCCTAGAGTCAGGGGATTGACAGGGTAAATATGTAGGGTTACAGGAATAGGGCCTGTGGTCGGTGCAGACTCGATGGGCCGAATGGCCTCCTTCTGCACTGTAGGGATTCTATGATTCCATGGAAAGGGTGGTAGAGGCGGGAACCCTCACAATATTTAAGATGCATTTAGATCAGCATTTGAAACACCGTGTTGTGCAAGACTGCGGACCAATCATAGAATCTACAGAGCAGAAGGGAGGCCATTTGGCCGATCAAGCATGCACTGACAACAATCCTGTCCAAGTCCTATCCCCCTAACCCCATATATTATAACCCGCCTAATCCACCTGACACGAAGGGGCAACTTAGCATAGCCGATCAACCTAACTCGCACATCTTGAAGGGGCGGTTGTGAGGGGACACAAGTTAAAAGTGAGGGGGATTTGAGGAAAACCCTTTTTACCCAGAGGGTGGTGACGGTCTGGAATGTGCTGCCTTGGGAGGGTAGTGGAGGCGGGATGCCTCACATCCTTTAAAACGTACCTGGGTGAGTACTTGGCACGCCATAACATTCAAGGCGATGGGCCATGTGCTGGAAAGTGGGATTAGGTGGGCAGGTCAGGGCATTTCATGCGTCAGTGCAGACTCGATGGGCTGAAGGGCCTCTTCTGCACTGTAGTATTCTGTGATTCTGTGATCTTTGGAGTGTGGGAGGAAACCGGAGCACCCGGAGGAAGCCCACGTGAGAATGTGCAGACTCTATGCAGTCACCCGAGGCCAGAATTGAACCCGGGTCCCTGGCGCTGTGAGGCAGCACCGCTAGCCACTGTGCTCCCCGCGCTCGCCCAAGACTAGAAAATTCTGTTCGAGGTCAACGGACCTTCTCATTGTCCATGTCCCGCATGCCACAATTCCCGGGGCGGGCAGGATGGAAAAATACTGCCCCAAGTGCTGAAAATGGGATTAGAAAAGATAGGTGCTTGATGGCCAGTACAGGCAGGATGGGCCAAAGGGCCTCTTTCTATGCTGAAATCTTCCTTCCTCGTTCGCGGCTGGGATTTTTCCAGTGCAGATTTACATCTCTGTTCCCGCCTGTAAAATGGGTTGTAAAAGAGAACAATGGAACCTGTGATTTCTACCCATTTCTCACTCCCAATGCACCTTCAGTTGCCAGAATGAGATGCGAGCGTCAGTATGATACTTAGTTGTGCATCAAGTGGTTACAGGTGCACACTGTGTTTTGGTCAGTTTGTCATAGAGTCACAAGGCAGTCTCATCACAGGGGGGCCCGTCGCGAGCGAGAACGGGCAAATTTGGCATTCCAACCAAAACTCCAATCGCTTACAGCGGCATCGGAGAACCCCAGCCATGAACGAAGACGGAGGATTTCAGCTTATAGCACCGAAAGAGGCCCTTCAGCCTATCTTGCCTGTACTGGCTATCGAGCACCTATCCATTCTAATCCCAGTTTCCAGCACTTGGTCCATAGCCTTGTACGCTATAGTGTTTCAAGAGCTCATCTAAATGTTTCTTAAATCAGGGTGGCACCACAGTGATTAGCACTGCTGCCTCACAGCGCCAGGGACCTGGGTTCAATTCCGGCCTCGGGTCACTGTCTGTGTGGAGTTTGCACATTCTCCCCGTGTCTGCGTGGGTTCCTTCCAGGTTCTCCGGCTTCATCCCACAGTCCAAAGATGTGCGGGTTAGGTTGATTGGCCATGCTGAATTAACCCTTGGTGTCAGGGGGATTAGCAGGGTAAATGAGGGTTACGGCAATAGGGTCTGGGTGGGATTGCTGTTGGTGCAGACTCGATGGGCCGAATGGCCTCCTTCTGCACTGTAGGGATTCTATGAAATATTGTGAGAATTCCCACCTCTACCATCCTTTCAGGCAGCGATTTCCAGATTCCCACCACCCTCTGGGTGAGAAAGCTTTTCCCTGGGCATCTCATAAAATTCTAACAGGATTAGTCAGGGTAGATTCAGAAAGAAAGTTCCCATTGGTGGGGGGAGTCCAGAACTAGGGGGTCATAGTTAGAGGATGAGGAGGTAAACCTTTTAGGACTGAGGTGAGGAGAAATTTCTTCACCCAGAGGATGGTGAATGTGTGGAATTCACTACCACAGAATGTAGCTGAGGCAAAAACGTTGTCTGATTTTAAGAAGAAACTAATATAGCTTTTGGGCCTCAAGGGACCAAGGGGAAAAGGGGGGAGGGGGGGGGAGGTGGGATCAGGATATTGAATTTGATGGTCAGTCGTGATCAAAATGAATGGCCAAGCAGGCTTGATGGGCCGAATGGCCTATTCCTGCTTCTTGTTTCTATGTTTCTCAACTTCCCTCTAAATCCCCAGCCCCTTACCTAAAATCTATATCTAGCATTTTCTCCCTGCAAATTGGCCAAATGTGATTGCCCGGTGATTATTTTACAGCTATTTAAGCAGAACTCCACTTTTCAAATGCAATATTTTACACTGCCTTCTTTCAAACTTCCGAGGAAATTTTAGGGAATCAGTGGGATCAGGAGCAATGCTCATTTCACATCCCGCCCAATGCTACTCTCCATTGAAGTCCCTGTGCAATGATATTGAGCAGAGTGTGAAAAGCAGCATTCTACCTGATCTCCTATAGATCCAAGGCATGGAGGGAAGGTCAGGCTTAGTCTGTTTGCTATAGCGTTGATTACATTGTCGGTGAACATGTTTTCTCGAGCCACTTTAGCATGATTCAGTTTTGGAGACTCCATGGCTGGAATTTTACCGTCCCGCCCACCACGGGAATTGGAGTGGGCGAGGACCGGGCAATGGGAAGGTCCGTTGATCTCGGGCGGGATTTTACAGTTTCGGGATGAGCGAGGCCATAAAATCCTTCCCCATATATCCGTTTTTGGAAATCATTCCTTAATTATTCTTCTTAGACAAAGGAGGAAGAGAACTTTGGACACAGCTTGGGCTAACTTGGCATGACATTCTGAACTTCACACATATAAGGCCATAAGATATAGGAGCAGAAGTTTGCCATTTGGCCCCACGTCTGTTCCCACATTCAATGAGATCATGACTGATCTGATGTGATAATCCTCAACTCCACTTTCCCACCTTATCCCCATAACCCTCGATTCCCTTACTGATTAAAAATCTGTCTATCCGATCCTTGAATGTACCTAATGAGCCAACCTCTACAGTCCTCTGTGGTGAAGGATTCCACAGATTCACTCCCCTCTGAGAAAATAAATTCCTCCTCACCATTGTTTAACTTCCAACCAATCCATTTCGGTACAATTACATTACTGACATGTATCTGACAAAATGGAAAATGGCCCAGGATTGTTGGGTGCCAAGGTGGGACCGGCAATACCTTTTTGGTGCCACAGGTTCCATGTTGGCTCCAAAATGGCATCCGAGACATATGCGCACACTCCTGGATTCCAGTGTGAGTCATGTCAGACACCATATTGATACGGGCTTGCCAGAACAAAGCACAGTAAACAGATTAAGATGCCAATCAGCAGGTAGTGCTGTTTTGACTCACCACAACTATTTTGGAGCTCATTGCTTTAGATACCACTCTCTTTTAACTTTGCGTACCTGGGTTCCACCATGCTCCTTGACATTACACACAGGCTTTCTTTGTACAACTGCCCATTGCACCAAACATTTCAATGTGCACACGCATCAGCCAGCCTCTGAAACCTGCCCCTGTGAAGGGTTTATTCTGCAGCACAACGCATGTGTGACCTGATCCGTGCTACGTGAAGGCTTTGGCTCACCAGGGATAATGTGAAGACTTGTGGCACGTGCTTTACTTGGACTGGAAAGATCAGGAGGGGAAAGCATTCTCATGATGAAATATGTTTGAGATTACTTCTTCAGCTGACCCCACAATGCAGATTTGTTTATCATTGAATCCCTACAGTACAGAAGGAGGCCATTAGGCCCATTGAGTCTATAACAACCACAAACCCACCCAGGCCCTATTCTCATAACCCCACGCATTTACCCTGCTAACCCCTCTGACCCTAAGGGTCAATTTAGCAATGTCGAAGTCGATAGGTTGGAAATCGGTTTCCTCCGGGTGCTCCAGTTTCCTCCCACAAGACGTGCTGGTTAGGGTGCATTGACCCGAATAGGCACCGGACTGTGGCGACTAGGGGAATTTCACAGTAACTTCATTGCAGTGTTAATGTAAGCCTTACTTGTGACTAATAAATAAACTTGAACTTTAACTTTTCATTAATGAAGAGAAATTTATTTTCTCAGAAGGTAGTGAATCTGTGGTATTCTTTACCGCACAGGGCTGTAGAGGCTGGGTCATTAAGTATGTTCAAGGCTGTGTGTAATCTCTCACTCCTGTTATTTATTGTTTCTGCAGTTGTTTGAGTATCTTGAGAGTTGTCATCTTGAGGTCTCAGCTGTTGGTTCAAATCTACCTTGGAGAGCTGTGGAACTGGATTTGATAAATCTTGTGGGCACCAGATAATGACCATGAAGACTATCAGATTGTCATAGCAACCAAACCAGCTCATCCAAGATGTTCAGAGAGCAAAACCTGTAGTGATCTCAATGAGGCCCATGAGATTAGCCTCTTGGAGTATGAGATCCCTGATTGAGGCAATGATTGCCTGCCCGATCAGGTAGTCTCACCTGTATATATTGAGGAGTGTCAGGTCTACTGGCACTCTGGATTTGACTGTGTACCTGAAGCACTCTTAGGGGTGGAGATAAGTCCGGGGAATTTAGTGAAGGGACACCGGCCTCTGAGGAGTTATTTCAAAACCCACTGTTCTTCTTCAATCCGGTCTACCTACTCGGGACTCCACTTCCAGACTTCCTTCAGGATGGGCAGTAAACACTCTGCCCATATCATCCACATCTTTTGAAGAAAAGAAACTGACTTTAGAAGAAGTTGCCAAGAACAGCAATAAGGATGTCCTCTTGCCAAAGGAAAGGGAATGTTTCCTGGAGCATAATGAACTGTGGACAGGTGTACGAGTACTAAAAGACCGATGGGTGGGAAAGAACTGTATGTACCTTTTATAATTAATAATTTGGAGTGAAATAATATTGTCATTTTCTCTGACTTGGCACTCCTGAGAACATTAGAACTTAAAAATTAAAAGTCAGGGTAGGTCAGATGGCTTCTCGAGACTGTTCGACTATTCAGTAAACTAATCTATCTCAACTCCATTTTTCAACCTTATCCCCATACGATGAGTTCTTCAAGCTTCTCCTGGCACTGTGCTGCCACACCTAGCGCCTGACACTGTGCACCACATCCTGCTGAAGGCCTATCTGATGGTCACCACCAGGAAGGATGGCCTCTCTCCATAGCTGTGCACTTCCGGCAGGAAATAAATCCTCAATGTGAAACGTGGTTTCCCACTGTCAGACACGTTATCCTGGTGCCCCCAACCCCCACAGCAACAATGCTCTGTGTAACTGATGCAGAGTGCAATCTTTGCCCCCAGGTAGCCCAGTAGGCAGAGAGCTGATGCATATAAAAGAGAAGGCTGAAAAATTCAACGCTTCAACACCCATATTGTCAGTGCTCTGGCTACCATTCAAAATGATGCCAGCACTAAGCATGTACGCCTTTGGTGTGGGCAACGCCAGACTTCATTTTATATTTGTCAATAGTGGAAGTTCAAAGATGTGCAGGCTAAGTAGACTATGCTAAATTACCCCTCAGAGTCTCATGATGTGTAGGTGAGGTGGACAAGTCATTGTAAATGTGTGGGGTTGCAGGGACAGTGCGGGAGTGTGGGCCTGGGTAAGTTACTCTGTCAGAGAGCTAGTGCAGATTCGATGGGCTAAATAGCCTCTTCTGCACTGTAGGGATTCTATGATAGTTCATAGAATCATAGAAACCCTACAGTGCAGAAGGAGGCCATTCGGCCCATCGAGTCTGCACCGACCACAATCCCACCCAGGCCCTACCCCCATATCCTTACATATTTACCCTCTAATCCCTCTAACCTACACATCTCAGGACACTAAGGGGCAATTCTAGCATGGCCAATCAACCTAACCCGCACATCTTTGGACTGTGGGAGGAAACCGGAGCACCCGGAGGAAACCCACGCAGACACGAGGAGAATGTGCAAACTCCACACAGACAGTGACCCAAGCCGGGAATCGAACACAGGTCCCTGGAGCTGTGAAGCAGCAGTACTAACCACTGTGCTACCATGCCGCTAATCCCCCTTCAGATAGTTAAGATCAGTTTTGCACACTGACTAATGTCAAAATCTCCCTGCTCTGTATTTGTGACAGCTGCGAGCATGGAATCGATCACGGAATCATAGAATCTCGACAGTGCAGAAGGAGGCCATTCAGCCCAATGGGTCTGCACTGACCTGAATCTCACCCAGCCCCTATCTCCGTAGCCCCACACATTTACCCTGCTAGTTCCCCTGACACTAAGTGGCAATTTAGCATGGCCAAGCATGGCCAAGCAATCTAACCCGCACATCTTTGGTGTGTGGAAGGAAACCAGAGCACCCGGAGGAAACCCATGCAGACATGGGGAGAATGTGCAAACTCCACACAGACAGTCACCCAAGCCGGGAAACAAACCCGGGTCCCTGGTGCTGTGAGGGAGCAGTGCTAACCACTGTGCTACCGTGCCGCCCTTGCTGTAACAGGGTCACTTCAACCCCAGTGCTCCAGCTAACACCCTCTGCTTACGGCTGAGTGTGGCCAGGATTCTCCAGTCTCGCCGGGGCCAGTGAGGATGGAGAACATAGCGCTCAGCCAAATCTCCGTTCACAGGAGTGGGACTGGACAATCCCAGCTTGCGGGCGAGGTCAGAGAGTCAGGAAGCGTGGGGTCTTTGAAAAGGATCATCAGGTTAGTTGCTGAGTGATTTCTAATTTCTGCCACTGAGTTAGTAGAAGTATTGGGTGGTTTGTACTGTCACTTAAAACTGCAAAATCCAAAGGGAGTAGTATGTTACGTGCTGAGGACCTTGGTTCTCATTTCAACGTTGCTTGGTGCTGTAAATTCCATTCTTCTTGCCCTGAGAAGGAGGATGGGAAGAAGGGCTCTTGGCAGCAGCCACTCAGGGTCTTCAGGGAGCAACTCTCCTATCTCAACCTCAGTGAAGAACGATGCGTTGGTCGCCTGCGCTTCACTAAGGAGGTGCTCATTGGGCGGCACGGTGGCACAGTGGTTAGCACTGCTGCCTCACAGCGCCAGGGACCCGGTTCAATTCCGGCCTTGGGTGACTATCTGTGTGGAGTTTACACGTTCTCTCCGTGCTTGCGTGGCTTTCCTCCGGGTGCTCCGGTTTCCTCCCACAGTCCAAAGAGATGTGCAGGTTAGGTGGATTGTCCATGCTAAATTGCCCCTTAGTGTCAGGGGGATTAGCAGGGTAAACACGTGGGGCTACGGGGACAGGGCCTGGGTGGGACTGTTGTCATTGCAGGATCGATGGGCCAAATGGCCTCTTTCTGCGCTGTGGGGATTCTATGATTCTATTCTATGATTCTATGATTGTGTAAACAATGTAGGCATTTACTTAAACCATGCACACAATAACAGATCTACATGAATAGAAAGCTTGAAGACATCGGCAGCAGAGTTGTGTGTGTGTCCGACTCAAAAGCAAAAATAAAACTGAGACTGGGTTACATGACACAGTTCCCTTCTAGTGATGGCTTGCTACTATCCCATAAAGGCATATCATTGGCACCCACCCTTCCATTTTAAATATAACTTCCTTCTTCCGAATGTGATAATATGTGTATATTTTCTATATTTCTGATTTTACGCATGTAATCTGTGTAGGTTAGGATAAAGCTGTGCCTGTATGAATCCACTTTTAATCAAAGGAGATAAAAGCATTTTTATTACTTTATATTCTTATTATGTACTTTAAATTTCTTCCATTGTTTCATTTGCCCATTTCTAAATCTCACTTTCCACACCTCCCCACCCCCCTCCCCATCCACCTCACTAGGGCTATCTGGCACATTCCTCAGGTTATCCTTCGACACTCTGTACCTTTGTTCTGCTATTTACACATTCCAATCTCTTAATGGATGCTATTAACACCATTCCCAGCCTTTACAACGGGCGGCACGGTAGCACAGTGGTTAGCACTGCTGCTTCACAGCTCCAGGGACCTGGGTTCAATTCCCAGCTTGGGTCACTGTCTGTGTGGAGTTTGCACATTCTACTTGTGTCTGCGTGGGTTTCCTCTGGGTGCTCCGGTTTCCTCCCACAGTCCAAAGATGTGCGGGTTAGGTTGATTGGCCATGCTAAAATTGCCCCTTAGTGTCCTGAGATGCGTGGATTAGTGGGTAAAATATGTAGGGATATGGGGGTAGGGCCTGGGTGGGATTGTGGTTGGTGCAGACTCGATGGGCCAAATGGCCTCTTTCTGCACTGTAGGGTTTCTATGATTACAACCACATTCCTTTTGTCCATGACATCTTGGTCAATTATAGAGCCTCCCCACCTCACCCTTACAGTATAAATCTTGTCCTATTTTCTTTGTCTTTAGCTCTGACGAACAGTCATCCAGACTCAAAGCTTTGGCTCTATTCTCTCTCCACAGATGCTGTCAGACCCGCTGAGATTTTCCACCATTTTCTGTTTCAGTCAAAGGGAAGTTGCTGGAGTCAGATTATCTGTGGAACCTGAGGCACGAAAGACTTAAAAGTGTCATCATTTTGCATTTTATGATGAAGCCTTCTGGTGTGTTAACACACAAGTAAACCGAGTAGATCATAAATTTGCATTTGGGGATAAGTGTTGAATTTATGTGTAGCTGTTACATTTCAAAGGAGTTTCAAAGGTGAAAAATGAAATTTGCATTTTACAGGAGATTTGTGGGTAAACAAGCAGCAAGTGTTTTAAAATTTTTATTGACCTGAGCCAGAGGTAAAATAGGAACACAAAAGTTATAAATATTTGGGAACCTAAGTTTCCAAAGTGGATATTTGAAATGAATGGAGAGCGAAGGTGAAAGGCATGAAGAGGGTATTTATGGCAAAGGGTTTTCGTTATCGTGATTTACTATGGGACGGGCATTCCACTGAAAGCCAGCCAGCCAACCACGGAAAGTCTTCTGGAGTGTGCTGTCTTTTAATTGAAGCAAATACACTCAGCTTTTGGCCAGGAGAGCATTTGTCCTGAAAGATAATGTGCGTTGAATCTCCCTTTGGAAAAACCACATCAGTCTGGATTGGTTCTGAGACGTCACGCATTGTACTTCAGTTTAAAGAGAAAACGATTTCTCGTTTTGGGCAAGATTTCCTGGATTTTGAGGCTAAAGAATCTATAAGGGCAGTTGCCAAAAGGATACAGTAAGTAGCCTCACAACACCAGGTTGAAGTCCAACAGGTTTATTTGGTAGCACGAGCTTTCGGAGCGTCGCTCTTTCATCAGATGACTCACTTGATGAAGGGGCAGCGCTCCGAAAGCCCGTGCTACCAAATAAGCCTGTTGGACTTTAACCTGGTGTTGTGAGACTACTTACTCTGCCTACCCCAGTCCAATGCTGACAACTCCACATCATGGCCTAAAAGATAGTTTTATTGTTTACCTTTGGTAAAGCATTTTGGGAGGTATTTCGTGGGACCATTTCCTAACTGTGTATCTTTTATCTTGTGTGTTTAAGTTTTATCTTTTCTTTTAATAGAGAATGTTCCTCCATCTGCCTGCACCTAGACTTCCAGGCCCGCCAAAGAAACCTGGATCGCAGGAATGCCCTGTGGTGCCATAGTCACTCTTCCTGCTCATCAGACCCTCTTCCCTAACCATCCACTGCAGTCGGAGTGCATCACACTTTTCAGAGGATGGGTTTAGGTTGCGCTAGCCTTGTACCAACATGAACTCCTTGCTGAGGCATGCGGCCACTCAGCAGAGTATTTAGCACCAGCGTGCATCATTTAAGTTAGCAGGTAGTGTATAGTTTGTGTGCTGAGAATGTTGGAAGGACTGAGTGCGGGATAATCCCGCCTTGTGATCCCTGCCTGTTTTCGGGGGGCTCGCGAATTTTGCCATCGTACAACCGGGCACGGCCGAAATCTTCCGCGCTCGTTTGTGGCTGGGATTTTCCGGTGTCACTGAAATTGAATCAAGTTTTTGATGGAAAGCAAAATACTCTGTTCTCACTCGCAACGGATCCCGCCACGGATGAGGCCGGAGAATCTCGTCCATTGTGATTTCATCACTGTTCGTGCTGGGTGCTTGTTGCCTGGCGATGGGTTTCAAGCGCCAATTCCTTTCACCCACAGTGTGGTAGGGATCTGGAATTCATTGCCTGAAAGGACAGTAAAGGCCAGGAACCCTCACAACATTTAAAAATGTATTTGGATCATGGACTTGAAGTGCTGTAAATGACAAGACTATAGACCAAAAGCACAACAATGGTGTTAGTCTGTTGGCTAGTGCAAACATGATGGGAGGAATGGCCTTCTCCCATCCTGTAAAATTCTACCATTAATCCATTGAATTTCTATAGTGCAGAAGGAGGCCATTCAGCCCATCGAGTCTGCACCGACTCTCCAAATGAGCATCTTTACCCAGGCCCAGTCCCCCGCCCTATCCCCATAACCCCGTGCACTTACCATGGCCAATCCACCTAACCTACACATCTTTAGACTGTTGGAGGAAACCGGAGCAGCCAGAGGAAACCCACGCAGACACGGGGAGAATGTGCAAACTCTACACAGACAGTCATCCAATGCCAGAATTGAATCTGGGTCCCTGGTGCTGTGAGGCAGCAGTGCCAACCACAGTGCCACCATGCCGCCTTATAGGATAACAGAGCTGAAAATCAGCCCCATTGAGTGCAGGAATTTGATCCATTATACTTGCTTCCTGGTGTCCAGCGTCTACTTCCCTGGACAGGAATCAGCAAGGAAGAACGAGAGGCCAAAGGTAAGAAAATCATTATGGATTGGCTTTAATTGAGCTTTTCTCTGAGTGTCACGGTGGCGCAATGGTTAGCACTGCTGCCTCACAGCGCCAGAGACCCGTGTTCAGTTCCCGGCTTGGGTCACTGTCTATATGAAGTTTGCACATTCTCCCTGTGTCTGCGTGGGTTTCCTCCGGGTGCTCCGGTTCCCTCCCACAGTCCAAAAGATATGCTGGTTGGGTGGATTGGCCATGCTAAATTGCCCCTTGGTGTCAGGGGGGACTAGCTAGGGTAAATGCATGGGGTTATGGGGATTGGGCCTGGGTGAGATTGTGGTTGGTGCAAACTCGATGGGCCAAATGGCCTCCTTCTGCACTATAGGGTTCAATGAATTTTCAGATCAATAAAAGAGATGCAACGTATAACTTTTGCTGAAGGAACAAGTGGTTTTAAACGCACAAATTTAAAAAAATTCAGAAAATATTTCATCAAGGCACAAATGGGCAGGAGTTTCCAGTGGGCATGCATTAGAGGCGGCAGTGCCCAGCAAGGTAGTCAGAGACTCCGCCACATCTAGTTTCCAGCATCACCGATGAAACACCAATTTGAACCCTGCCCACACTGTGGAGTGGTTGATCTCATTTTGGTGCAATCTTAAGGTTAGCGCCACAGCTGAGGCAGCCTGTCCTGTGGTTGCAAGTCTCCGTTTGATGATCTAATCATGTCAAAGGTTGACCTAGTCGCATCTGAGTTTTATGCCACACTTAGTTTGGACACCCTTATTGACTACAACTGCCTGAATGTCCCAAAACTGACTGTGGGGGACCAGCAAACAAAAGAAAATCAGGCAAATATTTCAGAAACCAACACGTAATTACAGCGGATTCTGGAAATATTTCAAACACGTGTCTTATGAAAATAAAGAGAACATTTAAGAGTTTTTGGAAAATAAGTTTAAAAAATAGATAAAAGCAAAGTTTGATACTGTGAGCAGAAGGGCTGTTTATAATATTTTACTACCACTGAGAACTGTCTTTTTAAAATTTTCCTTTATTGGCTTAACCTTAGCACGTCTTAGTGAAGTAATTTTAGTGGTTAGCACAGCCGCCTCATAGCTCCAGGGACCCGGGTTCAATTCCGGCCTCGGGTGACTGTTTGGAGTTTGCACATTAGGCCATAAGACATAGGAGCAGAATTAGGCCATTTGGCCCATCGAATCTGCTCCGCCATTCAATCATGGCTGATATGATTCTCATCCCCATTCTCCTGCCTTCTCCCTGTAACCCTCGATTCCCTTATTGATCAAGAACCTATCTATCTCTGTCTTAAAGACACTCAATGACCTGGCCTCCACAGCCTTCTGCGGCAATGAGTTCAAACAGATTTACCACCCTCTGGCTGAAGAAGTTCCTCCTCATCTGAGTTTTAAAGGAGCGTCCCTTCACTCTGAGGTTGTGCCCTTGAGTTCTCGTCTCTCTTATGAGTGGAAACATCCTCTCCATGTCTACTCTATCTCGGCCTCTCAGTATTCTGTAAGTTTCAATTAGATCCCCCCTCATTCTTCTGAACTCCATCGAGTATAGACCCAGACTTCTCAACCACTCCTCATATGACAAGCCCTTCATTCCTGGGATCATTCTCCCCGTGTCTGCATGGGTTTCCTCCGGGTGCTCCGGTTTCCTCCCATAGTCCAAAGATGTGCGGGTTAGGTGGATTGGCCGTGCTAAATTGCCCCTTAGTGTCAGGAGAACTATTCTGAAGGCTCTCCTGGTTCAGTTACCTGGTAAAGTTAACACTTCCTCTTCCTGTGAGTATGTGGGACATATTCGACACCAGAAGCCCTTTATAAATACAAGTTATTGTTGTTCCAGCATCATTAAGAGTGGAGAGGCAGGGTGTTTCAGAGATGAGTTTTGAGCTGGTATGTAAGTGGGATGAGATTTAGGACTTGTGTCTGGAGTTTCTGTTGGGGGTCACCATGTTGTAAAGAGGGCATTGGGGCACAGGAGAAGGTACAGAGGAGATTTACAGGGATGACACCAGAAATGTATGGATATTTCGATCAGGAAAGGCTTGATGGGCGAAATCTCTTCTCTTTCCAAAAAAGAAGGCCGAGGGGTGACCTGATAAGAGCTTCCAAAAATTATGAAAGGTTTTGATAGGGTTGATACAGATAAAACATTCTCTTGTGAGAACTATAAATGTCATGAGAAATCCAATAGGGAATTCGGAAGAAACGTCACCCAAAGTGGCACAGTGGTTAGCACTGCTGCCTCACAGCGCCAGGGGCCCAGGTTCAATTCCCGGCTTGGGTCACTGTCTGTGTGGAGTTTGCACATTCTCCCCGTGTCTGCGTGGGTTTCCTTTGGGTGCTCCAGTTTCCTCCCAGGTGGATTGGCCGTACTAAATTGCCCCTTAGTGTCAGACGGACTAGGTAAGGTAAATGCATGGGGTTATGGGGATAGGGGATTGTGGTCAGTGCAGACTCGATGGTCCAAATGGCCTCCTTCTGCACTATAGAGATTCTATGATTCTAAAGATTAATGGGGAGACGATGGCCTAGTGGTATTATCGCTAGGTTATTAATCCAGAAACTCAGTTAATGTTCTGGGGACCCAGGTTCGAATCCTGCCACGGCAGATGGTGGAATTTGAATTCAATAAAAGATATCTGGAATTAAGAATCTACTGATGACCATGAAACCGTTGCTGATTGTTGGAAAAACCCATCTGGTTCACTGATATCCTTTAGGGAAGGAAATCTGCTGTCCTTACCTGGTCTGGCCTACATGTGACTCCAGAGCCACAGCAATGTAGCTGACTCTCAACTGCCATTTGAAACGGCAAGCAAGCCACTCCTTTTCAAGGGCAACTAGGGATGGGTAATAAATGCTAGCCAGCCAGCGACACCCATGTCCCACGAATGAATGAAAACAAAAAGTGGGTGAGATGCGGAACCTGCTACCTCAGGGTGGTTGAAGCATACAGATGCAATAAGGGGAAATTAAACAACCAGATGAGAGATAGGGCAATAAATGTTTATGATGGTAGATTTAGGTGGGAAAAGATGGGAGGAGGTTTGAATGGCATATAAACAACAGCATAGATTGGTCGGGCCGAATGGCCTTCGTATGTGTTATCTTTCTTATGTAATCACTGCGATGATACTTGAAGTGCGTTGAACAGAATTACAGAAGGTGCTTGGATGCAGTTAATACAGCTGATGGTGCACCAGTCTTTTTGACTGTAGGGACTTGCTACAGCTACAGTTTTTTGGCCAGTGTTTGATTCCTGCTCTATTTTTGATTGTGGGGTAGTCCCTTCAACAGAAAGGAAGTATTTTTTTGTAATAAAAGCAAAAAATGCTGGAAACACTCCGCAGCTTATCTGTGGGGAGAGGAACAGCGTCAACAGTTTAGGTCAATGACTTTATGTTCTGACTTAGTGCCTACCTGCTTGAGTCTAGTCACAGTAGATAAAGAGTTGCCCATAAATTCCACGTCCCACTCTGTAACAACAATGACTTGTATATAGCACACAGTAGAATGCTTCAAAGGAACATAATCAAACAAAATTTGACACCATAATGGGACATTAAGAAAGATAAGCAAAAACTGGATCAAAGAGTAGGTTTTAAGGAGCATGCGACAGGAGGAAAGTTGGCTAGAGAGGTGGAAAAGTTTGGTTGTGAAGTTTTATGCAACTTAAAAAGTTATAAGTAAGTTGAGTGTACTTTAGACCGGTTGTATCACAGTTTGGTATGGCTCCTGCTCTGCCCAAGACCGCAAGAAACTACAAAAGGTTGTGCATGTAGCCGAATCCATCTCGCAAACCAGCCTCCCATCCATTGACTCCCTCTACACATCCCACTGCCTCGGAAAAGCAGCCAACATAATTAAGGACCCTACGGACCCCAGACATACTCTCTTCCATCTTCTTCCGTCAGGAAAAAAATACAAAAATCTGAGATCACGTACCAACCGACTCAACTGGATGGGATTGTGGCCAATACAGACTCGATGGGCTGAATGGTCTCCTTCTGTACTGTAGGGATCCTATGCAAAAGATACAAAATTCTGAGATCATGTACCAATTGACTCGAGAATGGCTTTTTCCCTGCTGTCATCAGACTTTTGAATGGACCTACCTCACACTAAGTTGATCTTTCTCGACACCCTAGCTATGACTGTAACACTACATTCTGCACTCTCCCGTTTCCTTCTCTATGAACGGTATGCTTTGTCTGTATAGCGCGTAAGAAACAATATTTCTCACTGTATACTAATACACGTGA
Source organism: Mustelus asterias (assembly GCF_964213995.1). Taxonomy (NCBI): domain Eukaryota; kingdom Metazoa; phylum Chordata; class Chondrichthyes; order Carcharhiniformes; family Triakidae; genus Mustelus; species Mustelus asterias. The sequence goes on from NC_135827.1 coordinate 32,458,918, forward strand.
CAATAATAAATCAAATCAAATCTAAAATGGCTTAGTCTGATTGGTGGCGATCCTGACTTGTTTGTCATATACAACATTAACTTTCTACAAACTGGATTGATGGGAAGAAGGCATCTACAAAATGCATTCACACATATTGCTGAGAAAGTAGTTTGGTCTTCACAACTTAAATACACCAAAAATGTTCTATTTTAGCTCTATGGTTAAGCAATGCTCCAGAGGGATTGTATCTGCTTTATAGTTAATTCTCTAAACCAATTCTCTGGAGTACTATTCTAAAAAGAAAAGTTAACACAGAATTGGAGCAAAGAACATTCATAATCTAGGAGAAAAGGATGAAGTTTAGGGTTTTTCATTAGTGTCACAAGTAGACTTACATTCACACTGCAATAAAGATACGGTGAAGATTCCCCTAGTTGCCACACTCTGGCGCCTGTTCAGGTACACTGAGGGAAAATTTAACATGGCCAGTACACCCAACCAGCATGTTGGTGAGGGTCATATCTTTCTATTCAATCAAAGTCTAAGTTTCTTTACCACCAGTTACATGGCTCATTTAGCCTTGGGCAGCACACCTAAAGAATGATATATTGGTGCTGGAAGGCGGGGGGGGGGGGTCAAAGATTACCTTGAATGACACAGGGCTTAAAGGGCTAAGCTATGAGGATGGGTTGAAGAAGCTTTGCCTTGATTGCCTTAAGTTTAGACAGTTGAGGGGAGAATATATATGCAGGTACAGCAAATAATTAGAAAAGTTTACAAAATATTGCTTATTGCAAGGGGAATTATGCTTCAGTTATACAGGGTATCAGTGAGACCACATATGGAGTGCTGTGTACAATATTGGTCTCCTTATTTGAGGAAGAATGTAAGTACATTGGAAGCAGCTCAGAGAAGGTGTACTGGATTAATACCTGGAAAGGGTGAGTTGTCTTATGAAGAAAGGTTGGGCAGACTAGGCTTGTATCCGTTGGAAGAGTAAGAGGTGACTTGATTGAAACATATCCTGGGGGTTCTTGACAGGTTGGAAGTGGAAAGGATGTTTCCTCTTGTCAGAGAATCTAGAACTAGGGGGTCACCATTTAGGGTGGCACGGTGGCACAGCTACCGGGACTTGGTGGATTGAGTTATAAGGAGAGGCTGGATAGACTGGGACTTTTTTCTCTGGAGCGTAGGAGACTGAGGAGTGATCTTATAGAGGTCTTTAAAATAATGAGGGGCATAGATCAGCTAGAGAGTCAATATCTTTTCCCAAAGGTAGGGGACTCTAAAACTAGAGGGCAAAGGTTTAAGGTGAGAGGGGAGAGATACAAAAGTGTCCAGAGGGGCAATTTTTTCACACAGAGGGTAGTGAGCATCTGGAACAAACTACCAGAGGTAGTAGTAGAGGTGGATACAATTTTGTCTTTTTAAAAGCATTTAGATAGTTACATGGGTACGATGGGCATAGAGGGATATGGGCCAAATGTGGGCAATTGGGATTAGCTTAGTGGTTTTAAAAAAAAATGGCGGCATGGACAAATTGGGCCGAAGGGCCTGTTTCTATGCTATAAACCTCTATGACTATATGAGTTGTTAGCACTGCTGCCTCACAGCGCCAGGGAGCCGGGTTCGATTCCCAGCTTGGGTCACTGTCTGTGTGGAGTCTGCACATTCTCCCCGTGTCTGCGTGGGTTTCCTTTGGCTTCCTCCCACAAATTTAAAAGACGTGTTGGTTAGGTACATTGACCACGCTAAATTCCCCCTCAGTCTACCCAAACAGGCGCCGGAGTGTGGCGACTAGGGGATTTTCACAGTGACTTCATTGCAGTGTGAATGTAAGCCTACTTGTGACACTAATAAATAAACTTTAGACATTTAAGAATAAGAGTAGCCCATTTAAGACAGAGATGGGAAGAATTTTTTTCTCTCCAAGGATTGTGAGTCTTTGGAATTCTCTTCCTTAAAAGGGGGTGGAAGAGGTTTCTCAGAATATTTTCATGGCCAAGCTCGATAGATTCTTGATAAGCAAGGGGGTGAAAGGTCATTGCGAGTAGGCAGGAATGTGGGGTTACAGTTACAATCAGATCAACCATGGTCTTACTGAATGGTGGAGCAGGTTCGAGGGGCTGAGTGGCCTTCTCCCGCTTTTAATTCATATGCAACTAATTAAAGTTTTTAAAATGATAAAAGGATTTGTTAATCTTTATACAATCAAATTATTTCCTGGCAGGGAATCCAGAACAAGAGAGCATAATATTAAAATTAGAGTGGGTCTATTTAGGGATAAAATCAGCAAGCAGTTATTACGAAAGGGCTGGATTTTACATTTATCGGTGGGCCGGGTGAGGCAGATCAGAAATGGACTAGTCTGCTCACTTGTTCGTCCAATCAGTCATTGGGTGGCCAATTAGTGGTCATTTGGTGGGGAAGAATGAGGGGAGATCAAATTGAGGTATATAAGATGATAAAAGGTATGGATAAAGTAGACGTGGAGCGGATGCTTCCTCTTGTGGGGCATTCTAGGACGAGAGGTCATAGTCTTAGGATAAGGGGCAGCAAATTTAAAACAGAATTGAGGAGAAACTACTTCTCCCAAAGGGTCGTGAATCTGTGGAATTCGCTCCCCCAAAGTGCGGTGGATGCTGGGGACAGTGAATAAATTTAAGGAGGAGTTAGACAGATTTTAATTGGTAATGTGTTGAAGGGTTATGGGGAGAAGACAGGAAAATGGGGGTGAGGAGCATATCAGCCATGATCGAATGGCGGAGCGGACTCGATGGGCCGAATGGCCTAATTCTGCTCCTCTATCTTATGAACTTATGAATTTAGGAATAAATTAGTGGTGCAAAGGGTGGTGGTGGTAGGGAATGGATTGGCAGGGGTAGGTGGGTGCTCTGTGCCCAATTGGGGCTGTAGATTGGGAAGTCATGAGGCAGAGGGGTGATGCCATTAATAGCAAGCCAGTCACAGATTTGATTTGATTTGATTTATTATTGTCACATGTTTTGAGATATCGTGAAAAGTATTGTTTCTTGCGTGCTATACAAAGCATACCACTCATAAAGAAGGAAAGGAGAGGGTGCAGAATGTAGTGTTGCAGTCATGGCTAGGGTGTAGAGAAAGGTCAACTTAATATGAGGTAGGTCCATTCAAAAGCCTGATGGCAGCAGGGAAGAAGCCATTCTTGAGTCAATTGGTACATGATCTCAGAATTTTGTATCCTTTGCACAGGATCCCTACAGTACAGAAGGAGACCATTCAGCCCATCGACTCTGTATTAGCCACAATCCCATCCAGACCCTATCCCCATAACCCCACACATTTATCCTGCTAATGCCCCAGACACTAGGGTCAAGTTAGCATGGCCAATCAACCTAACCTGCACACCTTTGGACTGTGGGAGGAAACCGGAGCACCCAGAGGAAACTCACGCAGACACGGGGAGAATGTGCAAACTCCACACAGAAAGTGACCCAAGGCCAGAATAGAACCTGCGTCCCAGGCGCTATGAGGCAGCAGTGCTAACCACTGTGCCACCGTGCCGCCCTCTCCCCATTCTCTCTTCCTGACGGAAGAAGGTGGAAGAGTGTCTGGGGTGCGCGGGGTCCTTGATTATGCTGGCTGCTTTTCCGAGGCAGTGGGAAGTGTAGACAGAGTCAATGGATGGGAGGCTGGCTTACATGATGGACTGGGCTTCTTTCACGACCCTTCGCAGTTTGTGATTTATGATCATAAATTCCATCCCTCAGGGGTGAGTAGAAATCTGGATCTCACTCCCCAAAAGGCTATGAATGCAGAGTACAGTGAAATTTCAAAACTATGGTCAGTAGGTTATATTTGGGGATGGATATGGAGCACAGGGTGCCAAATGCAGTTAATGCACAAATGGACTATGAAAGGGGGTAGAATAATCTGCTCCTGTTCCAGATGTTCATAATTTTTAATTGCATACAGTAAAGTTGCAGATATTAATCTATAATTTTTTTCATTTCTTGCATATTTCAATTCAATGGTGTTGGACTGTGGCGACTCGGGGAATTTCACAGTAACTTCATTGCAGTGTTAATGTAAGCCTTACTTGTGACTAATGAATAAATTTTGCTTTACTTTCAGTGTTGAATCCATTGCTGGGGAGAAACAGAAAGTAATAATACACCAATTCTGTTGTGATGACGTAATCTGTGTGAAGTAATAATTTTTTCAATCGAATGACTGGTTTTGACTCACCATGGGAAAGTACTCCAGAGATGTCTGCTATTAATCTTCCCCATACAGATAGTGGGCAGATCACTCAACAAGGTATCGTGCTGTTGTACAAAATGATGGAGCCATTTTGTAGAAAGGCCCCGTGTGTTTTGGTGAACCTTCTGTTTCCCAGACATTGGCAACTGAACTGGCATCATAGAGCTCATCATCTACAGGTCATGGGCACAAACAGATGCCAGTTTTGCCTGCGTTAATACTACCCATTGTAGCCATTAGTAATACTACTCATTCTACCATGGTAGCACAGTGGTTAGCACTACTGCCTCACAGCGCCCGGTACCCGGGTTCGATTCCTGGCTTGGGTCACTGTATGTGTGGAGTTTGCACATTCTCCCCATGTCTGCGTGGGTTTCCTCCAGGTGCTCCGGTTTCCTCTCACAGTCTGAAAGACATGCTGGTTCGGCGCTAAATTCTCCCTCAGTGTGCCTGAACAGACACCGGAAAGCGGCGACTAGGGGATTTTCACAGTAACTTAATTGCAGTGTTAATGTAAGCTGACTTGTGACTAATAAATAAACTTCATTTTGGTGACCAAATTCCTGATTGAATTTAAAAGAGCAAAAATTCTATAACAGAGCAACAATCGGAAGGTGAAAATTACCCCTAACATCTCTCAAGAGAAGGGGAGGGAAGAGAATGGGACAGATGGTGGGGGGAGCCGGCGGGGCGGGCGGAGGGGGGCGGGGGGGGCGGATTAGTGGAAAAAAACACAGGCAAGGAAGTGAAAAGGATAATGACTGACTAAAATTTACTTCGAACAAGTCCACCCCATACCTTCTGCTGGATGAGTGAGCCGTACTGGTCGGTCAGGCTACGTTGCTCAACCAATCGATATAGAAGCCAGAACCAAAACTGAAAATGATGGAAAATCTCAGCAGGTCCGACAGCATCTGTGGAGAGAGAGAATAGAGCTTCAAGTTTCAAGTCTTTGCGTCAGAGATAAAGACAAAGAAAATAGGATGAGATTTAAGGGTGTGGGATTGTGTAATTCACCAAGATTCATCGAGAAACAGTCAAAGGGAATGTAAATGGTGGTTATAAAGGCTGAGAATGGTGCTAATAGCATCCATTAAGAGATTGGAATGTGTAATTGGCAGAGATCTCTTAATGGACACGATTAGAACCATTCTCAGTCTTTATAACCACCATTTACATTCCCTTTGTCCATTTGTCATGATATCTCGGCCAATTAAACAACTCCCTCCACGTTTACAGTATAAATCTCGTCCTTTTTTTTTGGCTTTAGCTCTGATAAATGGTCATCCAGACTCGAAACGTTGGCTCTATTCTCTCTCCACAGAGGCTGTCAGACCTGCTGAGATTTTGAGGCATTTCCTGTTTTTGTTTCAGGTTCCACCATCCGCAGCATTTTGCTTTTATGATATAGGAGCCAGTTTGCTTAACCTGGATTGTTGATAGATTTTCTTACATCAATCTATCGCAGCAGATTTCTAACATGTTTATTTTAGACTTGTTGGTGCTTACGAGGTTCAGAAGAGGAATTGACCTATCTGATAAAGATGTGGCACTAAAATATAGGCTGCGTGTAGTAAAAATATTTTTTGACCAGTTTACGGACATATTTCTAATGAGGAATTCCAGAGGGCATTTGATGATTACTTGAATCGAAACAATGTGCGGGGGCACGAGGAGGAGGCAGGGGAATGGCGCTAAGTCAGGTTGCTCGTTTGGAGTGCTGGTGTAGACATGATGGGCCAAATGGCCTCCTTCTGTGATGCGCTATTCAGACACGAGGCTTGAAGCTCAGTAAATGAAAGGCTTTTATTTACTGTTAACGAAGCTACCAGAACTTATATACACTATCCCAGACTGAAAGGGTCCCGGCCAGAGCAGGGACTCTTATACCTCTCCCAGGAGGCGGAGCCCGACTGGGATGTGCCACAACACTACAGTACAAAGGTGTAACAACCCCACCCTAACCCCAACAGCAACAATAGCACAACCCAACAGTAACATATGTACATCCTTGTAGTACTGGCCAGCCCCAGGCTCAGCACTATCCAGTGGGAACCAACGATGGTTCACCACATTCTGCGCCATTACTGTGATTCTGTGGCTGAAATTAGTCACATGGGTCCTCAGTTTAGTACAGTTAGACGGCTGGAATGAAAGAGAGCCACTTTGAGCATGGAACATTATGAAGAACATACAGATGAAGCCAGAGTATTAAAATTGCAAAGAACTTGCTGCCGAAGTCATTTGATGCTCGCCTTTCTCTTACTTCTTACTTAAAGCTCCAGGCTCTTCAGTTGCTTTATTTTTCCTCCCACTAATGCATTGTGCTCTCCTTCCATTATTCCCCAATCATACTGCGCAAAACACTCTCCTACCATTTCCTTTCTAATTGCACTGTGCCAAAGTACCCAGAAAAACAAAATTCATCATCATACAACCACCATTGACCTATAGTGTACAAATTAAAAACTTTGACTCCAGGTACACGCACACACATACACGTACACACATACACACTCACTCAGATATGCACACACACACGTGCACACACAGATGCACATACACAAACATACACATGTGCACATGTGCATACACATACTCACACATATGTACACGCATGCACACAAATATATGTGCACACATACGTGCATGCATACACACACATACTCAGACATACATACATGCATGTACGCACACACATTCAGACATGCACACACACGTGCACACACAGATGCACATACACAAACACACATGCACATACGCACACACATACTCACACATATGTGCACGCATGCACACACGCGTACGTGCACACACATGTACACACATGTGCATGCATGCACACACACACTCAGGCATACACACGTACATGTACGCACACACGCTCAGAGTCACTTCTCAAGCAGCTACAGTGAAACCAGCCTGAGCTCTGCAAGTCTAAAGCCTGGCTGTGCCTACATGTATCCAGCCTCCACCACGCCTGCTCCAACCAGATAGACAAGGTATTTGAGAGATAACTGAAAGAACTGATGCAGGAGCTGATTATACTAAGTTAAACTTTGCATTTTCCACTGGTTCTTTTGGTTTCCTTTCACTAAGGCGGGGTAGATTTGAGTAACATTGCCGGCAATTTACAAATTCTTTATGGGCGACTACTGTCATTTGACAAAAGCGTCACTTCCTTTCTGTTACTGTTGAAATATTTCAAAGAAAGCATGTAAGTAAACACACATGTGGGATTTCCAACCAATATTTATTTCTTAAACGCAAATTACGGCAGGTGCTGGAATCTGAAACAAAAACAGAAAATCTCAGCAGTTCTGACAGCATCTTTGGGGCAAGAACAGAACAAATGTTTTGAGTCTGGATGACCCTTCATAGATCAAAGATCATAGAATCCCTAAAGTACAGAAAAGAGGCCATTCGGCCCATCGCGTCTGCACTGACTCTCTGAAAGAGCATCTCACCCAGGCCCTATCCCTGTAACACCACATATTTACTCCACTAATCCCGCTAACCTACACACTTTTGGATACGAAGAAACAATTTAGCACAGCCACCTAACCTGCACCTCTTTGGACTGTGGTAGGAAACCAGAGCACCTGGAAGAAACTCACGCAGACACAAAGGAGAATGTACAAACTGCACGCAGGCAATCGTCCACGGCAGGAATTGAACCCAGCTCCCTCAGGCTGTGAGACAGCAGTGCTAACCACTACGCCACCATGCCACCTCTTCGTCAGAGCTTACTTCACTTTTATTTTTGGATTATCAAATAACTTTCAACTTCCCATTCCGGCAGCTCCTTGATTTAATCCAAAGGCTGAGAATCCCAGCTACAGTCGAGACCACCAGTTAGTGTTTTCCACAGGAAAAACTCATGCAAATGTGCAATTCGATTCTGAAAACTGTACATTTCTAGATTCTCTGAGCACTAAAATTAGACTTTATTATGTTTCTGTTGAACTCATTTTTAAAAATTCATTTGTGGGACATGGGTGTCACTGGCTGGCCAGCATTTATTGCCCATCGCTAGTTGCCTGAGAGGCAGTTGAGAGTCAACCACATTGTTGTGGCTCTGGAGTCACATGTAGGCCAGACCAGGTAAAGACGGCAGATTTCCTTCCCTGAAGGACATTAGTGAACCAGATGGGTTTTTCCGACAATCGACAATGGTTTCATGGTCGTCAGTAGATTCTCAATTCCAGATATTTTTTATTGAATTCAAATTCCACATCTGCCGTGGTGGGATTCGAACTCAGATCCTCAGAGCATTAGTTGATTTTCTGAATGAATAGTATAGCGATAATACCACTATGCCATCGCCTTCCCTATTTTAATATTCATGACATGATGTTCAATACATATGATATTAAATAAATCAACTCATCAGCTGATTCCGGGGATGGTGAGACTGATGTATGAGGAGAGATTGACAAGGTTTGGATTGTTTTCACTGGAATTCAGGCGAATGAGGGGGGATCTCATAGAGACTTATAAAATTCTAACAGGACTAGACAGGGTAGATGCAGGGAGGATGTTCCCGATGGTGGGGGAGTCCAGAACCAGGGGCCACTGTCTGAGGATTCAGGGTAGATCATTTAGGACGGAGGCGAGGAGACATTTCTTCACCCAAAGAGTGATGAGCCTGTGGAATTCATTACCACAGGAAGTAGTTGATGCCAAAACATTGAATGTATCCAAGAGATATAGCACTTAGGGCGAATGGGATCAAAGGTTATGGGGAGAAAGCTGGATTAGGCTATTGAGTTGGATGCCAGCCGTGATGGTGATGAATGGCGGAGCAGGCTCGAAGGGCCGAATGGCCTCCTCCTGCTCCTATCTTCTTATGTCTCTATCAGTGTGGAGAAGCTGGTCATTTATTTGTGAAAACGTATTGCTCATTTAAAGCGGCGAATGAACAGAAATACTGTGGTCACCTAAAGCACTGACCTCTGCACCCAACCTTTCTCCCACTCAGTCACCTTTCAAAGCTGGTTTATTTGCGAAGTTTACCTTTTCTGCCGCACTGAGTCATTATGAATCATGTCTGTTTACAGGTCTCTGCAACGGCGCCTACACACTGAGGGGAAAAAACGTGATGGTCTGACATAAGATTCACACTGAAGCTTTCAGAGGGATCCCCCCACTTGGCCGTGCACCATTTTATTTTGTTACAGATGACTTTGAAAATAGATTTGTTCACAGCTCAGTAACAGTGCAGCAGGGTACTTCCCTGTGGTGTCTACACTGTCCTCCGTGGCTTGTAACCGTCTAAACTGCAACTGAAATTACCCAAAATGCACTTCCAGCAACAGTCAACTTACATCATTCAACTTGATAAGGGACTGTCACACATTTAGAAGCCACTGTGGAATTTAAGCCAGAATTATTTGTTTATATTGCAGTGTGGCAGGAATGTGAAAACTGCCATGTCTTGAATTAAAGGCAGTCATGATGTGGAGATGCCGGCGTTGGACTGGGGTAAACACAGTAAGAAGGTTAACCACACCAGGTTAAAGTCCAACAGGTTTATTTGGTAGCAAATGCCACTAGCTTTCGGAGCGCTGCTCCTTCGTCAGATGGAGTGGAAATCTGCTCTCAAACAGGGCACAGCCTCTGTGTCTCTGTGCCCTGTTTGAGAGCAGATTTCCACTCCATCTGGCGAAGGAGCAGCGCTCCGAAAGCTAGTGGTGTTTGCTACCAAATAAACCTGTTGGACTTTAACCTGGTGTTGTTAAAACTCTTATTGAATTAAAGGGACATTTTTCTAGTTTGTTTACAAACAATGCAATGTGGTCCAGCACCTTTGAGTAGTCACTATGCTGTTTGCATGTGGAATGAGAACACAAGAAGTAGAAGCAAGAGTAGGGCACCAGGCCCTTCAAGCCTGCCCCGCCATTCAATACCATTCAGGAATGAGATAGAGAATTTGGTGAACTGGTGCGATGACAATTATCCCTCCCTCAATGTCAACAAAATGAAGGACATCGTCATCGACTTCAGGAAGCGTAGTGGAGAACATGCCCCTGTCTACATCAATGGGGACAAATAGAAATATCCGAGAGCTTCAAGTTTTTTAGGTGTCCAGATCAGCAAAAACCTGTGCTCACCAACAACCGCTCCTGGTCCCCCCCATGCCAACACTATAGTTAAGAAAGCCCACCAATGCCTCTACTTTCTCAGAAGATTAAGGAAACTTGGCATGTCAGCTACGGCTCTCATCAACTTTTACAGATGCACCATAGAAAGCATTCTTTCTGGTTGTATCACAGCTTGGTATGGCTCCTGCTCTGCCCAAGACTGCAAGAAACTACAAAAGGTCGTGAATGTAGCCCAATCCATCTCGCAAACCAGCCTCCCATCCATCGACTCCGTCTACACTTCCCGTTGCCTCGGCAAAGCAGCCAACATAATTACGGACTCCACGCACCCCAGACACACATTCCACCTTCTTCCAACGGAAAAAAGATACAAAAGTCTGAGGTCATGTACCAGCTGACTCAAGAACAGCTTCTTCCCTACTGCTGTCAGACTTTTGAATGGACCTACCTTGCATTAAGTTGATCTTTCTCTACACCCTAGCTATGACTGTAACACTACATTCTGCACTCTCTCCTTTCCTTCTGTATGAACGGTATGCTCTGTCTGTATAGCGCGCAAGAAGCAAAACTTTTCACTGTATACTAATACATGTGACAATAATGACTCAAATCAAATCAGTAATGATCATGGCTGATCTATGTCGGCCTTAACTCCGTTTCTATGCCATTCCCCCATAGCCTCGATCTATCAAATATTTATCCACCTCCTCTTTAAATACTTCTAATGACCCAGCCTCCACCACCCTTTGGGGCAGAGAATTCCAGAGATTCACCAAGAAGAAATTTCTACGCACCTCAGTTTTCAATGACTGCATTCCAGGATTTAGATCCTTCAGGCGAGATAGAGAGGGTGACAAAAGAGATGGGGGTGTTGCTTTATTGATTAGGGAGAATGTCACAGCTATAAAGAGGGAGGACACCTTGGTGGGATCATGCAGTGAGGCCATATGGGTAGAACTCAGGAACAGGAGCGGTGCAGTCACACTGTTGGGGTTGGACTACAGACCTCCCAAACAGCCAGCGTGAAATGGAGGAACTGATATGTCAGCAGATTATGGGAAGATGTGAAAACAACACGGTTGTTGTGATGGGCGATTTTAACTTCCCCAAAATAGACTGAGATTCCTTTAGTGCCAGGGGCTTGGACGGGGCAGAGTTTGTTCAGTGTGTCCAAGACTGCTTCTTGAGGCAATATGTAGACAGTCCAACTCGGGGAGGGGCTATCTATTTTGTCCTATCTTGAAGGTGCTGAAGATATAGCTCCGCGATGTCACCATCCTCCTCCATAAGCTTAGCGGACCTGTTTCCATTGCGATCACTGCCCAGTTTTGGTAAGTACAATGGAGCAATGGTGCAACAGTGAGACCCCCTCCCCCGCCCCACCCACCGAGTTATCATGGTCCTTGCATGTAAGCATCTCCAACCAGCTGAACAGCAACCTGACTAAGACTTTAGTGAGACAAATTAAGCCAGTTAGTAAGTATTAAGTTGATTTATTTTACAACTGGAAATTGAACATGCAACATAGCAGTTGTAATCAATTTCATCTTACATTAACTCATTTCAGATACCGCCCGCCATAAAGAAAATAATAAAATATGCCAATTTGTTTTAATTAGTGGATTAAATCAGACTTCCCTTTAATTAATCTTATCCCTGACTCACGCCCAGGATTGCGATAGGAATGGGTAGCCTTCATTTTAAGATAGACTGGATGAGATCTCATCCGCTACTCTCAACCAGCTTTATCAATTGGTCTCGCAAATGACTTTTTATTCTTTTGTGAAGCCCCAGTTGACAGCAGGTTTGTCAGTTCGATTCATGGCTTCTTCTTTGTCCAGTGGCTAACTGATAGGGTGGCCAATTCAACCAGACGTCAGCCATGCCCAGCTGTGAGCTCATTGACACGAGCTTCAGATTTGACATTGCAATCCTTCACAAGTGAATGTTTACTGGCACGGTTTGAATGTGTGAATGAAAAGGAAGAATGTGCAGAGTTATGGGCAGAAGGTGGGGGAATGGTATCAAGTAAATTGCTCATTTGGAGAGCTGGCACAGATGTAATGGGCCGAATGGCCTCCTTCTGCACTGAAACAATTCCTTGGCTACCCAGTTGCCCCAATCAATTGCTGTCAGATTAGCTGGATGTGCCTTTTAATGTACTCGTCCTCTCCACATATCAAGTCTGTCCCTTCTCTTCAAGGTGGGGGAATCGTTGAAAATCCGGAACCCAAACCAACATGATGGGCAGAATGGCCTATTTTTGTGCTACAGCAGTTAAGGGCAACATGGTGGCACAGTGGCTTGTGCGACTGCCTCACAGCACCAGAGATCCAGGTTCAATTCCGGCCTCAGGTCACTGTTTGTGCAGAGTCTGCACGTTCTCCCCTTGTCTGCGTGGGTTTCCTCCGGGTGCTCCGGTTTCCTCCGACATGCCAAAGATGTGCGGGTTAGGTTGATTGGCCGTGCTAAAATTGCCCCCTAGTGTCAGGGGGATTAGTGGGGTAAATACATGAGGTTATGGGGACAGGGCCTGGGTGGGATTGTTATCGGTGCAGGCTCGATGGGCCGAATGGCCTCGTTCTGCACTGTATGGATTCTATGGACAGGTCTGCGATTCTGTGACATCGGAAATGCATTGCAGCATCCTGAAAAACAGGGAATTTTGTGGATGGCGAATGAGGATCGGCCACAAGTGGCAAGAAGATAAAATGATTGAAAATGTAATTCTTCTAGTCACAATCAGTGGTGAGGAGATGCTTGACAGCAATGGGGGGGGGGGGGGGGGGGTGGGGGGGGGGGTAGGGGGGGGGGTGGGGGGGGGGGGTGGGGGGGGGGGGTGGGGGGGGGGGTGGGGGGGGGGTAGGGGGGGGTGGGGGGGGGGGTGGGGGGGGGTGTGGGGGGGGTGGGGGGGGTGGGGGGGGTGGGGGGGGGGGTGGGGGGGTGGGGTGGTGGGGGGGTGGGGTGGGGGGGGGGTGCAACCAGATAACACTCATTCCAAAAACAGTTCTGTGCCATCCACGGCAATAGGTTGCATTTATATAGTGCCATCAGTGTGGCAGGAATATCTAATACATTTATACAGGAGTGTTGGCAGAGGCAATTACACAGAACCATGTCACATATCAGTGACCAAAAGCTTGGTCAAAGAGGTAGATTTTAAGGAGAGAGAGCGTGTTATAGAGCAGCGAAAAGGTTTATGGAGGGAATGTGAAAGCACAGCCATTGATAGTGGAGAGATGGAAATCAGGGATGCACAACTTTTACAGTTTATTTTATTTATTAGTGTCACAAGTGGGCTTACATTAACACTGCAATGAAGTTACTGTGAAAATCCCCTAGTTGCCACACTCTGGCGTCTGTTCAGGGACACTGAGGGAGAATTTAGCATGGCCAATGCTCCTAACCAGCACGTGTTTCGGACTGTGGGAGGAAACCGGAGCACCCGGAGGAAACCCACGCGGACACGGGGAGAACGTGCAGACTCCGCACAGACAGTGACCCAAACCGGGAATCGAACCCGGGTCCCTGGCACTGTGAGGCAGCTATGCTGTGCTGCCATACCAATTATCCAACAGGAACCGGGATCTGAAATAAATTCACCTACTGTGCTTGCAGCAACTCAGTTAGCCGGAGATAATGGTTTTCTTGTACGCCTTTCTTACGGGCGGCACGGTAGCACAGTGCTTAGCACTGCTGCTTCACAGCTCCAGGGACCTGGGTTCGATTCCCGGCTTGGGTCTCTGTCTGTGTGGAGTTTGCACATTCGCCTCGTGTCTGCGTGGGTTTCCTCCGGGTGCTCCGGTTTCCTCCCACAGTCCAAAGATGTGCGGGTTAGGTTGATTGGCCATGCTAAAATTGCCCCTTAGTGTCCTGAGATGCGTAGGTTAGAGGGATTAGTGGGTAGATATGTAGGGATATGGGGGTAGGGCCTGGGTGGGATTGTGGTTGGTGCAGACTCGATGGACCAAATGGCCTCTTTCTGCACTGTAGGGATTCTATGATTCTTGCTCACTGGTGTGCCATATTCCATTGCTCTTCCCTCATATCACACAGAGGGCAAAACTGATTAGACATGTACCCCAGGGGGACTGAAAACTTCAAATTAATTAATGTTAATGCCTCTTATATTTTGCCATCCTTTTAGTCTGCATTAAAGAGAGCCAGTTGTTTAAAAAAACAATGTGGCTAATTTCTGTGATGTCCCCTGTGAGTGCTTGCCAAGGTCTCTGAGGCCTCATAAACTTTAAGGCCGTTTTTTTGCCAGTTGGTTGACAGTCCCAGCAGATTTTAATTGCCAGGTGCTCCATCTAATTCGAAGCCTTGTCGATGAGCTGGATACTCGAGCGCTAATTATCTGATATCTTCAAATAACTGTCTCTGCTTCCAACAGCTGAGACTGAATTAGTATTTGCTGTGAGCCTTGTGCCTCTTAATGAATTGGATGATTTGATTTGATTTATTATTGTCACATGTATTGGTATGCAGTGAAAAGTATTGTTTCTTGCGTGATATGCAGACAAAGCATACCGTACATAGAGTACATAGGGGAGAAGGAAAGGAGAGAGTGCAGAATGTAGTGTTACAGGCATAGCTAGTGTGTAGAGAAAAATCAACTTAATACAAAGTGGGTCCATTCAAAAGTCTGATGGCAGCAGGGAAAAAACTGTTCTTGAGTCGGTTGGTACGTGATCTGACTTTTTCTCTATGGAAAAAGGTGGAAGAGAGTGTGTCCAGGGTGCATGGGGTCCTTGATTATGCTGGCTGCTTTTCCGAGGCAGCAGGAAGTGTAGACAGAGTCGATGGATGGGAGGCTGGTTTGCGTGATGGACTGGGGTACGTTCATGACCCTTTTCTGGTTTCTTGCAGTCTTGGTCGGGGCAGGAGCCATGCCAAGCTGTGATACACCCAGAAAGGATGCTTTCTATTGTGCATCTGTAAAAATTGATGAGAGTCATAGCAGACATGCCAAATTTCCTTAACCTTCTGAGAAAGCAGAGTTATTTGTGGGCTTTCTTAACTATAGCATTGGCATGGAACAACCAGGTTGTTGGTGGTCTGGACACCTAGAAACTTGAAGCTCTTGACTATTTCCACTTCATACCTGTTGATGTAGACATGGGCATGTCCTCCACGATGCTACCTGAAGTCGATGACTATCTCCTCCATTTAACTGACATTGAGGGAGAGATTATTGTTGCCGCACCATTTCACCAGATTCTCTATCTCTTTCCTGTACTCCGTCTCATCATTGTTTAAGATCCGGCCCACTACGGTAGTGTCATCAGCAAACTTGAAAATGGACTCTGAACATAGACAAGGAAAACCATTGCTGTGCTTAATAGTTGGGATGATGCTGCTCTTTGATAGCACCTCCCAAACCCATGACCACTACCATATAGGAGGACAAGGGCAGCAGATGCAGGGGAACAACCTGGAAGTTCCCCTCCGAACTACACACCATCCTGATTTTGGAAATATATTGCCATTCCTTCACTGTCATTGGGTCACTGTCGTTGGGTCAAAATCCTGGAACAAAGAACAAAGAACAAAGAACAATACAGCACAGGAACAGGCCCTTCGGCCCTCCAAGCCCGCGCCGCTCCCCGGTCCAGGATTGAATCCTGAATCCAGGATCCCCGCCCAATTTTCCAGCCTATCTACATCCTAATATCCTATCCACCGAGCTGTCCCTCACAGCTACGATGCTTTGTTCATAACAACCTATTAACTCCCCCCCACCCCCCCATT
The DNA here is from genome assembly GCF_964213995.1 of Mustelus asterias. Classification (NCBI taxonomy): domain Eukaryota; kingdom Metazoa; phylum Chordata; class Chondrichthyes; order Carcharhiniformes; family Triakidae; genus Mustelus; species Mustelus asterias. Next base: position 32,474,997 of record NC_135827.1, read on the forward strand.
CCAGACCATGTGATCTCCAGGGAGAGGCGAAAACCCAGAGTGAAAACCCCAGGGCCAATATGGGGAAAAAAAATCTGGGAAATTCCTCTCCGACCCCCTGAGGCGATCGAAACGAGTCCAGGAGATCACAATGGCCCTGATCGGAAAATGCTTCCCAACCCTATTCATTTCCACTTCTGCTTTACGAACACCATCTGAATTCCCTGCCCCCGAGACAGGTTCCCAACTATCCGCAGTCTCGCTCTGTACTGGCACCAGCAAGATGATCATAGAATGAAGCCTTGAAACGAGAAACAAAGAACAATTAGCCCGCGCCGCTCCCTGGTCCAAACTAGACCACTCTTTTGTATCCCTCCATTCCCACTCCGTTCATATAGCTGTCTAGATAAGTCTTAAACGTTCCCAGTGTGTCCGCCTCCACCACCTTGCCCGGCAACACATTCCAGGTCCCCACGACCCTCTGTGTAAAATATGTCCTTCTGATATCTGTGTTAAACCTCCCCCCCTTCACCTTGAACCTATGACCCCTCGTGAACGTCACCACCGACCCGGGGAAAAGCTTCCCACCGTTCACCCTATCTATGCCTTTCATAATTTTATACACCTCTATTAAGTCTCCCCTCATCCTCCGTCTTTCCAAGGAGAACAACCCCAGTTTCCCCAATCTCTCCTCATAACCAAGCCCCTCCATACCAGGCAACATCCTGGTAAACCTCCTCTGTACTCTCTCCAAAGCCTCCACGTCCTTCTGGTAGTGTGGCGACCAGAACTGGGCGCAGTATTCCAAATGCGGCCGAACCAACGTTCTATACATCTGCAACATCAGACCCCAACTTTTATACTCCCAAACAGTACTGTGAGTGTACTTTTAAAAATGTATTCATGGGATGCGCATCGCTGGCTGGGCCAGCATTTAACACCATCTCTAAATGCCTCTGAACTGAATGGCTCACTTGGCCGTTTCAGAGGGCAGTTAAGAGTCAACCATATTGATGCGGATCTGGAATTACATCTCGGTCTGACCAAGTAAGGATGGCAGATTCGACAATGGTTTAATGGTCATCATTAAATTCTTAATTCCAGATTTTTATTGAATTCAATTTCATAGTGGGATTTCAACCTTCATCCCTGGATCAATACCTGGGGTCTCTAGATTACTAGACTTCAATTCCTGGAGTATAAAATTTGGCAAATTATGTTACAGTTATATAAAACATTGGTGAGGCCGCATTTGGAATACTGTGTCCAATTCTGGTCACCACACTACCAGGAGGATGTGAAGGCTTTGGAGGGAGTACAGAAAAGGTTTACCAGGATGTTGCCTGGTATGGAGGGTATTAGCTATGAGGAGAGATTGAATAAACTGGGATTGTTCTCCCTGGAAAAATGGAGGCTGAGGGGCGACCTGATAGAAGTTTATAAAATTATGAGGGGCATAGATAGGGTGAACAGTTGGAAGCTTTTTCCCAGGGCAGGAATGACAATTACAAGGGGGCACAAGTTCAAGGTAAGGGGGGAAAGGTTCAGTAGAGATGTGCGGGGGAAGGTTTTTTACACAGAGGGTGGTGGGTGCCTGGAATGCACTGCCAAGCTAGGTGGTTGAGGCAGATACGTTAGCGACATTTAAGATTTATCTGGATAGACACATGAACAGTCGGGGAGTAGAGGGGTACAGGCGGTTGGTCTAGATAGGACAACGTGATCGGCGCAGGCTTGGTGGGCCGAAGGGGCTGTTCCTGTGCTGTACTGTTATTTGTTCTTTGGATACTCTTGAGAGTTGACAACCCGACAAAATTACCAAATACCCAGGAATTATGAAGAAGAAACACTTAGATTGATGTAGGCCAGAACCTAATGCTGCTCTGGGGGGCGTGCATCCGACATGGAAGTGAACAAGTGTCTGGCGGGTGTCCTGACATCATCGCGCGCTTGCGCAATATTTCGGTGGCTGGCCCCATGCAGGAGTCGGAAGAACACCCATCGACAAATAACTAGGCAATTTAACCCATTAGGGGGACAACTGAACACAATTTTACGTGGCCTGTCTGCTTTAACGGGGATTGGCGGGTGGTCAGACGGCCTTTACGTTTTAACTCCAAGTTCGATTCAGGGAGGGATGAAATGTCTGGGCTGACTTAAGTTCATAAGATATAGGAGCAGAATTAGGCCATTCGGCCCATCGAGTCTGCTCCGCCACTCAATCATGGCTGATATGCTCCTCATCTCCATTCTCCTGGCTTCTCCCCATAACCCTTCAACCCATTACCAATTAAAAATCTGTCTGACACAAAGCAGAAAAGATTGATGTTTGTGTTTGAATGTGCTGCTGACACACCTTTTGCATAGTTTTTCCATCGCAGTTTACTGTTTACAATTTTGGAGTTCCCTGAGACAACTCCACAGCAGCTCTGTCCCTGAGGAGGCACATTAGAAACTCCAGTCCGCACCCTCCCTTTTCTCAGTGCCCACTCCCCTGGAGCACTGCAGAACCAATCCCATTCTGGCTGCTAATTCATATTAAGTGTGAAGTTTATTTATTAGTGTCACAAGTAAGGCTTACATTAACACTGCAATAGAGTTACTGTGAAAATCCCTTCGTCGCCATACTCCGGCGCCTGTTCGGGTACACTGAGGGATAATTTAGCATGTCCAATGCACCTTACCAGCACGTCTTTCGGACTGTGGGAGGAAACCGGAGCACCCGGAGGAAACCCATGCAGACACGGGGAGAACGTGCAGATTCCGCACAGACAATGACCCAAGCCGGGAATCGAACCGTGGCGCCAGCGCTGTGAGGCAACAATGCTAACCACTGTGCCATCGTGCCACCCTGTGTGGAATCATATTCCGAGGCCTACCCTGTTTGAAGCGTGTATTGCACCCACTTCTTGGGCTGCCAAGTGAGCGTGCCCAATGGATGAAAAGTTCAGGCCCCAGTGTTTCACACTTCTTCGAATTGTCCTCAAATGCTTAACGGGCAATTTATTATTTTTGAAGTTCAGTCGCTCTCAATATGAAGACAAACGAAATAGTCTCTTTGCAATCAACAATGTAGCCAAATATCAAATTAAGTCTGCTGTTGCTGAGAGAGGAATACTATAAGAGACTGTTGTCCACCGCCTTGTGGAATGTACCTTTGCAAAGAAGGTTCTAGAGAGAGAGGTGAAGTGGTTTTTGTTGAGGTTCATTCCAAGCAGCTCTGTGACGCTGTGCTCTATGGGCTGTTCCCAGAGACACACTCCAAGATAAACATCAGATGTTGCTGGAGGATCATCAACTCAGTGAAAGATACTCTTTGGCCCGTCCAAAACTTAGAGTCATAGAGTCACAGAGGTTTACAAGCATGGAAACAGGCCCTTCGGCCCAACTTGTCCATGCCGCCCTTTTTTTTTAAACCCCTAAGCTAATCCCAATTGCCCGCATTTGGCCCATATCCCTCTATACCCATCGTACCCATGTAACTGTCTAAATGCTTTTTAAAAGACAAAATTGTACCCGCCTCGACTACTACCTCTGGCAGCTTGTTCCAGACACTCACCACCATCTGTGTGAAACAATTGCCCCTGTGGACACTTTTGTATCTCTCCCCTTGTTGGTCTTCCAATGCAAGGAATTGTCCCCGACCAAGTGTTGCAGACTGGCACATTCCAAAGCCCAGGATTACATACTGAGGGACACACTAAAGCTTGGGGCAACTACTGCAGTGGCGCAATGGGGAAGGTCGCTGTCTGAGACTTTTCAACCACAGTGAACTGAGGGGAGCAGAGCCTCCTTGGGTCGAATGACTCACTGAAAGCATTCATTACTGAGGCGCCTCGGAACGCAACTTGTTCTATGTGGACAACCTTCAAAATAACTTTGCAACATTTGTAAGACCATTGGAAAATGTCTGAAACATTTCCTTTCCTGTGTTTACTGTTCAGTTAGGAAGGCAAATTCAATGTTCTAGAGGGTTAGAATACAAGAGCAGGGATGTACTGCTGAGGCTGTGTAAGGCTCTGGTCAGAGCTCGTTTGGAGTATTGTGAGCAGTTTTGGGCCCCATACCTAAGGAAGGATGTGCTGGGCCTTGGAGGGGGTCCAGAGGAGGTTCACAAGAATGATCCCAGGAATGAAGGGTTTGTCATATGAGGAGCGGTTGAGGAGTCCGGGCCTCTCCTCAATGGTGTTTAGAAGGATGAGGGGAGGATCTGATTGAAACTTACAGAATACTGAGAGGCCTAGATAGAGTGGACGTGGAGAGGATGTTTCCACTAGTGGGAGAGACTAGAACTTGAGGGTACAACATCAGATTGAAGGAACATTCCTTTAAATCTGAGATGAGGAGGGATTTATTCAGCCAGAGGGTGGTGAATCTGTGTAACTCATTGCCACAGAGGGCTGTGGAGGCCAGGTCATTGAGTGTCTTTAAGACAGAGATAGATAGGTTCTTATTCAATAAGGGGATCAAAGGTTACGGGGAGAAGATGGAGATGAGAATCACATCAGCCATGATTGAATGGCGGAGCAGACTCGATGGGCCGAACGGCCTAATTCTGCTCCTATATCTTATGGTCTTATGGAAGCATCTCAGAATGTTACTTGATTTTTGTGTGATGGCCATTTTGGAATGGTTGTAATATTCTCTCAGATATTCTATGAATAAAGTATATTTTTGGAAAAAAAAATTGTTAGGACAGCAGGAGTAATTGCTGTCCTTCTTTCAGTTAGTGCAAAAAATCTTTATAATCCAGACAGAGCCCCGGTTTCATCTGAATGGAACATCCGCTGAGTGCCGTGCTGCAGTATCGAGCCTCAATTCAATTCTCAAGTCTATCGCTGCTCTCGAACCAGTGTGCTTTTGACTAAGGGCCAAGAACATGACCAACTATGGAAACTAATACTTCAATTTTTGTGATTCATATTCTGATTGATATCAGGAGAATATCACAAACTGTTATGCACACCAAACCATCTCTGATGATAAATATAAATGTGTTGGTATCAGCCACACCCTGCTTCTAGTTAAAGACTCACAATCTGTAGTTACCATCACTTACATGACTTTCCGGTCAGTTCACTGCCCTGGACTTGTCAGACATTTCCCCCCAAGCATTAATTGAAGGGGTTTTTCTCAATTGCAATTTCTCTTTCAGCCTGGCTATCTACATGAGCCACGATACCACTAGCCTGTCGTTTCATCAGATACTCCAACGCAATGAGAACAAAATTCAATATTTGCATAATAGCAGTAATTAAGGGATACCTTTTTTTGGAGCTCGCACGAAGATAGGTCACCAAGGAGGTCAGTATAAAGAGCTGATGGTTGCAATATAAGTTGCCTTTTGAACTACAATCGAAAAAGGATGCATTTAAAAATCAAGGCATCTTAGAAACATAGAAACATAGAAAAACTACAGCACAAACAGGCCCTTCGGTCCCACAAGCTGTGCTGAACATATCCCTACCTTCTCGGCCTACCTATAACCCTCCATCCTATTAAGTCCCATGTACTCATCCAGGAGTCTCTTAAAAGTCCCTATTGAGTTTGCCTCCACCACCACTGACGACAGCCGATTCCACTCGCCCACCACCCTCTGTGTGAAAAACTTCCCCCTAACATTTCCCCTGTACCTACCCCCCAGCACCTTAAACCTGTGTCCTCTCGTAGCAGCCATTTCCACCATGGGAAAAAGCCTCTGAGAGTCCACCCGATCTATGCCTCTCAACATCTTATAAACCTCAACCCATTACATGTTGTTTTAGGGAGTGCTGATTTTGAAAGGCACCTGGGGGTCCTTGTTTAGGACTCACAGAAAGCTAACGTGCAGACACAGAAGGCAATTAGGAAGGCAATTGTGAGTTGGCCTTTATTGCAAGATGATTTGAGTATTGGAGTAAAAGGTGCCTGGCTGCAATTGTATCGTCTTGGTGAGGCCACTCCTGGAGTGTTGTGTACAGTTTTGATCCCTTTACCTTTAAGGAACGATAAACTTACCAGAGAGGGAGTTCAACGAAGGTTGACTAGACTGATCCCAAGGATTGTGGGATTGTCCTATGAGCAGAGATTGAGGAGACTGGGCCTGTATTCTTCAGAGATAAAAAAGATTGAGAGGTAATTTCAGTGAAAGATGTAAAGGGCGGAATTCTCCGGCCATTCATGCTGGCGGGATTTTCTGGTCCCGCTGCAGTGAACGGAGATTTGGCTGAGCGCCAAATTCCCCGCCCTCGCTGGCAGTGGCAGCGGGGTGTTACTGGCTCGTGAAATCGCGCCCAAAGTGTTTAAAGGTCTCGACAGGGGGAGATGCAGTAAGAATGTTTCTGCTGGTTGGTGGGAAGAGATGGGTGGTGGGGAGCGAGGGAGAGGTGGATCGACAACCAGTGAATACAGTTCCAGAAAAACGGGTAGGCCATTTAGGACTGAGGTGAGGAAGGAAATATTTTTCACTGAAAGGATGGTGAATCTGGAATTCTTTACCCCAGGGGGCCTCTAAGGCCAAAATCTTCTGTCCCCCTTAGTGGTTGGGTGGCTGAAAGTGAATGGAGTTTTGGCTGGAATGCCAAATTTTCCGTCCTCGACTGCAATCGGTCCCACCGCAGGTGAGACTGGAGAATACCACCCATTATGTTTAAGACAGGGATCGAAGTTATAAGTATGTCTGATGCACATGCTGAGTTTATTTCCTATGAGAAGACTGGGAATGGTAAGTGCCAAGGCTGTTATTACACCATGACTAATTCATGTGACTTATTCTGTCCTCCAGGTTTGCCACACCAGAATTCAACCCATTCCCTGATTCCTTTCACCAATGGGAAGATCCAACCCCATGAATGTGAGAAAAGGGAGCCCATTGCTGGAACAATGAAAAGGGAGAAAGAAAATAAACACGTTTGGCAGGGAGATGGGAGAGAGGGGGGGCGGCGGGGATTTATTTTCTGCAATTGTGAACATTGGGTGCCAAGCTGACGGAAGACTTTGACTAATATTCAGACTCTGCTGCCTTGTCTAGACAGCCAGGCTGTTCCCTGGACAGTAAGTAGCCTCACAACACCAGATTAAAGTCCAATAGGTTTATTTGGTAGCACAAGCTTTCGGAGTGTCGCTCCTTCTTCAGGTGACTCGCCTGAAGAAGGAGTGACACTCCGAAAACTTGTGCTACCAAATAAACCTGTTGGACTTTAACCTGGTGTTGTGAGTCTTCTTACTGTGCTTACCCCAGTCCAACTTCGACATCTCCACATCGTCCCTGGACATGGTCAGACTCTTCAATTCTTTGTTTGGTTTGCCATCTGAATAATCCTTTCATAAAGCAGACAGAAATGACTTTTACTGCGGATGCTGGAATCTGAAACAAAAACAGAAAAATGTTGGAAAATCTCAGCAGGTCTGACAGCATCTGTGGGGAGAGAATAGAACCAACGTTTCGAGTCTGGATGACCCTTCGTCAGACAAAAGGTCATCTAGACTCAAAGCTTTGGCTCTATTCTCTCCGTAAGAAGTCTCACAACATCAGGTTAAAGTCCAACAGGTGTATTTGGTAGCACAAGCCACTAGCTTTCGGAGCGCTGCTCCTTCATCAGGTAAGTGGGAGTTCTGTTCACTAAAAGGGCACATAAAGACACAAACTCAATTTACAAAATAATGGTTGGAATGCGAGTCTTTACAGGTAATCAAGCCTTAAAGGTACAGACAACGTGAGTGGAGAGAGGGTTAAGCACAGGTTAAAGAAATGTTAAATGTTAAAGGATGTCCCAAGGCATGGTACATTTGGGGAGAACATGCAGACGCTATGACAACGGATGAATGAACACCGTTCGACAATCGCCAGGCAAGAGTGTTCTCTTCCTGTTGGGGGACACTTCAGCGGTCACGGGCATTCGGCCTCTGATCTTCGGGTAAGTGTTCTCCAAGGCAGCCTTCACGACACACGACAACGCAGAATCGCTGAGCAGAAACTGATAGCCAAGTTCCGCACACATGAGGACGGCCTCAACCGGGATCTTGGGTTCATGTCACACTATCTCTAGCCCCCACGATTTGCCTGGGCTTGCAAAATCTCACTAACTGTCCTGGCTGGAGACAATACACATCTCTTTAACCTGTGCTTAATCCTCTCTCCACTCACATTGTCTGTACCTTTAAGACTTGATTACCTGTAAAGACTCGCATTCCAACCATTATTCTGTAAATTGAGTTTGTGTCTTTATATGCCCTGTTTGTGAACAGAACTCCCACTCACCTGATGAAGGAGCAGCACTCCAAAAGCTAATGGCTTGTGCTACCAACTAAACCTGTTGGACTTTAACCTGGTATTTTGAGACTTCTTACTGTGTTTACCCCAGTCCAACGCCGGCATCTCCACATCTATTCTCTCCCCACAAATGCTGTCAGGCCTGCTGAGATTTCCCAGCATTTTTCTGTTTTTGTTGTGTAAAATTGACTTTTGTTCCGGTAGCATAAATAGTGTAGCAGATATTGATTTGAACATGGTGATATGGTATCAATAAATGAAAACAATAGTCAATTTTATGTGAAATATGCCCTGAGCCAGATCAGAATGCCCTCCGATGGATACATTCTTTTATTCAATCATGGGACATGGGCGTCGCTGGTTGGCCAACATTTATTGCCCAAGCCTACATACTGTAAAGTCTCCCTGAGACTTACATTTATATAGCACCTTGACTATTACTACTACTACTGCTATCCCAAAGCTCTTTTTTCAGCCAAGTTGCTTTGACGTCGAGTCACTGTTGTAAAGTAGGAAATGTAGCAGTTAATTTGCACATTGCGAGCTCCCGCAGCCAGTGATGTGATAGTTACCAGATAATCTGCTTTTGTTTTTAGTATGGTTGATTGAGGGATAACTGTTTCCCAGGGCACTGGAGATAACTTCCTGGCACTTCTTCAAATCTTCCACATTCACCTGAGAGGGAAGACGCTGCCTCAGTTTAACACCACATCCGAAAGACAGATTTATGACTTAGCACCACTTCTATATCTCACACATTGTGTTCTAAGAACATGAGAACATAAGAAATAGGAGCAGGAGTAGGCCATCTAGCCCCTCGAGCCTGCCCCGCCATTCAATAAGGTCATGGCTGATCTGATAGTAGTTTAGTTCCACTTACCTGCACGCTCTCCAGAACCCTTAATTCCCTTATTGATCAGAAATCTATCTATCTGTGTGTCAGCTCACCCACCTTGCTTCATGATGAATGTCAATAAGTGATGGGACCCATGGGGTTGATATATAATGGATAGATGTATAATTGGGTAGATGTATAATGGATAAATGTATAATGGGGTAGATGCATAAAGGGTAGATGTATAACGGGGTAGATATATAATGGGGTAGATGTATGATGGATAGATAGATAATGGATAAATTTTAGAATGGATAGATGTATAATGGGATAGATGTACAATGGATAAATGTTTAATGGGTAAATGCATAATGGGAGAGATGTATAATGGGGTGGATGTATAATGGGGTCAATGTATAATGGATAGATGTATAATGGATAAATTTAGAATGGATAGATATATAATGGATAAATATATAATGGGCTAGTTGCATAATGGGGTAGATGTATAATGAGGTAGATGCATAATGGGGTAGATGCATAATGGGGTAGATGCATAATGGGGTAGATGCATAATGGGGTAGATGCATAATGGGGTAGATGCATAATGGGGTAGATGCATAATGGGGTAGGTGTATAATGGATAGGTGTATAATGGATAAATTTAGAATGGATAGAGATATAATGGATAAATATATAATGGGGTAGATGCATAATGGGGTAGATGTTTAATGGGGTAGGTGTATAATGGATAGGTGTATAATGGATAAATTTAGAATGGATAGATATATAATGAATAGATGTATAATGGGGTAGATGTACAATGGATAAATGAAAAATGGATAGATGTATAATTGGTAGATGCATAGTTGAATTTTGTTTAGTGTAAAGGAGGGGATGTGTAGATGGTTGGTGCTGAATGTGGGAGCAGGAAGGAGGAATTGATTTGTGCTGTTTTCCCATGCAAATTACCACTGCAGCATAAAGGGTTAACAAATGGGAAATATTAATGTATGACGTAGATGATGATGTATCACTAGTCAGTCATGTGTTAGACTCTAGGAGCCAGGTGCCTAATCTGTAACCTGGTCAAATGCAGTCATAATAAGTATGTGTTAAACATGAACCAGAATCTACAGTCAGTGTAAGAACCGAACCTCATGTCCAGAATCCAAAACAGAGGAACTCAAACTCTGAACATCCAACAGCTGAACCGTTGAGTTGTTAAATCACCTGGGTAGCAATGTTTGCAGCTGAGCTGGTATTTCATCTTCATATGAAAATAAGAAATAAATAATAAATAAATAAATAAAAAATCATCCTCTTCCTCCTAATCTTCAATGTTCTCTTCATCTGAAAATAAGTGATGAGCCACTTTGCCCACATCCACCTGCATGCAAAGTACTGCACTGAAAGTGCTGCAATCTTCACGTTACTCCATTACTGGCTGATGAAACAAAATGGACACCTTTCCTTGTTTTAGTTATTCTTTTAAACTTAAAAAGTTTGGGGGTCATTTAAAGGTCTGTTGCCTGTACCCTATCTCGCGAGTCCCAACCAATCCACCGTCTCTCTGCTGGCTGACTCACATTGATTGCCAGTCCAGTAAAACCTCCATTGTAACATTCTACTCCCTGTTTTCAAATCCCTCCATGGCCTCACTGCTCCCTACCTCGATAGCCTTCTCCAGCCTGAGAACTCTGCACTCCTCCAATTCTGGCAACTTATGATTGTTGATCTTGTAGCACTCCATCATTTTGTATGATAAGATTGCTGCTAATGAATTCCTTGGGATGTTATTACCATATTAAAGGTGCGATGTAGCTGCAAGTTCCATTGTCTATGTCTAATGTACAGAAGTACATAGAGCAGGTGACAGATAATTGTTTGTCAAGACTGGGATTTAACTTCCCCATGGTAAAAATGACATAGAATTTACCTCAGGTTTTCATGACAATCAATGATAGTTTCATGGTCGCCGTTCCTGAGATGAGCTTTATAATCCCAGATTTATTAATTGGATTTAAATTCCACCAGCTGCCGTGCTGGGATTTGAATCCGTGTCTCCAGAGCTCGTCTCCCCCAAACACCTGGAATGTTGGACTGCTGCAGAATAAAAGCATCATGGCAGCTCCTAACGAGTCTGGTGCGAACGTGCATGAACCTCTTATTGAAGATCAGTTGCACATTGGTGGAATAATATCCCCTGTGGTTGATGAAAGAAGGTCTTTGTTGCTGTGGTGGTGCTATGTGTGTACAGCCAATCGTACCCAGGAGCTTTGGGGAGGCTGGCAGAGAGGTGATTGGGATTGCTCACTCATTCTGAACATTTTCTTCACAGGAGAAGTCTACAGACCCTGGGAAAACAATTCACCTATTGCCTGCCTTAGGCTTAGACTGAAACTACAAGACTTGCAGTTATACACCACCTTTAATGCAGCAAAGCATCTCGTGGGATTTCACAGGAACATCATCAAACAAAGGGACCTGGGTTGAATTCCAGCCTTGGGCAATTGTGTGGAGTTTGCATATTCTCCCCGTGTCTGCGTGGGTTTCCTCCGGGTGCTCCGGTTTTCTTCCATAGTCCAAAAAAGCTCAAGTTAGGTCGATTGCCCTTTAGTGTAGGGGATTAGCGGGATAAATACATGAGGTAACAGGGATGGGGCCTGGGTAAAATGAGTCAGTGCAGACTTGATGTGCTGAATGGCTTCCTTTTGCGCTGTAGGATTCTATGACTCTGCGCAGGATTTTACGATCTCGCTCAGGCGACGCTCGTAAAATCCCGCCCGAGGCCAATGGAGAATCCTGCTCGCCTGTCCCGGAATCGGGGTGGGTGAGGTGGTAAAATTCCAGCCTCTGACTCAAAATGGCAGTGTGTATAAAATGTACAATATGCCAGAATTAGAGGAGTGCAGATATCTCAGAGGCTTGTGGGGTTGGAGGGGATTACGGAGACAGGGTCGGAGTGAGGCCACGGAGGAATTTGAAAACGAGGATGAGAGTTTTAAAATTAAGGTGTTGCTATGGCAGCAGCCAGTGCAGAGGGATGATGGGCGAGTGCGACAGGGTATGAGTTAGGATATGAGCAGCGGGAGTTTTGGATTATCAGAAGTTGATGGAGATTTTCAAGTTTGAAAGGATAGCCATAACAAGGAATGGCCTCTCTTGGGGCTCATCAACAAGCGATGAAGTCGAGCGAAGATTGTAAACTTTAGTACAGCTCACAAGCCAGCCACCAGGCCAAGAGTGAACCAAAGCTCTTGATTAGTCACCTCTGATTTCCACTCTGAAGTGTGAGGGAAAATATTACCTGCCAATGCAGCACTACAGAGTAGAATGGAACATGTTCTCACTTCCAATCAGTCACAGCAGTCAACACGTTTGACGGGACATATCCAATTTACTCACTAAAGAACCAGATCTTCTACTTAGAGAATGTTAGAATCATAGAATCCTACAGTGCAGAAGGAGGCCATTCAGCCCACCCAGTCTGTACCGACCACAATCCCACCCAGGCCCTATCCCCATAACCCCATGCATTTACCCTAGCTAGCCCCCCTGACATTAAAGGGCAATTTAGCATGGCCAATTTGATTTGAATTGGAGATTTTCATAGAATAGAATCCCGATAGTGCAGAAGGACTATTCGGCCCATTGATCCTGCACCAACTCTCTGACAGAGTATTTTATTCAGGGCTTCCCCCCTGCCCTAGCCCCACAACCCCACACATTTAGCATGGCTAATACATCTCACCTACACATCTTGGGATACTAAGGAGCAATTTAGCATGGCCAATTTACCTAACCTGCACATCTTTGGAGTGTGGGAGGAAACCAGAGCACCCGGAGGAAACCCATGCAGACACGGGGAGAACATGCAAACTCCACACAGACAGTGACCCGAGGTCGGATTTGAACCCGGGTCCCTGACGCTGTGAGGCAGCAGTGCTAACCACTGTGCCACCGGGGCTGCAGTTATGTTCTGCACTTAAAATACAGTCGGAATGACATGCTGTTTATTGATTTCTGGGTACTGTTGTTCATGTTGATCTGTGGGATTTAGCCTGAGTCACTCAGGTCTCTATAGTGACTGAGGAAATGTGTAACAGAAGGAGGCCATTTGGCCCATCAAATCCATGCTGATTCTTGAGCAATCCAGGTAGTCTTGCCTCCCTGCTTGATCCCCCTAGCCCTGCAGATCTATTTCCAAGTTCCCATCCAATTTCCATTTGAAATCATTGGCCAGAGTTTGTTTGTATCAATGCTCACTTCACCATCTTTGTAAGAGAATACTTTTCACCTCAGCTTTGCTTCATTTAGAGCTTTTTATAATTTATTCATGGGACATGGGCGTCGCTGACTGGCCAGTATTTATTGCCCATCCCTAGTTGAGAGTCAAACTCATTGCTGTGGCTCTGGAGTCACATGTAGGCCAGACCAGGTAAGGGCAGCAGATTTTCTCCCCTGAAGGACATTAGTAAACTAGATGAGTTTTTCCGACAATTGACAATGGTTTTCATGGTCATCAGTAGATTCTTAATTCCAGATTTTTTTTATTGAATTCAAATTCCACCATCTGCCATGGAGGGATTCGAACCCAGGTCCCCAGAACATTAGCTGAGTTTCTGGATTAGTAGTCTAGTGATAATACCACTCGGCCATCGCCTCCCACTGATCCTTCATGTCGTGAGGGTGAGATGGTAATAGCAGCAACAGCCTTTTTCCACAATCATTGTCTTGGTTGCTCCAACATTGAGTAATTAAAACAAGACTCAGTGTGATGCTCCACCTGGTGGCTTGGTTCAGAACATAAGGTGGAGATGCCGGCGTTGGACTGGGGTAAATACAGTAAGAGTTTTAACAACACCAGGTTAAAGTCCAACAGGTTTATTTGGTAGCAAATGCCATTAGCTTTCGGAGCGCTGCTCCTTCGTCAGATGGAGTGGATATCTGCTCTCAAACAGGGCACAGAGACACAAAATCAAGTTACAGAATACTGATTAGAATGCGAATCTCTACAGCCAACCAGGTCTTAAAGATACAGACAATGTGAGTGGAGGGAGCAAGACCTTTGATCCGAACCTTCAGAGCACCCTCCGTGCTCTCATCCCACGTACTCCCCGCATTGGAGATCTCTATAAGCCTCCCGAAGATACACAAGGCAAACACACCCGGCCGTCCCATCGTATCGGACAATGGGACCCTGTGCGAGAACCTCTCCGACTACGTCGAGGGCATCCTGAAATCCATTGTACAAAGCTTTTGTCGCGACACTACGGACTTCCTACAGAAACTCAACACACATGGAGCAGTTGAACCAGGAGCACTCCTCGTCACAATGGATGTCTCGGCACTCTACACCAGCATCCCCCATGACGATGGCATTGCTGCAACGGCCTCAGTACTCAACGCTGACAACTGCCAGTTTCCAGATGCAATTTTACAACTCATCCGCTTCATCCTGGACCACAATGTCTTCACCTTCAACAACCAGTTCTTCATCCAGACACACGGAACAGCCATGGGGACAAAATTCGCACCTCAATATGCCAACATCTTCATGCACAGGTTCGAACAAGACTTCTTCACCGTACAGGACCTTCAACCGATGCTATACACTACATACATCGATGACATTTTCTTCCTTTGGAGTCATGGTGAACAATCACTGAAACAACTATATGATGACATCAACAAGTTCCATCCCATCATCAGACTCACCATGGACTACTCTCCGGAATCGGTTGCATTCTTGGACACACGCATCTCCATTAAGGATGGTCACCTCAGCACCTCACTGTACCGCAAGCCCACGGATAACCTCACGATGCTCCACTTCTCCAGCTTCCATCCTAAACATGTTAAAGAAGCCATCCCCTACGGACAAGCCCTCCGTATACACAGGATCTGCTTGGATGAGGAGGATCGCAACAGACACCTCCAGACGCTGAAAGATGCCCTCATAAGAACAGGATATGGCGCTCGACTCATCGATCGACAGTTCCGACGCGCCACAACGAAAAACCGCGCCGACTTCCTCAGAAGACAAACACGGGACACGGTGAACAGAGTACCCTTCGTCATCCAGTGCTTACCCGGAGCGGAGAAGCTATGGCATCTCCTCCGGAGCCTTCAACATGTCATTGATGAAGACGAACATCTCGCCAAGGCCATCCCCACACCCCCAATTCTTGCCTTCAAACAACCGCACAACCTCAAACAGACCATTGTCCGCAGCAAACTACCCAGCCTTCAGGAGAACAGTGACCACGACACCACACAACCCTACCACAGCAACCTCTGCAAGACATGCCGGATCATCGACATGGATGCCATCACCTCACGTGAGAACACCATCCACCAGGTACACGGTACCTACTCTTGCAACTCGGCCAATGTTGTCTACCTGATATGCTGCAGGAAAGGATGTCCCGAGGCATGGTACATTGGGGAAACCATGCAGACGCTATGACAACGGATGAATGAACACCGCTTGACAATCACCAGGCAAGACTGTTCTCTTCCTGTGGGGGAGCACTTCAGCAGTCACGGGCATTCAGCCTCTGATCTTCAGGTAAGCGTTCTCCAAGGCGGCCTTCACGACACACGACAGTGCAGAGTCACTGAGCAGAAACTGATAGCCAAGTTCCGCACACATGAGGACGGCCTAAACCGGGATCTTGGGTTTATGTCACACTATCAGTAACCCCCACAGCTTGCCTCCTGGACTTGCAGAATCTCACTGGCTGACCTGTCTGGAGACAATACACATCTCTTTAACCTGCGCTTAATGCTCCCTCCACTCACATTGTCTGTATCTTTAAGACCTGGTTGGCTGTAGAGATTCGCATTCTAATCAGTATTCTGTAACTTGATTTTGTGTCTCTGTATGCCCTGTTTGAGAGCAGATATCCACTCCATCTGACGAAGGAGCAGCGCTCCGAAAGCTAATGGCATTTGCTACCAAATAAACCTGTTGGACTTTAACCTGGTGTTGTTAAAACTCTTACTGTCAGAACATAAGAGCAGAAGTCTGGGTATTCCGCAGACTTGTATTTAACCCCATCCCTCTGTATAAGTTAAAGTTCAGCTTCTTGGTTTCCCCAGTTATTTATACTTGGAACACTAGCAAGGAGGTTTCCTATCCTTGTTTCGTGTGCCTTGTTCAAGATTTCATGTCTTGGGACTTGAGATAACAGGCATTAGAAAAACTTGTGATCTATTCTCTCTTTCAACTTGTCCATTCCACAGAGATGTACCTGGAGTGAAACTTCAAAATGACTTGTTTACCTCAGCCCTTGGATTAGGCGCCTAAGATACCAAAGCCAAAATAGGGAGGAAGGTGTTCTTGAGAAAGCATATCAAGATTGGTGATATGGGAGAAAGTGAAGGTAAAAATATCATAGAATCCCTACAGTGCAGAAAGAGGCCATTCAGCCCATCAAGCCTGCACCGACAACAATCCCACCCCGGCCCTATCTTTGTAATCCCATGTATTTACCCTCCTAATCTCCCTGACACTAAGGGACGATTTACCATGGCACGGTGGCACAGTAGTTAGCATTACTGCCTCACAGCATCAGGGACCTGGGTTCAATTCCGGCCTCAGGTGACTGAGTGGAGTTTGCACATTTTCCCCGTATCTGCGTGGGTTTCCTCCAGGTGCTCCGGTTTCCTCCACAGTCCAAAGATGGAGGTTTACAGCACGGAAACAGGCTTCTTAAAAGAGAGAATTGTACCCGTCTCTACTACTACCTCTGGCAGCTTGTTCCAGACACTCACCACCCTCTGTGTGAAAAGATTTCCCCTATGGACCCTTTTGTATCTCTCCCCTCTTAACTTAAACTAATGCCCTTTAGTTTTAGACTCCCCTACCTTTGGGAAAAGATGTTGACAATCTAATTTATCTATGCCCCTCATTATTTTATAGACCTCTATAAGATCACCCCTAAGTCTCCTCCAGGGAAAGACGTCTCAGTCTATTCAGCCTCTCCTTATAATTCAAACCATCAAGTCCCGGTAGCATCTTAGTAACTCGTTTCTGCACTCTTTCCATTCCCAATTCCTGTATTCAATGTTCTGACCAATGAAACCAAGTATGCTGAATGCCTTCTTCACCACTCTGTCCACCTGTGACTCCACTTTCAAGGAGCTATGAACCTGTACCCCTAGGTCTCTTTGTTCTATAACTCACCCCAATCCCCTACCATTAACTGAGTAAGTCCTGCCCTGGTTCAATCTGCCAAAATGCATCAGCTCGCATTTGTCTAAATTAAACTCCATCTGCCATTCATCAGTCCACTGGCCCAATTGGTCAAGATCTCTTTGCAATCCTTCTTCACTGTCCACTATGCCACCAATCTTGATGTCATCTGCAAACTTACTAACCATGCCTCCTAAATTCTCATCCAAATCATATGATGTGTGAGCTAGGTTGATTGGCTAAATTGTCCCTTAGTGTCAGTGAGACTAGGAGGGTAAATGCTTGAGGTTATGGGATTAGGGCCTGGGTGAGATAGATGTCGGTGCAGGCTCGATGGGCCAAATGGCCACCTTCTGGACTGTAGAGATTCTATGATTCTATGAACCAACCTAACCCACACATCTTTGGAGTGTGGGAGGAAACCGGAGCACCCGGAGGAAACCCACGCAGACACGGGGAGAATGTGCAAACACCATACAGTCACCCAGCTACCTGTTGCTACCTATCAACTATTTGTTAAAATTATTAAAAGGATGCCTTTTTATAATGTATTAACTTGTTCCCTATTCTTTTATTCCCCAGCAAAAGGTACTAAAATCAAAGGTTTTGCTTCAAAATGTTCAGTAAGTTGGATCTCCTTGGAATTTTTTATGGTGAATGAGAGGATATTCTGATTTAAAACATGGGTCTGTTTAGGTGGCAACCTATCGGGGAATGTTTTGGTTAGTTATTTGATTGCTTGGTGAATTAATCATGATACTTCAATGTGGCAATTAGAAATGGAAATAGAGTAGTCCGGAAGTTATACTGAGCATCTTTGCAATGCATCAAGTTTGTCCTCTTACTATTTTAACAGAGCTGCTAATTAATTAAAGACAAATAATTTACTTTAAACAGGAGTTAGACACATTTGATAAGAATGGATCAAGCATTTCCACATTAATTTTGCTCACTGCAATCTCCAGTATATTGAGGTGAGGTGGGAGTGACTGCCCTTGATATCAAGGCAGCATTTAACCGAGTGTGGCATCAAGGAGCCCGAGCAAAACTGGAGTCAATGGGAATCAGGGGAAAAACTCTCCGTTGGTTGGAGTCATACTTGGCACAAAGGAAGATGGTTGTAATTGTTGGCGGTCAATCATCTCAGCCCCAGGACATTAGTGCAGGAGTTCCTCAGGGTAGTGTCTTCGGCCCAGCCATCTTCAGCTGCTTCATCAATGACCATCCTTCCATCATAAGGTCACAATTAGGGATGTTCATTGATGATTGCACAGTGTTTAGCATCCTTCACAACTCGTTAGATACTGAAGCAATCCATGACCCAATACAACAGGATCTGGGTACAATCCAAGCTTGGGCTGACAGATGGCAAGAAACATTCACCACACAAGTGCCAGCAAAAGACCATCTCCAAAAGGAGAGAATCTAATCATCAATCCTTGGCATTTAAGGGCATTACCACTGCTTAATCCCCCACTATCAACATCATGGAGGGTCACCATTGACCAGAAACTTAACTGGACTCGCCGTATAAATGCCATGGCTACAATAGCAGGTCAGATGCTAGGAATCCTGAGGCAATTAACTCACCTCCTGACTCCCCAAAGCCTGTCTGCAATTCGGAGAGTGATGGAATATCTCCCAATTGCCTGGATGAGTGCAGCTCCAACAACATTCAAGTTCAATATCATCCAGAAAAAAGCAGACCGCTTGATTGGCTCCCGATCTCATAGAGTCATAGTGTCATAGAGGTTTACAGCATGGAAACAGGCCCTTCGGCCCAACTTGTCCATGCCGCCCTTTTTTATTTTAAACCCTTAAGCTAATCCCAATTACCTGCATTTGGCCTATATCCCTCTATACCCATCGTATCCATGTAACTGTCTAAATGCTTTTTAAAAGACAAAATTGTACCTGCCTCTACTACTGCCTCTGGCAGCTTGTTCCAGACACTCACCACCTTCTGTGTGAAACAATTGCCCCTCTGGACACTTTTGTATCTCCCCCCTCTCACCTTAAACCGATGTCCTCTAGTTTTAGACTCCCCTACCTTTGGGAAAAGATATTGACTATCTAACTGATTTGTGCCCCTCATTATTTTATAGACCTCTATAAAATCGCCCCTCAGACTTCAACGCTCCAGAGAAAAAAGTCCCAGTCTATCCAGCCTCTCTTTATAACTCAAACCATCAAGTCCGGGTAGCATCCTAGTAAATCTTTTCTGCACTCTTTCTAGTTTAATAATATCCTTTCTATAATAGGGTGACCAGAACCGCACACAGTATTCCAAATGTGGCCTTAACAATGTCTTGTACAACTTCAACAAGACGTCTCAACTCCTGTATTCAATGTTCTGACCGATGAAACCAAGCATGCTGAATGCCCTCTTCACCACTCTGTCCGCCTGTGACTCCACTTTCAAGGAGCTATGAACATGTACCCCCAGATCTTTGTTCTGTAACTCTCCCCAATGCCGTACCGTTAACTGAGTAAGTCCTGCCCTGGTTCAATCTACCAAAATGCATCATCTCGCATTTATCTAAATTAAACTCCATCTGCCATTCACAGCCCACTGGCCCAATTGATCAAGATCTACAAGCATTCACTCCTTCCACCACTGATACACAATGACAGCAGTGTGTAGCATTTACAAGATATACTGCAGGAACTCACAAAGACTCCTTATACAGGACCTTGCAAATCTATGACCACTATCTTCTAGAAGGACAAGAACAGAGGATAAATGGGAACACCGTCACCTGGAAGTTCCCCTCCAAACTACTCATCATCCTGACTTGGAAATTTATCACCACATCTTCACTTTCACTGGGCCAAGATCCTAGAAGTCCTTCTGTAACAGAACTGTGGGTGTAACTACACCACATGGATTGCAGCAGTTCAAGAAGGCAGCTCACTACCACCTTCTCAAGGGCAATTAGAGATGAACAAAAAATGCTGGCCTAAGCAACAATGTCCACATCCCGATGAATGAATAAAATGGAAGACATAGGAACATAGGAGCTGGAATAGGCCATTTGGCCCATTGAGCCGGCTCTGCCATTTAATTAGATCATGAATTCAGCTATGTCAATAACACTTCCTTGTGCTCTCGCCATATCCCTTGGTGTCACTAGTATCTAGAAATATATCCAATTCTATCTTTAATATGCTTAATGATTCAGCTTCTACAATGATCTGCGGTAGAGAATTCCAAAGATTCACCACCCTCTGAATGAAGAAATTCTTCCTTATCTCAGTCCTAGATACCTTGCTCCCTATTTCGAGACTGTGCCCCGTGGTTCTTGACCCAGCAGCCCGAGGAAACATCCTGGGGGTGAGATTCTTTGGCCCCTCGGTATTTTCCTTGGCAGCAGGATGTGGTGCGATGTTGGCTGGTGGTGGGATCTTCCTGTCCCGCCGCTGTCAATGGGAATTCCCACTGAAGCCACCCCACGCTGTTGGGAAATCTACGGCAGGAGGTGCATTGCCGGTGGGACCAGAGAATTCCAGTGAACAGCCAAAGAATTCCGGCTCCTATCTACATCGACCCTGGAAGAAATATTGTGAATTTCCTGAAACACTTCATGAATGTTGCAGTACTTCTCTGTATTGGCTGATAATGATGATTGCTATTTATGGTGACATTATCTGAATTATCTCCAGTTAACACAGATTTCAGGTTCTCATTGTCAAGAGTGATGTCCATCAGGAATGTTTTCCCACACACAGTACATTGGATACCAAATTAACCCAAGTGTTGGCCTTGCCTTGATTTCCTTTGGCATCTCTTTCCCGCAGCTACCTGACCATAATCTGCTCCATGCTTGGCCGTGGATCATCTTTTGCCATTTCTCCCGGTCACAACAACATCAAGTGAAGTGCTACATTTCTCTAGCTCAGTTTTCAGGCAATATTTTAATCTTTCAAACACCACAACGAGAATAAGTACAGCATGTGCCAGACACCAGGTCCACAATTTCCACCTGCCTGCTATTTTCTGACCATTAATTAATAATCTGGGCAGGAAGTACAAATGTTCCCTGTATGCATATTGAATGGGGTGGCACAGTGGTTAGCACTGCAGCCTCACAGCGCCAGGCACCCGGGTTCAATTCCAGCCTTGGGTGATTGTGGGGAGTTTGCACGTTCTCCCCGTGTCTGCGTGGGTTTCCTCCAGGTGCTCCGGTTTCCTCCCACAGTCTGAATGAGGTGCTGGTTAGGGTGCATTGGCCGTGCTGAATTCTCCCTCAGTGTACCCGAACAGGCGCCGGAGTGTGGTGACTCGGGGATTTTAACAGTAACTTCATTGCAGTGTTAATGTAAGCCTACTTGTGACACGAAGCAATAAATTAAACCAAACTAGTTTAATGTGTTTCCTCCCACACTCCAAAGATGTGCAGGTCAGGTGGATTGGCCCCGCTAAATTGCCCCCTTAGTGTCCAAAGATGTGCAGGTTAGAGGGATTAGTGGGGTAAATGCATGGGGTTATGGGAATAGGGCAGGGGGTGAACTTGGGTTGGATGCTCCTTCGGAGGGGCGGTGCAGACTCAATGTGACCTCCTTCTGCACCGTAGGGATTCTATGTACACCGGCAGGACTCAGGTGGAAAACCCAGCGAAGGACTTTTCTCATTCACATTTCCAGTATAGAAATGGGCAATTTAGTCCATCTGGTCTATACCAGTGTTTACGGAGCACATGATCCTCATCCCACCCTTTTTCATCTAACCCCATCTACCCCATCTTTCCCCTCTTGTGTATTTATCCCGTGCTCCCTTCAATGCTATCCACCTGAACTAGAATCATAGAATCATAGAATCTCTACAGTCCAGAAGGAGGCCATTCGGCCCATCAAGTCTGCACTGACTACAATCCCACCCAGGCCCTATCCCCATAACCCCATGCATTTACCCTAGCTCGTCCCCCTAACACTAAGGGGCAATTTAGCATGGCCAATCCACCTAACCAGCACATCTTTGGACTGTGGGAGGGAACTGGAGCACCCGGAGGATACTCATGCAGACACGGGGAGAATGTACAAACCCCACACAGACAGTGACCCAAGCTGGGAATCGAACCTAGGTCCCTGGCGCTGTGGGGCAGCAATGCTAACCACTGTGCCACCATACCACGCCCAACTGCTCCCTATGGTTGTGAGGACCACATTCTACCCACGCTCTACACGTGCTTCTCCTGAAATCCCGATTGGATTTATTAGTAGCTATCTTATATTCATGGCCCCTTGGTTCTGGTCTCACCGACAGGTGGAAACATCTTCTCAACTTATAACCAATCAAGCTCTAAAGTCTGAAGGGCCTCTATCAGGGGGTCTCCCTTCAGCCTTCTCTCTTCCAGGGTAAAGAGATCCCCCTCCTCAATTTTTCCCGATATGTCTTGGCATCATGATAAATATCTTTGGCATCATCCTTCATGAATCAATATCCTTTCTATAATATGGAGACAGAACTATTCACACTACTCCGAGTATGGTGCAACCTCCAATTTAATAAAATCAACAATAACTTGCATTGTGAATATTTAGCTTCTGGTCGACACGATCATGCCCTACACATCTTTGTTGCAACTCCCACCAATCACATCAGCAACATGGATGAAACACTCATGAATTTCGATATGCCCAACAGTCAAGCTGTAGAGCCAAAAGGTTCACAGGGGCGGCACGGTGGCACAGTGGTTAGCATTGCTGCCTCTCAGCGCAAGGGACTGGGTTCTATTCCGGCCTCGGGTGACTGTCTGTGTGGAGTTTGCACATTCTCCCCGTGTCTGCGTGAGTTTCCTCCGGGTGCTCCGGTTTCCTCCCACACTCCAAAGATGTATGGATTAGGTTGATTGGCCAGGCTAAATTGACCCTTAGTGTTAGTAGCAGGGTAAATACGTGTGGTTACGGGGATAGGATTGTGGTCAGTGCAGGCTCGATGGGCCGGATGGCCTCCTTCTGCACTGAAGGGATTCTATGGTTTTTAAAAACAGTTGTTGTGCCAGCGACAGGAAATGGGAAATCAACATTCACGCTGGTACCTCAGCCTGTGCGACCGACAGAACAAAGTTAAAGCTTATGGTAATTTTCAAACAATAAAACCATGCCAGGAATCAAGTCTGCTGCAGGAGTTTTCTGCATGTCAGAACAACAGTAGGATGGATGAGGATGAAGTGAAGATGTCATTGAGTCATAGTCCATCGAGTTTTACAGCACAGAAAGAGGACCTTTGGCCCATCGAGTCTGCACCGGCCATCCAGCACCTATCAATTCTAAGCCTATTTTCCAGCACTTGGTCTGTAGCCTTGTATGTTTTTTATTAATTCATGGGACATGTGTGTCGCTGGCTGGCCAGCATTTATTGCCCATCCCTAGTTGCTCTTCAGAAGGTGGTGGTGAGCTGCTTTCTTGAATCGCTGCAGTCCACATGCTGTGGGTTGACCCACAATGCCGTTAGGGAGGGAATTCCAGGATTTTGACCCAGCGACTGCGAAGGAATGGCAATATATTTCCAAGTCAAGATGGTGCGTGGCTTGGAGAGGAACTTGCAGATGGTAGTGTTCCCATTTATCTGCTGCCCTTGTCCTTCTAGATGGAAGTGGTCATGGGTTTAGAAGGTGCTGTCTAAGGATCTTTGGTGAATTGTAGATAGTACACACTGCTGCTACTGAGCATCGGTGGTGGAGGGAGTGCATGTTTGTAGATGTGGTGCTAATCAAGCGGGCTGCTTTGTCCTGGATGGTGTCAAGCTTCTTGAGTGTTGTTGGAGCTGCACCCATCCAGGCAAGTGGGGAGTATTCCATCACACTCCTGACTTGTGCCTTGTGTGAGGTGGATAGGCTTTGGGGAGTCAGGAGGTGAGTTACTCGCCTTGTTTCTGTCTTGCTCTTGCAGCCACTGTGTTTATGTGGTGAGTCCAGTTGAGTTTCCGATCAAGGGTAACCCCAAGGATGTTGACAGTGGGGGATTCAATGCTGTAGCATTTCAAGTGCTCATCTAAATACTTCTTAAATGTTGTGAGGGTTTCCATCTCTACCACCCTCTCAGACAGTGAGTTCCAGATTCCCACCACCCTCTGGGTGAACAAGATTTTCCTCAAATGCCCTCTAAATCTCCTGCTCCATGCCGTAAATCTATGACCCCTAGTTATTGAACCCGCTACTAAGGGGAAAAGCTTCTTCCTATCCACCCTATCCATGTTCCCCATAATCCTCAATAGTCCCCCATCAGTCTTTTCTGCTGTGAGGAAGACAACCCCAGCCGATCCAACTTGCTTCATCGCTAAAACCACTCCATCCCAGGCAACATCCTGGTGAATCCCAGCTGCACCCTCTCTGGCACAATCACATCCTTCCTATGATGTGGCAACCAGAACTGTTGTGGATCAATAATGTGTGGAATAGGCACTCATGTAGCCCATGTGGGCAGCACGGTGGCACAGTGGTTAGCACTGCTGCCTCACAGTGCCAGGGACTTGGGTTCGATTCCCAGCTTGGGTCACTGTCTGCGTGGAGTCTGCACGTTCTCCCCGTGTCTGCATGGGTCTCGTCCCGGTGCTCCAGTTTCCTCCCACAGTCTGAAAGACGTGCTGGTTAGGGTGCATTGGCCATGTAAAATTTTCCCTCAGCGTACCCGAACAAGCGCTGGAGTGTGGCGACTAGGGGATTTTCACAGTAACTTCATTGCAGTGTTAGTGTAAGCCTACTTGTGACGAATAAATAAACTTTAAAACTTTACACTTTTATATGAAGAATGCAGCTTATTAGTGTGTGACATGTTTAGATCCCATTATAACCAATGAAATTTCGAGATTCCTGTGAAGAAATAATACCCACATTGCAGTTATACCAGGGGAGCTTTAGTCAACTTTGGAAGTTTGCCTTGACTGGCCATTCAAGGATCATACTTGCTCCAAATGGAATAGATGGGTGGTTGACGGAAAATAAAACCTTCTAAAGTGGGGGGATATGCACGGCCCCGCCAGATGTTTGGTGAGGTTTCATTATGAAATTGTGAGATGCACAAACTGTCATCAGATTATTTCAAAAAAAGTGGAGAGATTATTCTGATTCAAAGTCCGATGCGCGCAGAGTGACTCAGGGGGAATTTTCTTTTTCATTCCATCGTGGGACATGGGCATCACTGTCTGGCCAGCATTTATTGCCCACCCCTAATGCCCTTGTTCAGAGGGCAGTTGAGAGTCAACAACATTGCTGTGGCTCTGGAGTCACATGTAAGCCAGACCAGGTAAGGACAGCAGATTTCCTCCCCTGAAGGACATTACGTTTCAGGAGATGGCACGGTGGCACAGTGGTTAGCACTGCTACCTCACAGCGCCAGGGACCTGGGTTCGATTCCCGGCTTGGGTCACTGTCTGTGGCTCTGGAGTCACATGTAGGCCAGGTCGGGTAAGGACGGCAGATTTCCTTCCCTAAAGGACATTAGTGAACCAGGTGGGTTTTTCCAACAGGGTGGAAGAGTCAATTACGAGGGGCTAAGGTGTGAGGAGCAAGGTTTAAAGGAGATGTACGAGGCATGTTTTTTACACAGGGAGGTGGGTGCCTGGAACTAGTGGAAGCAGATACGATAGTGACTTTTAAGGGACGCCTTGACAAATGCATAAATAGGATGGGAATGGAGAGATTCGCTCCCTGGAAAGATAGTGGGCAGCATGGTGGGTGCAGGCTTGGAGAGTCAAAGGGCCTGTTCCTGTGCTGTAATTTTCTTTGTTCTCTGTAATCAACAATGGTTTCATGGTCATCGGTAGATTCTTAATTCCAGATATTTTTATTGAATTCAAATTTCACCATCTGCTGTGGTGGGATTTGATCTCAGGTCCCACTGAACATTAGCTGAGTTTCTGGATTAATAGTCTAGCGATAATACCACTAGGCCGTTGCCTCCTCCATTCGATCAACTCTTTGTTTCAGATGCTGAAGAATATGAGTTTGTCAATGTTTAAACCTTTGTGATTGTTGATCTATTGTAGAATTATTTCACCAGATGAACTGTTGTGCACTGGGTGGAATTTTATCGTTTTTGACAATGTGTTAACTGGGGAGCGGGAAGCGTGGAGTGCAGCCCGCAGGCTGCACTGTCAGTTTTTCCTGCCAGATCTTTTGACGCATTGTCAAAACAAATCCTGCAGGCAGGTCCCATGACGGTGCGCATGCTTCTGGGTGAGTCAATCCCAGTAAGAAGTTTAACAACACCAGGTTAAAGTCCAACAGGTTTACTTGGTAGCAAAAGCCACACAAGCTTTCGGAGCTCTAAGCCCCTTCTTCAGGTGAGTGGGAATCCAACCAACACATTTAGTTCCTGGCAGATCGAGGGAGCCCATTCTGAAAAAAGAAAAGTATCCTACCCCCCACCACCGCCCCATGGACATGGGAACCACCCCCACACCCTACAGAAACAAGAACCTCCCCACCCAACCCAACCCCCCCCCCCCCCCCCCCCCAAACACCCCGCCACCCCCCGCCTCCCCCAACCCCTGTGATGGACACGGGACCCAACCCAAGGGAACTCCTCCCCAATGAGAAGTTCCTTCTGGCAGTGCCCCCTAGTAAGTAGAGCCCCCGGGGGAGAGGGACATGGGACATATCCGGGCAGTGCCCAGATAATGCCCTCCCCCCGCAGTGAGCACTGCAAGAGAACACTGTCAGCGTGCACTGCCCGGGCAAGACTATCTCCACCCTGGGGCTATGTTTACCGATGTGTCCCCGGCGAGTTCTCTTCGCCAGTTCACTGTTTGTAAAAAACTGTCGGTGATATCACAGCACCAGGGGAAGGGGAATTTCAGACATAGGGGGCATGATTATTTAGAAATGTATTTAAATGGGATTCCTGTCATTGCATGGCAGGGACCCCGTTATGTCATTAGCGTGGAGGCAGGGACAATCAAGGGGGGGGTAATCCAATCATTGTAAAATATGTTTTGGAGCTTCCCCATGATTCTCCCCCCCCCACCCCCCCCCCCCCCCACTGCTGCTATTCCCACCTGCTGAAAATGGGGGCAGAGAATCCCCCCCATTGATTCAGTCTGAACTACCTGTATCATGTTTCAGGGGTGTCACGGTGGCGCAGTGGGTTAGCACTGCTGCCTCACAGCGCCAGGAACCCAGGTTCGATTCCAGGCTCGGGTCACTATCTGTGTGGAGTTTGCACGTTCTCCCCATGTCTGCGTGGGTTTCCTCCGGGTGCCCTGGTTTCCTCCCACCGTCTAAAAGACGTGCCGGTGAGGTGGATTGGCCATGCTTAAATTCTTCCTCAGTGTACCCGAAGAGGCGCCGGAGTGTGGCGACTGGGGGATTTTCACAGTAACTTCATTGCAGTGTTAATGTAAGCCTACTTCTGACTAATAAATAAACTTTTTAAATGTTTCTCTTCACATTTCAAGATGGCAATAACTTACACCAACACTGGCAGCTCACGTTTAACACTTGGTGTATAAACCGACACCTGTTTCCAGAAAGACTTCTTCAAGCTTCAAAGGTCTGTGTATCAGGTGTGATCTACTGTACAGTCACACCAAATCTGTCAAAGCTTCACTTTTTAGTTCCCAATGTTTTCCAATGAACTACGCGTGCAGCCCAGAATCTGTCAGCTTCCATAGAACATTTAACCAATACTTACCCCTCTCTATGATCCTGCCCTGAGGTAAATTATTATTACTGTTTTTATGAGAAGGATTTAATTGAGGTGTCATTATTTCCTTTCGTTGGGAAGCCTGTTTGACAGGGCTTGTGGTGTGCAGTTCCAACTCACAAAACAATTGTGTAATTGTTTAAATTTACCTACCCCTTTCAGAATTTTAACAATCTGGATGATGTTTGATTCCCACAAGCATAACTTGTGCCATATTTTAGAATTCTGAGTCCTTTGATAATCCAAGCCGCCAACCTTTTTCGCTAATGTCTTTTAGGGAAGGAAATCTGCTGTCCTTATCTGACCTGGCCTACATGTGACTCTGGATCCACAGCAATGTGATAGCCTCTTAAATGCCCTGTGAAATGGCCTATCAAGCCACTCAGTTCAAGGGTAATTAGGGGCAGGCAATAAATGCTGGGTCCAGCCAGTGACGCCCAGATCACATGAATGAAAGTAAAACTCTCTGATGCGCTATCAATTAGGCAAAACACTACTTGTGTGCCAATACAACTGTAGGCTTTTATTCATTACAGAACCAGGAGCACATCCCAACAGATAACCGACCCGAACTGAACAAGGGGGAGGAAACAGCCACCTTTATACTAGGTGACAAGGGAAGGAGCCGGCAGGGGATGTGTCCAGGCAGGACAAAGGCACAACTGAAGTCCACCACACTCTCCTTTAGTACAACTCCTCCAGCAGACCCCAGGGCAAAACATCCTCTTGAAGGCAGAGGGGGTAAAATTGGTCTATGACAGTGACACAAAATAGACTCATAGAGAATCAGCAGCCAATTTTTCACCGTAAACAATCTGAAGAAGGCATATGGTATGTGTGGTGAACCATTGTTGGTTACCACCAGGAGTGCTGAGCCATGGTTTGGCCAGCACTATGAGTCTGTAGATATTTTACTGTTGGGGTTAGGGTTGGGCTGTTCTACCTGTTAATATAGTCCTATGGTACACTCCAGTTGGCTCCGCCTTCCGGGAGAGGTATAAAGGTCACTGCTCTGCCTGGTGACCCTTTAGTCTGGGATTGTACATTGTATATAGTAGCTCCGTTATTGTTGGCAATAAAAGCCTTTATTTCCCGGGTACATCCAGCCTCCTGTGTGATTTATCGCGCATCAATATGCTTACCTTTATAGGATGGGGTATAGAGTATAAAAGCTGGAGTCTGATGATGCAGCTGTATAGAACGCTGGTTAGGCCACATTTGGAGTACTGCGTCCAGTTCTGGTCGCCGCACTACCAGAAGGACGTGGAGGCGTTAGAGAGAGTGCAGAGAAGGTTTACCAGAATGCTGCCTGGTATGGAGGGTCTTAGCTCTGAGGAGAGATTAGGTAAACTGGGGTTGTTCTCCCTGGAAAGACGGAGAATGAGGGGAGATCTAATAGAGGTGTACAAGATTATGAAGGGGATAGATAGGGTGAACGGTGGGAAGCTTTTTCCCAGATCAGAAGTGACGTTCATGAGGGGTCATGGGCTCAAGGTGAGAGGGGCGAAGTATAACTCAGATATTAGAGGGATGTTTTTTACACAGAGGGTGGTGGGGGCCTGGAATGCGCTGCCAAGTAGGGTGGTGGAGGCAGGCACGCTGACATCGTTTAAGACTTACCTGGATAGTCACATGAGCAGCCTGGGAATGGAGGGATACAAATGATTGGTCTAGTTGGACCAAGGAGCGGCACAGGCTTGGAGGGCCGAATGGCCTGTTTCCTGTGCTGTACTGTTCTTTGTTCTTTGTTCTTTCCACTGAAGCTCACGGACAGATAGTTCATACTTTTCTTGGAGATTCAATTCTTAATCTCACTGGTCATAGAATCCCGACAGTCTAGAAGGAGGCCATTCGGCCCATCGAGTCTGCACCAACCACAATCCCACCCAGGCCTATTCCCATAACCCCTCATATTTACCCTGCTAATCCCCCAACACTCGGGTCAATTTAGCACGGTCAATCAATCAACCTA
This sequence comes from Mustelus asterias, assembly GCF_964213995.1. Taxonomy (NCBI): domain Eukaryota; kingdom Metazoa; phylum Chordata; class Chondrichthyes; order Carcharhiniformes; family Triakidae; genus Mustelus; species Mustelus asterias. Next base: position 32,504,881 of record NC_135827.1, read on the forward strand.
ACCTGCACATCTTTGTACTGTGGGAGGAAGCCGGAGCATCCGGAGGAAACCCATGCAGACACGGGGAGAATGTGCAAGCTCCACACAGACAGTGGCCTGAGGTGGGCATTGAACCCGGGTCCCTGGCGCTGTGAGGCAGCAGTGCTAACCACTGTGCCGCCGTGCCACCCGAATTGTTTTACTTGATTTGAATTTAATAGGCCTGGAACTTCCAATCTCGAGATGGTCCTTCCTGGAGGTATCCTTCTTAAGATGCATATGGAGGAAACCTCGGACGTCCTGTCTGCACAGGAGTTGCCCGGGAAGCATTTTGAATTCTGATTCCCTTGTGTCCGGAACCCTCCAGAAGTCTCCAACTCTGAATGAGAGTCAAAGACTTTGGGCAGAATTTTACCTGCACGTAACCAAGGCCAATGGAGAATGCCGTTCTCCAAGCCTCACCCGCCCCCAGAATCGGGGCAGGCGTGCCAGTAAAATTCTGGCCTTTGGATAGTTCTGACTTACCTGGCTAGTTATCCAGGGAAAGGACTATAACTTTTTCTCACCCCTGACTATTTCCCTTTCCAACCCGTGACTACCTCTATCCCCCCAGACTCAACAGCCGCCCCCAACCCAACTACCACGTTAACTACCCTCTCTCTGCCTACCCCCAAACCTGACTATTCTTTGACCAATTGGCACCCCTTCGAATCCACCGACTCAAAGTACCCCTTCAGCCACCTGCCATCCTACCTCCTCGTTCTCTTAAAGCTGCCACCCTACCTCCTCATCCACATTGCACCGCAAGAAACTACAAAGGGTTGTGAATGTAGACCAGTCCATCATACAAACCAGCCTCCCACCCATTGACTCCATCTACACTTCCCGCTGCCTCGAGGAAGCATTGAACCTGCACTGACAACAATCCTACCCAGACCCTAATCCCGGAACCCCATGTATTTACACTGTCAATCCCCCTGACACTAAGGGTCAATTTAGCATGGCCAATCCAACCTAACCTGCATATCTTTGGAGTGTGGGAGGAAACTGCAGCCCAAACGCAGACACGGGGAAAATGTGCAAACTCCACACAGACAGTGACCCGAGGCCAGAATTGAACCCGGGTCCCTGGCGCTGTGAGACAGCAGTGCTAACTACAGTGCAACTGTGCCACCCCTTTTTCCCCATTGTTCTGGACACTCCAACACCAGTGGAAATAGTTTATCTCTATCTACCCCTTCACCTCACACCATCCTAAACACCCCAATTAGGTCCTGCCTTAATCTTTGAAACTCAAGAGAATACAAACTTAGTGGGTGTCACCTACCCTCGAGATTTAAGCGTTTTGTCCTTTTGGTCCAGATGGCATTCTCAGTTTATCCTCGGCTCAGTTCTTATCCAAAGGAAACACATGAAACCCATTTAATACCATCTTTGGGGAAACATGTTTTTTTTTAATACTTCTGAGTGAAGTAACTCCCCCGAGGCCAATGCTCCTTCACCAGATTCCCTTTATTTACAAACTCAATTCCACTCCTAAGAGTACTTAGAGTGCACTTAGGAGTGCAAAGTCAGAATCCAGAGTGTCAGTAGTCCTGACACTCCTCAATACATATACAGGTGAGACTCCCTGATTAGGCAGTGAATCATTACCTCAGTCAGGGAACTCTTTTCTTGTTGAACCAAATAAATGAAATCAAACTAACTGAGGGACAACTCAAAAAGGGCAGCTCCCTAAAAGGAGGGGAACTGCCTGAAACAAAAGACAAAGCGGAAAGGAAACTTAAAACATCAAATTAAAATGTGATTAAAGGGGTCAATAATAAACCCCAGTTCCTGCGGTGCCCAGCGGGCGCGGAAGGCATCAACAGTGCCCTCGGACACGGCATGCTCCCTCTCCAGGGACACCTGGCTGTGAATATAACTGCGACAGAGGGGCAGACAGTCAGGTTGGACGACCCCCTCGATCGCCCGCTGCCTGGACCTGTAGATGGCATGCCTTGCCAGGCCCAGGAGCAGGTTCACGAGGGAGGTCCTCCTTCTTCCTCAACCCCCCCCCCTCCTCCACACCGGGTGCCCGTAGATCAGGAGCGCGAAACTGAAGTGCAAATAAAACTTCAAAAAAAGGTTTTTGAGAAAACTGAAAAGGTTGTGCAGCCTTTTACATGAAACATAGACATGCTCCACGGACTCAACAAGGTTTGCCTCAATCACTCTGAGAGACCAACCTCATGAGGTCATTACACCGAGCATAAAAGCAGACCAGTTCTGTCAAAAAACTCCATTCCTCATTCCTGTTCAGTTATTCTCTACAACGAGAACTTCACTTGAGGCTTAGAATCAATCTGTCAACTTCTGTTGAATATTTGATGAATATTTACCTTTCTTTGCCATAATCTTGCTCTCAGACATATAATTATCTCATATTTTAAAGGGTTCAAAGCATATTAACTGCTTAGGTTGGGATATCTGTTTCACATACCTTGAGGTCTGGTATTTTGCATTTACTACCCACAAAACAAATTGTGTAGTTCTCTTAATTTATCTGTTCCTTTCATCACTTGAAAGATTTGGATTATATTGTGTCCTCATCTTTTATTCCCCTTCAATTAAAACAAGTTTAGCCTTCACTTTTGGAACTTTAAGGCCTTGAATAAGCCAAGCATTTCTCCTCTATTACAATGTCTCCACAACAACCTCCAGGGCACACTGTTCACTGGGAGGTAGACGAGATGAAATTGGCCCCATGACAGGGACACAAAACAGATTTATAGGCCTCAAATTTTTCACCCGTTGAGCGCGCATCTTTTGGCGATCCCTAAAGTGGGCTCTGGACCATGGTTTGTGACAGGGAAACGGAATGAATTGGCAGCCAGTTTTTCAAACTGTCATCTTTCCACAGACGTTAACACAGGGATAATTCAAACTCTTTTTGGAAACATAAGGACATAAGAACTAGGAGCAGGAGTAGGCCATCTGGCCCCTCGAGCCTGCCCCGCCATTCAATAAGATCATGGCTGATCTTTTTGTGGACTCTGCTCCACTTACCCACCTGCTTACCATAATCCTTATTTCCTTTATTGTTCAAAAATTTATCTATCCTTGCCTTTAAATGCATTCAATGAGGTAGCCTCAACTGCTTCACTGGGCAGGGAATTCCACAGATTCACCACCCTGTGTGAAGAAGTTCCTTCTCAACTCAGTCCTAAATCTGCTCCCCCTTATTTTGAGGCCATGCCCCCTAGTTCTAGTTTCACCCACCAGTGGAAACAACTTCCCTGCTTCTATCTTATCTATTACCTTCATAATCTTATATGTTTCCATAAGATCCCCCCTCATTCTTCAAATTTCCAATCAGTATAGTCCCAGTCTACTCAGTCTCTCTTCACAAGCCAACCCTCTCAACTCTGGAATCAACCTAGTGAATCTCCTCTGCACCCCCTCCAGTGCCAGTACATCCTTTCTCAAGTAAGGACACCAAAACTGTACCTCAAATTTCAAATACATCAAAAGTAAGACAACAGATGCAAGCATAGAATCGTAGAATCCTACAATGCAGAAGGAAGCCATTCAGCCCATCGTGTCTGCACCGACCACAATCCCACTCAGGCTGTATCCCCATAACCCCATGTATTTACCCCAGCTAGTCCCCCTGACACGAAGGGGCAATTTAGCATGGCCAATCCACCTAACCTGCATATCTTTGGACTGTGGGAGGAAATCGGAGCACCCGGAGGGAACCCATGCAGACACGGGGAGAATGTGCAAACTCCACACAGACAGTGACCCAAGCCGGGAATCGAACCTGGGTCCCTGATGCTGTGCGACAGCAGTGCTAACCCACTGTGCCACCGTGCCACCCCCATGCATTTAATTCTCAAACATGGTACAGCAGTTATCTAAATTCAATCGAACGAGACAAACATTCCTGTCAAAACCTATTGCTTATTGGAGTTTGAAGCAATCCTTTATGTCCTGTGTCCATGACACTGTCCCATTCCAGCGGGTGCTTTAAACCATTGCTATGACTTACTTCCGGGGCATGGTAAAATATCTCGGAGGTTATACATCCGGTTTTGCTCTAAGATTAAAGCAAATTATTGCAGAAGAGTCATCCAGACTCGAAACGTTGGCTCCATTCTCTCTCCTCAGATGCTGTCAGACTTGCTGAGATTTTCCAGCATCTTCTGTTTTTGCACCCCATTTTGCTCAGTAGGGGTATCAAGAAACACGGAGCTAAGTCGGTAAACGGAACCGATGGGCAGGTCACCAATGATCTAGCTGAATGGTGGACCAGGCTTGGGGGGTGCTGAATGGTCTAGTCAGGTTCCTGTAACATCTAGTGCTGCATATTCAAGTGAGCGTGATCGGAATTCTGTTGTACTGCACAAAGGAAAACGGAAATTGCAAGTCACCGGAGGATTATTTCAATGCATAAGAATGAGAGATGATATAAAACACTTATTGAAAATTGTCTATTTATTCATCACTCACATACAGCCATGTGTTGCTTGAAGGGGCCCTCACTATCTACTCCTCTGTGTACAAAACAGATAGTATATTGAGCATAAGTTCATATCATTTGTATCCAGTGCTGCAATTTCTTTCTAATCAAACCACTCCTATAGTTGATAAAATCTCATTATCTTGCTGCAATCCTCATAGAGACCAATAACTTTTAGAAGAGAGATTAGATTTCCCAGTAAGCCAGTAACACAAGATTTTACGTTTTGAGTCTTTTACTGTAACAAACAAATTAAAGCCCACATCAATCAAATATTACTTAGCAAGCAAACGGTTCACTAAACTACAACTAAGATATTCCCCCTCCTAGATTGACCGAAAACCCCATGCCGTGCCTACACATGATGTGGAGATGCCGGCGTTGGACTGGGGTGGGCACAGTAAGAAGTCTCACAACACCAGGTTGAAGTCCAACAGATTTATTTGGTCGCACAAGCTTTCGGAGCGCTGCCCCTTCATCAGGTGAGTGAAGAGTTGGGTTCACAAAACAGGAGACATATAGACATAGACTCAATTTATAAGATAATGGTTGGAATGCGCATCTTTTTAACAGATAATCAGGTCTTTACAGGTACAGACAATGCAAGTGGAGAGAGGGTGAAGCATAGGTTAAAGGGGTGTAAATTGTCTCAAGCCAAGGCAGTTAGTGAGATTTTGCAAGCCCTGGCATGTCATGGGGGTTACAGATAGTGTGACATGAACCCAAGATCCCGGTTGAGGCCGGGATGACACATGACACCATTATCTCTAGAGCATTATACTCATTACAAGATTCGGTCCAAATTTATTCCCAGCTTCCAAAAGGCTCTCTTAACTCTGTTCTGCAGAGTCACAATGTCCAGTTCTTGCCAAAAGTCATTTTCCTCAATTTTTTGAGAACCCCCAAACTGACATCAAGCAGCGAGGCCCACTCTGGTGACTCACTCTCCCAGCCGCGCCTGACTGAATCTGTGCAGCTCCCGTCTCCTTGGCCAGGGAATGAGCGCCCACCATCATCCTGCCTGGAGCCTAACAGAGAACAGCCTTTTCCGCTGCCGTTCACAGCACCTGCTGTTTTGCTGACTTTTTCTTTCTCTGCCTGACCATTGACTCTGAAATCAGTAATTCTGAGAGTCAGTAAGACCAGCCACTACAAGGCCAGCTGCTCCTGTCTGGGTGCGAAAGCTGGTACTTGACTTTAACTGGGACTTGCCAAATCCCCATGGAAGCCAGGTCACATCAGCTTATTGTGGGGCAACTGGGAGGAGGTCACATGCTCGGCTTTGTTGCTCCATTTTATCTTGAATTAAAGAGACATTTGCCACGATGAAAGAGAAAAAAATCAGGGAATTATAAATGGAAACATTGGACTTTAAAAAGACCTGAATGTTATATTTTAAAAAGGACACAAGTGCCACATATAGCTGAGAATCTACAGTCAGCTTGACAGGACTGGCTGCAGGGGGATTCTCGAAGGGACAATGGAAATCCTTCCTGTATTTCCAGGCCAAATACTTATGAAAGCACTCAAAGACTGTTTGCCATCTCCGTTAAGAGACAAGTGACATAGTGGACAGGGGCTTCTGTCCCCCCGCACCCCCCCCCCCACCCCCCCACCCCCCACCCCGGCAGTCTGCCTTCTGGGGGTGTGGATAGCCAACCATTGGCCCCCAGCAGAATCCTCTTGTCCCGGTGGTGTCTTTGCTGTTTTGTATGGCTCACCCATCCTGTTGCTGCGAAACCCACCGTGGGGGCCGCCTTCAGTGGGACTGGAAGATTGCGCTGGCAGGAAGGGCAGGAAAATCCCACCCAATGGCTGTCTCATCTAAAAGATGTGGAGATGCCGGTGTTGGACTGGGGTGGGCACAGGAAGAAGTCTCACAACACCAGGTTAAAGTCCAACAGGTTTATTTGGTAATCACGAGCTTTCAGAGCGCTGCTCCTTCATCAGGTGACTCACCTGAGGAAGGAGCAGCGTTCCAAAAGCTCGTGACTCCAAATAAACCCGTTGGACTTTAACTTGGTGTGGTGAGACTACTTACTGTGCTCATCTCAAAGACCACGGGTGTAATTGCCAAGGCCGATGAGTGCATTCCAGTTTCCTCTTGAAATATACAAAGAAGGGGGTTGCAGGCGAACTAATACCTGTCTGTCTGCCGATGTCTGTCAATGTGTATGTGTGTGTGTGTGTGTGTGTGTTTGTGTGCGTGTATGTGTGTGTGTGCACATGTGTGTGTGCATGTGCATGTGTACGTGTGTATGTATGTGCACGTGTGTGTGAGCACGTGTGTGTGTTTTATTTTATTCATTCGTGGGACATGGGTGTCGCTGGCTGGCCAGCATTTATTGCCCGTCCCTAGTTGCCCTTGAGAAGGTGGTGATGAGCCGCCTTCTTGAATCGCTGCAGTCCACGTGCAGTGGGTTGACCCACAATGCCGTTGGGGAGGGAATTCCAGGATTTTGACCCAGCGACTGAGAAGGAACGGCGATATATTTCCAAGGTAAGAGGTCTCACAACACCAGGTTAAAGCCCAACAGGTTTATTTGGTAGCAAATTTGCTACCAAATAAACCTGTTGGACTTTAACCTGGTGTTGTGAGACTTCTTACCGTGTTCACCCCAGTCCAACACCGGCATCTCCACATCATATATTTCCAAGTCAGGATGGTGAGTGGCTTGGAGGGGAACTAGCAAGTGGTAGTGTTCCCATTTATCTGCTGCCCTTGTCCTTCTAGCTGGAAGTGGTCATGGGTTTGGAAGATGCTGTCTAAGGATCTTTGGTGAATTTCTGCAGTGCATCTTGTGGGTAGTACACACTGCTGCTACTGAGCATCGGTGGTGGAGGGAGTGCATGTTTGTAGATGTGGTGCCAATCAAGCGGGATGCTTTGTCCTGGATGGTGTCAAGCTTCTTGAGTGTTGTTGGAGCTGCACCCATCCAGGCAAATGGGGAATATTCCGTCACACTCCTGACTTGTGCCTTGTAGATAGTGGATAGGCTTTGGGGAGTCAGGAGGTGAGTTACTTGCCACAGTATTCCTAGCCTCTGACCTGCTCTTGTAGTCACTGTGTTTATGTGGTGAGTCCAGTTGAGTTTCAGGTCAATGGTAACCCCAGGGATGTTGACAGTGGAGGATTCAGTGATGGTAACACCATTGAATGTTAAGGGGCGGTTGTTAGAGTGTCTCTTATTGGTGATGGTCATTGCCTGGCATTTGTGTGGTGCGAATGTTATTTGCCACTTGTCAGCCCAAGCCTGGATATTGTCCAGATCTTGTTGCTTTTGAACATGGACTGCTTCAGTATCTGAGGAGTTGCGAATAGTGCACATTGTGCAATCATCGGCGAACATCCCCACTTCTAACCTTATGATGGAGGGAAAGTCATTGATGAAGCAGCTGAAGATTGTTGGGTCTAGGACACTATCCTGAGGGACTCCTGCAGAGATGTCCTGGAGCTGAGATGACTGACCCTCCACAACCACAACCATCTTCCTCTGTACCAGGTATGACTCCAATCAGTGGAGCGTTTGCCCCCTGATACCGATTGATTCCAATTTCGCTAGGGCTCCTTGATGCCACACTTGGTCGAATGCGGCCTTGATATGTGCGTGTGTGTGCGTGTGTGTGTGCGTGTGTGTGTGTGTGTATGTGTGTGTGTGTGTGTGTACATGTGTGTGTGTGTGTGTGTGTATGTGTGCATGTGTGTGCATGCGCGTGTGTGCATGTGTGCACGTGCGCGTGTGTGCGTGCGTGTGGGCATGCGCGTGCGCACGTGTATGTTGTGAGGAAAAGCAGCCAGAAGTTTTCCACACTGAATATGTGTGATACAGGAACCAAAGCAAGTCCCCTGCAAAAATGGCCATCTTTTGCAGGAATATCTAAAACCCCTCTCTGACTGTGGAAGTCAACCAGACAGCAAAAAGAATCACAGCTGGAAAAAAGAACTGAAATACCTCTTGTGATGTTAGTGTACCTTTAATAAATGTTTTTTAAAAATTATGTTCTCTGCAGTTCACACAGCATTATCTTATGTCATTGTTGTTGAATTGGCTGGAGAAGTTCTTTTATTGCTCTTTCAGTGGTTTAAATGTGGTTTGCTTATTTTTACTCTGGAATGTTTTATGACCCTGCATTGTTCGGCGGAAGGTCATGTGTTTTGGACAGTGCTTCTTTCCTTTGTAGTGAATTTATCATAGAATCATAGAAACCCTACAGCGCAGAAGGAGGCCATTCAGCCCATCGAGTCTGCACCGACCACAATCCCACCCAGGCCCTACCCCCACATATTTTACCCGCTAATCCCTCTAACCTACGCATCCCAGGACTCTAAGGGGCAATTTTTTTTTTTAACCTGGCCAATCCACCTAACCCGCACATCTTTGGACTGTGGGAGGAAACCGGAGCACCCGGAGGAAACCCACGCAGACACGAGGAGAATGTGCAAACTCCACACAGACAGTGACCCGAGCCGGGAATCGAACCCGGAACCCTGGAGCTGTGAAGCAGCAGTGCTAACCACTGTGCTACCGTGCCACCCTTAAATGGAATTTAAGAACATAAGAAATAGGAGCAGGAGTAGGCCATCTAGCCCCTCGAGCCTGCCCCGCCATTCAATAAGATCATGGCTGATCTGACGTGGATCAGTACCACTTACCCGCCTGATCCCCATAACCCTTAATTCCCTTACCGATCAGGAATCCATCCATCCGCGCTTTAAACATATTCAGCGAGGTAGCCTCCACCACCTCAGTGGGCAGAGAATTCCAGAGATTCACCACCCTCTGGGAGAAGAAGTTCCTCCTCAACTCTGTCTTAAACCGACCCCCCTTTATTTTGAGGCTGTGTCCTCTAGTTTTAACTTCCTTACTAAGTGGAAAGAATCTCTCCGCCTCCACCCTATCCAGCCCCCGCATTATCTTATAAGTCTCCATAAGATCCCCCCTCATCCTTCTAAACTCCAACGAGTACAAACCCAATCTCCTCAGCCTCTCCTCATAATCCAAACCCCTCATCTCCGGTATCAACCTGGTGAACCTTCTCTGCACTCCCTCCAATGCCAATATATCCTTCCTCATATAAGGGGACCAATACTGCACACAGTATTCCAGCTGCGGCCTCACCAATGCCCTGTACAGGTGCATCAAGACATCCCTGCTTTTATATTCTATCCCCCTCGCAATATAGGCCAACATCCCATTTGCCTTCTTGATCACCTGTTGTACCTGCAGACTGGGCTTTTGCGTCTCATGCACAAGGACCCCCAGGTCCCTTTGCACGGTAGCATGTTTTAATTTGTTTCCATTGAGATAGTAATCCCATTTGTTATTATTTCCTCCAAAGTGTATAACCTCGCATTTCTCAACGTTATACTCCATTTGCCATATCCTCGCCCACTCACTCAGCCTGTCCAAATCTCTCTGCAGATCTTCTCCGTCCTCCACACGATTCACTTTTCCACTTATCTTTGTGTCGTCTGCAAACTTCGTTACCCTACACTCCGTCCCCTCCTCCAGATCATCTATATAAATGGTAAACAGTTGCGGCCCGAGTACCGATCCCTGCGGCACGCCACTAGTTACCTTCCTCCAACCGGAAAAACACCCATTTATTCCGACTCTTTGCTTCCTGTCGGATAGCCAGTCCCCAATCCACTTTAACACACTACCCCCAACTCCGTGTGCCCTAATCTTCTTCAGCAGCCTTTTATGGGGCACCTTATCAAACGCCTTTTGGAAATCCAAAAACACCGCATCCACCGGTTCTCCTCCATCAACCGCCCTAGTCACATCTTCATAAAAATCCAACATGTTCGTCAAGCATGACTTTCCCCTCATGAATCCATGCTGCGTCTGATTGATCGAACCATTTCTATCCAGATGCCCTGCTATCTCCTCTTTAATAATGGATTCCAGCATTTTCCCTACTACAGACGTTAAGCTGACCGGCCTATAGTTACCCGCCTTTTGTCTCCTTCCTTTTTTAAACAGCGGCGTAACATTAGCCGTTTTCCAATCAACCGGCACTACCCCAGAATGCAACGAGTTTTGATAAATAATCACTAACGCATCCACTATTACCTCTGACATTTCTTTCAATACCCTGGGATGCATTCCATCCGGACCCGGGGACTTGTCCACCTTCAGTCCCATTAGTCTACCCAGCACTGCCTCTCTGGTAACATTAATCGTATTAACTATTTCTCCTGCTGCCAACCCTCTATTGTTAATATTTGGCAAACTATTTGTGTCCTCCACCGTGAAGACCGACACAAAAAACTTATTTAAAGACTCAGCCATATCCTCATTTCCCACTATTAACTCCCCCCTCTCGTCCTCCAAGGGTCCAACATTCACTCTAGCCACTCTATTCCTTTTTATATATTTATAAAAACTTTTACTATCATTTTTTATATTAATTGCTAGCCTAGCTTCATAGTCTATCCTTCCTTTCTTTATCGCTTTCTTAGTCTCTCTTTGTTGTTTCTTAAATTTTTCCCAATCACTTGTTTCTCCACTATTTTTGGCCACTCTGTACGCAGCTGTTTTTATTTTAATACTCTCCTTTATTTCCTTCGTTATCCACGGCTGGTTCTCCCTTTTCTTACAATCCTTGTTTTTTGCTGGAATATATTTTTGCTGAGAACTGAAAAGGATCTCCTTAAAAATCCTCCACTGTTCCTCAGCTATCCTACCTGCCAGCCTGCTCTCCCAGTCTACCTTAGCCAATTCATCCCTCATCCTATCATATTTCCCTCTGTTCAGAGGACACTGGTTTGAGACCAAACTTTCTCCTCTTCCATCTGAATCAGAAATTCGACCATATTGTGGTCACTAGACCCAAGAGGGTCCTTCACAATAAGATCCTTAATTCTACCTACCTCGTTACACAATACCAGATCCAAAATAGCTCGTTCCCTCGTCGGTTCCGTAACATGCTGTTCAAGGAAACTATCCCGACAGCATTCTAAGAACTCTTCCTCCATTCCACCCTTACCAACTTGAGTCTGCCAGTCAATGTGCATGTTGAAGTCCCCCATGATTATTGCCGTTCCGTTTTTACACGCATCCCTTATCTGCTTGTTTATAGCCCTCCCTACCTCAACATTATTATTTGGGGGCCTATATACCACACCTACTAGTGTCTTTCTCCCTCTACTATTCCTCATCTCTACCCATAATGATTCCACGTTTTGTTCCTCAGAGCCTATGTCATCCCTCAGTACTACCCTGATATTATCTCTTATTAATAGCGCGACTCCACCACCTTTTCCTTCCTGTCTATTCTTCCTAAACGCCTGATACCCCTGGATATTCATCTCCCAGTCCTGGTCACCTTTCAGCCACGTTTCTGTAATGGCCACTAGATCGTACCCACTTGTGCTGATTTGCACCATCAACTCATTCACCTTGTTCCGAATGCTTCGTGCATTCAGGCAAAGTGTCCTTATTCCAGCTTTTATCTGGACCCGCTTTGATGAGTCGCGAACACCCTCTCCCTCTACTCCTTTATCTAAATTACCGCCTTCATTCACTTGCACCCTCTCCTCTACCATTAATTTTGTAATTCCCCTTACCCCTGCATCCTCCCCCCCATCAATTAGTTCCTTGATCCTAGTCAACTCTTCTAGCTCCCCTCCCCCCAACCTATCTAGTTTAAATTCTCCCCAGTAGCCTTAGCCAACCTACCGGCCAGGATATTGGTCTCCGTGTGATTCAAGTTCCACCCGTTTTTTGTATACAGATCACCCCTGCCCCTAAAGAGGTCCCAATGGTCCAGGAACCTGAATCCCTGCCCCCTGCACCAGTCCCTCAGCCACACATTCATCCTCCACCTCACTCCATTCCTGCCCTCACCTTCCCGTGGCACAGGCAGTAATCCTGAGATTACTACCTTTGCTTTCCTCTTTCTCAGCTGTCTCCCTAATTCCCTGTACTCCCTTTTCATGACCCCTTCTCCCTTCCTACCCACATCAGCGGTACCAATATGTACCGCTACCTCAGGCTCCTCTCCCTCCCACCTCAGGATTTCCGGGACGCGACTAGCGACATCCTGGATCCCGGCCCCAGGGAGGCAGACCACCATGCGAGAATCCCGCCTACCTCCGCAGAATCCCGCCTACCTCTGGCAGCAGTTAGCTAAACGGGACATCAAGCTGAAAATAAGTGTTTCTCTCCCTCCCTGGTTTTGGAAATTTTGCTGGTTAGTTGAAAGCAAGGCTTCTTACCTTTCTGGAGGATCTGCTGTTGGTGGCTCGACCGGGGTCTTTCCCTGGTGTTCTAGGAAGCGGTTCTGATTCCAAGTCTGTGTGTGCCTCAAGAGAACTGCAGCATTTAACCAAAGGACACAGTTCCAGTAACATATGAGCTTTGCTGTGTTAAACCTGTAGAAAGGACTTTTGTCCATGTGAAGTTATTGTTTGATTGGAACATTTTAGATGTATTTGTTAAGGGTTATACATTATTGTGGTTGTTTTATTTTTGTTTGTAATCGATAAAAGTTATTGCTAATTTTCTTTCCACACATGTTAACTATACTCTTTATTAAATTTTGTTTGATAAAAGCTCCCTGGTGGGTCATTTGAATCGTACCTGAAGTGAAACATGTCATGCTCATCCTAGCCAAATTCAAAGTGTAAAATGTATGATCCAGGCCGGCTTCATAAAACACATTGGAGTTTCTGACCTGAATTATAACACTGCTAAACCACAGAACACTTGAATCGTAGAATCAGCTACTCACCTTCAGGAGTCAAAGGAGAAAATGCCCCTGTCTACGTCAATGGAGATGATGTAGAAAGGGACGAGAGCTTCAAATTTTTAGGTGTCCAGATCACCAACAACCTGTCCTGGTCCCCCCATGCCAACACTTTAGTTAAGAAAGCCCACCAACATCTCTACTTTCTCAGAAGACTCAGGAAATTTGGCATGTCAGCTATGACTCTCACCAACCTTTACAGATGCACCATAAAAAGCATTCTTTCTGGTTGTATCACAGCTTGGTATGGCTCCTTCTCTGCCCAAGACTGCAAGAAACTACAAAAGGTCGTGAATGTAGCCCAACCCATTACGCAAATCGGCCTCCCATCCATTGACTCCGTCTACACTTCCCAATGCCTTGGCAAAGCAGCCAACATAACTAAGGATCCCACGCACCCCGGACATTCTCTCTTCCACCTTCTTCCTTCAGGAAAAAGATACAAAAGTCTGAGGTCACGTACCAACCGACTCAAGAACAGCTTCTTCCCTGCTGCTGTCGGACTTTTGAATGGACTTACCTTGCATTAGGTTGATCTTTCTCTACACCCTAGCTATGACTGTAACACTACTTTCTGCACTCTCTCGTTTCCTTCTCTATGAACGGTATGCTTTGTCTGTCTAGCGCGCAAGAAACAATACTTTTCACTGTATGTTAATACATGTGACAATAATAAATCAAATCAAAAAATCAACTAGACTGGAATCAATCTGTAATGGCTGCAGGGTCGTCACCTACTCCTTGCAAGTCAAGGAGTATTCCATATCATGTTTTATTTATATTTATTTACTATTGGATTCAATTCTGCTTTGAATCCATGTGAATGTAGGTGCACGTGTTTTACCATTTCACCGTACCTTTTTAGTACTTAATAAACTTTACCTTAGCACAAGGAAGCCTGGTTGAATTGGCTTATTGGGACCAGAAAAGGGATCCAAGGAAAAGGTAGCATTATTAAATTAAACCTTTGTTGCTACCAGCAGGGGATGGGTAGTATAAAGATATTGGGTGGGATTTTCTGCTTACATTTGCCCCACGACTGGACAATCCCACCTGAGATCAACAGACCTTCATATGGTCTGTCTCCCACCCACTATGATTCCGTGGTGGGCGGATCGGAAAATGGACTCAGTCTATGCCTCCACACCCCAGTTTGTTACAATTTGGGGGTATCCCAACTGAATGGTGATGAATCGAGGGGTCTCGCCCAGATCAACAAGCACTGGGGAACCTCACCTGGGGGCTGGTCGCAACTCAGTTTAGAACACAACTAGATTACGAAACTTTGCACTCATAACTGTTGGACATACATCACGTGCAACAATCCGAAAGGAATCAATTGGTCAAGGGCAATGTTCTTTCATAGCATCAAGACTTGAGTGGGATTTTCCAGTCTTGCTCACCTCAAAACCGGAAAACCCCCCACCTGAGATCAACGGACTTTTGCATGCTGCTGAACAGAACATTTGAAGGTTTGTTTTTGCTTCAAGTTATGGTTACAGGAGAAAGCCTAAGGGACCTGGACTTCTTGTCAGCAGCAAAGAGATGGAAAAGAGAATAATTCATGAGTGCAGAATAAAAACCTTAGCATAACACCTGGCGATGTAGGTGCTGCAGGAATATGAAAGGCAATGGCTCATGGTTCTTTTCAAAAATGTAGAATTTGTTACAGTTATTGCAGGGGTAGATATTTACATAATTCATGTTCAGGCTGATCAAGATACCAGGTGTGACAGATAAAAAGATCTTCCTAGCCCAGGGAAGAATGAATTATATCTCTCCTTAATTAGATATCGCAGTCCTCTATGTAACAGATTAAGAAGTTAGAAAATTGATTTGCGCCTTAAAGTTTAACAAGTTCATACAAAATATAACATTTATTCGTGATACTTCTTGCTTTCTCATTTATTTTCAGAGAATCATAGAATCACTACAGTGCAGGAGCCTGCACCAACAACAATCCCAACCAGGCCCTATCCCCGTAATCCCACACATTTATACTGCTCTTCCCCCTGACAATAAAGGGCAATTTAGCACGGCCCATCCACCTAACCCGCACATAGGGCAGCACGGCGGCACAGTGGTTAGCACTGCTCCCTCACAATGCCAGGGATCCGGGTCCAATTCACAGCTTGGGTCACTGTCTGTGTGGAGTTTGCACATTCCTCCCATGTCTGCATGGGTTTCTTCCGGGTGCCCCGGTTTCCTCCCACCTTCCAAAGGTGTGCGGTTTTGGTTGATTGGCCATGCTAAATTGTCCCTTAGTGTCAGGAGGTTAGTGGGGTTAATAAGTAGGGTTATGGGGATAGGGGCTGGGTGGGATTGTGGTCGGTGCAGACTTGATGGGCCAAATGACCTCCTTCTGCACTGTGGAGGTTCTATGATTCTATTCTAAGATCTTTGGAACGTGAGAGGAGACGGCAGCACCTGGAGGAAACCCACGCAGACACGGGGAGAATGTGCAAACTTCACACAGACAGTGGCCCGAGGCTGGAATTGAACCCGAGTCCCTGACACTGTGAGGCAGCAGTGCTAACCACTGTGCCACCGTGCTGCTTTTCAATTTAAGGGAACAATACAGCCTGATTTGTGAAATGAAAAATGAAAGATAAATAAGGTCAAGTGATGAAATGCAAGTCATTCGTGGCGGGTGCGAAGATGCCTCAAAGCATACTAACAAGATATGTATTTGTCATGAATTTCAGTGAAACAGTTTGAATGAAGCATTATCAGCTGAGAATTTGATAATACAGGGCTGGTTCAAAAACTTATTTAGTGTATTGCAGTTTTTCGTCCCCCTCCTTTTCAAACCATCCCATCCAGAGCCCACGGTCTTCAATTTAAAAGACAAATGTCACAAGGTGGTCTTACCAAGTTCCCGTCACACTAACAGTTGGTGTTTATTATGGATAACTGGGAAGCAGAGGAGTGGAGTTTTCCCCAGTGTCCCGATCCAACACTTTTCCTGTGCCTGTGTCTCAGCTCCATTCCAGCTGAAAGATCCCATTCATGCCTTTGTTAATTTTAGACTAGACTCCACCGCAGTGCTGACTACCCCCCGCCCCCCCCCCCCCCCCCCCCCGCCCCCCACTGCCACATCCCACCCTCAGTAAGCTTGAGGTCATTCAAAATTCTGCTGCCCGTGTTTTGATAGAATCATAGAATTCTACAATGCAGGAGGAGACCATTCGGCTCATTGAATCTGCACTAACTGTCTGCCAGAACGTTTTACCCAGGCCCTATCCCTGTAACCCCACATGATTGCCCCGCTAATTCCCTTACATATCCTGGGTCACTAAGGGGCAACTTAGCATGACCAATCCACCTAACCCGCACATCTTTGGAGTGTGGGAGGAAACCCACGCAGACACGGGGAGAACGTGCCAACTCCACACAGGCAGTCACCCAAGGCAGAATTGAACTTGAGTCCCTGGCGCTGTGAGGCAGCAGTGCTAACCACTGTGCCACTGTGTCGCCCACTTGCACCAAGTCACATTTCCCACTCTCATGCTCGCTGACCCATACTGGCACCCGGTCAAGCAATGCCTTGATTTTAAAATTCTCATCCTTGTTTTCAAATCTCTCCATGGCCTTGTCCCTCCAAATCCCTGTCATCTCCTCCAGCCCTGCAACCCTCTGAGGTATTGTTGGTCCTCTAATCCTGCTCCCTTTGGCATTCGCAATTTTTATGGCTTCACCATTAGTGGATGTGCCTTCCGTGGTCTAGGCCCTAAGCTCTGGTATTCCCCCTACACATCTTTGCTCCCTACTATATTTCCCTCATTTAAGAGATCCCCTAAATCAGATCTCTTTGATGATACTGTGCCTTTAAGAAATGTACTTTTGTCATATTCCTTATGCAGGATCTGTTCTATGCATTCGGAGCCATTTTGTCTGATCAAGAAGCCCTGTATTGTTACTGCAGCAGCATAATTGATCTTAATTGCTGTCATGTTTGCGTTGATCTGAACTGATGCAGGGTTGTGTTGGTTTATGTTTTCCACTGGGATATTGCAGAGTGGGGCTTGATTAGGTTGATTGGCATGTAAGGTCATGTGACAGGGTGAGGCTAGGCTTTCACAGAAAACTAAAGGAAGTCTGCTTTTGGGATCTTTGGAGAGAGATCTCTTTCTCTGTATCTTTTGCTCTGTCTGAAACTGAGACTGTAATCTGCCAAAAATGAACCTCTTTCTCTGAAATTCTACGGTCTGGAGGTGGAGCTTTCTCTGGAAGTTGCTGCATGAAGAATAGAAGGCAAGTTCCCATCGGGAGTGCCAAAAGGCTGGAAATCTAGCTCCACATAAGCATTATTGTTTTTCTGTGCTAACTGGTTCTAAAGAAGGGATTTATGTCTATGGGGGGATACTGCTAGATTGGAACAATAGAGATAGCTAGCCATTAGGAATTATACTTTGTTATGTTTAAGTGTTTTAATTGGTAAATTTCTTTTGTTATATTCTAACTGTGTTTTTAATAAAGTTTGTTTTAATAAATCTCCCCGGTGGGTCACTGGAATCATACCTGGAGTGATATACCTTATGCTCGCCCTAATGCCAGAATCAAATGTAAAAGTTAGAGTCTAGGCAAACTTCACAGAAACACATGAGAATTTCTGATCTGGTCCTTAATAAACAAGCATTCAGCCATCTGATGGGATGGGTCCTTGTGTGGTCATATTTTGCTTCCTAATGCTCTTGTGAAGCGATGTTAAAAGCGTTATAGAAATAAAAGTCATTGTCATTCTTCTCCCACAACCATTGCCACTCACAAACAGATTACCCAGTCATTATAACATCGCTGCTTGTTGAGAGCTGGCTGTGTACAAATTGGCTGCCACATTTCTGACATTATGACAGTGATTACACCACAATGAAGTAGAGCATTAACCATAAGACATAGAAGCAGGTGTAGGCTATTCGGTCCATCAAGTCTGCTCTGCTAAACATCGAGATCATGAGTGATCTAATATGATGATCCTCAACTCCACTTTCTTGCCTTATCCCCATAACATTTGATTCCTTTACTGATTAAGAGTCTTTCTATATCAGCCTTGAATGGGCTTATCGCCTCAGCCTCTAAAACCCTCTGTGGTAAAAAATTCCACAGATTCACTGCCCTCTGAGAGAAGAAATTCCTCCGCATCTCTGTCTTAACTGAGCAACCGCCTTACACTGAGATTATGCCCTCTGGTCCTAGACTCTGTCACAAG
Organism: Mustelus asterias; assembly: GCF_964213995.1. Classification (NCBI taxonomy): domain Eukaryota; kingdom Metazoa; phylum Chordata; class Chondrichthyes; order Carcharhiniformes; family Triakidae; genus Mustelus; species Mustelus asterias. The sequence continues at coordinate 32,523,327 of NC_135827.1, forward strand.
GGGAAAGAACCCCTCAGCACCTACCCTGTCAAGCCCGACCTCACTTGCAGGTGGGGTTCTCTGGTCTCTCTGCTGTGAATGGAGATTTGGTTGAGAACTTTCCATTCTCACTGGTGATAGGGGCAGGCTGTCCAATATTGGATAATTCCGTCCATTAATGTTTTTCTTACTTTTCCTTCCTCTAAATATATTCTCGCTTTCCCTCACACTTTGGGTGGCACAATGAATTCACCCACTTTAATTTCAACTTCCCTCATAGTCCTTTCACTATTTATTTCCCAACCTCTATTGGATAAGGAGACAGCTTCTTGGTTATCCTGTTCACTCAGGTCCCAGATGCTCACCTCTCCTCCCTGTGCTGCTAGCAGCTCACATTTCCAGCGACTTAATGGACAAAATCCAAAATGTCTTCGAGCTGAAAGATGCAGGGATAAGTCAAACATGAGTTCCAGGGTGCCCTGGAACAATGATAGCTGGGCAATGTATCGTCCTCTCACGCTTACCTAGAATGTCCATCCCTTTGTATGCTCAACTGCAGACGTGGAATTCAACCCGTGGCTTCTCACCTGACGAAGGGGCAGCAGGCGCTCCGAAAGCTAGTGGCTTTTGCTACCAAATAAACCTGTTGGACTTTAACCTGGTGTTGTGAGATTTCTTACTGTGTTTACCCCAGTCCAACGCCGGCATCTCCACATCATAGAGGTTCAGGGGCAGGAATCTCAGCAGCTAAGACAAGTTAATGCAATGATGGCTTCCAGAGAACAATGTTACAGTCTGTATTGTTAGGACCATGTGAACATGCAAAGTACTTAGTGTAGGGATTCAGGATGATGTGTTGGGCTATTGAAGATTTAGGGTTAGGGTTAGTTGTTTACAAATTTGGAAAGTATAAACAGGTAAATGCAAAAGCCATGTGGCACAGAGGATAATGTGCCAAATCCGGGTCCCACACCAGGACTCAAAGGAAGGTTTGTTCATAATGTGACCAGGCAAGTTGATTACCAAGCTACAAATCCGGATGGTAAGAACTGGAAGGTCTCCTGGTCAGTCAGGCTGAATTGGCACGATACCCCTCAAGCGAGACCCTCTGGTGGCAGTCTGATGAGCTATTCCAGGAAACATTAACCATGGAGGCAGACATAAGCACATATGTTGGCCAGAATTTTCTGGCCATCACGCCAACTCTGTCTAAAACCGCAAGAAACTACAAAGGGTCGTGAATGAAGCCCAGTCCATCCCACAAACCAACTTCCCATCCATTGACTCTGTCAACACTTCCCACTGCCTCGGAAAAGCGGACAGCATAATCAAGGATCCCACACACCCCGGACATTCTCTCTTCCACCTTCTTCGGTCGGGAAAAAGGTACAAAAGATAAAAATGGCCGCCTTCTGCACTGTAGGGATTCTAATATTCCAATATTCCAATAGTGTCACAAATGGGCTGACATTAATACTGCAATGAAGTTACTGCGAAGTCACGTTCCAACCGACTCAAAAACAGCTTCTCCCCTGCTGCCGTCAGACTTTTGAATGGACCTACCTCATATTAAGTTGGTATTTCTCTACACCCTATCTATGACTGTAACACTACATTCTGCACTCTCTCCTTTCCTTCCCTATTAATGGTATGCTTTGTCTGTATAACGCGCAAGAAACAATACTTTTCATTGTATACGAATACATGTGACAATAATAAATCAAATCAAAATCAAATCAGCGGGATTCTCTGGTCCTGTTGCAGTAAACGGAAATGTTGCTGAGTGAAAAATTCCCTGTCCTCACTTACGTATTGTTCAATTGGTAAATGTTAAGCTAATTAATTTGTCAAAGTTAAACTGTGTTGTTAAATAAAGTTTGATTTGATAAAAGCTTCCCAGCATGTCAATAGAATCGCACCTGGAATGAAACATCATATCCACACATTAATGCCAAAAATTGCAAAAGTATGAAGTCTCACAACACCAGGTTAAAGTCCAACAGGTTTATTTAGTAGCACGAGCTTTCGGAGCGCTGCCCCTTCATCAGCCTCAACCGGGATCTTGGGTTCATGTCACACTATCTGTAACCCCCATGACTTGCCTGGGCTTGCGAAATCTTACCAACTGTCCTGGCTTGAGATAATTCACACCTCTTTAACCTGTGCTTAACCCTCTCTCCACTCGCATTGTCTGCACCTGTAAAGACTTGATCACCTGTTAAGACTCACATTCCAACCATTATCTTGTAATTGAGTCTGTGCCTGTATATGCCCTGTTTGTGAAGCAAACCCTGTACACACCTGATAAAGGGGCAGCGCTCTGAAAGCTCGTGCTACCAAATAAACCTGTTGGACTTTAACCTGGTGTTGTGAGACTTCTCACTGTGCCCACCCCCAGTCCAACGCCGGCATCTCCACATCAAAAATATCAGCCATGATTGAATGGCGGAGCAGACTCGATGGGCCGAGTGGTCTAATTCTGCTCCTATGTCTTATGGTCTTATGGTCTTATCTATACTACACTTTACTGAAGAATGAAGATTCCTTATGCACATTCCTCCCTCCATAATTCCAGCACCTAAAACAGATGATTTGATGATTAATCTGGCTTGCTGTCAGTGGGGCTGTGCTGCATTCACCTACATAGCAGTGTCTAAGTAAACTGCTTTGGGATGTCCAAAGGACCTTATAAATTCTTTTCTTTCTGTTCATCAAGTGTGCAGGAGACTTGACACCGGGACATTCTTCCTTTTCATTTCTTTACAGGATATGAACCAATCTCAAGTTTTCAATTTAATTCTTTCATTGTTAACATTATTCTGCATGAAGAAACTATTAATTTTTACAAAGAAATTTACTGGATGCAGCTTCAAACAAATCAGTGACACATCAAAATTAAACAGCAAGCACATAGTAGGAAAAATGAAAGATTGAATATATATATATTATTTATTCATTCAGAGGGCATGGCACGGTGGCACAGTGGTTAGCACTGCTGCCTCACAGCGCCAGGGACCGAGGTTTGATTCCGGCCTCGGGTCACTGTCTGTGTGGAGTTTGCGCGTTCTCCCTGTGTCTGCGTGGGTTTCCTCCGGGTGCTCTGGTTTCCTCCCACAGTCCAAAGATGTGCGGGTTAGGTTGAATGGCCATGCTAAATTACCCCACATGTCAGGGAGATTAGCAGGGTAAGTATAATGTTAAAGTTTATTTATTTGTCGCAAAGAGGCTTCCATTAGCATTGCAATGAAGTTACTGTGAAAATCCCCTAGTCGCCACACTCCGTCGCCTGTCCAAGTACATTGAGGGAGAATTTAGCACGGCCAATGCACCTAACCAGCACATCTTTCGGACTGTGGGAGAAAACCCACGCAGACACGTGGAGAACATGCAAACTCCACACAGACAGTAATGCGAGCTGGGAATTGAACCCGGGTCCCTGGCACTGTGAGACAGCAGTACTAACCACTGTGCCACCATGCGGAGTTACGGGAATAGGGCCTGGGTGGGATTGTGGTCAGTGCAGACTTGATTGGCCGAATGGCCTCCTTCTGTACTGTAGGGATTCTATGGCATATGGGTGATGCTGGCTAGGCCATCATTTATTATCCATTCCTAATTGCCCTTGAGAAGGTGGCATTGAGTCACCTTCTTGAATAGCCAGTCCATGTGGTGTAGGTACACCCACAGCACTGTTAGGGAGGGAGTTCCATGATTTTGACCCAGCGATAGTGAAGGAATGGTGATATGTTTCCAAGTCAGGATGATGTGCGGCTTAAAGGGGAGCTTCCAGGTGGTGGTGTTCCCAGGTATCTGCTGCTCTTGTCCTTGTGGGTTTGGAGGGTGCTGTCAATGGAATTTTGACGAGTTGCTGCATCTCATTGACAGGTTCTGAGGTTCCATCTGGACGGTTGCTGGGCTCATGAAGGTGATTCAATGTGTGAACAATGATGAACAGAGTGAGGGACATGCAGACACTGGGACATATGCAAAAAATTTCGAGGCAACATGGACAGAATAAACTGCACTCAGGACTGGTCACCTTGATGGCAGCAATACTCCTGTGCTGGAATAATGGGAGAGGAACACTCGCCAATGCCTGGGATCCCTCACTGGATGTTACAATTAGCTTTACCACATTGCTGTCACTGTGGCCGGTGGTGAAGTGACGGGGCGAGGGATATTTAAGGTGGTGGATGGAATGCCAATTAATTGGGCTGCTTCATCCTGGTTGAATCTCTTCCGCATTGTCGGAGCTAAGCACATAGTATAGATGAGGTCAAGGGGAGGCTGGATATGAGGGATTTGGAATAGAGGGTTAGTCTAATAAAGAAAGGTAAGGAAAGATGAGGGGAGACACGAGTGCTAGAATTTGTCAGGCCGAGTGGCTTGTTTCGGTGCTATATATCCTGTGTGATCCAACATAATATTATTGAGTAAAACTAACGATATGAGAAAGAGGAACAAGTAAAATGCTTCAAATTTGGTGTCATTTATGTCAGTAATCATTGGGTTAGTACTTGGAGTATAACCACCACAATAATTAGACAAACAAAGAACAAGAACAACAAAGAACAAAGAACAATACAGCACAGGAACAGGCCCTTCGGCCCTCCAAGCCCGCGCCGCTCCCCGGTCCAGGATTGAATCCTGAATCCAGGATCCCCGCCCAATTTTCCAGCCTATCTACATCCTAATATCCTATCCACCGAGCTGTCCCTCACAGCTACGATGCTTTGTTCATCACAACCTATTAACTCACCCCCACCCCCCCATTCCAGACCATGTGAATATTATTCTGATTGCATTGAGGAGGATGACAAACTAGTTTCTATTGGAAAACCTGAATTCAACCAAATATATTCTAGTAATTGGCATGGGTGGTACAGAGGTTAGCACTGCTGCCTTACAGCGCCAGGGACCTGGGTTCAATTCCCGGCTTTGGATGACTGTGTGGAGTTTGCACCTTCCCCCCGTGCCTGCGTGGGTTTCCTTCGACAGTCCAAAAGACGTGTTGGTTAGGGTGCATTGGCCATGCTAGATTTTCCCCCAGTGTACCCGAACAGGCGACGGAGTGTGGCGACTAGGGGATTTTCACAGTAACTTCATTGCAGTGTTAATGTAAGCCTACTTGTGACTAATAAATAAACTTTATTTTAATTTAATTTGAAGTGCTCTGGCATGTCTTAATGTAACTTCTGCAATTTTGCTGATCTTTCCTGCAATGTAGAAAATGGCTCAAATGGATTTTTTTTCATTCGTTAATGGGACATGGGCGTCGCTGGCTGGCCAGCATTTATTGCCCATCACTAGTTGCCTTTGGAGGGCAGTTGAGAGTCAACCACATTGCTGTGGCTCTGGAGTCACATGTAGGCCAGACCAGGTAAAGACAGCAGATTTCCTTCCCTAAAGGACATTAGTGAACCAGATGCGTTTTTCCGATAATCGACAATGGTTTCATGGTCATCAGTAGATTCTTAATTCCAGATATTTAGACTTGCATTTACAGTGTTGCTCAGTGCTTGTCACTTTCGATTCATTCATAAGAATTTAGAAGGCTTATTGTGGGTGTGAAAAAAACAGGCAACCAAATTGAAATCTTTTTCCAATGCCAGACTATAAAATGACAAATTTAATGTGCAGAATCCCTACAGTGCAGAAGGAGGCCACTTGGCCCATCGAATCTGCACTGACTCTTATAAGGAGCATCTTATCCAGGCCCACATCACCCCATCCTACTCCTGTAAGCCCGGGCATTTACTATGGTCAATCCACCTAACCTTCACATCTTTCAAACTGTGGGAGGAAACCGGAGCACTCGGGGGAAACCCATGCAGACACGGGGAGAATGTGCAAACTCCACACAGACAGTCACCCAAGGCCCAGAATTGAACCCGGGTCCCTTGCGCTATGAGGCAGCAGCGCTAACCACCGTCTATGCTGCCCATAAATATATAAGATATATGGTAAATCTTCGCTGCACTCCCTCGATAACAAGAACAATCCAAAGATATGCGGGTTAGGTTGATTGGCCAGGTTAAAAAAATTGCCCCTTAGAGTCCTGGGATGCGTAGGTTAGAGGGATTAGCGGGTAAAATATGTGGGGGTAGGGCCTGGGTGGGATTGTGGTCGGTGCAGACTCGATGGGCCGAATGGCCTCCTTCTGCACTGTAGGGTTTCTATGATTTCTATGATTTCTATGATCCTTCCTTATATAAGGAGGGCAAAACTGCACTCAATTTTCAAGTGTGGTCTCACCAAGGCCCTATATAACTGCAGCAAGACATAGAAGCATTGAATCCCTACAGTGCAGAAGGAGGCCATTTGGCCCATCGAGTCTGCACCGACTCTGTGACGGAGCACCTTACCCAGGCCCACCCAATGCCCTATCCCTGTAACCTATTTACCCCACTAACCCACAGATCTTGGGACATTAAGGGACAATTTAGCATGACCAATCAACCTAACCTGCACATCTTTGGACTGTGGGAGGAAACCGGAGCACCCGGAGGAAACGCATGCAGACACGGGGAGAATGTGCAAACTCCACACAGGCTGTCACCCAAGGCCCAGAATTGAACCCGGGTCCCTGGCGCTGTGAGACAGCAGTGCTAACCACTGTGCCACCCAATATTTATTGCATAAATATTTTTTTTCTCAATTTCACTATATCATAGTAAAAGAGCGATGGGTCCAACATAACATGACTGGTGCTTTGGTTGGTTCCAAAGAGGGTATTTAACATCCGTCTAGTTCTTTCAGTGAGGCTACACATACTTGGTGCATCTCCTTTGCACAGCCCTATGCTTCAACTTGATGTGCAGTTTGCATAATGATCCACTTGTGCCCAGAAGAATTTGGCATTACATTACCCTTCATTAGAATCTGCATCTGTGTGTAATTTAACACGAGAAAAATTATAATAGCATAGCTACATAGCCAGTGTTTAGGAAGCTTCAACCCTCCACAGGAAGTTCACCTGACGTTAAATTTCAGGTTAATCAACAGTCAAAGGATCAACGGAAATTAATAGCAGCTGCGAGATGTCGAATGGATTTTTAAATGTTCTATTGACAGCAACAACAAGAATTTGCATTTATGAAGTGCCGTTAATGTCGTAAGATGTCCCCGTGCGCTTCACAGGAGTTTCACCAAGTGCAGTTCGACACAAGCCGCATAACAAGGAGGCTGGCTTTAAGGAGTGTCTTAAAGTGGGAGAGGGAGGATAAGACGTTGAGGACAGGAATTCCAGAGCTTCGGGCCTGCAGCGAAAGGCAAGGCGGCGGTAAAGTGACAAATTGCAGGGATGCTCAAGAGGCCAGAATTGGTTGAAGGCTGAACGCCGAGTTGCATTTATGTAGCGCCTTTTATGACCACCGGACAGCAATGGAGTACTTTTCATATGTAGTCGCTGTTGTAATGTAGGAAACACAGAAGCCTATTTGCGCACAGCAAGCTCCCACAAACAGCAATGCCACGATGTCCAGTTAGTCTGCTTTTGGGACATTGACTGGGGGTGGGGGGGGGGGGGGGGGAGGGAGGGGGTAAACATTCGCCCAGGAAACTGGGGTAACTCCCCGACTCCTCTTTAAAATAGTGTCATGGGATCTTATGCATCCACCTGGGAGTGCGGTATTTTTTGAGTTTAATTTTAAGTTTATTTATTAGTGTCACAAGTAAGGCTTACATTAACACTGCAATGGAGTTACTGTGAAAATCCCCTAGTCGCCACACTCTGGCGCCTGTTCTGGTACACTGAGGGAGAATTTAGCATGGCCAATGCACCCAAGCAGCACGTCTTTCGGACTGTGGGAGGAAACCCACGCAGACACGGGGAAAACATGCAGGCTCTGCACAGACAGTGACCCAAGCTGGGAATCGAACCTGGGTACCTGGCGCTGTGAAGCAGCAGTGCTAACCACTGTGCCACCATGAGAGCTTATCAGTAATGAAACTTCTGCAGTTAATCAGTCAATACGAAGTCAACCGGTGAGAAGAGTAGAAATGTCTCATGTTAGAAGGGAGTATGAGATGTGAAATGAAGTGTAAGTAGGATTTCATAGAATAGAATCATAGAATCCCTACAGTGCAGAAGGAGACCATTCAGCCCATTGAGTCTGCACCAACCAAATCCCAGCCAGCCCCTATCCCCGTAACCCTGCCATATTTACCCCGCTAATCTCCCTAACCTGCACATCTTGGGACACTAAGGGCCAAATTTAGCAAGGCCAATCAACCTAATCAGCACATCTTTGGATTGTGGGAGGAAACCAGAGCATCCGGAGGAAACCCACACAGAGCCGGGGAGAATGTTCAAACTCCACACAGAGAGTGGCCCAACCGGGAATTGAACCCAGGTCCCTGGAGCTGTGAGGCAGCAGTGCCAACCACTGTGCCAAAGTGCCACATTTGATAACTCACCCAAGAAGTGGCACCTTCAACATCGTGCTGCTCGCTCAGTACTGCACGCACTGTTGCACCAGTCAGTGTGTATGTGCGTGTATGTGTGTGTTCGTTGATAACAACATGCAAATCACAGTGATGCGCGTTATCACACACGAGGCTTGAGATGCTCAGGAAATAAAGGCTTTTATTTGCTGTTACAACGAAGCTACTAATTATATACACGATCCCAGACTGAGGGGTCCCAGACAGAGCAGTGACCTTTATGTCTCTCCCAGGAGGCGGAGCCCGACTGGGATATACCACAATAACTATAATACAAGGTGTAACAGCCCAACCCTAACCCCAACAGCAACATATATATACATACTTGTAGTACTGGCCAGACCCTGGCTCAGTACTCTCTAGTGGGAATCAACGATGGTTCACCACATTCACCCCTCCTTTGAAGACAAAGGCCGGCGGGGTACAAAAAAACCAGAATAATTTGTCATCAGTCTTTAAGTTCAGACGGTCAGGGGGACCGCACCGTCGTTGTGACCTCCTCAATACCGGCGATGACACCGGAGTAGGCACTTGCAGTGGCGTTCTCCCCAAGGCGATGTCCAACTGTTGCTCCACAGTCCCACGGGCCGGTTGACCCCGAGGTGATGGTAATCCGTTGAGTTCCGACACGCCCTGAAGTGGCGACCATCCTCTGGACTCAGGAGTAAAAGGGTTAAGTAATGGTCCTGATGCTGCCCGCGCCGTGTCCGGAGGGGAAAGAATAGTTAGGGGGTTTCTAACTGGGTGTATGGGAGTGACAGGGGTTTCTACGTACCCTGCTGGCGCCAGGTCTCGGATCGAGACCGTGTCCTCTCGCCCGTCAGGGTATGCCACATAGGCATACTGAGGGTTGGCGTGGAGGAGATGGACCTGTTCGACCAACGGGTCGGACTTGCGGGCCCTTACATGTCGCCGCAGGAGGACAGGTCCTGAGTACATCATCCAAGACGGTAATGAGGTCCCAGAGGAAGACTTACGAGGGAATGAAAACAGCCTCTCATGGGGAGTAGCGTTGGTTGCCGTACACAGGAGTGAGCGTATGGAATGGAGCGCATCAGGGAGCACCTCTTGCCAACGGGAGACTGGAAGGCTTTTTGACTTCAACGCCAGTAAGACAGCCTTCCAGACTGTAGCATTCTCACGTTCCACCTGTCCGTTACCCTAGGGTTGTAGCTCGTGGTTCTACTAGAGGCAATCCCGTATGAGAGCAGGTATTGCCTCAAGTCATCGCTCATGAACGACGAGCCCCTGTCGCTGTGAATGTAGCTGGGGTACCCGAACAGGGTGAAAAGATCACGGAATGCCTTGATAACCGTGGCAGCGGATGTATCAGAGCAGGGACTAACAAAAGGGAATCTCGAGTACTCATCAATGATGTTGAGGAAGTACACATTCCAATCTGTTGAGGGAAGGGGACCCTTAAAGTCGACACTCAGTCTTTCGAAGGGACGAGTGGCCTTGACAAATTGTGCCCGGTCAGGTCGGTAAAAGTGCGGTTTGCATTCCGCGCATACCCGACAGCTTCTTGTTATGGACCTGATATCCTCCACAGAGTAGGGCAGATTACGGGCTTGTACAAAGTGGTAGAGCCGAGTGACCCCAGGATGGCATAGGTCATTATGGAGAGCCTGCAAACGGTCCTCCTGTATACTGGCGCATGTTCCACGCGAGAGGGCATCCGAGGGCTCATTGAGTTTCCCTGGATGATACATGATGTCATAATTATAGGTGGAGAGTTCAATTCTCCACCGCAAGATCTTGTCGTTCTTGATCTTGCCCCTCAGCGTGTTATTAAACATGAACGCCACGGACCGCTGGTCCGTGATCAGGGTGAACCGTTTTCCCGCCAAGTAATGGCGCCAATGCCTGACGGCCTCCACAATGGCCTGGGCCTCCTTTTCCACCGCTGAATGCCGAATTTCGGGGCCTTGGAGGGTGCGGGAAAAAAAGGCGACGGGCCTGCCCGCCTGGTTAAGTGTGGCGGCCAGGGCGAAATCAGATGCATCGCTCTCCACCTGAAAGGGGATGGACTCATCAACAGCATGCATCGTGGCTTTCGCGATGTCGGCTTTTAGTTTATCAAAGGCCAATCGAGCCTCTGGTGTTAGGGGAAAAGAAGTGGACTTGATGAGCGGACGGGCTTTGTCCGCGTAATTGGGAACCCACTGTGCATAATAGGAGAAGACGCCTAAGCATCTTCTCAGTGCTTTTGCGCTAGTGGGCAGGGGAAGTTCAAAGAGGGGACGCATACGGTTTGGATCAGGGCCAATGACCCCGTTTTCCACCACGTATCCGAGGATGGCTAAACGGCGCGTACGAAACACACACTTCTCCCTGTTGTAGGTCAGGTTCAGGCGAGATGCAGTGCGTAGGAAATTCAGGAGATTTGTGTCGTGGTCCTGCTGGTCATGGCCGCAGATGGTGACGTTATCCAGGTACGGGAAGGTAGCCCGCAGCCCGTTCTGGTCCACCATTCGGTCCATAGCCCGCTGGAAGACCGAGACCCCATTGGTGACACCAAAGGGAACCCTGAGAAAATGATACAAGTGACCATCCGCCTCAAAAGCCGTGTATTGTCGGTCCTCTGGGCGAATGGGGAGTTGGTGGTAGGCAGACTTGAGGTCTATGGTAGAGAACACCCGGTACTGCGCCATCTGATTGACCATGTCAGATATGCGCGGAAGGGGATACGCATCCAGCTGCGTGTATCTATTAATGGTCTGACTATAGTCAATGACCATCCGGGGTTTGTTCCCACTCTTGACCACCACGACCTGCGCTCTCCACGGACTAGCGCTAGGTTGTATGATCCTTTCCTTGAGGAGCCGCTGAACTTCAGATCGAATGAAGATCCGATCCTCAGCGCTGTAACGCCTACTCTTAGTCACGATGGGCTTGCAGCCTGGCACAAGATTCTGGAACAGGGAGGGTGTGGTAATCTTCAGCGTTGAGAGGCTACAGGCGGGGCGCGTTGGGCAATTTGGAGGCTGCTGTTCTCCCACTGAAAGCGGAGGGAGTGGCCCACCATACTGTAGGGTTACACTCTTCAAGTGGACCGTGAAGTTTAGTCTGAGAAGTATTGGCGCGCAAAGGTGCGGCAACACCAGGAGCTTGAAGCGCTCGTAAACCGTGCCTTGCACCGTTAAAGTTACCACGCAACTCCCTAGCACGGTGACAGACCGGGACCTTGATGCCATAGAAATTGTCTGTTTGACAGGTTGAATCTGGAGTCCACACCACTTCACAGCGTCTGGGTGGATAAAACTCTCAGTGCTCCCGCTGTCAAACAGACAATAAATCAAGTGGTTGTTTACTTGAATGTCCATCATAGACTTGTCGAGTCTATGAGGCTTGGCCTGGTCCAGGATGATCGACGCCACCGTTGGCAGCTGAGATTGACGAGGATGACCCCTGCTGGTCGTTCGCGGTCATTGCCGACCAACATGGCCGCTCCCATAGGTCGCACGTGGGTGATGGCGCCAAACTCAGCGACCCCTGGTGGTCACGCATCTCCGACTCCGTCGACCGTAATGGCGTCGTCCTAGCCTCGCACGTGGACGAAACCCTCGACGATGCCGACGACGAAGAACTGGGCTCCGAGGAATCGCAGGCCACACTGCTGTTCCTAGAAGCAGGTTTAGATCGGCATTCTTTCGAATAGTGCCCCTTCTTACCGCAGGCGGAGCACAACACAGCTTTAGCGGGACACCGTTGCCGAGTATGCTTCGCTCCCCCACAGAAGTAACACCGCGGGCCGCCCGGAGCTGCTGCCGTCGTCAGGCCCGAGTGTGGGCACGCCATCACGCAGCTTTTCGAACCCGAGGGACGAGGAGGGATCAGCGACTGCTCCTGCCACGTTGTCTCCACGTGGTCTTCAGGATACAATACTAGGCTTTTGGAGGCCGTCTCCAACATATCCGCTAGTTCTATTGCCTTAGTGAGGTCAAGATTACCTTGCTCCAGTAGTCTGAGTCGGATGTAAGATGATCCGATTCCCGCCACAAACGCATCTCGAGCGAGGTCGTTCATATTCTGATCTGCCGACACTGCTTTGCAGTTACAGCCCCTGGCTAGCTGTAGGAGCTCGTTCGCGTATTCTTAGGTCGTTTCGCCGGGCTGCGGTCGTCGAGTGGCTAAGAGGTATCGAGCATGCATTTCGTTTGGCGGCTTAATGTAATGCTTCTTAAGAAGCTCGAGGGCCTTTGTGTAGTCGGTGGCCGCGCGGATAGCGAGGTATACGGTGTCGCCTACCCTCGCATGGAGGACCCGGAGTCTGTCATCGTCTGTGGTGACCGCTACGGAGGCTACCAGGTAGTCCTCAAAACATTTCAACCAGTGGTCGAAGGTGTTAGAGGCGCCCGCCGCATGTGGATCCAGTGTAAGACGTTCAGGTTTCAATATCTGCTCCATGCGCTCTGTATCGTTTTTTTTTTCTTTCGACGAGAGTTTACTTAACAGCAAATAAAATTGATGCACGTTATCACACACAAGGCTTGAGATGCTCAGGAAATAAAGGCTTTTATTTGCTGTTACAACGAAGCTACTAATTATATACACGATCCCAGACTGAGGGGTCCCAGACAGAGCAGTGACCTTTATACCTCTCCCAGGAGGCGGAGCCCAACTGGGATGTACCACAATAACTATAATACAAGGTGTAACAGCCCAACCCTAACCCCAACAGCAACATATATATACATACTTGTAGTACTGGCATGACCCTGGCTCAGTACTATCTAGTGGGAATCAACGATGGTTCACCACACACAGAGTGTGTGATGTTGGTTTTATGAGGTGCTCTGTGGCATAATCAATACATGTACCAATGCATCATAATGCCTTCCCTCCCAAATAAATGTAACAAGTTTCCTCAGGGGGAATGAGTTGGTTCATGTTGTGGGGCAGTTGCCTGTTGCGACATCCACAGTGTTGACTGAGAAGCAATGATTTTCCCACGGATATTTGCACCAACCATTGTAGTTTTAGTGTAATTTACATAATTCCAAGTTTACTTTGTCAGTGAGATAATACATTCGATGTTTTCTTTGTATTTTAAGCAGGTTCGGCGATTCCTTGGGAAATATAGTCAGTGTTGCAAAGTAAGGTATGCAGGTAGGCTGGTCCTGGTGAGGGGGCTGGTGGTGGAGGGGAAATGTTAGACAAAGCAGGGGTTGAGGGCGGACGCAGGGAGGGAAAACTGCAAAGAGAGGAGGAAGGAGGGCCTCAGATTGGCACCGGGGACTCAGGGGGCACCCCTTCCACCTTCCAGCAGCCTTCAGGGTCAGAACTGCCAGGCTGCCAGTTGGGTGCAGGTACCTCTCGCCACCCATTCAACCGGAGCAACGGCGGGCTGAAACCCTTAAGTGGGCATTTGAGTGCCCATCTAAGGGCCTCATTTGGGCTACGGGTTGGCATCCTCCCCCGTGACCCCCACTACTCCCCCTCCCCCACCCCCAACGCCCCCAGCTCCCAATGTCTTTATTGCGCCGTGTAAAATCTTAGTGAGACGGGGCAGGCAGACAGACAGTGGGCACACTACCAGTTGAACTGTGTCTCACTTGATGGCTCTACCTGCTTTATAATCTGCTGCTGACCCAAAACTCCAGCCCTTAAGTTCGGACACTTGGACCTTCCTCATGCCTATTCTTCTTGTCAGCAACAGCTGGCACAAGTTGCCCACCGTACTGTTGGCAAGATCTGACAGTGAGCGGTTTCTTATGGCAGAGCCGCAAACAGGAATGATCCCACAGGAAATGAAGGCTCCATCCTTTCACTGCTCCCTCTATTGAGGGGGGAATTCTCTGGCCTCCCAATGGCACCGTTCTCACGGCGGGAGGCGCCGTGCCGTTTGCCGGCATTTCGAGTCCAGATGACCCTTTGTCAGCTGATAGCTTTGACAAAGGGTCATCTGGACTGGAAACGTCAGCTCTTTTCTCTACTTACAGATGCTGAGATTTTCCAGCATTTTCTCTTTTGGTTTCAGATTCCAGCATTCGCAGTAATTTGCTTTTATCCGGAGTTCACCACCCTCTGCGAGAAATAGTTCCTCCTCATTTCAGTTTTAAATCTACTGCCCCGCAACCCATACCTGTGACCTCTTGTTCTAGATTTAATCTCTAGATGTTTCTTCTTATGGGGCAATCTAGAATCATAGGATTCTATGATTCTAGATTGCCCCATAAGAGGAAACATTTGGTCTACGTTGACTTTATCAATCCCTTTTAAAATTTGATATGCCTCGATCAGATCCCCTCTGGGGAAAAGAACAAACGGGAAAGTTTGTGAAGGAGTGGCAGGCAGGAGAGATTAAATAACACAAGAGACCATGGTGCAAGGTCAAAAGGGAGTGTTAGTGTGACAAACAAAGAAACAGAAGAATTGTCTAAAGAGGGCGTTTGTGGCAGAGCAATGAACAGTTTCTGTTCGAAAGCCAAAAGAAAATGAGAGAAAAACAAGACAGCAAAACCAAAGAAAAAAAAGGAAAAGGAGTCAGACTGTGAACAAGATTTCCATTTGCTGTAGCCAGATGGTTAAGAAAGGCAGAATGTCAACTCCTTACAATAGTAGTCATGATGTGGAGATGCCGGCGTTGGACTGGGGTAAACACAGTAAGAAGTTTAACAACACCAGGTTAAAGTCCAACAGGTTTATTTGGTAGCAAAAGCCACACTGGTGTGGCTTTTGCTACCAAATAAACCTGTTGGACTTTAACCTGGTGTTGTTAAACTTCTAACTCCTTACAAGACAGAGGCTGCGATCTTAAAACTGTTGAACTCAGCATTGGGTCTAGAAGGCGCTTAAGGTGCTTAATCATAAAATGAAGTTCTGTTCCTTGAGTTGGATTTGAATTGTCAACTCTCTCGACGTGAACACATTATACAAACTTTAAACAAGCTGAACACCACACTTAAAGTATTTTAAAAGAAAATTGGCAAAGGAAGGGTTTCGGTGAAAACAACCTGTCAGCAGTCTTGAAATTGAGTTGGCAATTGAATTTGCCCCAGTGATAACAACACAAGCTGTTTTGATCTGCACATGTGGGAGCTGTTGACTTTTGTTTAGGTGATATGTTTGCTTCAGGCGCTGGGGAGTTATGTTGCTGAACAGTGGCTCGATATTTCACCATTCTGCAGTAATTAGTGTTCCCTCGGCCCCTTGAATGGGATCTGAATCCAAAGTGAAAATATTAATAAAAGTCAGGCACTGAATCAGATGCAAAATATGTAATTACAATCCTGCAAGGGATATATAAAGCAGGCGGTAACATCCTTTGAAACGCTGGAACACGTTGAATCTCAACTAGTGTTACAAGATTATATTTCCTTTGTGTAATATGTAAACAACCAATGTTTGGTGTGAAAACTGACATTGTTTTTTTCCAGAGAAATCCTTTTGCAGCAGTTACCATACCAATGATTGAAACAAAGCATTTGTTTAGTTTTGACTGCAAAGGTTTTTTTTTGACATAGTGCTTTATATCCCAAGTGATTATAAATATCGTGGTGTTTACAGCCATGATTTATCAGGGGGTCTTTGCCATGCTGAACCGTATTGATCTGAATTTCCAATACTTATTTAAAAGGTGTTGGCACTTTGAGGACAAGAGCGAGGGACAGATTGTTTACTTGCGAGTAGTTGCTGAATGATAGAAACTATAAAGATTTGTGCACAGCTTTGGTCCCCGTATTTGGGGAAAGATGTAGTGGCATTGGAGGCAGTTCAGAGGAGGTTCACTGGATTGATTCCGGGGATGAGGGGTTTGTCGTATGAAGAGAGATTGAACAGCTTAGGCCCATACTCTCTGGAATTTAGAAGAATGAGAGGAGATCAAATTGAGGTATTCAAGATGATAAAAGGTGTGGATAAAGTAGAAGTGGAGCCGATGCTTCCGCTGGTGGGGCATTCTAGGACGAGAGGTCATAGCCTTAGGATAAGGGGTAGCAAATTTAAAACAGAGTTGAGGAGAAACTACTTCTCCCAAAGGGTTGTGAATCTGTGGAATTCGCTGCCCCAAAGTGCGGTGGATGCTGGGACAGTGAGTACATTTAAGGAGGAGTTAGACAGATTTTTAATTGGTAATGGGTTGAAAGGTTATGGGGAGATGGCAGGGAAATGGGGATGAGGAGCATATCAGCCATGATCAAATGGCAGAATGGACTCGATGGGCCAAATGGCCTAATTCTGCTCCTATATCTTATGAACTTATGAATTTGAATTTCTGATCATTGAAGCACACCTTAAAATGGCTTAATGTACTCATACTGCATTCCTATGTACACTATTTATAGATGGGCATTAAGTACATTCCTAGTGCAACTCAGGAGCTGTGAATAGTTGTCATGCAATAATGATCTGTTTGTGTTAAACATAAATGTTTATACTGTGTTGTATTGACTTATTTTATAACCTGAAATTGTAACTGACTGGGAATGATCTTAGAATCTTAGAAACCCTACAGTACAGAAAGAGGCCATTCGGCCCATTGAGTCTGCACCGACCACAATCCCACCCAGGCCCTAACCCCATATCCCTACATATTTACCCACTAATCCCTCTAACCTACGCATCCCAGGACACTAAGGGCAATTTTAGCATGGCCAATCAACCTAACCTGCACATCTTTGGACTGTGGGAGGAAACCGGAGCACCCGGAGGAAACCCACGCAGACACGAGGAGAATGTGCAAACTCCACACAGACAGTGACCCAAGCCGGGAACTGAACCCAGGTCCTTGGAGCTGTGAAGCAGCAGTGCTAACCACTGTGCCTCCATGCCACGATAGATGCGTACAGCACAGAAAGAGACCATTGAGCAGAATTAGAACAAATGAATTAGCTTAACTTTTAACAATTGAGCAGTACTTAAACATGACAAGACACAATCCTTAACTGCAAACCTATTTCTATTAGATCTCTATTAGGGCGGAGCGGTGGCACAGTGGGTTAGCACTACTGCCTCACAGCGCCAGGGAATCGGGTTCAATTCCGGCCTCAGGTCACTGTTTGTGCGGAGTCTGCACATTGTCCCCGTGTCAGCGTGGGTTTCCTCCGGGTGCTCCGGTTTCCTCCCACAGTCTGAAAGATGTGCGGGTTAGGTGCATTGGCCGTGCTAAATCCTCCCTCAGTGTACCCGAACAGGAGTGTGGCAACTAGGGGATTTTCACAGCAACTTCATTGCAGTGTGAGTGTAAGCCTACTTGTGACTAATAAATAAACTTTAACTTTTCCAATCAAGCAATGTTTCCCTCATAGACTTAAGCTCCTCTTTATAATTAGTTAGCGAAACACAGGCATATTTGCTTTGACTTAGGTTAACTGTCTCACTTTAATTAACGATCAGAGCGATTTCATTTAAGTCCCAGATGTTGAGAAGGGGAGGTCACCATGACGTGGTGGGAAGATTCCTCCTCCTCGTTCCATATTTATATCAGATCATAGAATCCCTACAGTGCAGAAAGAGGCCATTCGGCCCATCGAGTCTGCACCGACAACAATCTCACGCAGGTCCAATCCCCGTAACCCTACATATTTACCCTGCTAGTCCCCTTGACACTCAGGGGCAATTTAGCATGGCCAATCCACCTAACCCGCACATTTCTGGGAGTGTGGGAGGAAACCGGAGCACCTGGAGGAAACCCATGCAGGCAGGGGAAAATTGTGCAACTTCTGCACAGGCAGTGACCCGAGGCCGGGATTGAACCCGGGAGGTAGCAGTGCTAACCACTGTGCCGCTGCGCCGCCGTACTTGACTTCTTTCTTGAAAGTGGCCCCTGGGGCTGAGTTCCCAGATTACAGCCTTTGATAGCATCGCCTGCCCAATGGAAAATTAAGATGGCGAGGTGAAAATCAAACTGTTCTTTCCATATGCAGCTCAGGGCACCTCTTGCTTGTCCCTTACCCAATACTGGCGGAAGGCAGACTTTATGCCATTTTGCAATCTGAAGTCTACATGCAGTTTTTTCCAGATGCTGTGTGATACTATTTTTGGGCTTGGAGACCCAGTTTCTCAGAGAAACAGCACCGACAGTTTGCTTTCTACATGAGAGCAGATACCTGAAAACTTAATGGTAAAAGAAAAGTGTAATAGAATTCGATAGTCACAACAATTGCCCCTAATTTACTTATTTTATACGACAGGAGATAGAGCAATTAGAGGAAGAATGTAAAGCCACTAATAGGAATAATTGCTGTTAATGGGGATGTGCCATTCCCAGACTGTCTGGTGCTGAACAGAGAAAGCAATAACAACCCATCCATCAAGAGTCAACCTTAATCTGGTATCTGCGTTTGCCAAAGCTCGTGTGGGCTGTGGGTTGCTGCTGGCACCTTCACTTTGGGGATGGTGTTTCTGGGTCAGACTCATTGCTGGACTCTGTAAGTAAAGGAAGCACACTTTGTGGTATGTCCTTCTGCTGGTGTAGCAGGAACAGTTGGCTGATTGGGAACTGGAAGGATTATTCAGTTTGAATGTTGCTGAATAAAGGATGGAGTCCTAATTGCCTCATCTGGGGGGGGGGGGGGGGGGGGGGTAAAAGTTGATGCTGTAGTGGAATTTTATGTGGATCAAGTTGCCTCTTGTAAACTCCAGCAGATACAAGCCCAAGCTCTCCAACCTTTCCTCAAAAGACAAATCCCAGGTCTTTGTCCAGTTAAAACTTCTCTGAACTGCTTCCAATGCATTTGATTCTTCCACCCTGGGAAAAAGTCTCTGACTATCCACCCTATCGATGCCTCTCATAATTTTATAGACTTCTATCAGGTCTCCCCTCAGCCTCCGTCTTTCCAGTGAAAACAATCCTAGTTTATTCAACCTCTCCTCAGAGCCGACACCCTCGAGACCAGGCAACATCCTGGCAAACCTTCTTTGCACTTGCTCCAAAGCTTGCATGTCCCTCTGAGAGTGTGGTGACCAGAACTGCACACAATACTTCAAATGCGGCCTAACCAAGATTTTATATAGCTACAACATGATTTCCCCGCTCTTGTACTCAGTGCCATGGCTGATGAAGGCAAGTATGACATAGGTCTTCTTAATTATCTTGGCCACCTGTGTTGCCACTTTTGGGGAACTATGGACCTGCATGCCCAGGTCCATCAGTATGTTAATGTTCTTCAGGGTTCTGCCCATTTACAGTATAATTCACACCTAAATTTGATCCTCCAAAATTATCACCTCACATTTGTCTGGATTAAATTCCATTTGCCATTTCTGTGCCCAAGTCTCCAACCTGTCTGATGCGCTATCAATTAGGCAAAAGACTACTTGTGCGCCAATACAACTGTAGGCTTTTATTCATTACAGAACCAGGAGCACATCCCAACAGATAACCGACCCGAACTGAACAAGGGGGAGGAAACAGCCACCTTTATACTAGGTGACAAGGGGAGGAGCCGAGCCGGCAGGGGATGTGTCCAGGCATGACAAACACACAACGGTGGTCCAGGAATGACAAATACACAACGGTGGTCCAGGCAGGACAAAGGCACAACTGAAGTTCACCACACTGTCTAGATCCTGTTGTATCCTCTGACAATCCCTGGCACTATCAGCAACTCCACCAATCTTTGTGTCATCTGCAAACTTACTAATCAGACCATTCACATTTTTCTCCATACCATTTATATATACTACAAACAACAGAGGTCCCAGCACTGATCCCTGCGGAACAGCACTAGCTCCAGATCTCCATTCTGAAAAACACCCTTCCACCGCTACTCTCTGTCTTGTAAAACCAAGCCAGTTCTGCATCCATTGAGCTAACCCATGCTGAATCCCACCGCTACTCTCTGTTTTCTGTAACTAAGTAAGAAATCTCACAACACCAGGTTAAAGTCCAACAGGTTTATTTGGTAGCACAAGCCACCAGCTTTCGGAGGATGGATGAGGTGGAGGGCTGTTGTAGGCTGCAAAGAGACATAGATAGGATGCAAGGCTGGGCTGAAAAATGGCAAATGGAGTTTAACCCTGATAAATGTGAGGTGATTCATTTTGGTAGGACTAATTTAAATGTGGATTACAGGGTCAAAGGTAGGGTTCTGAAGACTGTGGAGGAACAGAGAGATCTTGGGGTCCATATCCACAGATCTCTAAAGGTTGCCACTCAAGTGGATAGAGCTGTGAAGAAGGCCTATAGTGTGTTAGCTTTTATTAACAGGGGGTTGGAGTTTAAGAGCCGTGGGGTTATGCTGCAACTGTACAGGACCTTGGTGAGACCACATTTGGAATATTGTGTGCAGTTCTGGTCACCTCACTATAAGAAGGATGTGGAAGCACTGGAAAGAGTGCAGAGGAGATTTACCAGGATGCTGCCTGGTTTGGAGGGTAGGTCTTATGAGGAAAGGTTGAGGGAGCTAGGGCTGTTCTCTCTGGAGCGGAGGAGGCTGAGGGGAGACTTAATAGAGGTTTATAAAATGATGAAGGGGATAGATAGAGTGAACGTTCAAAGACTATTTCCTGGGTGGATGGAGATATTACAAGGGGGCATAACTATAGGGTTCGTGGTGGGAGATACAGGAAGGATATCAGAGGTAGGTTCTTTACGCAGAGAGTGGTTGGGGTGTGGAATGGATTGCCTGCAGTGGTAGTGGAGTCAGACACTTTAGGAACATTTAAGCGGTTATTGGATCGGCACATGGAGCACACCAGGATGATAGGGAGTGGGATAGCTTGATCTTGGTTTCAGATAAAGCTCAGCACAACATCGTGGGCCGAAGGGCCTGTTCTGTGCTGTACTGTTCTATGTCTATGTCTAGCTAGTGGCTTGTGCTACCAAATAAACATGTTGGACTTTAACCTGGTGTTGTGAGACTTCTTACTGTGTTTACCCCAGTCCAACGCCGGCATCTCCACATTCTGTAACTAAGCCAGTTCTGTATCCATCTAACCAGCCCGCCCAAATCCCATGTGATTTTAGTTGTTTTACCAAGTCATTTATATAAATTATAAACAGTTGAGATCCCACCACTGATCCCTGTGACACTCCACCCCACTTACCAATCAAAAAATGACCCAAAAATGCCGACACTCTGTTTTCTGTTGGCCACTCAATCTTTTATCCATGCCAGTGTATTATCCCCTAGGGCGTGAGCTTTTATTTTCCACAGTAACCTTTGTTGTGGCATTTGAAATGTCTTCTGGAAATCTAAGTATTGTCTATCCACTTTTATCCACAGCACGTTATTTCTTCAAAGAACTCCAATAAATTTGGGCGGCACGGTGGCACAGCGGTTAGCACTGCTGCCCCACAGCACCAGGGACCCGGATTCAATTCCGGCCTCGGTCACTTGCAGTGCAGAGTTTGCACGTTCACCCCGCATCTGCATGGGTTTCCTCTGGGTGCTCCGATTTCCTCCCACATTCCAAAGATGTGTGGATTAGGTGGAGTGGCCATGCTAAATTGCCCCTTAGTGTCAGGGGGACTAGCAGGGTAAATATGTAGAGTAACGGGGATAGGGTCTGGGTGGAATTGTTGTCGGTGCAGGCTCGATGGGTCGAATGGCCTCTTTCTGCACTTTAGGGATTCTGTTCTATAAAATTGATTAAACATGATTTCTCTCACAAAGCTATGTTGACTCTGCCTGATTACCTGGAATTTATCTAAGTGTCTTGCTATAACGGCCAAAATTATCCGACCATTCGCGTCGGCAACCCACCCCCCACCCGCGGCTTTCCGGCTGGCATGGGGTGACGTCAATGGGAATTCCCATTGACAGCGGCGGAACCGGAGAAT
The DNA here is from genome assembly GCF_964213995.1 of Mustelus asterias. Taxonomy (NCBI): domain Eukaryota; kingdom Metazoa; phylum Chordata; class Chondrichthyes; order Carcharhiniformes; family Triakidae; genus Mustelus; species Mustelus asterias. The sequence continues at coordinate 32,545,480 of NC_135827.1, forward strand.
CCCACCGCTAGCAAACAACACGCCACCTCCCACCGGCAGGAAACATGCAGCTCGAATCCCGAGGAACCTCACCCACCATGTTTAATAATGGCGTCTAACATTTTTCCTCTGACAGATGTTGAGATAACCAGCCTGTAGTTTCCTGTTTTCTGTCTCTCTCTCCCTTATTTATAACATTGTACTATGGTCTTCGAGAGTATTCCTGGAAAATAGAACTTCATCAACATTTCCTGTTTTGTTTAGATAATTGCTAAGCTTCTCCATCCCTGTTGAGATCACATTCACACAATTTGCCCACACATTTATTGTTCCCTAATGCGTACAGCTTAAAAATAAATCCTCTGCCTCAAACTGCTTTTTGTCACCAAACTGCTTCGGGGCAGATCTTATGTTGTTATTTTGCAGTATAAACTAATCATGGTCTAATCCCCAAAGGTGAATTGCTTATGGCTTTTACTCCACTGGAAAATTTGATATCACCCAAGATATAAGTGGGCATGTTCTGTAACCACATACTAATTTTTAAAAATTCATTCACGGCCACCATTTATTGCCCATCCCTAGTTATCCTTGAACTGAGTGGCTTGCTAGGCCATTTCAGAGGGCATTTGAAAGTTAACCACATTGGTTAATGTGGTTAACCACATTGGTTAAGCTCTGGAGTCACAAGTAGGCCAGATCATGTAAGGACGGCAGATTTCCTTCCCTAAAGGACATTAGTGAACCAGATGGGCTTTTCCTGACCAACGACAATGGCTTCATGGTCATCAGTAGATTCTTAATTCCAGATATTTTTTTATTGAATTCAAATTCCACCAGCTGCCCTGGCGGGATTCAAACCCCAGGCCCCTAGAACATTAGCTGAGCTTCTGGATTATTAGTCTAGTGATAATGCCACTAGGCCATCGCCTCCCCTTTGGATCCAGCAGTGAAGCAGTTGATGCTACCTGGTTTGGAAAATTCCGGCCGTTACGGTTTAAAATATCTTCTTTAGTAGGATCGTAAACATCACAGAATTGTTGCAGTGCAGAAGGAGGCCATTTTGCCCGTTGTATCTGCACAGGCTCTCCAAACAAGCATCATGATTTTGTGCCATTTCCCTGCCTTTTCCCCCTCCGTCTGCACATTGTTTCGATTCAAAGAACCATATAATACCCTCTTGAATGCCTTGATTGAACCTGCCTCCACCACACTTCCAAGCAGCACATCCCTCACGCTCCACTTCTGTAAATCTCTTTCAATCTGTGGCCTCTTGTTCTTGATACATGATGTGGAGATGCCAGTGTTGGACTGGGTTGGGCACAGTAAGAAGTCTCACAACACTAGGTTAAAGTCCTTCGGGTTTATTTGGAATCATGAACTACTCCTTCATCAGATGAGCTGTTCTTGATACAAGGGAGAGGAGTTTCTCTGCCAGTCCCCTCATGCAATTGAACAAAATCATTAGATGAACTGAATTAATTTGGATATGGGGCATTGTTGTCATACTAAATCTTTATCCAGTGACAGGCCTGTGTGATCTGGTTTTCATTGGAAAAGAAACCCAAACTGAAACTCATTGGAAATCAAGCAACAGATTATATACCTTGACACAGAAAAGGGACTGTTTTCAGGAGACAGGCATGGACGCCAAGAAAGAGAATGCATCTCCAGCTGCTCAGAGCAGGAAAAGATTGTTTTCGTGTTAGCAACTAGCCAGGATGTTCAGGAGACCTAGTTCTTTGTCTCAAAAGAAGAAGATGGAACAGAAGGAAATCTTGAAGATTTAAAGAATAGGAAGTCATCCAAGTATTTCTTATGGAAGTGAGTTTGGGAATGTGCAGATTAAGTGGAATGATTTTCAAAAGATACTGGAAGATTCGACCCGGTGTGACAGAGAGAGGTTAGCCTACTGGAGAGCTGGGAGTAGCTTCTGACACATTCATGTCATGCTACCCATCTGTAGACGTGTGGTACACAGCAAAAGGAGTTGTAAGATGCACCTCAATTGCATTCGTTAGTTAATGTTAAAGTACTTTTACTTATTTCAATGTATTAATTGCCTGTTAAGTAATGCTTGATTTATGTTGATTTAGTTTGTTTGTAAAAGTAAAAGTCTTAATGGTGAAATCCAGGCTTAGGCTAATCAGTGACAATGAACATTCGTGTTACAGAAGTGCCAGACAATGACCATCTCCAATGGGAGAGTATCCAACTGTCTCTCCATTACCATTGATGAATTCCCACTATCCACATTCTGGGGTGTAACCATTGACCAGAAACTGGACTGGACCAGCCATATAAATACTGTTAGCTGCCAGAGCAGATCAGAGGTTGAAATTCTGCAGCAAGTAATTCACCACCTGACTCCCCAAAACCTGTCCACCACCTATAAGGCACAAGTCAGGAGAGTGATGGAATACTCTCCATTTTCCTGGATGGGTGCAGCTCCAACAATATTCAAGAAGTTCAACACCATCCAGGACAAAGTGGCCCGCCTGACCGGCATCCCATCCAACACCTTCAACGTTCGCTTAATTCCATCACTGGCTCACAATGGCAGCAGTGTGTACCATCTACAAGATGCACTGCAGCAACCCACCAAGTTCCCTCGACTGCACCTTCTAAACCCGTGACCACTGCACCAAGGAGGACAAGGGCAGCAGGTGCATGGGAACACCATCACCTGCAAGATTCCCTCCAAGCCACTCACCACCCTGACTTGGAAATATATCGCCGTTCCTTCACAGTCGCTGGGTCAAAATCCTTTCCGAACAGCACCGTGGGTGTATCTACATCACATGGACTGCAGCGGTTCAGGCTGTTTGCCACCACCTTCTATAGGGAAATTAGGAATGATTAATTGATGCTGGCGAGCCAGCGGCACCCAAGTCCTGTAAAAGAATGAAAACAAATTGTGTGCCCACAAAGGGCTTATCCTATTCACCAAGAAAGGGTGAATCATCATCTTCTTTCATGTTGTGTTTTGTAATCTTTCATAATGATTTATATTGCTTTCTGGTTTCGATAATATGTCAAGCCAAGAAATTAAATCTCCTTTCCCATGTAAATGGGAGGAGGGAGATGTGCGTGGAGTATGAATCATTATAGCTGACTTCAGCAGAAATAATTTGGGGCTTCCTCTTTGATTCGCCAGGGCTTTGCGAGTTAACTTAAAAGAAATAGGATTTTTGATTGAATTTATTATCGTCGCATGTATTGGGATACAGTGAAAAGGATTGTTCCCTGTGAGCTGTTACAGACAAAGCATAACATTCACAGGGTACGTAGGGGAGAAGGAAAGGAGAGGGTGCAGAATGTAGTGGTACAATCACAGCTAGGGTATAGAGAAAGATCAGCTTAATATAAGGTAGCTCCATTCAAAAGTCTGAAGGCAGCAGGGATGAAGCTGCTCTTGGGTCGGTTGGTACGTGATCTCAGGCTTTTGTATCTTTTACGCGATGTAAGAAGGTGAAAGAGAGTATGTCCGGGGTGCATGGGGTCCTTGATAATGCTAGTTCCTTTTCCGAGGCAGCGGGAAGTGTAGAGATGGAGTCAATGGATGGGAGGCTGGTTTGCGTGATGATCTGGGCTACGTCCACAACCCTTTGTAGTATCTTGCAGTCTTGGTCAGAGCCATACCAAGCTGTGATACATCCAGAAAGGATGCTTTCTATAGTGCATCTGTAAAAATTGGTGAGAGTCGTAGCGGGCATGCCAAATTTCCTTAGCCTCATGAGAAAATAGAGGCGTTGGTGGGCCTTCGTAACGAGAGCGTCAGTATGGAGGAACTAGGACAGGTTGTTGGTGATCTGGACACCTAAAAACCTGAAGCTCTTGTCCATTTTTACTTCGTCCCCATTGATGTAGACAGGGCCACGTCCTCCACTACACTTCCTGAAGTTGATGACTATCTCCTTCATTTTACTGACATTGAAGGAGAGATTATTGTCATCTCACCATTTCACCAGATTCTCTATCCCTTTCCTGTACTCTGTCTAGTCATGATTGTTTGAGATCTGACCCACTACAATGGTGTCATCAGCAAACTTAACAATGGAGTTGGAGCGGAATTTGGCCACACAGTCGTAAGTGCATAGGGAGCAGAGTAAGGGGCTGAGGACACAGCCTTGTGAGGCACCGGTGAGGATAGTCGTGGGGGGAGGCACAGTGGCACAGTGGTTAGCACTGCTGCCTCACAGTGCCCTATCCTAACTGATTGGGGTCTGTGGGTTAGGAAGTCGAGGATCCAATCACAAAGGGAGGAGCCAACCCTAGGCCATGGAGTTTGGAGATGAGTTCTGTTGGGATAATGCTGTTGAAGGTTTAGCTGTAGTCAATAAATAGGATAAAAGCAAATTACTGCAGATGCTGGAATCTGAAACTAAAAGCGAAAATGCTGGAAAATCACAAACGGGCGGCACGGTAGCACAGTGGTTAGCACTGCTGCTTCACAGCTCCAGGGTCCTGGGTTCGATTCCCGGCTCGGGTCACTGTCTGTGTGGAGTTTGCACATTCTCCTCGTGTCTGCGTGGGTTTCCTCCAGGTGCTCCGGTTTCCTCCCACAGTCCAAAGATGTGCGGGTTAGGTTGATTGGCCAGGTTAAAAATTGCCCCTTAGAGTCCTGGGATGTGTAGGTTAGAGGGATTAGCGGGTAAATATGTGGGGGTAGGGCCTGGGTGGGATTGTGGTCGGTGCAGACTCGATGGGCCGAATGGCCTCCTTCTGCACTGTAGGGTTTCTATGATTCTAGGTCTGGTAAGGAGAGAAAAGAGCTGATGTTTCGAGTCCAGATGACCCTTTGTCAAAGCTGCTTTGTTATCTGGTTGTTCCAGGTTGAGCGTAGGGCCAGGGAGATGGTATCTGCTGTGGACCTGTTGCGGCGATAGGCGAACTGTAGTGGATCCAGGCAATCTGAGAGACCGGAGTTGATGTGTTGTATGACTAACCTTGCAAAGCACTTCATAATGGTGGATGTTGGAGCCGCTGGGCAGTAGTCATTAAGGCATGTTGCCTGGCTTTTTTTTGGTTTGGTATGTTGCTTCCTAACTCACCAACAAGGAAAACCTGTTTAAGATAATTTTATTTTTATAAGTCCAGTAGGATGTAATATTTATTTTTCAAATTGAAAGGTAGTGCTTTGTAGTTGCATTGATAGCTTGAAACCTCTATTGCTTACTCGATTCCCAACTTAACCCCTGCAATTTGACCTGCTCGTATCTGAAAATGCATCACTCTGTGATTGGACTTTTATACGATCCAGCCTCTTGCAGGAATGAAATATAAAGCCAATTACATTTTCTAGTTTTTAGGTCCCTATTTTATTAGCTTGCCATTCTTTTCCTCTTTAGACCATAAGCCCATAAGACATAGGAGCAGAATTAGGCCACTCGGCCCATCGAGTCTGCTCCGCCATTCAATCATGGCTGATATTTTTCTGATCCCCATTCTCCTGCCTTTTCCCCATAACCCCTGATCCCCTTATTAATCAAGAACCTATCTATCTCTGTCCTAAAGACACTCAATGACCTGGCCTCCACAGCCTTCTGCGGCAAAGAGTTCCACAGATTCACCACTCTCTGGCTGAAGAAATTCCTCCTCATTTCTGTTTTAAAGGATCGTCCCTTTAGCCTGAGGTTGTGCCCTCTGGTTCTAGTTTTTCCTACTAGTGGAAACATCCTCTCCACGTTTCTGTGTACTCTTTGCATTGTGGTGTCTATCTGAAGCAAAGCTGGATCTCAATTCACCAGAATTTTATACTGAAATCCTGGCAGATTTGGAGGTAAAATTGCATTGAGGGAATTCTCTCGGAGATTCCACCTGCCCGGACCTGGAAGCAGTCTCACACTGGAGTGGGCAGGACATCAGTGGGGACAGACCACCCTTGCCCCAGTTACAGCCCTCATTGGCCTTTTCCCTCAATGCTTAGGCCAGCAGGTAGCTGACAGATCAGGCAATAGAAGCCATTTAAAACCTACATCTCAGCTGGGAAAGGTGGGTCGAGGGCACCTCTATCTGATGCCCCTTTTTGATGGTGGGCACCCTCCCATGAAGGAGTGGAGACCTCTGGAGCTTCTTAGTCTCCCCCCCCACCAACCACCCCCCCCCCCCCCCCCCCCAGCCTATCCCCCAGCACTCCACTCACCCCCTCACCATCCCTACAGTTGCCTACCCTCCATTCCCCAGGACCTCTACCACTTACCTGACCTCCATATCCTGACACTTAGGTCGGAACTTTCTGGCCAGTCTGGCATGTGTGGCACAGTGGTTAGCACTGCTGACTCAGAGCGGCAGGGACCCAGGTTTGATTCCCAGCTTGGGTTACTGTCTGTGCAGAGTCTACATGTTCTCCCCGTGTCTGTGTGGGTTTCCTCCAGGTGCTTCGGTTTCCTTCCATAGTCCAAAAGATGTGCTGGTTAGGTGGATTGGCCGTGCTAAATTCTCCCTCAGTGTACCCTAACAGGCGCCAGTGTGGCGACTAGGGGATTTTCACAGTAACTGAGGCTGGATAGACTGGGACTTTTTTCCCTGGGGCGTAGGAGACTTAGGGGTGATCTTATTGAGGTCTATAAAATATTGAGGGGCACAGATCAGCTGGATAGTCAACATCCTTTCCCAAAGATAGAGGAGTCTAAAACTAGAGGACATAGGTTTAAGGTGAGAGGGGAGAGATACAAAAGGGTCCAGAGGGGCAATTCTTTCACAAACAGAGGGTGATGAGTGTCTGGAACAAGCTGCCAGAGGCAGTAGTAGAGGCAGGTACAATTTTGTCTTTTAAATAGCATTTAGACAGTTATGTGGGTAAAATGGGTATAGAGGGATATGGGCCAAATGCGGGCAATTGGGACTAGCTTGGTTGTTCAAAAAAAAGGGCAAAATGGACAAGTTGGGCCGAAGGGCCTGTTTCCATGCTGTAAACCTCTATGACTCTATAACTTCATTGCAGTGTTAATGTAAGCCTACTTGAGACACTAATAATAAACTTTACTTTATGTTCCGGTCCCGTCGATGGTGCAACCCTGACGTGGATTTCAGGGTGGTGAGGGGCACATTCAACAGGAAACCTCGCTGACAACAGTGAGACCAGAAGATCCCGCCACCAGCCAATGGTGTAACACGCAATGGGTTGCATGGTAAATCTTACCCAAAGTGTGGCGTTCTCCCACCTAGGATTCAGTCAGGTGGCAGCGTCAAATACCTGGGTATAAACAACACTAGGCACTGTGAGTACTCAAACTTACAAGCTTTAATTACTTACTAGCAAGGAGAACACACATTCAGCACAATGCACTGCAGGGTGTTCTCCCGATTCATACAGAAAATCTAGCAGTTATAGTTCACTGTATCTTGCTCTGTGGAATTTTGTTGTTGAAAGGGTCTTATTTCCATCCTGTGGCCAAGGCTAGGAACACAGTGTTTATGAAACTGACACAAGGTTTAGATTAGTCATTTATCCTGAACACGCAAACACTGTCCTCACTGAAAGTCTTATTTATAAGTTTTTTTTCCATTCTCGCTGACAGAGTTGCCTTGTTGTTGTTGTAACTTAATTTTTCACACCAGCATCTGCGGTTTTTAATTGCTTTTAACTATAGTTTTACAGCAACCCCACCGTGCCTTATTTGAAGTGAGCATCCTTAATCTTGCAGAACAAAGTGAATTAAATATTTGGCCATAACTGGAGTTACAATTTAATTTCCGCTGCGGGGCGGGAAGGTGGAATGCTTCCCACTGAGGAGATTGGCGGGAAAACATATCTTTATGCCCCAAACCCCGTTAATTATGAAAAGGGGTGTTTTGCATCGCATTCTGTGGCAGGAGAAGGATGGCATTTAGTCCGCCATCATATGTTTGTGCCATATTGAAAAGATGCCCATCTTCACTGGCCCACTATGGAAGAATCAAGATGGACCTCTTAAAATGATGATCGATCTCCCTGCAGCACTCAATTGATATCTTAAGGTTTTAATCATGACTAGACAAAGGATGAGGAATGAAAAGATTGCCTCCTGATATTAATTTTAGCTGTTAACTGTGATAGTTCTTGCACCAACAATTTTCAGTAGAGGTGAAAACTCCCATTAATATGTGCAAAAGTTCCAGCCCCAGTATTGAGTTTGAATAAGAATTGGTGGGTGTCACAGTGGCTCAGTGGTTAGCACTGCTGCCTCACAGCGCCAGGGACCAGGGTTCAACTCCTGCCTTGGGTCCCTGTGTCTGTGCGGAAGTTGCACATTCGCCCCATGTCTGCGTCAGTTTCCTCCGGGTGCTCCAGCTTTCAGTCCAAAGACGTGCGGGTTGGGTGGATTAGCCATGCTAAATTGCCCCTTATTGCGAGGGGGATTAGCAGGGGTAACGGGTGTGGGGCCTGGGTGGGATTGTTGTTGGTGCAGGCACGAAGGGCTGAATGGTCTCCTTCTGCACTGTAGGGATCCTATTCTAAAAGATTTAATGGGTGGCATGGTGGCACAGTGGTTAGCACCGCTGCCTCACAGCGCCAGGACCCGGGTTCAATTCTGGCCTCAGGTGACTGTCTGTGTGGAGTTTGCACATTCTCCCCGTGTCTGCGTGGGTTTCCTCCGGATGCTCCGGTTTCCTCCCCCACTCCAAAGATGTGTGGGTTAAATTGATTGACCGTGTTAAATTGCCCCATTGTGTCAGGGGGACAAGTAGGGTAAATATGTGGGATTTTGGGAATAGGGCCTGGGTGGGATTGTGGTTGGTGCAGACTCGATGGGCCGAATGGCCTCCTTCTGCACTGTAGGGATTCTGTGATTGTAGTGAAATCTAGAACTGGGGGTCACTGCTTAAAAATAAGGGGTCACCCATTTAAGAAAGGGATGAGGAAAAATTCTTCTCTCAGAAAGCCGTGGGTCTTTGGAACTCCCTTCCTCAAAAAGTAGTGGAAGCAGAAACTTTGACTATCTTTAAGGCAAAGCTAGATAGATTCTTGATTAATAAGGGGGTGAAATGTTATTGGGGATAGGCGGGAATGTGGGGTTGAGGTTACAATCAGTTCAGCCATGATCTTATTGAACAGCACAACAGGCTCGAGGGGCCGAGTGGCCTACTCCTGCTTCTAATGAGTGCGTAGTGGCATTTAACTGGAACACATCTATGCATTTACAACAATAACAACAACTTGCATTTGAATAGCACCTTTACTGTAGTAAAATATCCCAAGTCACTTCACAGGAGTCATAGAGTCATAGAGGTTTACAGCATGGAAACAGGCCTTTCGGCCCAACTTGTCCATGCTGCCCTTTTTTTTTAAACCCCTAAGCTAATCCCAATTGTCTGCATTTGGCCCATATCCCTCTATACCCATCTGACCATGTAACTCTCTAAATGCTTTTTAAAAGACAAAATTGTACCTGCCTCTACTACTGCCTCTGGCAGCTTGTTCCAGACACTCACCGTCCTCTGTGTGTGAAAAAATTGCCCCTCTGGACACTTTTATATCTCTCCCTCCTCACCTTAAACAGATGCCCTTTAGTTTTAGACTCCCCTGCCTTTGGGAAAAGATATTGACTATTGAGCTGATCTGCGTCCCTCATTATTTTATAGACCTCTATAAGATCATAGAAACCCTACAGTACAGAAAGAGGCCATTCGGCCCATTGAGTCTGCACCGACCACAATCCCACCCAGCCCTACCCCCATATCCCTACATATTTTACCCGCTAATCCCTCTAATCTACACACCCCAGGACACTAAGGGGCAATTTTAGCATGGCCAATCAACCTAACCCGCACATCTTTAGACTGTGGGAGGAAACCAGAGCACCCGGAGGAAACCCACGCAGACACGAGGAGAACGTGCAAACTCCACACAGACAGTGACCCAAGCCGGGAATCGAACCCAGGTCCCTGGAGCTGTGAAGCAGCAGTGCTAACCACTGTGCTACCGTGCCGCCCACTATCATCCCTACAAGATCATCCCTAAGCCTTCTATGCTCCAGAGAAAAAAGTCCCAGTCTATCCAGCCTCTCCTTATAACTCAAACCATCAAGTCCCGGTAGCATCCTAGTAAATCTTTTCTGCACTTTTTCTAGTTTAATAATATCCTTTCTATAATAGGGTGACCAGAACTATACACAGTATACTGTACACCGGTCTTCTGTACACAGAAGAAAAACAAATTTTGACACTGAGGAGATAGAAACAGAAAGTCTGGAAGCTCTGTGGGAAGAAGAAGGAAATGAACATTTTAGGCGGGATTTTCCGGCCACGCTCACTCCAAAACTGGAAAATCCCGCCCAAAGTCAATGGACCTTTGCTTGGTCTGCCTCCCGCCAGCTACGATTCCCATGGCGGGTGGGACGGGCAAAATCCCCCCTTTGTGTTTGTGACCTATCATCAGAACTGGATAATAATTAGAAATGTAACAGGTTTTCAATAAATCCAAGGGGACAGAGTGGGGAGAAAAACAAGAGAAATGTTTGTGATGGGGTGGAGGACAAGACAGAAGGTTTCATGGTGTGAGGTCAAAGAGCGTGGTAATGGGGCGGCAGGGTGGCACAGTGGTTAGCACTGCAGCCTCACAGCGCCAGGGACCCGGGTTCAATTCCAGCCTTGGGTCACTGTCTGCGTGGAGTTTGCACTTTCTCCCCATGTCTGGGTGGGTTTCCTCCGGGTGCTCCAGTTTCCTGCCACAGTCCAAAGATGTGCAGGTTAGGTTGATTGGCCATGCTAAATTGATTCTAGTGTCGGGGGATTAGTGGGGTAAATATGTGGGGTTACGGGAATAGGGCCTGGGTGGGATTGTTGTCAGTGCAGACTCGATGGGCCCAATTGCCTCCTTCTGCATTGTAGGGATTCTATGGGGTAAGGAAAGAAACAAAAGATATTTCTGGAGGGGGTGTGAATGGCAGGAGAGCAGCCAGCAAACACCAAGTAAAGAAATTAAAGGAACAAAGGAAAATAATGAATCCAGCAAAAAACACAAAACAAAATAGAGGCAGAATTTATGATCCAAAATTGTTGAACTGAGTGGCAGTGTCTTTAATACTAGGGATGCTCAAGTGGGCAGAATTTGATGAGCACAGATATCACCGATGGTGTGGGACTTAGAATAGCTTTAACTGTGGTCCAGCTTTGAGCACAAACATCCAAACTGGCATTCCTATGCAGTACTGAGGGAATACTGCACTGCCAGGGGGCACAGTATTGGGGGAATACGGCACTTCCAAAAGAGCGTATTGAGAGAGTGCTGCACTGCCAGAGGAGTAGTATTGAGGGAGTGCTGCACTGCCAGAGGAGCAGTATTGAGAGAGTGCTGCACTGCCAGAGGAGTAGTATTGAGAGAGTGCTGCACTGCCAGAGGAGTAGTATTGAGAGAGTGCTGCACTGCCAGAGGAGTAGTATTGAGAGAGTGCTGCACTGCCAGAGGAGTAGTATTGAGAGAGTGCTGCACTGCCAGAGGAGCAGTATTGAGGGAGTGCTGCACTGCCAGAGGAGCAGTATTGAGGGAGTGCTGCACTGCCAGAGGAGTAGTATTGAGAGAGTGCTGCACTGCCAGAGGAGTAGTATTGAGAGAGTGCTGCACTGCCAGAGGAGTAGTATTGAGGGAATGCTGCAATGTAGTGAGAGCCAGAAATGAGGGAGTACTGAAACCAAGAGAAAAATCTCAGCAGGTCTGGCAGCATCTGTAAGGAGAGAAAAGAGCTGACGTTTCAAGTCCAGGCGACCCTTTGTCAAAGACAAAGGACAAGGACAAACTCTTTCGGTTTCAGATTCCAGCATCTGCAGTAGTTTGCTTTTATGAGGGAATACTGCACAGCCAGAGGGGCAGTGTTGAGGGAGTACTGCACAGCCAGAGGAGCAGTACTGAGAAAATGCTGCTCTATAATGAGAGCCAGTAATGAGGGAGTGCTACACTGCCACAGGGGCACTATTGAGGGAGTGCTGCGCTGTCAAAGGGCAGTATTGAGGGAGTGCTACACTGCCACAGGGGCACTATTGAGGGAGTGCTGCGCTGTCAAAGGGCAGTATTGAAGGAGTACTACACTGCCAGAGGGTGAAGTCGGTAAAAATACCTCTGAGGCTGGTCTGAGTCAAAATAGAGTCAGCTTTATTCTCACAAGCTTGTGGGAGAACTTGACCCCTTGAAAGCGGAAGCCAAAGTTCTCTCTGAACACAAGAAGCGTGGACCTTTACACATCAGGGTTCCCAATACAAGTCATGAAGCAAAGTCCAGTTAACAGTCCTTGATCATAAATTATAGTTCCTTTAACAGCTTCTGATACACTCTGGTTTATGGTTAGAGACTATCTGGTATCATTGGGTCATAAAGCACAATTCTCCTGGTAGTCATAGTCAAGATGCAACCTCTGGTCCCCCGCTCTTCCCGCGGCTTTTCCTTTGAAGTGACTGTGTGCGATTGTAGCTGTCCCAGTGGGAGTCCTCCTTCAAACGGCCATTCTCGCACTCTATCATTTGCTTCCTTTGTTTAAATCATGTTTTGTTTAAAAATGGGAAACGTAAGACTTACAACCCTACATTAATATTTAACTGTTTGTTTTATCAGAATGATATAAACAAGCGAGGGAACCATGAACAAATGGCTTATACTACAACCAGGAGCAATATAAACAAAGGGGAGACTAGCCATAAGGAAGGGTTATATTTGTGATACATCCCAGGTACAAAGTTCAACCTTTTAGGTACAAAATACATTGAGTACAAAAAAAATTAACCCTTTCCCTTCTTCAGAGGGGCAGTGTTGAGGGAGTACTGCGCTGTCAGAGGGGCAGTGTTGAGGGAGTACTGCGCTGTCAGAGGGGCAGTGTTGAGGGAGTACTGCGCTGTCAGAGGGGCAATGTTGAGGGAGTACTGCACTGTCAAAGGGGCAGTGTTGAGGGAGTACTGCGCTGTCAGAGGGGCAGTGTTGAGGGAGTACTGCACTGTCAAAGGGGCAGTGTTGAAGGAGTACTGCACTGTCAGAGGGGCAGTGTTGAGGGAGTATTGCACTGTCAGAGGGACAGTGTTGAGGGAGTATTGCACTGTCAGAGGGGCAGTGTTGAGGGAGTACTGCACTGTCAGAGGGGCAGTGTTGAGGGAGTACTGCACTGTCAGAGGGGCAGTGTTGAGGGAGTACTGCATTGTTGGAGGTGCCATCTTACAAATAAATGCAACAGATCCTATAACATTATTCTGAAGAAGATTTGGGAGTAATCCTAGGTGTCCTGAGCAATATGTATCCCCCGGTTGACATCACTAAAAGTAATTCTGGTTATTATCACATTGCTGTTTGTGAGAGCTTGCGTCATCAGTGAGAATGGTGATTTAAAAACCTCTACCTACCCATAGTGCAAATTTAAAAAGTGCAAAGAACATCTTAAAACTATGTACAGCAGCTTGAATGTCGTTTATTCAGTCGTTTGTTGTACCTGGGATGTATCACAAACATAACCCTTCCTTATGGCTAGTCTCCCCTTTGTTTATATTGCTCCTGGGAGTAGTATAAGCCATTTGTTCATGGTTCCCTCGCTTGTTTATATCATTCTGATAAAACAAACAGTTAAATATTAATGTAGGGTTGTAAGTCTTACGTTTCCCATAGGCTGTGTATGATTTAAACAAAGGAAGCAAATTGGCTGCTGCATTTCCTGCATTACAACAGTGAGTATACTTCAGATGTACGCTAAGGCATCTTGTAGCTGTATAAAGCACAAGTGTTTTAAGAGGCCCTCAAGAGATAGTTTCAAATATGCTCACAGGTATAAGCTAGTAGGAATTTTAATTTGCACATGACAATCTATGGTATCATCACCAACACCTGAAGCAAAAAGAAATGATGATAGGAATGTTATAAATACCATTAACTATTGCTATGAAATAGTTTTTACATGTTTGACTTGGTCTATCTGTTCATTTTGCCTTATGTTTTATTAATACCTTCAGAAAGAATATTTGAATGTTCCAATTAGAATCATTATAGTTCTTCAGTTTTTGCATTACAAAATATCAGTGCCGGGGATATTCTGACATGCCGATTGCAACATAGAAATAAAACTTTCGTCTTTTTAAAATCGCTGGTTGACAAATATTCTTTTCAAATAATGACTTCCTGTGAAGGGATGAGACATGGGACTTCCAAAAATCATCAAGCATTAGCTTAATCCTGGCCTGGCCCGGATCCCGATCCAGATCCCTGGGTCCCAATCCCGGTCTGGGTCGCTGTCTGTGAAGAGTTTGTACCTCCATCCCGTGTCTGCATGGGTTTCCTCCGGGTGTCCAAAAATGTGCAGGTTAGGTGGATTGGCCATGCTAAGTTGTCCCTTCATGGCAGAGCGACCAGCTAGGGTAAATGCATGATGGGGTTATAGGGGTAGGGCCGGGGTGGGGGATTGTGTTCGGTGCAGACTTGATGGGCTGAATGACCTCTTTCTGCATTGTAGAACTCTATGATTCTAGTGAAGTTTGCAGTTGACACGCAAAATTTGTCCCAAAGCTGGTTGTTTCCAAGATCCGGGCGGAATTTTCCTTTTTTTCGAAGTGCGGTAGTGGGGGCTTCTGGTGAGTCTGGCTAGTCAGAAGTTAGTGAGCTCGCAACCAATTCTGCGCTTGGAGCCTCATTAATTATGCATGCGGCGCATCTCTCTGCCTCACTTTTTTTACTCAATTGTGGGACGTAAGTATTTATTGCCCTTCCCTAGTTGCCCGATGGCAGTTGAGACAATCATGTTGCTGTGGATCTGGAGTCACAAGTAGGCCAGACCAGGTAAGGATGGCAGATTTCCTTCCCTAAAGGACATTAGTGAACCAGATAGGATTTTCCGACAATGGTTTCATGCTCATCAGTAGATTCTTAATTCCAGATTTTTAAAATTGGATTCAAATTCCACCATCTGCCGTGGGTTTCCTCCGGGTGCTCCAGTTTCCTCCCATGCTCTGAAAGATCATGGAAATCATCATAGAAACCCTACAGTACAGAAAGAGGCCACTCAGCCTATCGAGTCTGCACCGACCACAATCTCACCCAGGCCCTACCCCCATATCCCTACATATTTTACCCACTAATCCCTCTAACCTACACATCTCAGGACACGAAGGGGCAATTTTAGCATGGCCAATCAACCTAACCCACACATCTTTGGACTGTGGGAGGAAACTGGAGCACCCAGAGGAAACCCACGCAGACACGAGGAGAATGTGCAAACTCCACACTGATGGTGACCTAAGCCGGGAATCGAACCCAGGTCCCTGGAGCTGTGAAGCAGCAGTGCTAACCACTGTGCTACCGTGCTGGTTAGGTGCATTGGCCATGGTAAATTCTCCCTCAGTGTACCCAAACAGGTGCCAGAGTGTGGCGACTAGGGGATTTTCACAGTAACTTTGTTGCAGTGTTAATGTAAGCCTACTTGTGACACTAATAAATAAACTTTAAACCTTAATTTGGCTATCTGATCTTTGTCATGAGTCGGTGACAAATGACTTATGTGGCACCTTACTGAAGGCCTTCTAAAAGCTCACACGTAACTATTTCAGTGTGTCATCTTGTATCTTGTCTCAGCTGTGGAGACAAAATTTAGCAGTGCTGCGGCAAAGTGACACAGTGGTTAGCACTGCTGCCTCACAGTGCCAGGGACCCAGGTTTGATTCCCGGCTTGGGTCACTGTCTGTGTGGAGTCTGCACATTCTCCCCATGTCTGCATGGGTTCCCTCCGGTTGCTCCAGTTTCCTCCCACAGTCTGAAAGACGTGCTGGTTAGGTGCATTGACCTGAACAGGCGCCAGAGTGTGGCGACGAGGGGAATTTCACAGTCACTTCATTGCGGTGTTAATGTAAGCCTTACTCATGACTAATAAATAAACTTTAAATAGAAACAGTCAGCTCCATGTGCTGTCAATGCCACTATCTTGAAAATGGTCGAGCTCTTTATTGCAGTAATTAATCTGAAGTAAGCAAAGAGAGTTACACGGTGGCACAATGGTAACTGTGCTCCCTCACAGCGCCAGGGACCCGGGTTCAATTCTCGGCTTGGGTCACTGTCTGTGCGGAGTTTGCACATTATCCCCACGTCTGCGTGGGTTTCCTCCGGGTGCTCCGGTTTCCTCCCACAGTCCAAAGATGTGCAGGCTAGCTGGATTGGCCATGCTAAATTGCCCCTTAGTGTCAGGGGAATTAGCTAGGATAAATTCGTGGGGTTATGGGGATAGGACTTGGGTGGGATTGTGGTCGGTGCAGACTCGATGGGCTGAATGGCCGCCTTCTGCACCGTAGATTTCTAAGATTCCAGGATTGGAATGGAGCTTTCAATGGTAGTAACCATGGTTGGTTTGGACTCAAATGCCTTGTGGCCCATTTGCCAACCCAAAATATCCAAACCAAGGCTGATTCACTACAATTGAGGACGACGGGCTGAAGATAATGTTTAGCAAAAGACAGTTTGAATGAACAAATCTTTAATAATGCTCCACAGTCATTAGAAATTGTCATATTTCACCATTCTTCAATTAAGAAAACCATCTGTTTGGAATTAAAAGTTGTCAATAGTTTTATCCCTCTTTCCATAGTTACAATATTTCAGACTGAGATGTTAATGTTATAAATGCTAAAGTGCAAAGGGACTTGGGAGTCCTAGTCCAGGATTCTCTAAAGGTAAACTTGCAGGTTGAGTCCGTAATTAAGAAAGCAAATGTAATGTTGTCATTTATCTCAAGAGGCTTGGAATACAAAAGCAGGGATGTACTTCTGAGGCTTTATAAAGCACTGGTTAGGCCCCATTTGGAGTACTGTGAGCAATTTTGGGCCCCACACCTCAGGAAGGACATACTGGCACTGGAGCGGGTCCAGCGGAGATTCACACGGATGATCCCAGGAATGGTAGGCCTGACATACGATGAACGTCTGAGGATCGTGGGATTATATTCATTGGAGTTTAGGAGGTTGAGGGGAGATCTGATAGAAACTTACAAGATAATGAACGGCTTAGATAGGATGGACGTAGGGAAGTTGTTTCCATTAACAGGGGAGACTAGGACGGGGGGGCACAGCCTTAGAATAAAAGGGAGTCACTTTAGAACAGAGATGAGGAGAAATTTCTTCAGCCAGAGAGTGGTGGGTCTGTGGAATTCATTGCCACAGAGGGCTGTGGAGGCCGAGACGTTGAGCGTCTTCAAGACAGAAATTGATAAATTCTTGATTTCTCGAGGAATTAAGGGCTATGGGGAGAGAGCGGGTAAATGGAGTTGAAATCAACCATGATTGAATGGTGGAGTGGACTCGATGGGCCGAATGGCCTTACTTCCGCTCCTATGTCTTATGGTCTTATGGTCTTATAAACAGTTGTGCCATCTAGCTTTCCAAGTAGGTCTGTATTCAAATTTAAATGAGACATATGCACATGTTCCCAGTGCCTAAGGTGATTGTAGCGTGTATTGGCACAGTGGTTAGCACCGCTGCCTCACAGCACCAGGAACCCGGATTCAATTTCCGGTTTGGGTGACTGTCTGTGCAGAGTTTGCACGTTCTCCCCGTGTCTGCGTGGGCTTCCTCCGGGTGCCTCAGTTTCATCCCACAGTCCGAAAGATGTGCTGGTTAGGGTGCATTGGCCGTGCTGAATTCTCTCTCATTCTTTGCTAACCACTCTCTCAAAATGTCCGGGCTCCTTCAAAGATCTACATAGGTGAACGCCCGAGTTCCCTGTGTTCCCGCATATTCTTTACAACTGCAGCATTAAATCTATCTTGCTTCTCGCAAACCCTTTTGCCATAAACATTGATTATTATGTGAAAATCTAAATGATCTCTTGTTCAAGATGGCGTCTGTTTTGGGGTGAATTGAGATGGCCAGTACTGTCATTAACAAAAGACAATGTCAGACTCATGAGGCAGATATTTCCGTAAAAATACGTAACATTTATTGAAAATGAAAACACAACAAGCATCTGCTCGGAGATCACCAAAAGAGCTAAGCAGCTCTGGAATGGAGCAGCAGAACCTCTCCGATTAATCTACCGTGTATAATCAAAAACAGATCAATTATAGATTTTCTTCTTGATCATTCCTGGCTTAGATTAGTTTAAAATCAATTACATTTTGCAAACATACATCAATAATAATTCCTGACAAATCACTCAGCCAATCGCATTTTACCATCCGGCATAATGGTATCTCATTCGTCCATTTAACCCCGATGCCTGACTCCCATCTTGGCTGGACTCACTTCCCTATTGCTATGGAACTATGGCCGCTCACCACAGAGGTCAAAGTAAGCATTCCCACTAGCTCATTGCTAATACTGGATAGACACATGATCCTGCGTCCACGTACGTATCTATTCTATGTCTAGACGATGAATGTCCCTATGCATAAAGTTGCAAAGTGTGTTCCCTCTCCAGAAACTTTCTGATATGAATTCTGCTCACTACTGGGGTTCCCAGGCCTTTGGCTCTGAACTCTTCACTTTTACCATCATACCTTGCAGTAACTTGCTTTTGGCTGAAATGAACAACGATTCATTCAATACTTAAAATACATTTAAAATGTCAGCATATATGTCGTAAAATCATAATTATTTATTTAATTGTCTTATTGTATCCACATATGTGTAAACTACTTGTTTCATTAGCTTATCATCTTTGTTTCAAGAATCATTTCAAGAATAATCTCTTCCTCAATGTCAACAAAACAAAGGAGATTGGCATCGACTTCAGGAAGCATAAAGGAGAACATGCCCCTGTCAACATCAACGGGAATGAAGTAGAAAAGGTCGAGAGCTTCAAGTTTTTAGGTGTCCAGATCACCAACAACCTGTCCTGGTCCCCCCATGCCAACACTATAGTTAAGGAAGCCCACTAACACATCTACTTTCTCAGAAGACTAAGGAAATTTGGCATGTCCGCTATGACTCTCACCAACTTTCACAGATACACCATAGAAAGCAGACTTCCTGGTTGTGCCACAGCTTGGTATGGTTCCTGTTCTGCCCAAGATCGCAAGAAACTACAAAAGGTCGTGAATGTAGCCCAATCCATCATGCAAACCAGCCTCCAATCCACTGACTCTGTCTACGCTTCCCGCTGCCTCAGCAAAGCAGCCAGCATAATTAAAGACCCTATGCACCCCGGACATTCTCTCTTCTACTTTCTTCTGTCGGGAAAAAGATACAAAAGTTTGAGGTCACGTACCAACTGACTCAAGAACAGCTTGTTCCCTAAAGAACATTGAAGAACCAGGTGGGTTTTTCCGACAATCGACAATGGTTTCATGGTCATCAGTAGATTCTTAATTCCAGATATTTTTTATTGACTTCAAATTCCACCCTCGGGAACCTACCAATGGACCTACCTTGCACTAAGTTGATCTTTCTCTACACCCTAGCTATGACTGTAACACTACATTCTGCACTCTCACGTTTCCTTCTCTATGAATGGTATGCTTTGTCTGTATAGCGCACAAGAAACAATACTTTTCATTGTATGTTAATAGATGTGACAATAATAAATTAAATCAAATCATTTAACTCTTTGCTGGTAGTGCTATCAGTGCCTTATGTACTCTGTCTAAAACCTTACTCGCTGGTTAATAATTCCCCCCCTTGAGCTTGAGTGGCTCAAAATGTAACCTTCATTTAAATTGGAATCATAGAAGGAGCAAAATTACTTTTCCAGCTAAAATAAAAATTGAACGTTAAGCAACAGTAGGTTAAGAGCTTTACAATAAAATGAGTAGAAATTTGAATCTCTTCCATCTGGATTACATCAAGCATTCAGAGCTGAAAATGACTCAGAATCATTTATTCACCAGCTGCTCCACCTGGCCTTTTATACCAGTGTGTATTTAATTGCTTTTTCGATAACCGCAGGAATGGCTTTGCACTGTGTATGGCTTCAGATTAGGCATCTGTCACTTGGTTGAATTGTCATGGCTTGATATTGATAAAATTGGTTGGGATACTTTACATACACTGTTTGACTGTCAGCTATGCTGCACCACAAAGAGCCCCAGGATGCTCTGGGGCATTGGCCCAAAGTTAAATAGGAACCCTACAGTGCAGAAGGAGGCCATTCAGCCCATCGAGTCTGCACCTACAACAATCCAACAATCCTATCCCCCTTAGTTACCCTGCTAATCCCTCTAACATCCCAGGACACTAAGGGTCAATTTAACATGTCCAATCAATCTAACTGGCACATCTTTGGACTGTGGGAGGAAACTGGAGCACCCGGTGGAAACCCACGCAGACATGGGGAGAATGTGCAAACTCCACACAGACAGTGACCCAAGTCGGGAATTGAACCCAGGTCCCATGGAACTGTGAGAAAGCTAACCACTGTGCCACCATGCCACCCAGTGTTGAAACAAAGATAATAAGCTAATGAAACAAATAGTTTACACATATGTGGATGCATAGAACATAAAACAGTACAGCACAGAACAGGCCCTTCGGCCCACGATGTTGTGCCAAGCTTTATCTGAAACCAAGATCAAGCTATCCCACTCCCTATCATCCTGGTGTGCTCCATGTGCCTATCCAATAACCGCTTTAATGTTCCTAAAGTGTCTGACTCCACTATCACTGCAGGCAGTCCATTCCACACCCCAACCACTCTCTGCATAAAGAACCTACCTCTGATATCCTTCCTATATCTCCCACCACGAACCCTATAGTTATGCCCCCTTGTAATAGCTCCATCCACCCGAGGAAATAGTCTTTCAACGTTCACTCTATCTATCCCCTTCATCATTTTATAAATGTCTATTAAGTCTCCCCTCAGCCTCCTCCGCTCCAGAGAGAACAGCCCTAGCTCCCTCAACCTTTCCTCATAAGACCTACCCTCCAAACCAGGCAGCATCCTGGTAAATCTCCTCTGCACTCTTTCCAGCGCTTCCACATCCTTCTTATAGTGAGGTGACCAGAACTGCACACAATATTCCAAATGTGGTCTCACCAAGGTCCTGTACAGTTGCAGCATAACCCCACGGCTCTTAAACTCCAACCCCCTGTTAATAAAAGCTAACACACTACAGGCCTTCTTCACAGCTCTATCCACTTGAGTGGCAACCTTTAGAGATCTGTGGATATGGACCCCAAGATCTCTCTGTTCCTCCACAGTCTTCAGAACCCCACCTTTAACCCTGTAATCCACATTTAAATTAGTCCTACCAAAGTGAATCACCTCACATTTATCAGGGTTAAACTCCATTTGCCATTTTTCAGCCCAGCTTTGCATCCTATCTATGTCTCTTTGCAGCCTACAACAGCCCTCCACCTCATCCACTACTCCACCAATCTTGGTGTCATCAGCAAATTTACTGATCCACCATTCAGCCCCCTCCTCTAAGTCATTAATAAAAATCACAAAGAGCAGAGGACCAAGCACTGATCCCTGTGGCACTCCGCTAGCAACCTGCCTCCAATCCAAAAATTTTCCATCCACCACCACCGTCTGTCTTTGATCAGACAGCCAGTTACCTATCTAATCGGCCAACTTTCCCTCTATCCCACACCTCCTCACTTTCATCATAAGCCGACCATGGGGGACCTTATCAAACGTCTTACTAAAATCCATGTATATGACATCAACTGCCCTACCTTCATCAACACACTTTGTTACCTCCTCAAAAAATTCAATCAAATTTGTGAGGCACGACTTGCCCTTCACGAATCCGTGCTGACTAGCCCGGATTAATCCACATCTTTCTAAATGGTCGTAAATCCCATCCCTAAACACCTTTTCCATCAATTTACCAACCACCGAAGTAAGACTAACCGGTCTATAATTACCAGGGTCATTTCTATTCCCTTTCTTAAACAGAGGAACAACATTCGCCGCTCTCCAGTCCTCTGGCACCATCCCCGTGGACAGTGAGGACCCAAAGATCAAAGCCAAAGGCTCTGCAATCTCATCCCTTGCCTCCCATAGAATCCTAGGATATATTTCATCAGGCCCAGGGGACTTATCGACCTTCAGTTTATTCAAAACCGCCAGGACATCCTCCCTCCGAACACCTATTTCCTCCAGCCTATTAGCCTGTAACACCTTCTCTTCCTCCAAAACATGACCCCTCTCCTTGGTGAACACTGAAGAAAAGTATTCACTCATCACCTCGCCTATCTCTACTGACTCCATACATAAGTTCCCACTACTGTCCTTGACCAGCCCTAACCTCACCCTGGTCATTCTTTTATTCCTCACATAAAAGTAAAAAGCCTTGGGGTTTTCCTTGATCCGACCCGCCAAGGACTTCTCATGTCCCCTCCTAGCTCTCCTAAGCCCCTTTTTCAGCTCATTCCTTGCTAACTTGTAAACCTCAATCGAGCCATCTGAACCTTGTTTCCTCATCCCTACATAAGCTTCCCTCTTCCTTTTCACAAGACATTCCACCTCTTTCGTGAACCATGGTTCCCTCACTCGGCCATTTCCTCCCTGCCTGACAGGGACATACCTATCAAGGACACCCAGTATTTGTTCCTTGAAAAAGTTCCACTTTTCATTAGTGCCTTTCCCTGACAGTTTCTGTTCCCAACTTATGCCCCCTAATTCTTGCCTAATCGCATCATAATTACCTCTCCCCCAATTGTAAACCTTGCCCTGCCGTATGGCCCTATCCCTCTCCATTGCAATAACAAAAGACACCGAATTGTGGTCACTATCTCCAAAGTGCTCTCCCACAACCAAATCTAACACTTGGCCCGGTTCATTTCCCAGTACCAAATCCAATGTGGCCTCACCTCTTGTCGGCCTATCCACATATTGTGTCAGGAAAACCTCATGCACACACTGCACAAAAACTGCCCCATCCGAACTATTCGACCTACAAAGGTTCCAATCAATATTTGGAAAGTTAAAGTCCCCCATGACAACTACCCTGTGACCCCCACACATATCCATAATCATGCAATAAGAGAATTAAATAAGTAATTATGATTTTAAAACATATATGCTGATATTTTAAATGTATTTTAAGTATTGAATGCATCATTGTTCATTTCAGCCGAAAGCAAGTTACTGCAAGGTATGATGGTAAAGGCAAAGAGTTCAGAGCCAAAGGTCTGAGAACCTCAATAGTAAGCAGAATTCATATCAAAAAGTTTCTGGAGAGGGAACACACTTCGTTACTTTATGAATAGGAACATACATTGTCTAGACATAGAATAGATACGTACCTGGATGCGGCATCACATCCATCCAGTTTGGCAATGAGCCGGTGGGAATGTTCACTTTGACCTCTATGACGAGTGTCTGAGGCAACAGGGAAGTGAGTCATTTTCTTAACAAAAACTGAGTTGGATGAGTTACTCTTCATATTTCTCGAGATATATCATAGCTTCTTTCCAGGATAGATGATCATTAATGAGGAATGGCACCTGGCAACGAGATAATCCAATTGATCCAAGGGGTGTGGACACCTCCTTAGACCATGGAAACACAGTGCTGGTCATTCATGAAGTGAATGAAATGTAAGGTTAGAAATGACACATTTTATCAGTAAATTAATGCTCATGATGAGATTGAACATCTGTACGTCTTAATTGGCTGAAAAGCCCTGTAACTTGGGACCTTTAAGAATCTAATGTTGTCCTTGGAGCGTAATCTTACTGGCCATTCACGCCACGCTCCCGCTGCAGCGAAACTGGAGAATTTGGCGCCCAGCCAAATCTCCGTTCATTGCAGTGGGATGAGGAAATCCCTCTGCGTGAACGGCCATAGCGCTCTGACCCTTGTTTTTGTATGTGTCACTCTCCCTTGATGTATCACTCTTTTCATTCTACCTTTCCATGGCTAATGTATCATTATTGTTTAAGCACAGTTTAGGGTGAGCAGATTTTCAAAGGTCAAACCCAGGACAGTGTGAAGCCTTGGGAAGGTGGGGCTCCGTGATGATTGACATGCTGGATGACCAATGGCAGGAGTCTGGGGAGGGGCAGTCAAAGGTAGAGGGTCAGGTGGTGACATCTCCTTGAATGTGCCCAGCCAGACTTGGCAACCTGATGAAGACACCGAATTATTGAGCCCAGCAGTTATGAACCACAGATTATTGTTTGAATGACATTTCTGTCTCATTTTCTTAACAAAAACTGAACCAAGACTTGTCATAAGATCCCAGAAAAATGGCGGCACAGCGGTTAGCATTGCTGCCTCACAGAGCCAGGGACACGGGCTTGATTCCCACCTTGGGTGACTGTCTTTGTGGAGTTTGCATGTTCTCCCCGTGTCTGCGTGGGTTTCCTCCGGGTGCTCCGGTTTTCTCCCACAGTCTGAAAGATGTGCTGGTTAGGTGGATTGGCCATGCTAAATTGCCCCTTAGTGTCCCAAGATGTGTAGGTCAGGGGGATTAGTGGAGTAAATGCATGGGTTACGGGGTTAGGGCCTGGTTAAGATGCCCTGTCGCTGAGTCTGTGCAGGCTGGATGTGCCGATTGGCCTCCTTCCGTACTGTAGAGATTCCATGATTCTATCTTTTATTCCATTCCAACTTGACTGTGCAATGCACAGTATGAAAAGATGAATCTGCATTTAATTTTCCTTCACACACAAGGTTCCAACAATGGATGTTTTTGACCGGAAGCAGACAGACTACAGGAATGGGAGATTTCTTGTACCCAGAACCTTGAGCAGGAAAGCGTGCAATACTTCAATGAGAAGACTGTTTGAACATGCTACAGTTCAGGCGAACCTGCCTACCATCTTCCTCAGAGCTGGTTGGTGGTTCACTGATGGGCACCATCTGATGATCTCTTTAAGTGCGGCGTACAGTTAGTGGACACCATCGTCAATCATCTGTTGTCAGCTGGAGGTTGGTTCGCTCCCACCTCGCAAGTGTTGATGGAGTTAATTTATCGGCGGCCATGGGCGTGCCCTATAGCCTCTGATATACTCATCCCAGTAACACTAAATAAATTCACTCTGACCTCCTGAATTCCCCATGCTGGCCCCCTTATCTCCCATTCCACTGGCCCTGGATTTAACCCCCCCCCCCCTCAACCAGGGGGGCTTCCTGCTCTCCTCCAACACCCCCCCCCCCACAGACCCCCTGTTCCCCCCGCACAGAGCCCCTGCTCCCCCCACTCACTGACATTCTGCTCCCCCACTGACCCCCTGCTCTCCCCCACTGACCCCCTGCTCTCCCCCACTGACCCCCTGCTCCCCCCTCCACTGGCCCCCTGCTCCTCCACTGACCCCCTGCTCTCCCCCACTGACCCCCTGCTCCCCCCATTGACTCCCTGCTCCCCCCCCTCAACTGGCCCCCTGCTCCCGACATTGGCCCCCTGCTCCCCCCCACTGATCCCCTGCTCTGCCTCCCACTGACCCCCTGCTCCCCCCCACTGGCCCACTGCTCTCCCCCAGTGGCCCCCTTCTCCCTGCCCCACAGACCCCCTGCTCCTTCCCTCACCGGCTCCCTGCTCCCCCTGACCCCCTGTTCCCTCCACTGACCCCCTCTCCCCCCCCCACTGACACCCTGCTCCCCCCCCGACTCCCTGCTTCCCCCAACTGGCCCCCTGCTCCCCCCCACTGACCCCCTGCTCTCCCTGACCCCCTGCTTCCCCTGAACCCCTGCTCTGCCCCCCACTGACCCCCTGCTTCCAACCCCCCACTGACCCCCCCGCTCCCCCACTGACCCCCTGCTCTCCCTCCCCCCCCTCCCCTCCCCCACTCACTGACCACCTACATGACCCCCCTCCCCCACCCCGGCACAGCTGCTGAACAGTCAGTGAGTGGGCAGTGTTCTGATTGGTAGGGTGAGCTGAGGGGGGGTCGTACTTTGCCAGCAGGAAGTGGAGGATAAGCTGGAGTGAAGAGGAGAGGAGGTGGAAAGGGAAGCTGATGATCTGTGAAGAGCTGATGTGCTCACGGAAATCCCTGATGCAGTCCATGGGGCGCTGCCCCTTCATCCTAATCATGAGTGGCTGGGAATGCTGGCAAAATATCAGTGGGAAAACTATGAGACGAGCAGCGAGAAACCACAGAATAAAACTGCCAGCAACATACAACAGAATGAGCTTGCCTCACTCACTCACTCATTCATTCACTCATTAATTCCTTACTTCACTCACTCACTCACTCACTCACACACTCACTTG
This sequence comes from Mustelus asterias, assembly GCF_964213995.1. NCBI lineage: Eukaryota > Metazoa > Chordata > Chondrichthyes > Carcharhiniformes > Triakidae > Mustelus > Mustelus asterias. Next base: position 32,571,492 of record NC_135827.1, read on the forward strand.
TTCACTCACTCACACATTCACTCACTCACTCACGCACTCACCCACTCACGCACTCACCCACTCACGCACTCACACACTCACTCACGCACTCATTCATTCATTATTGCACTAATTCATTCCCCAAAAGTAGGTCCTTTGACTCAATGTCTGCTGATGTTTTGGACTGAGTTAACCTTGGTGAAAACATTGCGTAAGTCAAACAATAACCTAAATGTATCAAAGCCAGGAAAATAGATGGCTTCATTCTCTGATGGTCCTCTGGACGAGTGTAGTATTTATTGTGCTGATAGAAACGTTATTGTGGAAGGGCCAAGTTAAATTATTGATCTGCACTGAGCAAAGAGTCCAGTTCACTGGCTTTAGGGAAGGCACAAAAGCAGATCAGTCTCTCTATCAGAGCTAGAGAGTACAGTTCTTTGTGATGTTCTTCATAGTCAAACAATCAACCCTCAATATTCAAGTCTAAAGAGTGATGTTAGTCACATTGATAGGGAAAGCTTTGCACCATATGTAGTGAATGATTATCTTGATACTGTTTGTGGGAACAAGACTCATCGCATGGAGAGGCTGATGATAAATGATATTGGAGGGTAGAAATGTACAACTAGCTTTGGAAAGTGACAGCACAGTGGTTAGCACGGCTGCCTCACAGCACCAGGGACCCGGGTTCAATTCCGGCCTCGGATCACTGTCTGTACGGAGTTTGCACATTCTCCCTGTGTCTGCGTGGGTTTCCTCCGGGTGCTCTGGTTTCCTCCCACAGTCCAAAGATATGCAGGTTAGATGGATTGGCACTGCTAAATTCTCCCTTAGTGTCCAAAGATGTGTGAGTTAGGTGGATTGGCCATGCTAAATTCTGTTTAATGTCCAAAGATGCACAGGTTAAGTGAATTGGCCATGCTAAATTTTGTTTAGTGTCCAAAGATGCTTGGGTTAGGTGGATTGGCCGTGCTAAATTCTGTTTATTGTCCAAAGATGCATGGGTTAGGTCATTTTAAATTTCCCCTGAGTGTACAAAGATTTGTAGGTGAGGTGGATTAGCTATGGTAAATGCGTGGCGTTACGGGGATGGTGTGTGGTGGGGGGGTGGGAGATGCACTTTCGGAGGGTTGGTGCAGATGGGCCGAATGGCTTCCTCCAGCACTGTTGGGATTCTATGGATTCTATAATGAGAACTTTTGGAGTGAAGGTAACCCAATATCTTACCTACGGTTAAGAGTTTGTCCTTAAGTGAGGGAACTTGCTTTCAGAAAGTGGGTTCTTAAATCGGCACCATGAGATGGTGATTAAATCTCTTTATTCTTTATCAAGATTAAAACTGACTTTGGCACAAATGAAAAGCAGAGCCAAAGCCACTGTTTCTTTTGTGTTTGTGGGAAGAGTTTATTGAAAAATGCTGCTCCCTTGGCAGGATACTGTTGAGAATGTTGTGGCTCGGCTTGTTGAGTCAGCCTGTTTGGCAGGGGTTAGTAAATGTACAAAGGCTTCATAAAATCTATGTCTGAATGGATATTTCTGAGAATTTCATTAAACTAAGAAACATGCCTCCTCTATTGTTAGGTCTGGCAGCATCGTGATTATGTTACTGGACTAGTAACCCGGAAGTCTGGACTGATAATTCATCCAGACAAGTTCAAATCCCAGGAAATTGGCGAACTTGATTTCAACTCATTTATGGGAGTCGCTGTTCTGGGTCCCCATTTATTGCACATCCCTAATTGCTGGGCCATTTCAGAGTCAGCCACGTGGCTAGAGATCTGGAGTCACATGTAGACCAGACCGGGTAAGAGTGACAGATTTCCTTCCCTAAAGGACATTAGTGAACCAGATGGGTTCTTACAACAATCGACAATGGTTTCATGGTCATCATTAGACTTTTTGATTCCAGATTTTTACTGAATTCAAGTTCAACCATCTGCCGTGGTGGGATTTGTACCCAGGTCTCTGGATTACTAGTCCAGTGACAACACCATTACGCTACTGCCTTCCCACACTTAAATTAAGTAAATCTGGAATAAAAAACTAGTATCAATAAAGGTGGCCATGTTAATGATAAATTGTAACATTTGGTTTGTCCATTTTAAGGGAGGAAATCTGCCACCCTTACTTGGTCTGACCTCTATGTGAAAGCCCTCTAAATAGTAAGAGCTATCCAGTCTGGTTTCAAGACTCCTATACAAACTACAATTTGCAAGGACAGAAAGCAGTTCAGAAAGAAGACTCTCCACCACAATCTCAATGGTAATTACAAATAGTCAATAAATGTTGGCCTTGCCAGTGGCACTAGCATCCTAAGAATGAATTTAAAGAAATATATGATAGCTTTGTAACTAACAGAAAGTAATTGAAAATGCAGAAAGCATTATTTGGTATGTAAAAGATTAAGGTGTTGGGTGGGACCCTTCATCTCCTTCTATTTGGAAATTGGTTCAGTGGTAGAAATCTCAACCGAAAGTTGGAGGTTCAAACCAATCAGAACTAGGGCATATCGTTCAGGCTGAAACTTCAATGCAGTATGCACTGGGCCTGATTTTTACTGGGAATCAGTTCTGAAGATTTGCGATATTTTAATTTCCATGCCTGAATTAAATAACACCAGCTCCCTCCCTGCTACCGGATTTTAAGCCCAGAGGCAGGCCATTCAGCCCATCAGGTCCATGCTCCTGTTTTATGTTCCACACAAGCCTCCTCCCACCCCTCTTCATCTAATCCCACCAACATAGCCTGTTATTTTATTATCCCTAATGTGCTTTACTAGCTTTCCCTTGTCTCAGCTATTCATTGCGGTATTTAGTCACTTCCACATTCTCACCACTTTCTGCCTGAAGATCTTTCTCCTGAATTGAATTTATTTGTGACTGATTAGTGGCCAGCATGGGAATTTAGATGCCAGAAAGACCATGAGACACTAAAACCACGTCATGTGTGACTCATTCATTCTCTATCTCTACGGGCGGAATTTTACCAGCACGTCGGCCCAAGTTTCATACGTTCCCACCCGAGGCCGACGGAGAATGCTGTTCTCCGAGCCTCGCCCGCCCCCGGAATCGGGGCGGCGTGCCAGTAAAATTCCGACCTACGTGTCTCTCAGACCCCTGGACGGAATTCTCCAACCTCTCCTGCGGGCGAGATTAGCCAGTCCCGCTGCTGTGAACATGCTTGGTTTCACTGGTCAGAACATTGAATACAGGAGTTGGGACGTCTTGTTGAAGTTTTACAAGACATTGGTGAGGCCACACTTGGAATACTGTGTACAATTCTGGTCACTCTATTATAGAAAGGATATTATTAAATAGAAAGAGTGCAGAAAAGATTTACTAGGATGCTACTGGGACTTGATGATTTGGGTTATAAGGAGAGGCTGGATAGACTGGGACTTTTTCTCTGGAGTGTAGGAGACTGAGGGGCGATCTTATAGAGGTCAATAAAATAATGAGGGGCATAGATCAGCTAGATAGTCAACATCTTTTCCCTCTAAAACTAGAGGGCATAGGTTTAAGGTGAGAGGGGAGAGATACAAAATGGTCCAGAGGGGCAATTTTTTCACACAGAGGACGGTGAGTGTCTGGAACAAGCTGCCAGAGGTAGTAGCAGGGGCGGGTACAATTTTGTCTTTTAAAAAGCGTTTAGACGGTTACATGGGTAAGATGGGTATAGAGGGATATGGGCCAAATGCAGGCAATTGGGACTAACTTAGGGGTTTAAAAAAAAAGGACGGCATGGACAAGTTGGGCTGAAGGGCCTGTTTCCATGCTGCAAACCTTTATGACTCTATGACTCTAACAGAGATTTGGCTGAGTACAAGTTCTCCATTCTCGCTGACAGTGGTTGTGGGTGTGCGAGACTGGAGAATTACAGCCCCTGTCTGCACTAATGAATATAACAAATCTCGTTGCCTAGCAACTTCCACTCAGAATGGATACATGTTTAGCTCGTCTAATTTTACATGAGTTGTTCTGGATCTAACTTGCAAATCTGAATGAACAACAGAAAATGCCGCAGCTGCACACTAGATCCATCAACACTTGAAGAAAGATCGTGTCCCTCGAACCTTCAGAGAAAAGGTCTTCATCAAAAATGTGGATATATTGGCCGGAATTCTCCAACCTCACCCGTGACTGGTGTTCTCCAGTCCCGCTGCTGTGAATGGAGATTTCACTGGGCGCCAAGTTCTCCATGCTTGTAGCGGGGTGTGCGAGACTGGAGAATTCCAGCCATTTGCTCTCTTTTAAGATGTTGGTGGGACCTGCTGTTCATCTCGTGTAGTATAAGGGTCTGGCACACACAGGGTTAATGCTAAACTGAGTACGGTTCTGCCCACACGGAGATGTAAGAAGGCTCAGGACCCAGAGCCATTCTAAAGATATGTAAGCACCTCAGATGTAGTCAGCTCCATTCCTGTACCCATCAGCAACAAATATGTACATAGTAATGAGTTATTAAAAAAGACTTCTTGTTAATCCATAGAATCCCAACAGTGCAGGAGGAGGCCATTCAGCCCATCGAGTCTGCACCGACCCTCTGAAAGGGCACTCTACCTAGGCCCACTCCTCTGCCCTATTGCCATGACCCCGCGCGTTGATCATTGCCAATCCCCCGAACTTGTTAAATCTTTGGACACTAAGAGGCAATTTAGCATGGTCAATCAACCTAACCGGCACATCTTTGGACTGTGGGAGGATACCCGGAGCACCCGGAGGAAACCCACGCAGACACGGGCAGAACGTGCAAACTCCCACACAGACAGTAACCCAAGGCCGGAATGGAACCCGGGTCCCTGGTGCTGTGAGGCAGCAGTGCTAACCAACTGTGCCACCGTGCCACCTTGAGTAATACATTCATGGTTACAAAGCCTAATTCATGGTGTCTGAAGCATGGTTTTTCATCTCACGTATTGGTCTATTTTTTATTAACAAAGATTGTTATCGATAGATTTTCACAGGATTGTTATTTTACTTGCAAATTTTCACAATTCTGCTAAAGAATATGGATATATAAAGACACAGACTCAATTTACATGAATAATAGTTGGAATAATGGTTTCCAACCATTATTCATGTAAATTGAGTCTGTGTCTTTATATGCCCTGTTTGTAAACAGAATTCCCACTCACCTGAAGAAGGGGCTTGGAGCTCCGAAAGCTTGTGTGGCTTTTGCTACCAGATAAACCTGTTGGACTTTAACCTGGCGTTGTTAAACTTCTTACAAAGAATATGGACACAGAATAACAGGAAAATTGTATGGGCCTGTCGCTAATGTTGAACACAGTAAGAAGTCTCACAACACCAGGTTAAAGTCCAACAGGTTTATTTGGTAGCAAGCGCCTGTTGGACTTTAATCTGGTGTTGTGAGACTTCTTACTGTGTTTACTCCAGTCCAACGCCGGCATCTCCACATCATGACTAATGTTGAAACCACTGTTTATATTCTTACCGGCAGCTGGCTAATTAGCAGCCTCCTCACATGACGGACAGATGTCAAGGTATTGGGAATGTGATATTTCTGATTGAATTATATTTTTAGCTGGTAGGGTTGTAAGCGAATATTTCCCGCAGTTTTTTAATGGAGCTTCTCTTTCTCCGCAAACATTCGTAAGAGAGATATCTATTCTTACAGACGCTGCCCTAGAAATTGGATGCTTTATTTCTACACACTAAATGACCTCCTAATCCTCCAGGCAGGAAGTGTAAGCTTGTTACAAGCCAGAGATGCATCACTTGCCATATTGGCGTTAGGCACACCTGTCAGAATTTTTGGTTATTTGAATGAGAATTCCTTGTGGGGTTTGCTTGTGAATTCTGTCCACTCCAGCATATGGATCGCCATGTCTACCAACACATAGCTTTGATTTGATTTATTAGTGTCACATGTATTGGGATACAGTATTGTTTCCTGCGCGCTATTCAGAGAAAGCATAGCATACTTAGAGTACATAGAATCATTGAATCCTACAGTGCAGAAAGAGACCATTCAGCCCAATGAGTCTGCACCAACCACAATCCCACCCAGGCCCTATCTCCATAACCCCCATGCATTTACCCTAGCTAGACCCCCTGATGCTAAGGGACAATTTAGCATGGCCAATCCAACTAACCTGCACATTTTTGGACTGTGGGAGGAAACCGGAGCACCTAGAGCAAACCCACGCAGGCATGGGGAGAACGTGCAAACTCCACACAGACAGTGACCCAAGCCAGGAATCGATCCCGGGGTCCTTGGCGCTGTGAGGCAGCAGTGCTAACCACTGTGCCACCGTGCCGGAGAAGGGAAGGAGAGGCTGCAGAATATAGTGCTATGGTCATAGTGAAAGTGCAGAAAAAGATCAGCTTAATCTATGATAGGTACGGTTGGTACGTGATATGGCTAGCAGGAGAGGGAGGACACATAACCAATGCAATTTCAAGGCATCAAGCAGAACTTCTGAGTTACTTGCCAGTTTCAAGCTATTGGGTAACTTCTCAACACATCTGGCTGTTACGATTGGCCATGCTAAATTGTCCCTTAGTGTCAGGGGGATTAGCATACGTGGGGTTATGGGGATAGGGCCTGGGTGGGATTGTTGTTGGTGGAGGCTCAATAGGCCAAATGGCCTCCTTCTGCATTATTGGGATTTTATGACTCTATGATATCACTCTCAGCTCTGACAAAGGGTCATCCAGACTCAAGATGTTGGCTCGATTCTCTCTCGGCAGATGCTGTCAGAACTGCTGAGATTTTCCAACATTTTCTGTTTCTGTTTCATACTTGCAAAGTTCACTTTATTTAACGGGAGTTAAGGTTTTGCTGGTGCGGCACTGAAGAGATAAGTAATTATTCAATGATGGCTGCATCATTTGGGCTCTTTCAGAGAGTCTGTGCAGACACAGTGGGCCGAATGGCCTCCTTCTGCACTATAGGGATTCTATGGTTCTATCGTGGATAGCTTGACCGCAATCATAGTTTGTCTCTTTGGGGATGGAGCTTGAGAGAGGGCAGCATGGAAAGGAGTGGGAAGAGCTACCACGATAGGGAAGAGGAATGGGACAATAAGAAGGTGGACATAAAAGAATTCATGGCACTATTTTGAAGAAGAACAGGGAATTATTCCAAGTATCCAGGAAAGTATTTATCCCTCAATCGATCTCAATCAACCAGATGACCTGGCTGTTCTCGCATTGCCGTTTGTGGGCAGTTTGCTATCTGCAAATTGGTAGCTGTGTTTTTCAAAAAGAAATTATTCAGCCATGAAATGTGGGCATTGCTAGCGAAGCCAGCTCAGCTCAAACTGCCCTCGAGAAGGTGGTGGCGAGTGGCCATCTTGAATCGCAGCAGTCCTTGTGGGCAGGTACACCCACAGTGCTGTTAGGGAATTCCAGGATTTTTCACACATGGTCTTTCCTACATTACAACAATGGCTGCCACTGAAGCAATTTTGAGTTGCAATGAAGTGCTTTCGGAAGTCCTGAGGTTGTGAAAGGCGTTTTATAAATGCAAGTCTTTCATAGAATCCCTACAGTGCAGAAGGAGGCAATTTGGCCCATCGAGTCTGCCCAGGCCCTAACTCCATGCATTCACCCTGCCAGACCCCTGACGCTGAGGGGCAATTTACCATGGCCAATCACCAAACCTGCATATCTTGGGACTGTGGGAGGAAACCCATGCGGACACGGGGAGAATGTGCAACAGACAGTGACCCAAGTCTGGAATTGAACCCGGGTCCCCGGCACTGTGAGGCGGCAGTGCTAACCACTTTGCCACTGTGCCACCCTTTCAAATAATTTATCAATGCAGAAAGAAGACATTCTCCCACTGACCTGTTGCTAGAGCTTCGCTCAATTCCACCCCCCTTGCCCCATATGTTTTATTCTTTTCCTTTCAAAAATAAAGTAGGTTATTTAAGATACAGGAAAAGCAGGTTATTCACGGGATCCACAGAATAGTCTGTGTGTTGCACTGTCACTCTTTGACAATGTTAATTGCCACCCATAATCTAAACAATGCTGCTTTTGATATCTTTCTCACATTTCTTTGTAGCATTCTGGCACAGCTTACTTGTCAAACTATGTTTATCCTGGTGCCGGGGCCTCTCAACAAGTGGCAAAGGCAGTTCGGTGCTGTTCATTAACTTAAAATTTCTCCGTGCTGTTGTTGAGTTAAAAAGTGGTTCGTGTTGCTGAATGAACAACAAAAGCTGCATTTTATGAGCCCCTGCTGGACATTTCTGTCTGGGAGAGAGGTGGGGGGGCGGGGAGGTGCAAAGAGGATCATTCTAGCAAAGGATCAGCACCACTACAATGGGGGAATGCCTTCTTTGTGCATTGCAAAATTATATGAAAGGGCGGCACAGTGGGTTAGCACTGCTGCCTCACAGCGGCAGGCACCCCGGTTCAATTCTGGCCTCGGGTTACTGTCTGTGTGGAGTTTGCATGTTCTCCCCGTGTCTGCGTGGGTTTCCTCCGGGTGCTCCGGTTTCCTCTCTCAGTCCAAAGATATGCAGGTTCAGTGGACTGGCCGTGCTAAATTGCCCCTTAGCGTCAGGAGGCCCGGTTTCTTCCCACGCTCCAAAGATTGTGGGTTACCCACTCCACCGCCTTCCCACACACCTCAAGCTCATCTCCATAATGGGGGAGAGGGCATGGGTGGGGAGTGGGGTGTGGGTAATTTCCAGAATTGGCAGCTTGCCCATCATATTCAGCGAAGTAATCAAGGGTGAATGAGGCTTGTTGGCTAGTTACGCTGCCAATACCATAAAACCTTTGGCGTGGGAATCTCAGCGGAAGGGGAAGTCTGATTTTTCATCTGCCTTCTTCAAATGTCAAGAAAGAGGAGGAGATATTCTCTTGTCGAGGCACTTCCCGCTGCCTCGGCAAAGTAGCCAGCATAATTAAGGACCTCACACACCCCGGACATTCTCTCTTCCACCTTCTTCCTTTGGGAAAAAGATACAAAAGTCTGAGGTCGCGTACCAACCGACTCACGAACAGCTCCTTCCCTGCTGCTGTCAGACTTTTGCATGGACCTACCTCGCATTAAGTTGATCTTTCTCTACATCCTAGTTATGGCTGTAACACTACATTCTGCACTCTCTCCTTTCCTTCTCTGTGAATGGTATGCTTTGTCTGTATAGCGCGCAAGAAACAATACTTTTCACTGTATGTTAATACATGTGACAATAATAAATCAAATCAAAATCAAAATATTCAGGGGCTGTCCTTGGCAATTAGTGGGAGGGGATGGACTGAGAAGGAGGGTGACATGAAATGGCTAGATGAGTTCCAACATTAGATCAGGTGTAGAAGAGAGGGAAAGAAAGATTGATTTAAGGGGAGAGAATAAACAGAGAGGGAAGATAAAAAGAAAAATCTCCAACAATAATTAATCCCTGAAAGAATGGGAATATGTGCTTGTCACGGTCGATTTTCAGTGCCAGAGAGGTTGACTATCAATGATTAACATAGAATCATAGAATCCCTACAGTGCAGAAAGAGGCCATTGAGTCTGCACTGACCGCAATCCCACCAGGACCTATCCCCATAACTCCTCTTATTTACCCTGCTAACCCCCTGACACTAGGGGGCAATTTATCATGGTCAATCAACGTAACCCGTACATCTTTGGACTGTGGGAGGAAACCAGAGCACCCGGAGGAAACGCACACAAAATGTGCAAACTCCACATAGACAGTGACGCAAGCCAGGAATCGAACCCTGGTCCCCGGCATTGTGAGGCAACAGTGCTAACCACTGTGCTGCCACTTATCACATTGCTATAAATACTTACACTTGAAATATCTTTCTGTAGCATGTTTAGTTTATATTTATTGTATAAATACAGCAACACCATGACATTCAAAGCCTGTCAATGATGAGGCAGACAGCAAAGATTTCCATTTTCACAGAACTAAGAATGGAGCAAGACAACTTTTTTGAATATTGGCCTTTAGTCACGCACCTACCCTTGCTTGAAGCAATATTTACATGTAAGCAACAATAAATATCATCAGCTTCACCATTATCGCGACATCAAAATCACTCCCATTACCTTCAGATTTCGAAAGGTTATCAGTGTAATGCACTCGTATAGTGGTGCTGACTTCACGCATGAGTGACTGAAATTGTGAGGTAATTTTGCCCTGAAGTGAGATTCAACACTGACAATGCAGAGGCTTAGTAGCATGAGATGAAATGTCCTCAGCTCATGCTGCAGAACCTTTAGTGTTCCAAGGTTCTGAAACACCAAGATAACTACAGATAAGGGAGAGCATTCAACCCATCTTAGTTCATCCAGAGATAGAGTACAGTACCTGCTTATTGTAACACTTTGTTAGACTTTAAACGATTCCAAATCTTTCACTTATCTGGCATCTAGAACATAGAACATAGAACAGTACAGCACAGAACAGGCCCTTCGGACCACGATGTTGTGCCGAGCTTTATCCGAAACCAAGATCAAGCTATCCCACTCCCTATCATCCTGGTGTGCTCCATGTGCCTATCCAATAACCGCTTAAATGTTCCTAGAAATCCATTTATTAAACATGCACGGTGGCACAGTGATTAGCACAGCTGCCTCACAACACCAGGGACCCGTGTTCAATTCCGGCCTTGGGTGACTGTCTGTGTGGAGTTTGCATGTTCTCCCCGTGTCTGCATGGGTTTCCTCCGGGTGCTCCGGTTTCCTCCCACAGTCCAAAGATGTGCGGGTTAGGTGCATTGGCCATGCTAAATTGCCCCTTAGTGTCCAAAGATGTGTAGATTAGGTGATTGGCCATGCTAAATTTCACTTCGGTGTGTAGATTAGGGGGTTGGTGGGATAAGATGCGTGGGGTTATAGGGATAGGTTGTGGGGTGGTCCTGGCTAAGGCGTCAGTGCAGACTTGATGGGCTGAATGACCCCCTTCTGCATTGCAAGGATTCTAAAAAGAAAATGTTGATACTTTTATCAACAACTCTCCATTATAGCCTGAACCTATACCCCTCGCCCTGGTCACGGTATACACTTTGGAATAATCTTACAGCAGATTTACTTGTAACTATCTTGTATACCCCTATACTGTGTTTACCCCTATACTGTGTTTACCCCTATACTGTGTTTACCCCTATACTGTGTTTACCCTATAGGACCAGGGAGGGAGAGTTCATGTTTCGTAATTCAGACTGAAATTTACCTTCACACTGTTTATCTGTGCTTCCCTAACACTTACACTTCTCTTTTATGTTATCAGAAAATGTTATTTTTATGTTCTCAGCTATTCTTGTGTTCAGGATTTTCCCCCGCCAATATTGTATCGAGGGAATTCATTGAAGCGGAAAAAGCAACATCAACCAGAGGAAAAGTTGAAACCACTTACTCATCACTTAACGCAAAATGATTAAAGTCAAATTCCTCTCAGCACTCAGACGGAACAGGAACGGAGAATTACATTTCTTGCCTCTCTTCAACACTGCATTAACAGGAGTACACGGCTTTACTGCCACGCACTGACTGGAGCTCTGCATCATTAGGTATTCTGAAAGTAATGCTCCAGGGGACACTTCAGTGTGCCAGGAGGCAATGCCTAGCCTTGGTCCTCAATCCTTGAGGCCTCCAGGCACCCCCGCATTCCCCGGCATGGTCATTGCAATTGGCTTTGTTGACACAACCAGTAATGAGTCGTGCTGGCAAGACGTCATGCTGTGGGGTGGGGTGGGGTGTGGGGGGGGGGGGGGGGGGGGGGGGCGGGTGGGGGGAGAGAGCAGGGGAGGGGAGAGGTACTGGCCAGACGTTACGGCGTGAAAACTTATAATGACATTTAAATTAATTTAAATTCATGCAAACCAGGTTTAAACCCTTTCATACATTGCCAGCAGGGCCCGGGAAGATCTCAAACTGAGGTTTCACAGGCGTAACTTCTTTACGGCCCTCTTGCGAGATTTTGCGGTGATAACAGGATTTGCGCCTGTGGCCAACAGGCCCACTAAATCTGGCTCATTGTCTCCTCTTTTAAAACTCTAATACCTTACATAAATCCTTTATGTTCTATTCCCCATTGTCACCTGCTTGCCTTAGGTAAATTTCTGTTTGCAATGGTGCTAGGCTCATCAACATATCAAAAACACCAGTTCCATTATCGTAAGCGTAACCAAACTGTGCCTGCATTAAGCAAATAGTTCATTGCCAATAGTTTTAAAACAACCAATAACCAACGGAAAGCAATTTATTGGATCTTCCTGATACTTTAATGCCATCATTATTTTTCTTGACATATTTGAATTGAGATTCCAATTTCTTTTCTTTGAATACCAGCACAATCTGAAATCCTCGCGGGTTTGGTCCCGAGGTTGCTGGTTTTGAGATAGGCGCCGGAACTCTACCACCATGCCGGCCACGGGAATCGGAGCGGGGAGAGGGTCCGACAATGGAAATCTCCGTTGACTTTGGGTGGGAATTTCCAACCTCGCTCAAGCGAGGCCGCAAAACCCCGCCCACTGTCCCTGTACAAGTATGAATTTTAACAACCTACGCTAATACAAATAGCAAAGTGCAGGCTAATCTAATGGGGATACTTATTGGCAGAGAGGAACGGAGTCAGACCATAATTTGTTGATCAAGGTCGACAGGTCATCGTCTAAATTGTAAGGATAAGGAAAGGTGTTGTACAATGTAGGAGGGACCATCCCACCAAGGAACAGGATCGAGAAACCATCGTTTTGGCAAGATTATAAAGAATCAGAAGAATCGGGAGGGAACTCCAAAAGTTAGTTTGGAGATTTCTAGACAAATCCATCTGATACTTCATGAGTGTTGATGCATCAAATTGTTCTGCTATCTGCCTCGAACGTCTAAGCCTCTGTGTATTCCATATTCTTCACCTGATTAATGATCATAGAATCCCTACAGTGCAGAAGGAGGCCTTGCACTGATAACAATCCCACCCAGGCTCTATCCCTGTAACCCCATGTATTTACCCTATTAACCCCCCTGACACTGAGGGTCAATTTACCATGGTCAATCAACCTAACCTGCACATTTTTGGATGAAACTGGAGCACCCGGGGGAAACTCACGTAGAAACGGGGAAAATGTGCAAACTCCACAGGCAGTGACCCGAGGCAGGAATTGAACCGGCTGCCTGGTGCTGTGAGGCAGCCAATGCTAACCACTGTGCCACCATGCCGCTTGAAAGAATTTTGCAAACAAGCTCTTAGGCCATGCATAAAGTTTAATCGCAATGTGTCTTTGTATAGTGGCACAGCATCATGTACTTGTAAACGTAATATATACTTATACATAAACTGTACGATAATGTGTAAAAATATATTATATCTTCAACAAAGTGAATCAGTGCCACCATTGCAGGGGCACAATTTGATCAACCTATATCACATTATATGTATGAATATAAATTTCTAACATATTCAGCGATATTTATTCATGCATTCTTAATTCTATCATTTGCATAATTCAAATCATGCGTAACAGGTCCATGGTCCCATCCAAAGGTGAAATTGTAATTTTTTTTCTCTGATTCAAGGTGGAACCCATCTCTAAGTTGATATCCAATCTCATTAACTGATCACAGTGCTTTTAATAATTGGTGAATCATGTCAATTGTTCCCACACTTTCTCAATTTAAGGATTTAACGCTTCATTGATTTATGAAACTTTATCCGCCTGTGATAGATTGTTCCTTTTGTCGAGGTTATGGTTGGATCTCAAACAAACATCTTTGTGTTCTTGCATATCACTCTAATTTTAGAATGATTCATCATTTTTGCAATTAGTCACAAATTTGGGTGCTGACTTTTAAACTTGAAGGGAGCTAACACTTAGATTTTGACAACAGGTTGAGAATTGGTGAGGCAGCATGGTGGCACAGTGGTTAGCACTGCTGCCTCACAGTGCCAGGGACCCCTTGGTCAATTCCAGCCTCAGGTCACTGTCTGTGTGGAGTTTGCACAGTCTCCCCGTGTCTGTGTGGGTTTCCTCCGGGTGCTCCGGTTTCTTCCCACACTCCGAAGATGTGCTGGTTAGGTGGACTGGCCATGCTAAATTGACCCGCTGTGCTAGGGAGGATTAGCAGGATAAAAACGTGGGGTTATAAATACGTGGGGGCGGCACGGTGGCACAGCGGTTAGCACTGCTACCTCACAGCGCCAGGAACCTGGGCTCGATTCCCGGCTTGGGTCACTGTCTGTGTGGAGCCTGCACATTCTCCCTGTGTCTGCATTGGTTTCCTCCGGGTGCTCCGGTTTCCTCCCACAGTCCAAAGATGTGCAAGCTAGGTGGATTGGCAATGTTAAATTGCCCCTTAGTGTCAGGGGGACTAGTCATGGGGTTATGGGGATTGGGCCTGGGTGGGATTGTGGTCGGTGCAGACTTGATGGACCGAATGGCTTCTTTCTGCACTGTAGGATTCTATGATTCTCTACGGGAATAGGGCCTGGGTGGGATTGTTGCCAGTGCAGGCTCGATGGGCCGAATGGCCTCCTTCTGCACTGTAGGGATTCTATGATTCTATGCAGTAGGAAAGCACACAGGGCTACTCGTTGTTATTTCCCTCTTCTTCCTAAGGAATAATGAGAAAAAAATTTGATTCTATTAGCTGTTGAAGTTATTTACAGTGACTCATGCAGCAATCTGCAGTCACACAGTTTACTCACACAGCGACCGCTTGAGGCCTGGGTGGGAACTGAAGATAACAGCTTAAACACATGGGAAATTTTCAAAGCGTTCGTGCAACCATGAAAAAAAGGAGTTAAGTTCCACCTAAAAACATTGCTGTAACAGTTACTGATTGATCTATCAATATACAAGCAAATTGCTGCGGATGCTGGAATCTGAAGCAAAAATAGAAAATGCTGGAAAATCTCAGCAGGTCTGACAGCGTCTGTGGGGAGAGAATAAAGACAGCGTTTCGAGTCTGGATGACCCTTCGTCAGAGCTGAGAGCAAAGGGAAACAGCAGAGGTTGATACTATGAGGGTGGGGTGGTGGGTGGAATAGATGAAATGAATATATTGATGGATGTAAGTGAAGCTTTTTTTTTGAGGACTCAGATTTTTCCTTGAAATTAGACTTTCCAAAGGAGTTGTGAGAAGGTGAATATTCCCAACTCTGCTCCTGCCCCAGACAGTCTGCTACTGAATTTGTTGTCCACACTTTTCTTTGCCTTCCTGCTCAGGAATTCCAATGCTTGCCTTGCCCAACTCCTACCTGCCGCCATCAGCAAGCCCGAGTACTGAGAGCCACCTCACCCATCAGCCAAAGGCTTGCCAATCTACCTCAAAAACACCTCCATTTTAAAACTCCGATCCTTACTTGCAAATCCCTCTAAGACCCAGCCCCTCCCTATCCCTAACTTCATCCAGCCCTACGATAATCTGAGATCTATCAATTCTGGTTCCTCACGCACCCCCGAAATCCTTCTCTCCAGTATAGGTGGTCATGCCTTCAGCTGTCTAGACCTGAATCTTTGCAATTCCCTCCCTAAACTCCTCTAAATCTCCTGTCTTCCTTTTAGGTTGCTGTTCAAAACCTGCCTTTTCTTTATTCTTCCGCGGGATGTGGGTATCCTTGGCTGGGCCAGCGTTTATTGCCCTTGGGAAGCTGGTGGACAGCCACCTTCTCGAGCCTCTGCAGTCTATGGGGTGTAAGTACACCCACCTTGCCGTTGAGTGCGGGAGTTCCAGGAATTGGACTCAGTGACAGTGAAGGAACAGTGACCATAGTTCCAAGTCAGGATGGTGTGTGGTTTGGAGGGGAACTTGCAGGCGATGGTGTTGTCACAACTCTGTCTAAGCTCTTGTCCAAGTTTTGGGCAACCATCTTGGGACTTAGAATCTTAGAAGAATCTTAGAAACCCTACAGCACAGAAAGAGGCCATTCGGCCCATCGAGCCTGCACCGACCACAATCCCACCCAGACCCTACCCCCATATCCCTACATATTTACCCACTAATCCCTCAAACCTATGAATCCCAGGACACTAAGGGCAATTTTAGCATGGCCTATCAACCTAACCCGCACATCTTTGGACCACTTAGTGGCTCATTGTCCAATAATTGTTTGACACTCTTGTGAAGCACCTTGGGACACTTTACTTGGAGCGCTGAGATGCTATGTGGTCACAAAATAAATACAAGTTGTTAATATTGTAGGCAGCCCAGAATCTTCATCAGTTCTATCGCCAGTTCTCTCCTGTCCCCAAGCAACCACCTCACAGCCTGGTGCAGGATGCGGTGGAGATGTGACACAGGACAGAACATGAGCTTAAACACTCAAAAGGACACAAGCAGGTGACAGACCTGACCTTTGGAATAAAGCCTTCGCATTTCTCTAATCTCTTTGTTTGCATTTCACTTTCAACTAAAGAAGACAGAACTCAAATCAATTGCGGAGATAAAGGATGAAAGCAGAGGAAGAGTTTATCAATGAGGTGGCACGGATTTTGGTTTTAGGGAGCGGGTTATCATTTTGTTAACATCCCCTGGTTAAATTGTGAGAGAGCTGTCCCAGGACAAAGCTGACTGATGTTTGCTTTGTTGCCTGCTTTGAGTATGGGAAAATACTGCTAAACTTTTATTAATAGTTCTTTTGCTGATGATTGTCCTCCGAACATCTTGTTTTTTAGAATGATAACATGTGTCAACAAATATTGCTGCCTGTCTGTGCAGCTGCTTATTCTTCGACCTTTTAAATATGATTTGGGTGTTTTGTACTGTTTTGTGCCTATAAAAAGTTGGTTTGGCTCAATTGGCTGGACAGCTGGTTAGTAATAAAGAGTAATGTTAGCAGTATGGGTTCACTTCCCATGCCAGCTAAGGATATTTTTTAAAGTTTATTTATTAGTCTCAAGTAAGGCTTACATTAACAAGTAAGGCTTACATTAACTATATCACTGTGAAATTCCCCTAATCGCCACACTCCGGCCCTTGTTCGGGTCAATGCACCTAACCAGCACTTCTTTCAAACTGTGGGAGGAAACTGGAGCATCCGGAGGAAACCCACGCAGACACAGGGGGAAATGTGCAAACTCCACACAGATAGTGACCCAAGCCGGGAATCAAACCCAGGTTCCTGGTGCTATGAAGCAGCAGTGCTAACCACTGTGCTGCCGTGCCGCCCCATTCACGAAGGACCTGCCTTGACCATTGCCTGAGGTGTGATCCTTAGGTTAAATCACCACCAATCAGCCTATGGCCACTTTTGATGAGTAAAGATGCCAATATTTCATTTCAACCTTCTTGAACAATATTTCTATCATCTAATCTCTCATTTTTGTAAAGTTTTTTTTTAGAGATTTCAGACTCAATTCCTTTTTTTAACCTTCTCTGCTTTGGGAGTGAATTATATTGTAAAAACCATGCTTTAATTATTCACAATTACACAGATTCCTAAAAAGAGCAGTGGCATTGGCTGGGACTCTCCACCCCCGTTTTTGGAGAGCGGGAATACCACGGGGGTGGAGAATCCAACGGGAGGCCCCAAAGGCTCTTATGCTAGTGGGATTTATCATTCCCATTGCCCCTGCCCCCCCCAACTCCTCGCCCCACCTCCCGCCAATGACATAGTGGGGCTCTTGCCACGGAAGGTCAGGGACCTCATTACCATACAGTATCATCTTTCCGGCTTTATTATCCCCCCAGATAAGATTGCGGCCCTGTCATATTGGTGAGATTTACAACAGATCCTGACAAATGAGGACCTGGTCTGAAAAATACGCCGGGGGCACATAGGTAAGTACACGCCCCAGGGATTGCAGGGGCAGGGGGAGGGTCATGCTTGTGATGGATCGGCACTGAACCCAGGGACTGCTCTGCACTTCCTGGGGGCAGTGCCAAGGAGCAATGCCTGGGTGCACTGCCTGGAATGGTGTGATATGCGGGGGGGAGGGGGGGGGGGCTTCAATTGGGGAGGTCTGTGGGGCATTCCCTGCATCCGTAGCTGGGTGGGGGGGGGGGGGGGGGGGAGTCCCCCGTGTCTGTAGGGGTTTTCTGGGGGGGGGGTGTGTCCCGTGTCTGTAGGGGTTTTCTGGGGGGGGGGTGTCCCCCGTGTCTGTAGGGGTTTTCTGGGGGGGGTGTCCCCCGCTGTAGGGGTTTTCTGGGGGGGGGGGTGTCCCCCGTGTCTGTAGGGGTTTTCTGGGGGGGGGTGTCCCCCGTGTCTGTAGGGGTTTTCTGGGGGGGTGTCCCCCGCTGTAGGGGTTTTCTGGGGGGGGGGTGTCCCCCGTGTCTGTAGGGGTTTTCTGGGGGGGGGTGTCCCCCGTGTCTGTAGGGGTTTTCTGGGGGGGTGTCCCCCGCTGTAGGGGTTTTCTGGGGGGGGGGTGTCCCCCGTGTCTGTAGGGGTTTTCTGGGGGGGGGTGTCCCCCGTGTCTGTAGGGGTTTTCTGGGGGGGGGGTGTCCCCCGTGTCTGTAGGGGTTTTCTGGGGGGGGGGGGGGGGTGTCCCCCGTGTCTGTAGGGGTTTTCTGGGGGGGGTGTCCCCCGTGTCTGTAGGGGTTTTCTCATGCCCATGGGGGGTTCCTTTGTGTATGTGTGTGTGGAGGGGGGGGGTCACCGTGCTAATAGGGGGGGGGGGGGTAAATTCTTTCTTTCAATTTAACTTTTTTTAGATTGGGGCACCTTTTAAAACCAGTGCCCCCGATCTCTTGAAAGCTGAGGGTTACTGATGGGGCGGGTTCATTCAGAAACTGGCCCACAAATGTGACGTTGTGGGACCTACCTCCTGAATATTTTTTAACTAAGTGTCAGAAGCCGAGAGTGGAGTCAAAGGCCAGCACACCGCTTATCCTGCCTGACTTGATACTTGATGTGGGTGGCACAGTGGTTAGCACTGCTGCCTCACAGTGCCAGGGACCTGGGTTCAATTCCTGCTGGGGTCTGTGTGGAGTTTGTACATTCTCCTCCTGTCTGCGTGGGTTTCTTCCGGTTAGTCCAGTTTCCTCCCACGTTCTGAAAGACGTGCTGGTTAGGGTGCATTGACCTGAACAGGTGCCGGAGTGTGGCAACTAAGGGAATTTCACAATAACTTCATTGCAGTGTTAATGTAAGCCTAACTTGTGACTAATAAATAAGCTTTACACATTTTCCTTAAAAAATGATAAAATTCCGCGCATTGTGAAAAATATCCATTAATTAATTAAATAAATAATCTATTGTCCACTATTGAAGCTTAAAAGTTAAATATTAATTTACAATTGATAGATATTGATGTCACAGCCCTGATTTTCACTCTACTATATTCCTCTGGTGAAGCCCTGTGGCTAACATCCCCACCTCTGAGCTGGAGGCTTGGGGTTCAAGACCCGCTTGAGGACTTGATGGCCACGGAAGGTGCATTTGTAATGTGGCCAAATTGGTTGATTATCGGAATGTAAATTCTGTCCAATCCACCTGAAATCAGATGGTAAAAGGGGAGAATTTCCTGGCCAGTCACATTGCAGAAGCCGCTGCAGAGCTAGGGTCAAGTATCATCATGGGCCAATCTCATGGAAGTCCATGGTCAGAGGTCCAAGGTCAGGAATGCCCTCTCTGGGGCATGGGTCCTGAGGGAGGGAGGAGGATATTCCCCAACAATGGGTTAACATGGGTGTTCTAATAAAAAAAAAATGCAGACAAGAATTTAATATGAGCACCTTCAGTATTTGTACTCAAATAGTGGTGATGAGTAAATGTACAACCAATTTCTTGAAGTTATGTAAATATTAAAACCATTGATACTTCAGAATGAGGGTGTTCCTGTCTGAAAATAACTTGCACGAAAGTTGAGTGCAGATTCCTGTGGTAGCTGCGGGGCAATGTTGCAAGCTCATTTGTGGACTGATAAAATAGAACACCGACAGAGGAGAAAGAGGCCACTCAGCCCACCGAGTCTGTACTGACTCTCCGACATAGTGTCTTTACCCAGACCCATACCCTATCCCTGTAACCCCGCATATTTGCCATGGCCAATCCACCTAGCCTGCACATCTTTGGACCGTGGGAGGAAACCCACGCACGGTGGCACAGTGGTTAGCACTGCTGCCTCACAGCACCAGGGACCCGGGTTCAATTCTGGCCTCGGTCACTGTCTGTGTGGAGCTTGCACATTCTTCCCCGTGTCTGCGTGGGTTTCCTCCGGGTGCTCCGGTTTCCTCCCACACTCCAAAGATGTGCGGGTTAGGTTGATTGGCCATGCTAAATTGACCCTAGTGTTAAGGGGATGAGCAGGGTAAATGTGTGGGGTTATGGGAATAGGGCCTAGGTGGGATTGTGGTCGATAAAGGCTTGATGGGCCGAATGGCCTCCTTCTGCACTGTAGGGATTCTATGATTCCATTACACGGGGAGAATGGGCAAACTCCACACAAACAGTCACCTGAGGCCAGAATTGAACCCGGGTATCTGGCACTGTGAGGCAGCAGTGCTAACAACTGTGCCACAATGCCCTCTGGTATTTTTAGTGAAGTTGCAGCATATTCCTAAGAATTTATTACCCTAGTGAACAATAACATCCTTTACTACTGACACCAGATTAACAAAGAACAAAGAACAATACAGCACAGGAACAGGCCCTTCGGCCCTCCAAGCCCGTGCCGCTCCCTGGTCCAAACTAGACCATTCTTTTGTATCCCTCCATTCCCACTCCGTTCATATGGCTATCTAGATAAGTCTTAAACATTCCCAGTGTGTCCGCCTCCACCACCTTGCCTGGCAGTGCATTCCAGGCCCCCACCACCCTCTGAGTAAAATATGTCCTTCTGATATCTGTGTTAAACTTCCCCCCCTTCACCTTGAACCTATGACCCCTCGTGAACGTCACCACCGACCTGGGGAAAAGCTTCCCACCGTTCACCCTATCTAATCTTTCATAATTTTATACACCTCTATTAAGTCTCCCCTCATCCTCCGTCTTTCTAGGGAGAACAACCCCAGTTTACCCAATCTCTCCTCATAACTAAGCCCCTCCATACCAGGCAACATCCTGGTAAACCTCCTCTGTACTCTCTCCAAAGCCTCCATGTCCTTCTGGTAGTGTGGCGACCAGAACTGGACGCAGTATTCCAAATGCGGCCGAACCAACGTTCTATACATCTGCAACATCAGACCCCAACTTTTATACTCTATGCCCCGTCCTATAAAGGCAAGCATGCCATATGCCTTCTTCACCACCTTCTCCACCTGTGACGTCACCTTCAAGGATCTGTGGACTTGCACACCCAGGTCCCTCTGCGTATCTACACCCTTTATGGTTCTGCCATTTATCGTATAGCTCCTCCCTACATTATTTCTACCAAAATGCATCACTTCGCATTTATCAGGATTGAACTCCATCTGCCATTTCTTTGCCCAAATTTCCAGCCTATCTATATCCTTCTGTAGCTTCTGACAATGCTCCTCACTATCTGCAAGTCCTGCCAATTTTGTGTCGTCCGCAAACTTACTGATCACCCTAGATGGATAGGAAATGATTGCTAAATTCTTTTTGTCCATGAGCAGAATTTCACACTCCCTCCAAGGTGGTGCGGGGGTTGGGGGGGCGCAGGCAGGGGGAGTGTGAAATTGAATGGAAAGGAGGAAACCAGACACACAAGTTCAGACACAATTTCACATTTGAGTGGGTTGGGCATTAGGTGGGAAACTTAATGGCCACTTAAAGGCCTTTCCCTGCCTGGCCTCAATTTTTAGGCTGGTGGGAGTGGGCAGGGTTGGAAACAGAGAAAGTGTCTTTTCTCCATTTCAGACGGGAAGTGGGGGAGGGAAGGGCTGGGGAGTGCCTCAACCTGAAGGCCCCCTCAGGGTTGTGGTGCCTGCCGTCCAGAAGCCTGGAGATCTGGGCCTTCCTCCCAGCACCCCCCATCACCAGTTACCCTCCAACACCACAATCACACCCGCTCCCCACCGACCCATCAATCATCCTGCCCCATTCCAAGGGTCCCGGGACTTTGTTCTGGGGGAATGCTGCAGTAACGCTTCTGGCCATAAGTCCATAAGAGCATAAGACGTAGGAGCAGAATTAGGCCACTCGGCCCATCGAGTCTGTTCCACCATTCAATCATGGTTGATATTTTTCTCATCCCCATTCTCCTGCCTTTTTCCCATAACCCTGATCCCCTTATTAATCAAGAACCTATCTATTTCTGTCTTAAAGACACTCAATGACCTGGTCTCCACAGCCTTCTGTGGCAAAAAGTTCCACAGATTCACCACTCTCTGACTGAAGAAATTCCTCCTCATCTCAGTTTTAAAGGATCGTCCCTTTAGTCTGACATTGTGCCCTCTGGTCCTAGTTTTTCGTACTAGTGGAAACATCCTCTCAACGTCCAATCTATCCAGACCTCGCAGTATCCTGTAAGTTTCAATAAGATCCCCCCTCATCCTTCTAAACTCCAATGAGTACAGACCCAGAGTCCTCAACCGTTCCTCATGCAACAAGCTCTTCATTGAAGGGACCATTCTTGTGAACCTCCTCAGGACCCTTTACAAGGCCAGCACATCCTTCCTAAGATTTGGGGCCCAAAACTGCTCATAATATTCCAAATGGGGTCTGACCAAAGTCTTATACAACCTTATACAGCCTCAGAAGTACATCCCGGCTCTTGTATTCTAGCCCTCTCGACATGAATGCTAACATTGCATTTGCCTTCCTAACTGCCAACTGAACCTGCACGTTAACATTAAGAGAATCTTGAACAATGACTCACAAGTTCCTTTGTGTTTCTGATTTCCTAAGAATTTTCCCATCTAGAAAATAGTCTATGCCTCCATTCCTCCTTCCATAGTGCATAACCTCACACTTTTCCACATTGTATTCCACCTGCCACTTCTTTGCCCACTCTCCTAACTTGTCCAAGTCCTTCTACAGCCGCCCCTGCTTCCTCAATACTACCTGTCCCTCTACATATCTTTGTATCATTTGCAAACTTAGCAACAATGCCTTCAATTCCTTCCTCCAAATCGTTAATGTAAATTGTGAAAAGTTGTGGTCCCAGCACTGACCCCTGAGGCACACCACTAGTCACCAGCTGCCATCCTGAAAAAGACCCCTTTCTCCCCACTCTCTGCCTTCTGCCAGTCAACCAATCCTCTATCCATGCCAGGACCTTACCCTTAACACAATGGGCACTTAACTTATTTAACAGTCTCCACTGCAGTGCTGTGCCTGGTGGGGTTGGAAAGCTGTCGGGCCTCATGAGCGGGATTTCCTTTGTTATAATTCAGGTCAGAAACTCCAGAGTATTTTGTGAAGTCTGCCGGGATCATAAGTTTTGCATCTTGAATAAGCATGATATGTTTCACTTCAGGCATGATTTAAATGACCCACTAGGGAGCTTTTATCAAACAAAGTTTATTTAAGAATATAGTTAACTTGTATAAAAAGAAAATTAGCAATAACTTTTATCAATTACAAATAATACAACCACAATATTGTATAACTCTTAATAAATATATCTAAAATGTTCCAATCAAACAAAACTCCCCATAGACATAACCCTTTCCACAAGTTTAACACAGCAAAAACTAATGCTCACGTGATACTGGAACTGATTCCTTGGTTGGAGAATTGAAACCCTGACTTCTCTGCCGTGTAACTTCTAGCAGCCCTCTGCTTTTACCCAGAACAGTTTGAATTCTAATTCTATCTTTTACTCTCGTTCTATGCTTCTAAAACTTCATTCTAACTCTTTTAAACTCTCTATGACTGTAACACTACATTCTGCACTCTCTTGTTTCCTTCTCTATGAACGGTATGTTTTGCCTGTATAGCGCGCAAGAAACAATGCCTTTCACTTTTGTTAATACATGTGACAATAATAAATCAAATCAAAAGAATATATACATATAAATAAATATATATATATGTTAAAACCTGTCTCTTTCAGGAACCTCATCAAGCCTCCTTAGGCAACACCTTCCAAAGCCAAGACCACTACCATCTAGAAGGACAAGGGCAGCAGATACCTGGGAACGCCACCACCTGGAGATTCCCCTCCAAGCCATTCACCATCCTGATTACTTGGGATTATATTTATCGTTCCTTCACTGTCACTGGGTCAAAATCTCACAACTCCCTCCCTGCCGGCACTGCGGGTGCACCTACAGCTCAGGGACTGCAGCGGTTCTCAAGCGTAACAATGGATGGGCAATAAGTGCTGGCCCAGCCAGCGATGCCCGCGTCCCGTAAATGAATATTTTTTTAAAACACGACTAAAACTGTACAAGCAATCATTAACTGGATCAGCTTTGGTGAAAAGCAGGCACTGAGTCTGTGATCTTTATCAACTTTACACCAAATGGCATGAACATGAGTATCCAGAACAATAAGGACAATGCAAGAGAATGTTATCGATGCAAATCACGTCCATTAATTTCTCTTTGTTAGCTTTCTCCGATGCTGCAATCCAGAACTTCCTAAAGTTGAGGCTGTTTTGATTCATCGCCAATGCAGCATGACTGCTTGCAATAGGTTGCTGAGGTCAACAGAATAAAGACTAGGTAATTTTATTTCTTTATTGACTTTCTTTATTTTTCTTTCCCCCCTTCCACTCTTTCCCCCTATTTTATCCCCCTTCCCTTACCTTTTCTCCCCCTTTGCTTCCCCTTTCCCCCTTTTTCTCAATTTTAACTCTCTGCCACCCATTCCCCTCCCCACTCATCTTCATCCGTCACAGAATGCCCGTGACCGCTGAAGTGCTCCCCAACAGGAAGAGAACAGTCTTGCCTGGTGATTGTCGAGCGGTGTCAGCGGTCACGGGCATTCGGCCTCTGATATTCGGGTAAGCGTTCTCCAAGGCGGCCTTCGCGACACACGACAGCGCAGAGTCGCGGAGCAGAAACTGATAGCCAGGTTCCGCACACACAAGGACGGCCTCAACCGGGATATTGGGTTTATGTCACACTATTTCACATAAATATTTCTGCTTTTTTCCTCCTGAGTCTTTATCATGCGATCCTAGAATCAGAATTTATGTCACACTATTTGTAACTCCCACAGTTGCGTGGACCTGCAGAGTTTCACTGGCTGTCTTGTCTGGAGACAATACACATCTTTTTAGCCTGTCTTGATGCTCTCTCCACTCCCATTGTTTTGTTTCTTAAAGACTGGATTAGTTGTAAGTATTCGCATTCCAACCATTATTCATGTAAATTGAGTCTGTGTCTTATAAGTTCTGTTTGTGAACAGAATTCCCACTCACCTGAAGAAGGGGCTCAGAGCCTCGAAAGCTTGTGTGGCTTTTGCTACCAAATAAACCTGTTGGACTTTAACCTGGTGTTGTTAAACTTCTTACTGTACATAAGAAACAGGACAAATCAAACTGGCCAATTACCACCCCATTAGTCCACTCTCAATCATCAATAAAGTGATGAAAGGGATCACCAACGGTGCTATTAAGTGGTCCCTCACAGCGCCAGGGACCTGTGTTTGATTCCCGGCTTGGGTCACTGTCTGGGTGGACACGTTCTCCCCGTGTCTGTGTGGGTTTTCTCCGAGTGCTCCGGTTTCCTCCCACAGTCTGAAAGATGTGCTGGTTAGGTGCATTGACCCGAGAGTGTGGCGACTAGGGGAATTTCACAGTAACTTCATTACAGTGTTAATGTAAGCCTTACTTGTGCCTAATAAATAAACTTTAAACTTAAAGTGGCACTTGCTCAACAATAACCTCCTCATTGACGCTCAATTTGGATTCCGCCAGAGTCAGTTAGGTCCTGACCTCATTACAACCTTGGTTCAACGTGGACAAAAGAACTGAGGTCCAGTGGTGACGGGAGAGCGATTACTCTGACATCAAACCGCATTTGACTGAGTGGCATCAAGGAGCCTTAACAAAACCGGAGTCAATGAGAACCAGGGGGAAAGGTCTTCACTGGTTGGAATTATTGCTGGCACAAAGAAAACTAGTGTGGTTGTTGAAGGTCAATCATCTCAGCTCCAGGATGCCATTGCAGGATTTCTTTAGGGTAGTGTCTTAGGCCCAACTACCTTCAGCTGCTTCCCTTCCATCATAAGGTCAGAAGTGGGGATGTTTGCTGATGCATAAGCTTGAGCACCATTCATGATTCCTCAGATACTGAAGCAGTTCATGTCCAAATACAACAAGATCTGGACAATATCCAGGTTTGGACTGAAAAGTGGCAAGTAACATTCGTGCCAGGCAATGACCAGCTCCAACAAGAGAGAATCTAACGATCACTCCTTGACAGTCAATGGCATTGCCATCATCATCACCGTCAATATCCTCAGGGTTACCATTGACCAGAAACTCAACTGGACTAGCCATACAACCACTGTGGCTACTAGAGCAAGTCAAAGGCTGGGAATCCTGTGGCCTCCTCACTCTCCAAAGCCTGTCCACAATCTACAATGTGGAGATGCCGGTGTTGGACTGGGGTAAACACAGTAAGAAGTCTCACAACACCAGGTTAAAGTCCAACAGGCTATTTGGTACCACAAGCCACTAGCGTTCAGAGCGCTGCTAACTGTTCCATCCCACCATCAGACTCACCATGGACTACTCTCCGGAATCGGTTGCATTCTTGGACACATGCATCTCCATTAAGGACGGTCACCTCAGTACTTCACTGTACCGCAAGCCCATGGATAACCTCACGATGCTCCACTTCTCCAGCTTCCACGCTAAACACGTTAAAGAAGCCATCCCCTACGGACAAGCCCTCCGTATACACAGGATCTACTCAGATGAGGAGGATCGCAACAGACACTTCCAGACGCTGAAAGATGCCCTCATAAGAAGAGGATATGGCGCTCGACTCATCGATCGACAGTTCCGATGTGTCACAGCGAAAAACCGCACTGACCTCCTCAGAAGACAAACACGGGACACGGCAGACAGAGTACCCTTCGTCGTCCAGTATTTCGCCGGAGCGGAGAAGCTACGACATCTTCTCCAGCGCCTTCAACATGTCATTGATGAAGACGAACATCTCGCCAAGGCCATCCCCACACCCCCACGTCTTGCCTTCAAACAACCGCACAACCTCAAACAGACCATTGTCCGCAGCAAACTACCCAGCCTTCAGGAGAACAGTGACCACGACACCACACAACCCTGCCACAGCAACCTCTGCAAGACATGCCGGATCATCGACACAGATGTCATCATCTCACGTGAGAACATCATCCACCAGGTACACGGTACATACATTTGCAACTCGGCCAACGTTGTCTACCAGATACGCTGCAGGAAAGGATGTCCCGAGGCATGGTACATTGGGGAGACCATGCAGACGCTACGACAACGGATGAATGAACACCGCTCGACAATCACCAGGCAAGACTGTTCTCTTCCTGTTGGGGAACACTTCAGCGGTCACGGGCATTCGGCCTCTGATCTTCGGGTAAGCGTTCTCCAAGGCGGCCTTCATGACACACAACAATGCAGACTTGCTGAGCAGAAACTGATAGCCAAGTTCCGCACACATGAGGGTGGCCTCAACCGGGATCTTGGGTTCATGTCACACTATCTGTAACCCTCACGATTTGCCTGGGCTTGCAAAATCTCACTAACTACCCTGGCTGGAGACAAAATACACATCTCTTTAACCTGTGCTTAATCCTCTCTCCACTCACATTGTCTGTAGCTTTAAGACTTGATTACCTGTAAAGACTCGCGTTCCAACCATTATTTTGTAAATTGAGTTTGTGTCTTTATATGCCCTGTTTGTGAATTCCCACTCACCTGATGAAGGAGCAGCGCTCCGAAAGCTAGTGGCTTGTGCTACCAAATAAACCTGTTAGACTTTAACCTGGTGTTGTGAGACTTCTTACACAATCTACAAGGCATAAGTCTAGAGTGTGATGGAATAATCTCCCTTTGCCTGAGTGAGTGCAGCTCCAACAATACTCAAGAAGCTTAGCAACATCCAGGACAGTGCAGCCAACTTGATGGGCACCCCATCCACAAACATTCACTCCCTCCATCACTGACACATAGTCACAGCCATGTCTACTATCTACAAGGTGCACTGCAGGAACCCACCAAGGCTCCTTAGGCAGCACCTTCCAAACACACAATCACGACCATCCAGAAGGACAAGGGCAGCAGACTCATGGGAACACCATCACCTGGAAGGATAGCCATGGAGTCATAGAGTTTTACAGCACAGCAGGAGGTCCTTCTGCCCACTGTGCCTGCGATAGCTATCAAGCACCCATCTATTCTAATCCCATTTTCCCCTCCAAACCACTCACCATCCTGACTTGGAAATATATCGTCGTTCCTTCCCTGTCACTGGGTCAAAACCCTGGAACTCCCTCCCGAACAGCACATATACGACATGTCCTATGGAGGTTCAAGAAGGCAGCTCAGCTCCACCATCTTAAGGGCAATTAGGGATGGGCAATAAATGCTGGAACTAGCACATCCCTTGGATTGATAAAAGAAAATGCCACCAGTGCGTAAGATTTGATCTCTGTCTTTTGGTTATTAACAGTAAGAAGTTTAACAACACTAGGTTAAAGTCCAACAGGTTTATTTGGTAGCAAAAGCCACAAGCCTTCAGAAAGCTTGTGGCTTTTGCTACCAAATAAACCTGTTGGACTTTAACCTGGTGTTGTTAAACTTCTTACTGTGTTTACCCCAGTCCAATGCCGGCATCTCCACATTTTGGTTATTAATCCAGGTCTCTGAATTAATATCCTGGTATGATTACCACTAAACTACTGTGTCCCCATAGAACAGCTTGGATGATTCAAACATCTATCATTCACACCCCATTTAAAGCACAATGAAGAAGACAAAATGACATTCAAAAATACACAGGAGGGAATTAAGTATTATTATTACTTCAATCAAATTTCTAATGATCAAGTACTGGCCTGAAGGATGACACAGTTTCTACAATTATACCTGGTTTATCCAGTCTTTAACATTTCATTATTTACCTTGGGCACATCCAAATATAATAGAATTGTAGAATCCCTACAGTGCAGAAGCAGGTCACTTGGCCAATTTAGCCTGCACCGACTCTCTGACAGAGTAGCTTACCCAGACCCTCTTCCCCTGCCCTATCCCCAAACATTGATCATGATTAATCCACCTAACCGACACATCTTGGGAAACAAAGGGGTAATTCAGCATGGCCAATCCACCTAACCCGCACATCTTTGGACTGTGGGAGGGAACCGGAGCACCCGGAGGAAACTCACGCAGACACGGGGAGAACGTGTAGACTCCGCACAGACAGTGATCCGAGGCCGGAATTGAACTCGGGTCCCCTGGCACTGTGAGGCAGCAGTGCCAACCACTGTGCCACCGTGCCACCCTTTTAATCATTGGATTGATCTTCTGACCTGGTGTTATTAACACCACGCTTTAACCATCTGAGCTAAGTGGCCAGCAGTGCAGTCAATGAAGAAAGAGAACAAAGAACAAAGAAAATTACAGCGCAGGAACAGGCCCTTCGACCCTCCAAGCCTGCACCGACCATGCTGCCCGACTGAACTAAAACCCCCTACCATTCCGGGAACCATATCCCTCTATTCCCATCCTATTCATGTATTTGGCAAGATGCCCCTTAAAAGTCACTATCGTACCTGCTTCCACTACCTTCCCTGCAGCGTGTTCCAGGCACCCACCACCCTCTGTGTAATAAACTTTGCCTTGTACATCTCCTTTAAATCTTGCCCCTCGCATCTTAAACCTATGCCCCCTAGTAATTCACTCTTCCACCCTGGGAAAAAGCTTCTGACTATCCACTCTGTCCATGCCCCTCATAACCTTGTAGCCTTCTATCAGGTCGCCCCTCAACCTCTGTTGTTCCAGTGAGAACAAACCAAGTTTCTCCAATCTCTCCTCATAGCTAATGCCCTCCATACCAGGCAACATCCTGGTAAATCTTTTCTGTACCCTCTCCAAAGCTTCCACATCCTTCTGGTAGTGTGGCAACCAGAATTGAACACTATATTCCAAGTGCGGCCTAACTAAGGTTCTGTAAAGCTGCAACATGACTTGCCAATTTTTAAACTCAATGCCCCGCTGATGAAGGCAAGCATGCCGTCTGCCTTTTTGACTACCTTTTCCACCTGCATTGCCACTTTCAGTGACCTGTGTACTTGTACACCCAGATCCCTTTGCCTATCAATACTCTTAAGTGTTCTGCCATTTACTGTATATTTCCAATCTGTATTAGACCTTCCAAAATGCATTGCCTCACATTTGTCCGGATTAAACACCATCTGCCATCTCTCTGCCCAAGCATCCAACTGGTCTGAATCCTGCCGTATCCTCTGATGGTCCTCATCGCTATCCGCAAATCCACCAACCTTTGTGTCGTCTGCAAACTTACTAATCAAACCAGTTACATTTTCTTCCAAATCATTTATATATATTACAAACAGCAAAGGTCCCAGCACTGATCCCTGAGGAACATCACTTGTCACAGCCCTCCATTCAGAAACACACCCTTCCACTGCTACCCTTTGTCTTCTATGACCGAGCCAGTTCTGTATCCACCTTGCCAGCTCACCTCTGATCCCATGCCATTTCACTTTCTGCACCAGTCTGCTATGAGGGACCTTGTCAAAGGCCTTACTGAAGTCCATGTGGACAACATCCACTGTTGTATCCTCATCAATCATCTTCGTCCCTTCCCCAAAAAACTCGATCAAGTTCGTGAGACACAACCTCCCCTTCACAAAACCAAAACTCAAGAGCAGCTTCTTCCCTGCTGCTGTCAGAGTTTTGAATGGATTTACCTTGCATTAAGTTGATCTTTCTCTACACCCTAGCTATGCCTGTAACACTACATTCTGCACTCTCTTGTTTCCTTCTCTATGAACGGTATGCTTTGTCTGTATAGCGCGCAAGAAATAATACTTTTCACTATATGTTAATACATGTGACAATAATGAATCAAATCGAATCAAATCAAACCATGTTGCCTCTTTCAGACAGGCTTAGTGATGAACTGAGCAGCAGGACTTGCTAATGCAAGGGATCGTTTCTTCGTAAGGACAGTCGGATATTGCATTTCTAATTTGAGCATTTTTCACTTTCTGAATTTTCTAGAGATTGTGAAGTCTCCCCCTAATTAAAGCTCTTCAATTTAATGATTTGATACTGAGTGAAGATTAACAAAGACATGTCATTTCTCTGGATATTTGTCCTTCTACACCCTTCCCACTAGTTGGCGCTGTATAGACTACCTTAATCGTTTCTGAGCTCCAGCCAATTAGATTCTGTCAATGAACCGCAGAGATATCCCCTTTCTCCTGCACTGCAATGCTCCTATTAACCAGAGGAGTGAGCATTCTGCACAGTTGGCTGGACAGCTAGCACGCTGATTGGATTAACAAGGTTTGAATCCCGTTCAGGCTGAGGTAGAGTTAGGGCCTCCTCGACTCCCTGGATTAAAAAATCATTAAGATACAGATCCATGGTTATAAACGAATAATCACCAAGGGCTTGCCTTCAGGCAGACAACAGAAGAACGTGACTTAAGCTACCATGACATTTGGCAGAGCTTTATCTTTTTTCTGATATATCTGGCACGTCTCCAGTGCTGGGGTTTTCTTCCTCAGCGAGGTATCCGGAAAAAGCCAGATCGGCCAGCTGTCAATCAATTAACGGGGCCATCACTGAGCCAGTCACTCCTTTGGTAAAGGCCTGTGAGATCATGCCAGGAAAACCATTTATGAACAGTGCAAGCTTGGAAGATCGAAGGATCTGTTCCTTTGATGTACTTTGCTTTGTTCTTTGAGCGGGCAGGACATGGTTGCTCCAAGCCTTGGCTATTGCATGTCATTAACAAGAGATGGAGCATGGGTAGGTGGAGCTGGGGTAGGTGGAGGTTGTAGCCCAAGATCCGTCCCCAGCACTTCCAGAATATCCCACTGATGAGCATTACGTCCAGCCAAATATTGACCAGTGTTCTTAGAAAGGGCCAATTCTTTTCGTGTGTCACATTCTCCATACTTAACACCATTGTGGTATCAGATATAAGTGCCCCATGTTCCTGGCGCCCATTCTTGCTGTGGTGTGTGGGAGGGGGATTTAATGTCTCCTGCTGAACTGCAACAGATCATGCGGTGATTGTACTCCCTTCTAGTGCAACTTCCATTTTTTTTCCCAAACTGTAGCTCCTCTGTTGAGCTGCCCTACCCTGAGCCATCCCTGCTAGAGTGGAGGATGGCATATTCGGAAAGGCGTCTATTGCACCATATCGACTGAGTGCCCAGTTTCCATGAGTATAGAAATTCCTGGCTCGAACATTAAGATCTCCTTCGTAGAATGAATGGAAGAAAGATTTGTATTTAGATAGCGCTTTGCGTGATCTCAGAATGTCCCAAAGTACTTTACAGCCAATGAAGTACTTTCTTTGAGGTGTCACAATGTAGAAAATGCAGCAACCAATTTATACACAGCAAACTCTCTCAAACAGCTCTGTGATAAATCATCTGTTTTAGTGATGCTCATTGAAGGATTATTTTTAAAAATTCATTTTTGGGATGCGGGTTTTACTGGCTAGGCTGGCATTTATTGCCCATCCCTAATTGCCCTCGAGAAGGTGGTGGTGAGCTGCCTTCTTGAAACACAGCAGTTCCTGAGGTGTAGGTACACCCACTCTGCAGTTAGGGAGGGAGTTTAAGGTTTTTGACTCAGTGACAGTGAAGGAATGGCTGATATATTTCAAAGTCAGGATGGGGAGTGACTTGGAGGGGAACCTCCAGGTGGTGGTGTTCCCAGGTATCTGCTACTCTTGTCCTTCTAGCTGGTAGTGGGTTTGGAAATTCCTGCCTAACAAACATTAGTGAGTTCCTGCAGGGCATCTTGTAGATGGTACACACTGCTGTTACCGTGCATCAGTAATGGATGGAATGAATGTTTGTGGAAGGGGTAGCAATTAAGCGGATTGCTTTATCCAGGATGATGCTGATCTTCTTGAGTGTTGTTGGAGCAGCATTGATCTAGACAAGTAGAGGGTATTCCATCACACTCTTGACTTGTGCCTTGTAGATGGTGGATAGGCTTTGGGGAGTAAGGAAGTGAGTTACTCACCACAGAATTCTTAGCCTAAGATCTGCCCTGGTGGCCATAGTATTTATATGGCTATTCCAGTTCAGTTTCTGGCCAATGATAACCCCCAGGATGTTGATACTGATGGCAGACAGTGGTGGTAATACCATTGACTGTCAAGGGGTGATGGTTAGATCCTTTCTTGTTGGAGATGGCCATTGCCTGGCACTTGAGCGGCACGAATGTTGAAATATTGACCAGGACACTGGGATAATTCCCCTGCTCTTCTTTGTTATAGGTCTGTCATTTGAGGACAGACTAAGTCGGTTCGGATTATATTCACTGGAGCTTAGAAGAGTGAGAGGGGTTCTCATTGAAACTTATAAAATTCTAACAGGGTTAGTCAGGGTAGATTCAGAAAGAATGTTCCTGATGGTGGGGGGAGTCCAGAACTAGGGGTCATTGTTTGAGGATAAGGGGTAAACCTTTTAGGACTGAGGTGAGGAGAAATGTCTTCACCCAGAGAGTGGTGAATGTGTGGAATTCACTACCACAGAAAGTAGTTGGGACCAAAAAGAAATTAGATGTAGGTCTTGGGACTAAAGGGATCAAGGAATATGAAGTCAGGATATTGAATTTGAATACCCAGCCATGATCAAAATGAATAGTGGAGCAGGCTCGAAGGGCCAAACGGCCGACTGCTACTTCTAGTTTTTATATGTCACTGGATAGTATCATCCACCTAAGAAATTTGATGAAACTTTGGTTTAGCATCTCATCCAAAAGACAGCACATGCAACAGTGCAGCATTCCCTCAGCACTGCACTGGAATGTCTGTCTAGATATTTGTGCTGAAGGGAGAACTTGAACCCACAACCTTCTGGCTCAGAGGTAGGCGTGCTACCAATTGAGCTGTAAACTAAAGAACTGAGAACGTATAGAACATAGGTGGAAGAATGAAAGATAAGAGGTCATTAAGGCTGATTTCATACACAAAACCTTCCATTGAAACAAAGCATTAAGGCACCAGAACCTCCTACCCATCCCAATGCTTCTTGTGTGACCATCCAACAATGTAGACTTGTTTCTGAGCAATTTTATTTCAACTCCGTACCACTATTGCAAAACTATTTGCACAGAGTTCAGCTGGGAAATTGATGGGTTGGCCTCAGGCATGGAAGCACTGTGCTTTTTTTTACCTCTGTCATGTGCACAGGACAAGTAAATTATTCTCCACTTATTATGTCTTTAATGCTTGAAGGGGATTGACTCACATAAATAATTGCAGTCTAAGTACACAGCTTAGGTTAAAAATCATACTCAGTTTTTGTTGTCAAATCCTTACTGCCCCAACTTCTCGAGATCTTGAGTCAACGCTGACATGTGTGCGTCAACATGCCAACAGAAACAAATCTTTCTTCAAACTAAAATTAATTAATCAGGAAATTAAGAAACAAATACTGATTAAATCCACTTAATTCCATCTACAAGGCACAAGAGTGTAATGGAATATCCTCCACTTGTCTAGATCAACGCCGCAGAAGGCTGTGGAGGCCGGGTCATTGAGTGTCTTTAAGACAGAGATAGATAGGTTCTTGATCAATAAAGGGATCAGGGGTTAAGACCATAAGACCATAAGACATAGGAGCGGAAGTAAGGCCATTCGGCCCATCGAGTCCACTCCACCATTCAATCATGGTTGATTTCAACTCCATTTACCCGCTCTCTCCCCATAGCCCTTAATTCCTCGAGAAATCAAGAATTTATCAATTTCTGTCTTGAAGACGCTCAACGTCTCGGCCTCCACAGCCCTCTGTGGCAATGAATTCCACAGACCCACCACTCTCTGGCTGAAGAAATTTCTCCTCATCTCTGTTCTAAAGTGACTCCCTTTTATTCTAAGGCTGTGCCCCCGCGTCCTAGTCTCCCCTGTTAATGGAAACAACTTCCCTACGTCCATCCTATCTAAGCCGTTCATTATCTTGTAAGTTTCTATCAGATCTCCCCTCAACCTCCTAAACTCCAATGAATATAATCCCACGATCCTCAGACGTTCATCGTATGTCAGGCCTACCATTCCTGGGATCATCCGTGTGAATCTCCGCTGGACCCGCTCCAGTGCCAGTATGTCCTTCCTGAGGTGTGGGGCCCAAAATTGCTCACAGTACTCCAAATGGGGCCTAACCAGTGCTTTATAAAGCCTCAGAAGTACATCCCTGCTTTTGTATTCCAAGCCTCTTGAGATAAATGACAACATTACATTTGCTTTCTTAATTACGGACTCAACCTGCAAGTTTACCTTTAGAGAATCCTGGACTAGGACTCCCAAGTCCCTTTGCACTTTAGCATTATGAATTTTGTCACCGTTTAGAAAATAGTCCATGCCTCTATTCTTTTTTCCAAAGTGTACGACCTCGCACTTGCCCACGTTGAATTTCATCAGCCACTTCTTGGACCACTCTCCTAAACTGTCTAAATCTTTCTGCAGCCTCCCCACCTCCTCAATACTACCTGCCCCTCCACCTATCTTTGTATCATCGGCAAACTTGGCCAGAATGCTCCCAGTCCCGTCATCTAGATCGTTAATATATAAAGAGAACAGCTGTGGCCCCAACACTGAACCCTGCGGGACACCACTTGTCACCGGTTGCCATTCTGAGAAAGAACCTTTTATCCCAACTCTCTGCCTTCTGTCTGACAGCCAATCGTCAATCCATGTTAGTACCTTGCCTCGAATACCATGGGCCCTTATTTTACTCAGCAGTCTCCCGTGAGGCACCTTGTCAAAGGCCTTTTGGAAGTCAAGATAGATAACATCCATTGGCTCTCCTTGGTCTAACCTATTTGTTATCTCTTCAAAGAACTCTAACAGGTTTGTCAGGCACGACCTCCCCTTACTAAATCCATGCTGACTTGTCTTAATCCGACCCTGCACTTCCAAGAATTTAGAAATCTCATCCTTAACGATGGATTCTAGAATTTTGCCAACAACTGAGGTTAGGCTAATTGGCCTATAATTTTCCATCTTTTTTCTTGTTCCCTTCTTGAACAGTGGGGTTACAACAGCGATTTTCCAATCCTCTGGGACTTTCCCTGACTCCAGTGACTTTTGAAAGATCATAACTAACGCCTCCACTATTTCTTCAGCTATCTCCTTTAGAACTCTAGGATGTAGCCCATCTGGGCCCGGAGATTTATCAATTTTCAGACCTTTTAGTTTCTCTAGCACTTTCTCCTTTGTGATGGCAACCATATTCAACTCTGCCCCCTGACTTTCCTGAATTGTTGGGATATTACTCATGTCTTCTACTGTGAAGACTGACGCAAAGTACTTATTAAGTTCCTCAGCTATTTCCTTGTCTCCCATCACTAGATTACCAGCGTCATTTTGGAGCGGCCCAATGTCTACTTTTGCCTCCCGTTTGTTTTTAATGTATTTAAAGAAATTTTTACTATCATTCCTAATGTTACTGGCTAGCCTACCTTCATATTTGATCCTCTCCTTCCTTATTTCTCTCTTTGTTATCCTCTGTTTGTTTTTATAGCCTTCCCAATCTTCTGACTTCCCACTACTCTTTGCCACATTATAGGCTCTCTCTTTTGCCTTGATGCATTCCCTGACTTCCTTTGTCAGCCATGGCTGCCTAATCCCCCCTCTGATAACCTTTCTTTTGTTTGGGATAAACCTCTGCACTGTGTCCTCAATTACTCCCAGAAACTCCTGCCATTGCTGTTCTACTGTCTTTCCCATTAGGCTCTGCTTCCAGTCGATTTTTGTCAGTTCCTCCCTCATGCGCCTGTAATTACCTTTATTTAACTGTAGAACCTTCACATCTGATTCTGCCTTCCTTCTTTCAAATTGCAGACTGAATTCTACCATATTATGATCACTGCTTCCTAAGTGTTCCCTTACTTTAAGATCTTTTATCACGTCTGGCTCATTACATAACACTAAGTCCAGAATAGCCTGTTCCCTCGTGGGCTCCATCACAAGCTGTTCCAAAAAGCCATCCTGTAAACATTCAATGAATTCCCTTTCTTTGGGTCCACTGGCAACATTATTTACCCAGTCCACCTGCATATTGAAATCCCCCATGATCACTGTGACCTTGCCTTTCTGACATGCCCTTTCTATTTCGTGGTGCATTTTGTGCCCCTGGTCCTGACCACTGTCAGGAGGCCTGTACATAACTCCCATTATGGTTTTTTTGCCTTTGTGATTCCTCAACTCTACCCACACAGACTCCACATCGTCTGACCCTATGTCGTTTAGTGCTATTGATTTAATTTCATTTCTAATTAACAAGGCAACCCCGCCCCCTCTACCCACCCCTCTGTCTTTTCGATAGGTTGTGAATCCCTGGATGTTTAACTGCCAGTCCTGAACCCCCTGCAACCACGTCTCTGTGAATCCTACCACATCATACCTGCCAGTCACAATCTGGGCCACAAGCTCATCTATCTTGTTCCGGACACTGCGGGCATTTAAATATAGCACCTTTAATTCCCTATTGACCGTCCCTTTTTGTTTTCGTAGTGCGGTGGACCTTGGTCTACTGAGCCTTTCCAGACACTGTGTCATATTTTGTGAGATGGGGACTATCGTAACCTCTCCTGAGTGCTGTCTTTTCGTGATTTTTTGTAATCCTAAGCAGCTACGCTTCCCACTGATTCCTTCACCTCTTGGTTCCCTGACTTTCCCTTCCCCCCCAATCTCTAGTTTAAAGTCCTATTGACCACCCCATTTACTCTCTTCGCCAGAACACTGATCCCAGCTCGGTCCAGGTGGAGACCATCCCAACGGTATAGGTCCCCCCTGCCCCAAAACTGATGCCAGTGTCCCATGAAAAAGAACCCTTCTTTCCCACACCACTCTTTCAGCCACGTGTTAACTTCCCTTATTCTTGCCTCCCTATGCCAATTTGCACGTGGCTCGGGCAGTAATCCGGAGATTATGACCCTTGAGGACCTGTTTTTTAATTTGAATCCTAGCTCTTTATAATCTCTAAACAGGTCCTCTTTCCTAGACTTGCCTATGTTGTTGGTACCAACATGGACCACAACAACTGGATCCTCCCCCTCCCTCTCCAGTATCCTTTCAAGCCGGTCAGAGATGTCCCGCACCCTAGCACCGGGCAGGCAACATACCATGCGGGACACTCTATCCTGCTCACAAAGGATCCTATCTATCCCCCTGATAATAGAATCCCCTACAACTACAACTTGCCTATTTACTTCCTCCCCTTGAATGGCCTGCTGAACCATGGTGCCTTGGTCAGCTGACTCATCCTTCCTGCAGCCCTGTTTGCCATCCACACAGGGAGCAAGTGCCTCGTACCTGTTGGACAGGGTCAAGGGCTGAGGCTCCTGAGTTCCTGACTGCTGGTTCCCTTTACCTGCCTGACTTGCAGTCACACCCTGCTGTCCCTGGCCACTGGCAGGATTTAAACTATTTACTCTGACAGGTGTGACTGCCTCCTGAAACACAGTGTCCAGGTAAGTCTCCCCCTCCCGGATGTGCCTCAGTGTTTGAAGCTCAGACTCCAGCTCATCAACTCTGAGCCGGAGTTTTTCAAGCAGCCAACACTTACTGCAGATGTGGTCGCTGTTGCTCGCAATGGGATCTGCCAGCTCCCACATCAAGCAGCTCAAGCACATCACCTGACCAGCCATCTCTAATTAATTAATTAGTTTAATTTAAGTTTATGAGTTTAGCTGTGTTTTTTTTAAATTTGGGGCAGATTTGCTATCAACCAATCAGATCATTATGGGGTTATGGGGAAAAGGCAGGAGAATGGGGATGAGAAAAACATCAGCTATGATTGAATGGCAGAGCAGACTCGATGGGCCGAGTGGCCTAATTCTGCTCCTATGTCTTGCGGTCTTATCAATGCTGCTCCAACAATACTCAAGAAGCCCAACATCCGGGGGGCCAGAAATTGGGGGGATGGGGGTATCGGAGGGGCACCGATGCGGGATAGCAGGGCTGGCCAGCGATTGGGAGATCGGCAGTGTGGGGCTACTGCTCATGCACTGATCTCCACTCTGACAGATCGGCGCATGCACAGTGGCCCGCTCAGCGCTATACTGCTGGCCTCTCCAGCGGGGATAGACTGAGCCCACTGATTTTTTAATGAGATTCTTGCTAGTGTACTCTGCAGCGCACAGCGTGTGGGAGATTCATTTTGAAAATCCCGCTGAAAAACCTAGTGGGATTTACTCCAGTTTTTACGCGAATCCGACACTCAGAATTTTTTTGGGAGAATCTGGCCCATCGCTTCTAGTGAGTACCTGCAGCACCAAAGCCATCAGAACTGACAAGAGACGTGAATAAACATATAAATATCAAGAGTTGCTTAAAGATTAAAGCAGACCTTCAACGCGTGGACGGCTCCATTAATCTTTGCTGCTATTCCTTTCACATGATCACATCGCTGATAGATACTTCAAGATATATTCTTAGCCTAAAGCAGCCTTTCATTCCCCTGACAGCTGCAACAGCAATGTACAGGCACTTTAATCCTAATAGTTAATGATGTGTTCACAAACCTCTCTCTATTCTATCAAGTCAATGTTCCTTCAGCTCCAAATTTGGTCCCTGCTCTGATGGTGGTCACACTGGGGAAAGGAGTGTTTGAGCTCCCTGCCAAGTGTAGATTAGGGTAAAATGCGTCTAACTGGCTGGGTGATCTATTCTGTCTTTGTGTTCCAGTCATTTGGCAGCCAATCCTTAAAGTGAACTCTACAATACATTGCCGATTACCTAAAATGATATGTGGCTATGTCCTTGGTGTGCTTTGACCTAATTTGTATTTGTAGGCTGGAACCTCTCCATCTCGCCCACCGTGGGAATTGTAGCGGGCGAGACAGAAGATTTGGTGAACCATTTAAAGATCTGTTGAGCTTGGTCTGGTCTTGGGTCTATTTCTGGTCTTGGGTCACGCACGGCTGGAGAATCCCGCTCTTATCTCACTACAGAGACAGATAAGTTCTTGATCAATAAGGGGATCAGAGGTTATGGGAAAAAGGCAGGAGAATGGGGATGAGAAAAATGTCAGCCATGATTGAATGGCGGAGCAGACTCGATGGGCCGAGCGGCCTAATTCTGCTCCTATGTCTTATGGTCTTATAGAAGGAGTGGAGACCATCAAGGGATGCAACAACAAACTGATTTATTAACCACAATAACTATTTCCAGAAAGTGAGATTGATGCTACCAATTGCTTCGAGTCCAAGTCCTAGATTACCAATGAGTGCCTGCGCTCAGACCCAGGATTCGCACGCTTCAGTCTGATTGGCCAAACGGGCCACATGACCCCCTGAAACCTCGCCCCTTAAAGGGGCTCACTACAACAATACTTTAAAGGAAGTTAATTCCCATATTCAGGGAAATGGCATTATGTTTTTCTCTGCAGACAAGTTTGGATATCTGTGCTAGCTGCAGAAAAGGCAGAGGGTAATTATAGTCTTGGTCGACAGTGTAAAAGGGCCAATATCAGTTGTACAATATGTGTCTCTTGTGATTCTATTTCAAGTGTTGCGGATATTACAAAGTCTCCCTGAGAATGGGCTCAAGTCTTGAACAAATGGCCTTCTGAATCAATGCTATCATCTGAACCATATTCAGCTATGACAATATGCCCTTCTGATATTTGACAAATAGCTTTTCTGAACAATGTAAAATTACAGAAACAGACACAGAACATGTAAGAATCTTACATTCCCAGAGATTAGTTCTGCACAATTTACGGTTTTAAAAAAAGCCCAAGATGATTTAACTGTAAACAATAAGAACAACAGTCACTTCACAGGATTAACACATGCAATAAAACTTTTTTCTGTGACAATGTCATAAAAAATGAAAGAGAAGCTGAATAGTGCTGAAAAAAGACACACACTCTCAAAACTTTTTGTCTTGCACTCATCAGGATAGCTCACGAGACATTGCCAACAACAATTTATACTGCACGAAAGAGGAGGGTGCCGATTGATTGGCAAGTGAGCCCTGGTTGGTGGAGATCTTGCCATGGAGAATAAAGCATGGCAGAGTTAACTGTCCCAGCTTTGTTCAAATTCAAACGGGATTGGCTGACTTTGATTGCTCCAGGCACTATGCTGGAGAATGAACCAGGGAATGAGTGTTCCCTAAACTTCTAAAAAAGACATAAAGTGTCAACATAATCCATCTGCCTTTTTTGTTATTCATTCGAGGGACATGGGCATTGCTGGCTGGCCAGTACTTATTGCCCATCCTTAGTTGCCCTTGAACGGAGTGACTTGCTAGGCCATTTCGGAGGGCAGTTGAGAGTCAACCACATTGCTGTAGCTCTAGAGTTACATGTAGGCCAGACCAGGTAAGGAAGGCAGATTCCCTTCCCTAAAGGGCATTAGTGAACCAGGTGTGTTTTTCCGACAATCGACAATGGTTTCATGGTCATCAGTAGAGTCTTAATTTTTTTTATTGAATTCAAATTCCAACATCTGCCGTGACGGGATTCGAACCCGGGTCCCCAGAGCATTTGCTGAGTTTCTGGATTAATGGTCTGGCGATGATACCACGAGGCCATCGCCTCCCCCTGGCTTGTAAAGGAAAGGGCCCTGAGTGTGAATGAATATATGTGGCTGTTAGCATGTGCAAAATAATTTTGATTTGATTTGAGTTATTATTGTCACATGTATTAGTACACAGTGAAAAGTATTGTTTCTTGCGTGCTATACAGACAAAGCATACCGTTCATAGAGAAGGAAAGGAGAGAGTGCAGAATGTAGTGTTACTGTCATAGCGAGGGTGCAGAGAAAGATCAAGTTAGTGCAATGTAGGTCCATTCAAAAGTCTGATGGCAGCAGGGAAGAAACTGTTTTGGAGTGGGTTTTATTATTTATTTATTAGTCACAAGTAAGGCTTACATTAACTCTGCAATGAAGTTACTGTGAAATTCCCCTAGTCATCGCACTCTGGCGCCTGTTCGGGTCAATACACCTAACCAGCACGTCTTTCAGACTGTGGGAAGGAACCGGAGCACCCGGAGAAAACCCACGCAGACACG
Source organism: Mustelus asterias (assembly GCF_964213995.1). Taxonomy (NCBI): domain Eukaryota; kingdom Metazoa; phylum Chordata; class Chondrichthyes; order Carcharhiniformes; family Triakidae; genus Mustelus; species Mustelus asterias. Next base: position 32,613,445 of record NC_135827.1, read on the forward strand.
GGGAGAACGTGCAAACTCCACACAGACAGTGGCGCAAGGCGGGAACTGAACCCGGGTCCCTGGCGTTGTGAGGCAGCAGTGCTAACCACTGTGGCACCATGTCACCCGTGGTGCGTGACCTCAGACTTTTGTATCTTTTCCCCGATGGAAGAACAGTATAATTGTTCATAATAATGAACCGCACTGCAAGCCTGGCTGGCAATCTCAACGTTGTTTCCAGTGTAATTCTGACATGCTGAATATTATCTGAGGCAACACATTTCAAAATAAATAACGCTTGTTAAATCAATGTTGATTTCTCATAACTCGTCAGGTTTCCCTCGACAACACCTCCCAAATCTGCGACCTCCACTGCCCAGTAGGGAAACACCACCGTCTGAAAATTCCCCTCCAAGCCACTCACCATCCTGACTTGGAAATATATCGGCCGTCCCTTCTCTGTCGCTGGGTTAAAATCCTGGAGCACCCTCTCTAACAGCGCTGTGGGTGTGCCTACACCACATGGACTGCAGCGGTTCAAGAAGGCAGCTCACCACCACCTTCTCAAGGGCAACTGGAGAGCCGTGAAAGGATAAAAAATAATAAAACCATTTACTCTACTTTATTTCAAACTTTTATTTCTAGATCATTGCACCATATATTTAATGCTGATTAATGTGAGCAGATGCTTCAGTAACAGTCACCCTTCTGCTGTTATCAGCTCTCTGCTATAATACTTGGAGCTCCAATAAGTTGGTGAAAAGGCAAAAAGGCGGCAGATGCTGGATATCTGAAATAGAAATGGAAAATTCTGGAAATATTCGGCTGACCAGGCATCACCTGTGGGGAGAGAAGAAAGACTTCTCCAGACCAGACAGGGCAGATGCAGGGAGGACGTTGCTGATGGTGGGGGAGTGTCCAGAACCAGAGGTTACAGTCTGAGGATTCGGGGTAGACCATTTAGGACGGAGATGAGGAGACATTTCTTCACCCAAAGAGTGGTGAACCTGTGGAATTCATTACCACAGGAAGGAGTTGATGCCAAAACATTGAATGTATTCAAGAGGCTATCGCACTTGGGGCAAATGGAATCAAAGGTTATACGGAGAAAGTAGGATTAGGCTATTGAGTTGAATGATCAGCCATGATCGTGATGAATGGCGGAGCAGGCTCGAAGGGCCAAATGGCCTCCTCCTGCTCCTATCTTCTATGTTTCTATGTAAGAAACTGAGATAACAGGGTGAGGTTCTCTGGCCTCCCCTTAGCGTTTTTCTCGACGGCTGGAGGCAGAGCGCTGTTCCATGGCAGCGGGATCTTCTGGTCCCGCCGCGGTTAATGGGAATTCCCAATGAAGCCACCCCATGCCACCGGGGAAACCCACAGCACAGGGTGTGCCGCCGGAGGGGCCAGAGAATCCCACCGCCGTGAACAGCCAGCGAATTCCAGCCAAAATTTCAGGTCTCGGACGGAAAGTGTTGCAGATGAAACAGTTTTTCAACAAGTACACAATCAGGATAAGAGGAAGAAAGAATGAAAGGGAAGGTCTCTGATAGGGAGGAAGGCACTAATAAACAGCAGAGCGATTAACAGCTCCCGCTGTCCAATGAAATGGGAGCAAATCTTGTTGAACTCAGTGTCAGGTCCAGGGCATTATAAAGTGCCTCAACTGCATGAAGTCCATGTAGTTCTTGTTGAGGACCTTCAGCCTCTGGTAGATGAAGCCAAGGGTCTGATTGGTCATCACCTGACAAAGGTTGGTGATGTTGTTGCCCGCTCTTCCTCAAACCTCCATTGACCTTCATTGCAAAAGGTCAGAGCGGAAGTGGGATGGAGAATTAAAAAATGGCAAATTCCAGGGAGCTGACGCATCCTGAACACCGGGGTTTAGCAAAAAAACCATCCTGTTAACATTTGCTCACCCCTTCGCAGAGACTCCACCACGAGAAGCCAATATAAGAATAAGTAAATTGCTATTTCACTTGGAAGGCATGATTAGCATCCTAGGAAATGGGAGGGGAAGGGATAAAAAGGGAAGATGTTGTAGCTTTTGGGAGGCTGTTATGAGAAGGCACGATAAGGAGGGAATGTATTTACCAAAAGCAAAGAACAAAAAATATTACACACAGGAACAGGCCCTTCGGCCCTCCAAGCCTGCACCCACCATGCTGCCCGACTGAACTAAAACCCCCTACCCTTGTGTGGACCGTATCCCTCTATTCCCATCCTATTCGTGCATTTGTCCAGATGCCCCTTAAAACTCACTATCGTATCTGCTTCCACTACCTCCCCCGGCAGCGAGTTCCAGGCACCCACCACCCTCTGTGAAAAACAACTTGCCTCGTCCATCTCCTTCAAACCTTGCCCCTCACACCTTAAACCTATGCCACCTGGGAATTGACTCTTTGTGAAGTTGGATGTAATTGCAAGCAGAGACTTAGGACAAGATATTCTACGCACCTCCCCCCCCCCCAACGCCCCACGGCACGTTTCACAACGGCAGAGGTGACCCACCATTGATCTGTAACAGGACTTTCTGGTCCCGCCATTGTCAACAGGGTTTCCCATTGTATGCGTCTCCTACTACCAGGAATCCAAGCAGCGGGAGTTCACTGTCGGTGGGACCAGGAGACTCTGTCAGAGGGGATGGCTGGAAAATTCCGGCAGATTTTCGAAAGCATTCCTTCTTGAGTTTCGGAGTAGCTTTAAGATTATTATTACCGTCATTAAGATGAATAAGAACACAGAAACATAGATGCATGAGCGGGCCATTCAGCCCATCGAGTCTGCTCTGCCATTCAATGCCATCATGGCTGACCACCGATTCCAATGCCTTTTCTCCACACTATCCCCACATACCTTTATGTAATTGACATTCAGAAATATGTCAACCTCTGCTTTAAACAGACTCAGTGACTGAGCTTCCACTGCCCTCTGGAGTAGACAATTCCAAAGATTCACAACCCTCTGAAAAAAATAAACTCCCGCTTATTTTCAAGTTGTGTCCCTTGGTTCTAACCTCCTCAAGAAAGAGGAAACATCTTACCCGTGTTTACCCTTTCTATCCCATTTTCATCATCGATGGTGTTCAGAGAGATCTTGACCGGACTTCAGTTGATAAAGATTGATAGGTCATTGTTTCCTCGCCCTTTTAGACAGACTGTAAGACATTCAGCAATAACCTCATGTCTTTTTTCTGCTCTTCAGCCATGTTACAACGAAGGAGTAGGATTCCCGGGACACTGCACCCATGTGCTGGGAGAGATGTGCAGGTTAATCTGCAGAATGTTTTTCCAACCCCAGGCAAGCGCAGTTTTGTTTTCAAAAGGACCAACTGTTCATGAAAAAAAGACAGCAGCCTTTCCCCATCCCGGTACAGATGACAGTCGGAAGTGAATAGAAGCTTCCAAAGTGAAAAAAGTTTATTTATTAGTCACAAGTAGACTTACATTAACACTGCAATGAAGTTACTGTGAAATTCCCCTCGTCGCCACACTCTGGCGCCTGTTCAGGTACACCTGAGGGATAATTTAGCCTGGCCAATCAACCCCTAACCAGCATATCTTTGGATTGTGGGAGGAAACCGGAGCACCCGGAGGAAACCCACGCAGACACGCAAACTCCGCACAGACAGTGACCCGAGGTCGGAATTGAACCTGAGTCCCTGGCACTGTGAGACAGCAGTGCTAACCACTGTGTCGCTCAATGCTCTGGAATTGAGTATCTCCAATTGTTCCTCGAATCCACCTGAAACAAAATGCAAAAGTCATGGATTGTTCCACAGGTCAGCAGCAAGAGAGCAGCCGTATCGTGCGGACACCTTTTCAATGACTTCAGCATGTTTCCTTTCCTATGAAACTGTTAACTTTCAACCTTTGGCAGAATTCTTCCATTTGTATTTTCTTGCTGTGTGTGTGTGTGTGTATGTGTGCATACCTATGGAGGTTTGTATGTATGTGCACTTGTGTATTCAGCCATATTTACCTGTGTATGTAAGTGATTGCAGGCGTGTATGCGAGCGTTTGTCAGCATGTGCGTGCGCGTGAGAGACTTGGGGTATTTCATAGAACAGAAGAAGAATCCCTTCAGTGCAGAAGGAGGCCATTTGGCCCATCGAGCCTGCACCGACAACAATCCCACCCATGCTCTATCCCCGTTGGCTAGCACGAGGGGACATAGCTTTAAATTGAGGGGTGAGAGATACAGGACAGATGTTAGAGGTAGGTTCTTTACTCAGAGAGTAGTAAGGGCGTGGAATGCCCTGCCTGCAGCAGTGGTGGACTCGCCAACGTTGAGAGCGTTCAAGTGGTTATTGGATAAACATATGGATGATATTGGAATAGTGTAGATTAGAGGGGCTTTAGATTGGTACCACTGGTCGGCGCAACATCGAGGGCCGAAGGGCCTGTACTGCGCTGTAATGTTCTATGTTCTATGTAACCCTAAGTATTTGCCCTGCTAATCCCCCTGACACTAAGGGGCAATTGAGCATGGCCAATCCACCTAACCCAAACACCTTTGGACTGTGGGAGGAAACCAGAGCACCTGAAGGAAGTCCACGTAGACACGGGGAGAATGTGCAAACTCCACACAGACAGTAACCCGAGTTCGGAATGGAACCCGGGTCCCTGGCGCTGTGAGGCAGCAGTGCTAACCACTGTGCCACTGTGCTGCCCTGAAAGAATAATTTTGAAAGATAAATTAATATACTTTCATATTTTGTAATGCATGTTAATACATTTTGCCTTTTTATTTGAACTGACCTAACAATTCTGTTGTCTATTGAAGTAACCTGGTCACTGAGTGGTCATTCTGATTAATAGGGGAAGCACATGTTTAGTCATATAACTAACTGAAAACATTATTTAAAGATACGCTGTGAGGTGTGGAGTCATGGCACTCTTCCCATCCTGGTTGTAACAGTGTCCAATACATAGTTTGAAGAATTGGAATCCTACACAAGTTAAATAAATTCCAGTTACTGCACACTTCAGCAAATTGCATTGTGTGACCAAATTTATGCTGTTTTGCCAGACAAATTCAATGAGGCTTTTAGTTCTTATTAGTTTCAGAAGTGAAACGACAAGGCTAAATGAGCTAGGTGTGGTTTTGAGTCTTAATTGATGCGATGTTCACTTTGTGAAAATAATCTTTATTGTCAACCACACCTGCCCCCAGCACATTTCTACACGATACAGAAACATTAAACAGTCTATAGCTCCAGTCCTTCAAATTCAGATGCTTTCTCCGTCCAGGAGTTTTGATCGCTATTCCATTCTGGATCTGCCGAAAAGAGAAGGATGGTAATGTGTGTGTCTTCCTTCGCCTGACACGTTTCTGGATCCTGCGGAAAGATTCTAACTCCTCCACCTGCAGCCCTCGTGCATCCCCACAGGCGACAACATTTGAATTTTCCAAAATTGCCAGCTATAAATTATATAAATAATTCGTGTTGCGTGTGTGAGAGGGAAGGGGAGTTGAGACTAGAAGTCATTGCACACAATGATAAAACTGCAAGCCGCAACAAGGCTCGCAGCCAGGTCGAGCTCGCTAGTTTAGTTATGTCACTATTCAAATTGTTAAAGAAGTTTGAATTATTTTTTCCCCCCAGTATTTGGGGTTGTGCGGCAGGATCAAAGCAGCAGGTGGAAGCCCTCTGGCACAAGCCGAAACATGCAATATTGGACCAAGTCTTAATGGATGGGGACATCTTAGTGCACTAGCTAGACTTTGTCCTGCACTCTTCAACTCTAACTTGTGTTATACCTTGTCTTGAGGTGCAAGCTGAAACTGATCTGCTCGGACCTGCATCTAGGACCTTAGTGAATGACGGGATGCCATCCTTAACTAATCATATTGAAGGATTGAGTAAGGAACAGAGGAACCAATGGAGAAGAAGGTGAAACTAAAATTGGGCTACATACAGATGGCGCAAATCAGCCAGACATCTGGGATCATAGAATCATAAACTCATGGAATCCCTACAGAGCAGAAAGAGGCCATTCAGCCCATCGAGCCTGCACCGACAACAATCCCACCCAGGCCCGATTCCTGTAATCCCATGTACTTACCTTGCTAATCCCCCTGACACTAAGGGACAATTTAGCATGTCCAATCAACCTCACCCGCATATCTTTGGAGTGTGGGAGGAAACCGGAGCATCCGGAGGAAACCCACGCCGACACGGGGAGAATGTGCAGACTCCACACAGACAGTGACCCAAGGCCGGGAATTGAACCCGGATCCCCATGAGGCAGCCAGTGGCGACCGCTATGCCATCGTGCCGCCCGAAAGTACGTCTGTTCACAGTGTGACTGAGCACATTCTTTACCTTCTGAATTGCTTGATATCCTTCAAAGAAAGAGCAACCTAGTTCCGTCCATGCCATGTGGTCATGTATTCAGTTCTGGCAACATTTGATGGGGATTATCCTTTCATGTGCAAGAATTTTCTTGTTTCTTGGATGCGAGGCACACTTACTTCCTCTAGCAATTCTTTGCAACACTCCTTAGGTGGTTTCTTGTTGCATTTTTTCTCATTTATAGTGGTAATCTTGCTTTCTGCTCCAAGTTCACGTTGATTTCGATGCTTTAAGGCATTTTCTTACATGCAGATGTTTTCTTTTGCAAGGCTCATTTCATAGTTCTTTTCTGATTCACTGGAGTGTGTTAATTTCCTGCGGTTCATTGAGTTTGATTTGATTTGATTTGATTTATTATTGTCACATGTATTAGTATACAGTGCAAAGTATTGTTTCTTGTGCATTATACAGACAAAGCATACCATTCATAGAGAAGGAAAGGAGAGGGTGCGGAATGCAGTGTTACAGTCATAGCTAGGGCGTAGAGAAAGATCAACTTAATGCAAGGTAGGGTATTTATGTGGTTCTCCTGAGATTCTTGACCTTCCAGTGCATTATTGATGACTTGTTACATTAAGAAACACGTATAATTTCATGCATGGTGCTTCATTTCATAAGATCGTGAACAACAAAAAACGATTAAACTAGAAAGAGTGCAGAAAAGGTTTACCAGGATGCCACTGGGACTTGAGGATTTGAGTTATAAGGAGAGGTTGGATAGACTGGGACTTTTTTCCCTGGAGTGTAGGAGGCTTAGGGGTGATCTTATAGAGGTCTTCAAAATAAGGAGGGGCATAGATAAGATAGATAGTCAACTTCTTTTCCCAAAGGTGGGGGAGTCTAAAACTAGAGGGCATAGGTTTAAGGTGAGAAGGGAGAGGTACAAAAGAGTAAAGAGGGGCAATTTTTTCACACAGAGGGTGGTGAGTGTCTGGAACGAGTGCCTGAGGTAGTAGTAGAGGCAGGTACAACTTTGTCTTTTGAAAAAGCACTTAGACAGTTACTTGGGTAAGATGGGTAGAGAGAGATACGGGCCAAATGCGGCAACTGGGACTAGCTTAGTGGTAAAAACTGGGCAGCATGGACAAGTTGGGCCGAAGGACCTGTTTCCATGCTGTAAACCTCTATGACTCTATGA